>NC_139142.1:118465536-119065536 GCF_964270905.1 Leucopleurus acutus | reverse complement strand
ATATGTAATAGACAAGAGCTACTCCTTGCTCAACGAAGTGGACTCAACACCCCATATTAAACGCCTAAGAATATATCTGACTAGCAAGAATATTAAAACCTACCGATTTATATGTGTCCGAAAGAGAATCAAGCGTGTGTACGGCGGCATAAACGCAGCAGTGATAGGATTGGTGAAGTTCGGTGAGCAAATGCAGACCCTTTGAAGTCATATTGCATGGTACCCATTCCATGGGTCTCAACTCTCCAGGTTTAAGGGATTCTTCGTTCAGCTAAAACATGCATGTGGAACCCAGAGTATGATCCACCGTGTGATCGGGAAACGTGTTCAAATGTGTCTCAGTTTTCGTCCCGTGGAACTCGGGTGCAACATTCCAGATGCTTTACTAACACTCTCCCCACTTGGAGAGTCAGTGCCTTTAACCTCCTGTTTGGCCCAGTTTGCAATTTCTGTGGAAAATGAACAGGAATAGGGAGAACCAAAGAGAGACTAGCTGGAGGTGTCTGGACGGGCAAATTTAACTCTCATTTCCCACCAGGAAGAGGAATTAACCAAAGGCTCAGCGTGCCGTGCCGGAACCACACTAGGGCCTGAAGCAATCCTGCGGTGTTGCGGCCAGCTCACAAGAAAGCGAGTTGAAGAAAGGAGCTCAGGGGCACTGTAATTCACAAACCTGCAGAGTTATAAATGACAGCTATCGTCTAAAAATATATTGAAGTAAGGCTGCCAAGAGGACTTGAAAGCGGGGCAGAATTGCAGGAAACCGATTTCAGGAGGTAGACGGGAATTGCATGTAAAGCATAGGAAAAGAGGCAGAACGTCCACAATGATGCACTTGGCCTAAAAGGGTGTAATCGTTTTTTCCAGGAAAAAACGCATACGGCCTTTTTGGCCAATCAAGCAAGCTTGCAAAGGAAATCTGCACTACAATGAAGTCTCGCTGCCCCCCGGTCAAAAGGGCCATATGAAAAAAGTGTAAAATCCAGAAAGGCAGGACAGGCCATGGAGAACTGGGAGCTTTGTTATGCTGGTGGGAGGGATGTAAATTGCCAACAGCCACTCTGGAGAAGTGTATGCTGTTTCCTGAAACATCTAAAAAACAAAGCAACAGAGCCTAGGGCACTTCCACTTATGGTCCTATAGCTTAGGAATATTAAAATCAAAAAGACACAGCCACCCCAAAGTTTGGGCCGGCTCTGTTTACAAGAACCTTGTTTACGGTAAAAGTTCAATATCACAGAAAGCAAAAAATGGATAAAGAAGTTGTGGTACTTACGTACAATACAATATCACTCAGCAATGAAATCTATGTCATCAGGCCCGTAGCAGCATAATGAGTGGATTAAGGTACGATGATTGTAAGTGAAATAAGTCACACAGAAAAAGAAACATCATAAGATATCACTACTACACGGAATGTAAACTTGGCTACACAGGAACTGAATTACAAAACAGAACAGGGTCTCAAATGTAGAAAACCAACTTACGCTAGCTTAAGGGGAAAGGTGAGTTGGGGTGCTGCATGAAACCAGAGATTGAAATTAGCACAGATACCGTTCCATAAGCCAAATATGTAATAGACAAGAGCTACTCCTTGCTCAACGAAGTGGACTCAACACCCCATATTAAACGCCTAAGAATATACCTGACTAGAAATAATCTTAAAACCTACGGATTTATATGTCTCCGAAAGACAATCAAGCGTGTGTACAGCGGCATAAACGCAGCAGTGATAGGATTGGTGAGGTTCGGTGAGCAAATGCAGACCCTTTGAAGTCATATTGCATGGTACCCATTCCATGGGTCTCAACTCTCCAGGTTTAAGGGATTCTTCCTTCAGCTAAAACATGCATGTGGAACCCAGAGTATGATCCACCGTGTGATCGGGAAACGTGTTCAAATGTGTCTCAGTTTTCGTCCCCTGGTACTCGGGTGCAAACTCCAGACGCTTTACTAACACTCTCCCCACTTGGAGAGTCAGTGCCTTTAACCTCCTGTTTGGCCCAGTTTGCAATTTCTGCGGAAAATGTACAGGAATAGGGAGAACCAATGAGAGACTAGCTGGGGGTGTCTGGACGGGCAAATTTAACTCTCATTTCCCACCAGGAAGAGGAATTAACCAAAGGCTCAGCGTGCCGTGCCGGAACCACACTAGGGCCTGAAGCAATCCTGCGGTGTTGCGGCCAGCTCACAAGAAAGCGAGTTGAAGAAAGGAGCTCAGGGGCACTGTAATTCACAAACCTGCAGAGTTATAAATGACAGCTATCGTCCAAAAATATATTGAAGTAAGGCTGCCAAGAGGACTTGAAAGCGGGGCAGAATTGCAGGAAACCGATTTCAGGAGGTAGACGGGAATTGCATGTAAAGCATAGGAAAAGAGGCAGAACGTCCACAATGATGCACTTGGCCAAAAAGGGCGTATGCGTTTTTTCCTGAATATATTCAGGAAAAAACGCATACGCCCTTTTTGGCCAACCAAGCAAGCTTGCAAAGGAAATCTGCACTACAATGAAGTCTCACTGCCCCCCGGTCAAAAGGGCCATCTGAAAAAAGTGTAAAATCCAGAAAGGCAAGACAGGACATGGAGAATTGGGAGCCTTGTTATGCTGATGGGCGGGATGTAAATTGCCAACAGCCACTCTGGAGAAGTGTATGCTGTTTCCTGAAACATCTGAAAAACAAAGCAACAGAGCCTAGGGCACTTCCACTTATGGTCCTATAGCTTAGGGAAATTAAAATCAAAAAGACACAGCCACCCCAAAGTTTGGGCCGGCTCTGTTTACAAGAACCTCGTTTACGGTACAAGTTCAATATCACAGAAAGCGAAAAATGGATAAAGAAGTTGTGGTACTTACGTACAATGCAATATCACTCAGCAATGAAATCTATGTCATCAGGCCCGTCGCAGCATAATGAGTGGATTCAGGTACGATGATTCTACGTGAAATACGTCACACAGAAAAAGAAACATCATAAGATATCAGTACTACACGGAATGTAAACTTGGCTACACAGGAACTGAATTACAAAACAGAACAGGGTCTCAAATGTAGAAAACCAACTTACGCTAGCTTAAGGGGAAAGGTGAGTTGGGGTGCTGCATGAAACCAGAGATTGAAATTAGCACAGATACCGTGCCATAAGCCAAATATGTAATAGACAAGAGCAACTCCTTGCTAAACGAAGTGTACTCAACACCCCATATTAAACGCCTAAGAATACACCTGACTAGTAAGAATCTTAAAACCTGTGGATTTATATGTCTCCGAAAGAGAATCAAGCGTGTGTACGGTGGCATAAACGCAGCAGTGATAGGATTGGTGAGGTTCGGTGAGCAAATGCAGACCCTTTGAAGTCATATTGCATGGTACCCATTCCATGGGTCTCAACTCTCCAGGTTTAAGGGATTCTTCCTTCAGCTAAAACATGCATGTGGAACCCAGAGTATGATCCACCGTGTGATCGGGAAACATGTTCAAATGTGTCTCAGTTTTCGTCCCCTGGTACTCGGGTGCAACATTCAAGACGCTTTACTAGCACTCTCCCCACTTGGAGAGTCAGTGCCTTTAAACTCCTGTTTGGCCCAGTTTGCAATTTCTGCGGAAAATGTACAGGAATAGGGAGAACCAATGAGAGACTAGCTGGAGGTGTCTGGACGGGCAAATTTAACTCTCATTTCCCACCAGGAAGAGGAATTAACCAAAGGTTCAGCGTGCCGTGCCGGAACCACACTAGGGCCTGAAGCAATCCTGTGGTGTTGCGGCCAGCTCACAAGAAAGCGAGTTGAAGAAAGGAGCTCAGGGGCACTGTAATTCACAAACCTGCAGAGTTATAAATGACAGCTATCGTCCATAAATATATTGAAGTAAGGCTGCCAAGAGGACTTGAAAGCGGGGCAGAATTGCAGGAAACCGATTTCAGGAGGTAGACGGGAATTGCATGTAAAGCATAGGAAAAGAGGCAGAACGTCCACAATGATGCACTTGGCCAAAAAGGGCGTATGCGTTTTTTCCTGAATATATTCAGGAAAAAACGCATACGCCCTTTTTGGCCAACCAAGCAAGCTTGCAAAGGAAATCTGCACTACAATGAAGTCTCACTGCCCCCCGGTCAAAAGGGCCATCTGAAAAAGTGTAAAATCCAGAAAGGCAAGACAGGACATGGAGAATTGGGAGCCTTGTTATGCTGATGGGCGGGATGTAAATTGCCAACAGCCACTCTGGAGAAGTGTATGCTGTTTCCTGAAACATCTAAAAAACAAAGCAACAGAGCCTAGGGCACTTCCACTTATGGTCCTATAGCATAGGGAAATTAAAATCAAAAAGACACAGCCACCCCAAAGTTTGGGTTCGGCTCTGTTTACAAGAACCTTGTTTACGGTACAAGTTCAATATCACAGAAAGCGAAAAATGGATAAAGAAGTTGTGGTACTTACGTTCAATGCAATATCACTCAGCAATGAAATCTATGTCATCAGGCCCGTAGCAGCATAATGAGTGGATTAAGGTACGATGATTGTAAGTGAAATAAGTCACACAGAAAAAGAAACATCATAAGATATCACTACTACACGGAATGTAAACTTGGCTACACAGGAACTGAATTACAAAACAGAACAGGGTCTCAAATGTAGAAAACCAACTTACGCTAGCTTAAGGGGAAAGGTGAGTTGGGGTGCTGCATGAAACCAGAGATTGAAATTAGCACAGATACCGTTCCATAAGCCAAATATGTAATAGACAAGAGCTACTCCTTGCTCAACGAAGTGGACTCAACACCCCATATTAAACGCCTAAGAATATACCTGACTAGAAATAATCTTAAAACCTACGGATTTATATGTCTCCGAAAGAGAATCAAGCGTGTGTACAGCGGCATAAACGCAGCAGTGATAGGATTGGTGAGGTTCGGTGAGCAAATGCAGACCCTTTGAAGTCATATTGCATGGTACCCATTCCATGGGTCTCAACTCTCCATGTTTAAGGGATTCTTCTTTCAGCTAAAACATGCATGTGGAACCCAGAGTATGATCCACCGTGTGATCGGAAAACGTGTTCAAATGTGTCTCAGTTTTCGTCCCCTGCTACTCGGGTGCAACATTCCAGACGCTTTACTAACACGCTCCCCACTTGGAGAGTCAGTGCCTTTAACCTCCTGTTTGGCCCAGTTTGCAATTTCTGTGGAAAATGAACAGGAATAGGGAGAACCAATGAGAGACTAGGTGGAGGTGTCTGGACGGGCAAATTTAACTCTCATTTCCCACCAGGAAGTGGAATTAACCAAAGGCTCAGCATGCCGTGCCGGAACCAAACTAGGGCCTGAAGCAATCCTGCAGTGTTGCGGCCAGCTCACAAGAAAGCGAGTTGAAGAAAGGAGCTCAGGGGCACTGTAATTCACAAACCTGCAGAGTTATAAATGACAGCTATCGTCCAAAAATATATTGAAGTAAGGCTGCCAAGAGGAGTTGAAAGCGGGGCAGAATTGCAGGAAACCAATTTCAGGAGGTAGACTGGAATTGCATGTAAAGCATACGAAAAGAGGCAGAACGTCCACAATGATGCACTTGGCCAAAAAGGGCATATGCGTTTTTTCCTGGATATATTCAGGAAAAAACGCATACGCCCTTTTTGGCCAACCAAGCAAGCTTGCAAAGGAAATCTGCACTACAATGAAGTCTCACTGCCCCCTGGTCAAAAGGGCCATCTGAAAAAAGTGTAAAATCCAGAAAGGCAGGACAGGCCATGGAGAACTGGGAGCCTTGTTATGCTGATGGGTGGGATGTAAATTACCAGCAGCCACTCTGGAGAAGTGTATGGTGTTTCCTGAAACATCCAAAAAACAAAGCAACAGAGCCTAGGGCACTTCCACTTATGGTCCTATAGCTTAGGGAAATTAAAATCAAAAAAACACAGCCATCCCAAAGTTTGGGACGGCTCTGTTTACAAGAACCTTGTTCACCGTACAAGTTCAATATCACAGAAAGCGAAAAATGGATAAAGAAGTTGTGGTACTTACGTACAATGCAATATCACTCAGCAATGAAATCTATGTCATCAGGCACATAGCAGCATAATGAGTGGATTCAGGTACGATGATTCTAAGTGAAATAAGTCACACAGAAAAAGAAACATCATAAGATATCACTACTACACGGAATGTAAACTTGGCTACACAGGAACTAAATTACTAAACAGAAAAGAGTGTCAAATGTAGAAAACCAACTTATGCTTGCTTAAGGGGAAAGGTGAGTTGGGGTGCTGCATACAACAAGAGATTGAAATTAGCACAGATACCATTCCATAAGCCAAATATGTAATAGACAAGAGCTACTCCTTGCTCAACGAAGTGAACTCAACACCCCATATTAAACGCCTAACAATATACCTGACTAGTAAGAATCTTAAAACCTATGGATTTATATGTCTCCGAAAGAGAATCAAGCGTGTGTACAGCGGCATAAACGCAGCAGGGATAGGATTGGTGAGGTTCGGTGAGCAAATGCAGACCCTTTGAAGTCATATTGCATGGTACCCATTCCATGGGTCTCAACTCTCCATGTTTAAGGGATTCTTCTTTCAGCTAAAACATGCATGTGGAACCCAGAGTATGATCCACCGTGTGATCGGAAAACGTGTTCAAATGTGTCTCAGTTTTCGTCCACTGCTACTCGGGTGCAACATTCCAGACGCTTTACTAACACTCTCCCCACTTGGAGAGTCAGTGCCTTTAACCTCCTGTTTGGCCCAGTTTGCAATTTCTGTGGAAAATGAACAGGAATAGGGAGAACCAATGAGAGACTAGGTGGAGGTGTCTGGACGGGCAAATTTAACTCTCATTTCCCACCAGGAAGAGGAATTAACCAAAGGCTCAGCATGCCGTGCCGGAACCAAACTAGGGCCTGAAGCAATCCTGCGGTGTTGCGGCCAGCTCACAAGAAAGCGAGTTGAAGAAAGGAGCTCAGGGGCACTGTAATTCACAAACCTGCAGAGTTATAAATGACAGCTATCTTCCAAAAATATATTGAAGTAAGGCTGCCAAGAGGAGTTGAAAGCGGGGCAGAATTGCAGGAAACCGATTTCAGGAGGTAGACTGGAATTGCATGTAAAGCATAGGAAAAGAGGCAGAACGTCCACAATGATGCACTTGGCCAAAAAGGGCGTATGCGTTTTTTCCTGAATATATTCAGGAAAAAACGCATACGCCCTTTTTGGCCAACCAAGCAAGCTTGCAAAGGAAATCTGCACTACAATGAAGTCTCACTGCCCCCCGGTCAAAAGGGCCATCTGAAAAAAGTGTAAAATCCAGAAAGGCAGGACAGGCCATGGAGAACTGGGAGCCTTGTTATGCTGATGGGCGGGATGTAAATTGCCAGCAGCCACTCTGGAGAAGTGTATGGTGTTTCCTGAAACATCCAAAAAACAAGGCAACAGAGCCTAGGGCACTTCCACTTATGGTCCTATAGATTAGGGAAATTAAAATCAAAAAGACACAGCCACCCCAAAGTTTGGGACGGCTCTGTTTACAAGAACCTCGTTTACCGTACAAGTTCAATATCACAGAAAGCGAAAAATGGATACAGAAGTTGTGGTACTTACGTACAATGCAATATCAGTCAGCAATGAAATCTATGTCATCAGCCCATAGCAGCATCATGAGTGGATTCAGGTACGATGATTCTAAGTGAAATAAGTCACACAGAAAAAGGAACATCATAAGATATCCCTAATACACGGAATGTAAACTTGGCTACACAGGAACTGAATTACAAAACAGAACAGGGTCTCAAATGTAGAAAACCAACTTATGCTTGCTTAAGGGCAAAGGTGAGTTGGGGTGCTGCATGAAACCAGAGATTGAAATTAGCACAGATACCGTTCCATAAGCCAAATATGTAATAGACAAGAGCTACTCCTTGCTCAACGAAGTGGACTCAACACCCCATATTAAACGCCTAACAATATACCTGACTAGTAAGAATCTTAAAACCTTTGAATTTATATGTCTCCGACAGAGAATCAAGCGTGTGTACAGCAGCATAAACGCAGCAGTGATAGGATTGGTGAGGTTCGGTGAGCAAATGCAGACCCTTTGAAGTCATATTGCATGGTACCCATTCCATGGGTCTCAACTCTCCAGGTTTAAGGGATTCTTCCTTCAGCTAAAACATGCATGTGGAACGGAGTGTATGATCCACCGTGTGATCGGGAAACGTGTTCAAATGTGTCTCAGTTTTCGTCCCTTGGTACTCGGGTGCAACATTCCAGACGCTTTACTAACACTCTCCCCACTTGGAGAGTCAGTGCCTTTAACCTCCTGTTTGGCCCAGTTTGCAATTTCTTCGGAAGATGAACAGGAATAAGGAGAAGCAATGGGAGACTATCTGTAGGTGTCTGGACGGGCAAATTTAACTCTCATTTCCCACCAGGAAGATAAATGAACCAAAGGCTCCGCGTGCCATGCTGGAACTAGATTAGGGCCTGAGGAGATCCTGCGGTGTTGCGGCCAGCTCACAAGAAAGCGAGTTGAAGAAAGGAGCTCAGGGGCACTGTAATTCAGAAACCTGCGGAGTTATAAATGACAGCTATCATCCAAAATTATACTGAAGTAAGGCTGCGAAGAGGACTTGAATGCGGGGCAGAATTGCTGGAAACTGATTTCAGAACGTACACGGGAGTAGCTCTTAAAGTATAGGAAAAGAGACAGAACTTGGAAAATAATGCACTTGGCAAAAAAGGGCATATGTGTTTTATCCAGAGCTCTCATACCTGAGGGGAGGAGATTCCCAGCAGGCTCCAACTGCCACCTGAGGGCTCACATTGCCAAGGCAACGTGAGCATGCCAGGCAGGAGTTACCTCACAGCAGAGGTCCCACCTCACAGAAGGGTGAGAAACCCAGCCAACATCAGACTCTCACCAGAGGGTCCACATCACCAAGGGGATGGGAACCAGGCAGGAGTGTCTTCACATCAGTGGGGCCACATCATCAAAAGCTGAGGTACTCAGCACATGTGTCCTCAAACCAGAGGACCCATATCACCAAGAACCTCGGAGTGAGGCAGGCAGGAGTAGCCTCACAACACTGGGCCCATAGAATAAAAAAGTGAGGAATCCAGCAGTTGGAACCTCCCAGCAGGCGGCCCAGAGCACCGAGGCCATGGGATCCAGGCCACAGTGAACTCACAGAAGAGGGCCCATGTCATGAAACTGAGCAACCCAGCCATTGGGACCTCAGAGCAGGAGGCCCACATCCCCATGGGGATGGAATTCTGGTAGGAGTGTCCTCGCACCACTGAGAACGTATCAGAAAATTTTGGGCGACCAGCAGTTAGGGCCTGACGCCAGAGGACCCTCATCACCAAGGGAAGGAGGCTCCCAGCAGGCTCCAACTGCCACCAGAGGGCTGACATCGCCAAGGCGATGTGTGCCAACCAGGCACGAATGACCTCACAACAGAGGGCCCACCTCAGAGAAGTGTGACGAACCCAGTCAGGATCAGACTCGCACCAGAGGGCCCACATCACCAAATGGATTGGAACCAGGCAGGAGTGTCCTCACATGAGTAGGGCCACATCATCTAAAGGTGAGGAACCCAGAACATGTGGCTTCAAACCATAGGACACCCATCACCAAGGGGCTGGGAGTGAGGCAGGCAGGAGGAGCCTCATAACAGAGGGCCCAAAAATAAGAAAGGTGAGGAATCCAGCAGTTGGAACCTCCCAGCAGGCGGCCCAGAGCACAGAGGCTAGAGGAACCAGGCCAGAGTGAACTAACACCAGACAGCCCACATCATGAAACTGTGAGCAACCCAGACATTGGGACCTCAGAGCAGAAGGCCCACATCCCCATGGTGATGGGAACATGACAGGAGTGTCCTGGCATCACTGGGCTCACATCAGAAAACGTGGGGTGCTCAGAAGTTAGGGCCTGACGCTAGAGGGCACTCATCACCGAGAGGAGGAGGCTCCCAGCAGGCTCCAGCTGCCACCAGAGGGCCAACGTCGCCAAGGTGATGTGTGCCAGCCTGGCAGGAGTGACCTCACAGCAGAGGGCCCACCTCACAGAAGGGTGAGGAACACAGCCAGGATCAGACTCTCACCAGAGGGCCCACATCACCAAGGGGATGGGAACCAGGCAGGAATGTCCCCACACCAGTGGGACAACATCATCGAAAGGTGAGGATCCCAGCACATGTGTCCTCAAACCAGAGGAACCACATCACCAAGGGGTTCGGAATGAGGCTGGCAGGACTGGCCTCACAACACAGGGTCCATAGAATATAAAAGTTGAGGAATCCAGCAGTTGGAACCTCCCAGCAAGTGGCCCAGAGCACCGAGGCTATGGGATCCAGGCCGCAGTGAACTCACAGCAGAGGGCCCACATCATGAACCTGTGAGCAGCCCAGCTGTTGGGACCTCAGAACAGAAGGCCCACATCCCCATTGGGATGGGAACCTGGCAGGAGTGGCTTTGCACCACTTAGCACATATCAGAAAATGTTAGGAGCCCAGCAGTTAGGGCCTGACGCCAGGGGGCCCTCATAACTGAGGGGAGGAGACTCCCAGCAGGTTCCAACTGCCAACAGAGGGCCCACGTCTACAAGGTGGCATGCGCCAGCCAGGCAGTAGTGACCTCACAGCAGAGGGCCTATCTCACAGAAGGGTGAGGAACCGAGGCAGGATGAGACTCTCACCAGAGGGCCCACAACACCAAGGGGATGGGAACCAGTCAGGACTGTCCTCCCACCAGTGGGGCCACATCATCGAAAGGTGAGGAACCCAGCACATGTGGCCTCATATCAGAGGACATACATCACAAAGGGGATGGGAGTGAGGCAGGTAGGAGTAGCCTAAAAACAGAGGGCCCAAAGAATAAAAAAAGTGAGGAATCCAGCATTTGGAACCTCCCAGCAGGCGGCCGAGAGCACAGAAGCTATGGGATGCAGGCAGGAGTGAACTAACAGCAGAGAGCCCACATCATGAAACTGTGAGCAACCCAGGCATTGGGACCTCAGAGCAGAAAGCCCACATCCCCATGGGGATGGGAACCTGACAGGAGTGTCCTGGCATCACTGGGCTCACATCAGAAAACGTGGGGAGCCCAGCAGTTAGAGCCTGATGCTAGAGGGCCGTCATCACCGAGGGCAGGAGGCTCCCAGCAGGTTCCATGTGCCAACAGAGGGCCCACATCGCCAAGGTGATGTGTGCAAGTCAGGCAGGATTGACCTCACAGCAGAGGGCCTACCTCACAGAAGAGTGAGGAACCCAGCCAGGATAAGACTGTCACCAGAAGGCCCACATCACCAAGGGGATGGGAACCAGGCAGGAGTGTCCTCACACCAGTGGGGCCACATCATTGAAAGTTGCCTAACCCAGCACATGTGGCCTCAAACCAGAAGACCCACATCACGAAGGGGTTGCGAGTGAGGCAGGCAGGAGGAGCATCACAACACAGGACCCATAGAATACAAAAGTTGAGGAATCGAGCAGTTGGAACCTCCCAGCAGGCAGCCAAGACCACAGAGGCTATGGGATCCAGGCCACAGTGAACTAACACCAGAGAGCCCACATCATGAAATTGTGATCAACCCAGCCGTTGGAACCTCAGAGCAGAAGGCCCACATCCCCATGGGGATGGGAACCTAAGAGGAGTGCTTGAGCAACACTGGGCTCACTAAGAAAAGTTGGGGAGCCCAGCAGTTAGGGCCTGACGTCAGAGGGCCCTCATCACAGAGCTGAGGAGGCTCCCAGCAGGGTCCAATTGCCACCAGAGGGCTCATGTCAACAAGGCGAGGTGAGCAACCCAGGCAAGAGTTACCTGATAGTAGAGGGCCCACCTCACAGATGGGTGAGGAACCCAGCCAGGATCAGACTCTCACCAGAGGGCCCACATCACAAAGGGGATGGGACCCAGTCAGGATTATCCTCACACCAGTGGGGCCTCATCATCTTAAGGTGAGGAACCCAGCACATGTGTCCTCAAACCAGAGGACCCACATCACCAAGGGCCTTGGAGTGAGGCAGGCAGGAGTAGCCTCACAACACAGGGCACATAATATAAAAAACGTGAGGATTCCAGCATTTAGACCTTCCAGCAGGCGGCCCAGAACACCGAGGCTATGGGATCCAGGCCACAGTGAACTCACAGCAGAGGGCCCACATCACAAAACTGTGAGCAACCCAGGAGTTGAGACCTCAGCGCAGAAGGCCCACATCCCCATGGGAATGGGAACCTGGCTGGAGTGTCCTCGCACCACTGGGCGCACATCAGAAAATGTGGGGAGCCCACCATTTAGGGCCTGACGCCAGAGGGCCGTCATCACCGAGAGGAGGAGGCGCCCTGCACGCTCCAACTGCCACCAGAGGGCTCACGTCTCCAAGGTGACGTGTGCCAGCCAGGCAGGAGTGACCTCACAGCAGAGGGCCTACCTCACAGAACGTTGAGGAACCCAGCCAGGATTAGACTCTCGCCAGAGGGCCCACCTCACCAAGGGGATGGGAACCAGGCAGGAGTGTCCTCACACGAGTGGGGTCACATCATCGAAAGGTGAGGAACGCAGCACATGTGGCCTCAAGCCATAGGACAGTCATCACCAAGGGGCTGGCAGTGAGGCAGGCAGGAGGAGCCTCACAACAGAGGGCACATAGAATAAAAAAGTTGAGGAATCCAGCAGTTGGAACCTCCCAGCAGGCGGCTCAGAGCACCGATGATAAGGGATCCTTGCCGGAGTGAACTCACAGCAGAGGGCCCACATCATGGTACTGTGAGCAAGCCAGCCGTTTTGACCTCAGAGCAGAAGGCCCATATCGCCATGGGGATGGGAACCTGGCAAGAGTCTCCTCACTCACTTGGCGCACATCAGAAAATGTGGGGAGCCCAGCAGTTATGGCCTAAGGCAAGAGGGCCCTCATCACCGAGGGGAGGAGGATCCCAGCACACTCCAACTGCCACCAGAGGGCCCACGTCGCCAAGGTGACCTGTGCCAGACAGGCATGATTGACCTCACAGCAGAGGGCCCACCTCACAGAAGGGTGAGGAACCCAGCCAGGATCAGACTCTCACCTGAGGGCCCACATCAGCAAGGGGATGGGAACCAGTCAGGACTGTCTTCCCTCCAGTGGGGTCACATCATCGAAAGGTGCGGAACCCAGCACATGTGGCCTCAAATCAGAGGACACATATCACAAAGGGAATGGGAGTGAGGCAGGCAGGAGTAGCCTAAAAACAGAGGGCCCAAAGAATAAGAAAGGTGAGGAATCCAGCAGTTGGAACCTCCCAGCAGGCGGTCCAGAGCACAGAAGCTATGGGATGCAGGCAGGAGTGAACTAACAGCAGAGAGCCCACATCATGAAACTGTGAGCAACCCAGGCTTTGGGACCTCAGAGCAGAAGGCCCACACCCCAATGGGGATGTGAACCTGGCTGGAGTGTCCTCGCACCACTGGGCACACATCACAAAATGTGGGGAGCCCAGCAGTTAGGGCCTGATGCCAGAGGGCCCTCATCACCGAGGAGAGGAGGCTCCCAGCAGGCTCCAAGTGCCACCAGAGGGCTCATGTCCACAAGGCGAGGTGAGCAAGCCAGGCAGGAGTGACCTCACAGCAGACGGCCCACCTCACAGATGGTTGAGGAACCCAGCCAGGATCAGACTCTCAACAGAGGGCCCACATCACCAAGGGGATGTGAACCAGGCAGGAGTCTCCTAAGACCATTGGTCCCACATCATCGAAAGGTGAGGAACCCAGCACATGTGGCCTCAAACCAGACGACACACATCACGAAGGGGCTGGGAGTGAGGCAGGCAGGAGGATCCTCACAACAGAGGGCCCAAAAATTTAAAAAAGTGAGGAATCCAGCAGTTGGAACCTCCCAGCAGGCGGCCAAGAGCACAGAGGCTATGGGATCCAGGCTTCTGTGAACTAACACCAGAGAGCCCACATCATGAAAATGTGAACAACCCAGCCGTTGGGACCTCAGAGCAGAAGGCCCACATCCCCATGGAGATGGGATCCTAAGAGGAGTGCCAAAGCATCACTGGGCTCACTAAGAAAAGTTGGTGAGCCCAGCAGTCAGGGCCTGATGCAAGAGGGCCCTCATCACCGGGGGGAAGAGATTCCCAGCACGCTCCAACTGCCACCACACGGCTGACTTCAACAAGGCAATGTGTGCCAGCCATGCAGGAGTGACCTATCAGCAGAGGGTCTCCCTCACAGGTGGGTGAGGAACAAAGCCAGGAACAGACTCTCACCAGGGGGTCCACATAACCACGTGGATGAGAACCAAGCAGGAGTGTCCTCACACTAGTGGGGCCACATCATCGAAAGGTGAGGAACCCAGCAAAAGTGGCCACAAACCAGAGGACCCACATCACCAAGGGGTTGAGAGTGAGGTAGGTGTCTGGACGGGCATATTTAACACTCATTTCCCACCAGGAAGAGGAATTAACCAAAGGCTCAGCGTGCCCTGCCAGAAGCAGATTAGGGCCTGAAGCAGCCTTGCGGGTTTGCGGCCAGCTCACAAGAAAGCGAGTTGAAGAAAGGAGCTCAGGGGCCCTGTAATTCACAAACCTGCAGAGTTATAAATGACAGATAACGTCCAAAAATATATTGAAGTAAGGCTGCGAAGAGGACTTGAAAGCGGGGCAGAATTGCAGGAAACCGATTTCAGGAGGTAGACTGGATTTGCATTTAAAGCATAGGAAAAGAGGCAGAACATCGACAATGATGCACTTGGCAACAAAGGGCGTATGAGTTTGTTCCTGAATATATTCAGGAACAAACACATACGCCCTTTTTGGCAAACCAAGCAAGCTTGCAATGGAAATCCGAACTACTATGAAGTGTCACTTCCCCCCGGTCTAAAGGGCCATCTGAGAAAAGTGTAAAATCCAGAAAGGCAAGACAGGCCATGGGGAAAAAGGAGCCTTGTTATGCTGATGGGCGGGATGTACATTGCCAACAGCCACTCTGGAGAAGTGTATGGTGTTTCCTGATACATCTGAAAAACAAAGCAACAGAGTCTAGGGCATTTCCACTTATGGTCCTATAGCTTAGGGAAATTAAAATCAAAAAGACACAGCCACCCCAAAATTTACAACGGCTCTGTTTACAGGAGCCTCTTCTACAGTACAAGTTAAATATCCCAGAGAACAAATAATTGATAAAGAAGTTGCGGTACTTATGTACAACAGAATACCACTCAGCAATGAAATCTGTGTCACCAGGCCTGTACCAGCATAATGAGTGGATTGAGGCATGATGATTCTAAGTGAAATAAGTCACACAGAAAAAGAAACATCATAAGGTATCACTAATGCACGGAATGTAAACTTGGCTACACATGAACTGAATTACAAAACAGAACAGGGTCTCAAGTTTAGAAAACCAACTTATGCTTGCTTAAGGGGAAAGGTGAGTTGGGGTGCTGCATAAAACCAGAGTTTGAAATTAGCACAGATACCGTTCCATAAGCCAAATATGTAATAGACAAGACCTACCCCTTGCTCAACGAAATGGACTCAACAATGAGGTATCACCTCACACCTGTTAGAATGGGCATCATCTGAAAATCTACAAACAACAAATGCTGGAAAGGGTGTGGAGAAAAGGAAGCCTCTTCCACTATTGTTGGGAATATAAATTGATACAGTCACTATGGAGAACAATATGGAGTTTCTTAAGAAACTAATAATAGAATTACCATATGATACAGCAATCCCAGGACTGGACATATACCCAGACAAAACCATAAATCAAAAAGAGACATTCACCGCAATGTTCATTGCATCACTATTTACAATATCGAGGTAATGGAAGCAACCTAAATGCCCACAGACAGACGAATGCATAAAGATGTGGTACATATATAAAATGGAATATTACTAAGCCATGAAAGGAATGAAATTGGGTCATTTGTAGAGACGTCGATGGATCTAGAGACTGTCATACAGAGTGAAGTAAGTCAGAAAGAGAAAAACAAATCTTGTATATTCATGCATATATGTGGAACCTAGAAAAACTGTACAGATTAACCGTTTTGCAAGGCATAAATAGAGCAACAGATGTAGACAACAATCGTATGGACAACAAGGGGGGAAAGCTCTTGGAGGGGTGGTGGTGGGAGGAGTTGAGAGATTGGGATTGGCATGTAAACATTTATATGTATAAAATAGATAACCAATGAGAACCTGCTGTATAAAAATATAAAATAAAATTCAAAATTAAAAAGAAATAAAATTTAAAAAATAAAACAGAAAAAACAATTATTCCCTTCACATACATGTATTTATATGAATAAATTATTTCCATGCTTATATCTGTAAATACAAAAAAGAGGAATAAAATCTACCTTGAACCAAAAACGAAAAAGAGAAAAAAAAAAACAGAACCCACCAGTTACTCAGAGGAAAACCGTATCAGGGCACTTGCTCCAGTTGTAAACAATTCTGAAGTTGGTCAGTGGTGGGGAATCGTCTCCCATTCAGCCAGCAGCCCCCACACAACAAGCGTCCTCATTGCAAAGCTGGGGCACCGTGCCGAGGCATCTGTGAGTAAACGTGAGCTGAACCCCAGGCCAGTTGCTGCTGAACTGTTCCCGCCCTTCCCAGGTAAAACACCTGAATATATACAAGGACTTGAAAGCCTAGAGGAAGGGCCATGGAGCCACACGAGTGACAGCATGCCAGCTGACTTGGTGCCTGCAGGCCAGCCAGGATGGTCCTGGCCCTGGGTGCTCTTCTGGAAGATTTCCATTTCCCTGCCTGAGATACCCGTCCTGTCCCTGCCCCCACTGCTTTTTTCCTTCCTCACCTCTGCCCAGGGAGAAATTCCAGCAGCAGGTATGGGTGACACATCCTCTTCTTTAGCAGGTGGCAGCCTGGCAACTGCTGCAGAAAGTCCAGCAGAGCCCCACTCACACTGGGCCACCCACAAAGCCGTGGCCTCTCACTCCCTCCCACCAGCCCAGCCCCGAGACTGCTGACAGGGCAGAGAAAATGGCGTCAGGCACAGCTGCAGGGGCTTTTGCTGCCTGGAGTGGTATTTATATTGATCTCAACCCAGGCACACCTGGGGAGGGCTGGCCGGCATGGTAAGGCTGCCCAGGTCAGCCAATCATCACCCCTCAGGGGCTCACAGTTGCAGAAAATGGAACTTGCTGAACCGGCCAGGTCCAAGGAACAGGTGTGGGCTCCTGAGAGTCAGGATAGACAAGGGGCTGCAGCTTTGGCTTGTTTTCTAATCATTTTATCTGGCCCATGAGTGGGAGACAACTTCAAGAAAACCCTCTCCTAATGAGAGGAACCCAGGAGTCAGGGAGAGGAGGGGTGGGTGGTGGTTGGAGACAGAGGCCTGGTGCCCTGGGTGCAGTGGAAGTCTCTGGAAGACCAGGTGGAGGGAGGCCACACAGAGTGATGCCCAGGGTCACAGACCTGTCGGAGCTGCTGTTTGTTAGTTCAAGTCCTGCTCTGAGGTGCTCTGTGTCAGCTCTGAGCGACAGGTGAGCTGGGGGTGCTCTTCAATGAGGGCTATGTGCACGGTTCCTGTGTGCCCAGCCCTGCCACGGTACCTGCAAGGGTAGCTCTGTATCCTGGGAGGGGCCTGACCATGAGAGCCCCGTGGGCTGGGTTGGGGGTGGGGTACCTGCCCAGGAGAGCTCCATATCCTGGGATTGGCCTGACCACGAGAGCCCCATGGGCTGCTGGGGACCTGGTAAAGGATGTCAGGACAGTCAGTGAAGCCACCGAGGATATACCTCCAGTTGCTCCTGATCCCTACACCCTGCTGGTCATTCTACCAACCACCAGGACATGGTATTCTGTATTAGTCTTCAATGATGCCTTCTTTTGTATTCCATTAGTCCCAGAGTCACAAGAAATTTTGGTTTGTGAGTGGCAGGACTCAACATACAACTAAAACAATACTTCCGGGCCGTCTTGCCCCAAGGGTTCAAAAATTCCCACACCATCTTTGGGGAAAGCTTAGCTAACGACCGAAAAGTTCTACCTCTGGAAAAGGAAACCCTCCTTCAATATGCAGATGACATTCTGATCGCCAGCCCTACTAAGGAGGCCTCTGAACTACCAAGCCAATAAAGGATAGAAGTTGTCCAAGAAAAAGCTCAAATATCACAGACTGCAGTGACCTGCCTGGGCTTCATTCTCACACAAGGTCAGAGAAGCCCATCCCAGGAAAGGGAAGAAACCATTTGCAGCCTTACCCCTTTCTAAAACTAGAAGACAGCTTAGGGGTTCCTGGGGAGGCCAGGGTTTGCTGCTTCTGGATCCCTAACTACAGTCTACTAGCTGGGCCTCTATATGAAACACTGAAAGGAAAAGATGATGATCCTTTTGAACAGAATCCAGAAGTGGCCTTTCAAGAATGGAAAGAGCAGTCAATTCAGACCCTTGCCCTGGAACTCCCTAATTGAGCTAAACCCTTTGACCTTTCCATTCCCGGTGAAAGGTGAATCGCCATTGGAGAATTAGTGCAAAAACTGGGACCACTTGAAATGGAACAACGCAAGAATGCCATCCAGGTAGGATAAACTACAGTCACCAAGGGGCTTGGCCCACTGCCACATCTGGCCAAGATACTGGCGGTATCTAAAAACCTGGAAATCAGCAGCCCAAAAGGCCACCTCCCTCCTAAGGGAAAAGGACCCCACGTGGTGATCCTAATCACCAACCATGCCCTGAAGTTGCAGGGTTCGCTCCGTGGGCACACCGACCTCGAGTGAGGAGGCCCTCCAACTCCAACATCCAGAGAGATAACCGGGGGCAACAGGGCACCATGACGACTCGTGTGAACATCACTTGACCTGGAGTTTCTCTCATAAAACAACAATAGTGTGTCCCGAAGGAGTAGACTACTGCTTGCAGGACTTCCTGCACCCGGAGGGGAGCTAATAATCTTGGCGGGGGAACCGTATATCACACCGTCACCATAGAAAAGCCTACAGACACCGTGATGATGGTGGCCAATAAGACCGGCTGGACTCCTGTTTACTTCAAAAGGCTGTTGACTCAGTGGCCATCATGGTCCTTGATCACCACTGACCCTGGACTGTCTGGGAGTTGAGCGGGCAGGGCTCTGACACCTGGTGCTGTTTTTACGTTAATTCAGGGGCCTAATTGAAGAAAGAGCAGACTACTGGTCAGAGCATCTAGGCTGGCAGAAACGGTCAGCCTAAGGTGGCCGAACAAATGTGGGGCGGGGTGAAACCGGCCCCCACAGCGTCTCTGCACATCTCTTTCCTGGACCCTTAAAGGTCATTAGAATCTATAACACTTCCAATGCTGGTGCTCAGGCGGACGAGCAGGGAGGCAGGGGTCCTGGGGCCAATCAACGTCACCTGGAGGCTGCTGGGGAGAAGTTCTGACCCTCGTCCCCTGGTATGAGGGCTCCCAACTCAGCACTCAGCAGTTACAGAAGAAGGGTCTGCACCCTCAGCACTCCAAGAATGAGGAACGGGACAAAAGGCAGAGGAGGGGTTTGTCCCCAGCAAAGCCCATTAAAAATCCCTGGGAGATAAAAATAGAATGTGGGCAATAAAGTCAAGTCTGACCTTTTTTATCCTTTGTGCTTTGTCTAATTTCACGTGCTCCTAGGGTCCCGCATGCAGAGGTTCCACACCCGGCACTTCAGACCAGATTTCCTGGTGCAGAATGGCTGGGTCGACACCTCAGCTCCTGGGGCCCAGTGCAGACTCCGAGATATAGAGCCTGAGCTGCAGCCAACCCGGCCCTTGAGAGCTCCGCCCCCTCCCTCCCACTGACTCTGACAGGATCTCTACACAGCAGCCCAGCCCACAGCCCACGGGGTAGTGCATGCTCTCACCTCTCCATTCTCTGATGAAAATATAAAGTTTCCTTTGCTTGGGAACCAAACTCAGTCTCGATCTGTTGGCCCCAATGACACTGGGCAGGGGGACCCTTGTTGGGGTCCACTCTGGAGGATCAGTAACAGAAATTGAGACTATTGTAACTTCAGTGAACAGATGTGTGAGCCAAACTGTAGTTAACATAGAACAGTTTATAAGGCTCGGGTAAAATAAGATGTTTCTAACACTTCCATTTGATATTTCCATCACTTTATTATAAGCAAGTTCAGTGAAAAGGTTTGTCTTATTTGTCAGGTCAATATTAGAGAAATGAAGTGATTTCTTTCCAAGGATGTACATCTAATAATCTTGGTTAAAGCTTCAATCTTGTTTTAAATGCTTTTCCATTGAAAATGATACCTCTCTTTCAGCTCCCCCATTTCTGAGAAGTATAAAATCTTATAATTTATTATTACCAAAGGGGAAAGGTGGGAGGAGGGATAAATTAACAGTTTGGAATTAACACATACACACTGCTATGTATAAAATAGATCATCAACAAGGAACTACTGTATAGCACAGGGAACTACACTCAATATTGTGCAATAACCTATAAGGGGAAATAATCGGAAAAAGAATAGATATTTTTATTGACATCATCTATCAATGACAGTTAAAGTGTAACCTAAGGGAAGCCGGTGGTGAGTGCTTCTGACCCTGAAGACTTCAGTCATCTAAAGTTTGGACTCTGCCTACTTCCCAAGGCCCTTAATGAACATATGTGTAGCCGTAGCTTAAAAAACTCCCCAGTTTGGGTTTCGGGGAGACACTGATTTTGAAAAAGCCCTGGTGTTCTCCTTACATGAATGGGACTCTTCCTACTGCTAAAACATGTCTGTCACATCCAGAGGATGGTATACCGTCTGATCGGGAAGAGTTTGGAAAAGGCATCTCATCTCCTCATCTCCTGGTGCTCGGGTTCACCCCTCCAGCGTCTTTACTAACAGTCTCCCCACTTGGAGATGTCAACACTGTCAACATCCTGTTGCGTACAGTTTGGAATTTGTCCAGAGGATGAAGCGGAAGGATGAGGAACAATGAGAGACAAGTCCTAGGTGTTCAGACAGGCACATGTCACTCTAATTTCCAATCAGGAAGATGAATTGACCAAAGGCTAGGGTTGCCCATGGAAACAGTATAGGGCTTGAGGAAATCCCACTGCTTTGTGGCCAGTTCCCATAAACACAAGTTGAACAATGGAACTCAGGGGCAGTAAAATTCACGAAACTGCAGAGTTGAAAATATCTATCACTGAAAAATGTCTTGAGGAAAGTCAGAGAAAAGGATTGGCAAGCAAGGGAGAATGGCAGGAAAGGGATTTGAGGAGGTAGAAAGGACTCGCCATTAAGCACAAGAAAAGGGGCTGAACATTGCCGACATTGCAGTTGGCCAAAAAGGCTGTATGCGTTTTTTTCTGTATATATTCAAGAAAAGGGCATACACTTTTTTAGCCAACCAAACAGGTGGGCACTGGAAATCAATACTACAAAAGATATCACTTCGCATCAGTCAGAAGAGCCATCCTCATAAAGTGTAAACGCCAGAAATGCAGGACAGGGCAAGGAGAAGAGGGAGCCCTGTGAGGCTTATAGTGGAAATGTATATTGCCAACGGCCATTCTGGAGAAGTGTATTGTGTTTACTAAAGCATCTAAAAAATGAGCTACAGAGCATAGGGCACTTGCACTCATGGGCGTATATCTTGGGAAAAACAAAAATCGAGAGGACACAGGCACCCCAATGTTTACTGCCTCTCTGTTTAAAAGATCCTCGACTAGGATATAACTTAAATGTCTCTGGAGGGAAAAAATGGATAGAGATGTGGTACTTATGTAGAGTGGAATATTACTCAGCCTGGAAATCAATGAAATATGGCCAGTTGTAACAACTCCGGAGGAGTTACGTATGATCATTCTAAGTGACATAATTCAAAAAGAAAAAGACACATATCATAAGATATCACTTAAAGGTGGAATCCAAAATGGCTACACATGAAATAAATTACAAAACAAAAACATAGTCAAATATGTAGAAAACACGTGTAAGGCTGCTAAACGGGAAAGGTGGGGAGGGGTGAGGCATCATCCAGGAGGTTGAAATTAGCAAAGATACCATTCCAAATACCAAACTGATAATCAACAAGGCCTACACGGTAGCTAAAAGAACTGCACTCAGCACACTCAAGTCACCGGAAAAGAATATCTATGACTGGTAAGAATCTGAAAAAGAAATTATTGATGTCTCTCTGTACGTGAATCAAGTGGATGTACAGCAGCAAGAAACAGAGCTTTGAAAATCAGCTGTAAACAACATAGTAATAAATTGAAAAAAATAAACGACAGAGAGACAGAGAAAACCTCTTACAACTTTTCCTCAGGGACGGTGATGCAACATGGATTGAACACATCTAGACCCACAGCAGGATGAGACATAAGGCTGGAAACTGTTCGCGCTAAGAGAAATGTGAGGTTGGGTGAGGAAATGCACACCCTTTATAGTAATACTACCTGGTACCCATTCAATGGGTCCCAAAT
The DNA here is from genome assembly GCF_964270905.1 of Leucopleurus acutus. NCBI lineage: Eukaryota > Metazoa > Chordata > Mammalia > Artiodactyla > Delphinidae > Leucopleurus > Leucopleurus acutus. Next base: position 119,043,130 of record NC_139142.1, on the reverse strand, counting down.
CTGCAGGTTCAAGGAATCTTCCTACAGCTAAAACATGCATGGAAAACCCAGAGGACTGTACACCATGTGATCGGGAGATGTGTCTAAAATGCACCTCATTTATCCTCTCCTGGTGCTCCTGTTCATCATTCCAGCCACGTTACTTAGAATCTCCCCACTTAGAGAATCAGCACATTTAAACTTCTGTTTCACACATTTTGCAAATTGTGAGGAGGATGAACGGGAACAGGGGGAACCAATGAGAGAATAGTTGTAGGGGTTTGGACGGGCACATGTCACTCTAATTTCCCATTAAGAATAAGAATTAAAAAAAGGCTCAGCCCGCCTCGCCGGAGCCAAAATAGGGCCTGAAGCAATCCTGCGGTTTTGAGGCCAGCTCACAAAAGAGCAACTTAAAAAATGGAGCTCAGGGTCACTGCAATTCACAAACCTGCAGAGTTATAAATGAAAACTAACGTCCAAAAATATGTTGAGGTAAGGCAAAGAAGAGGATCTGAATGCAAGACAGAATTGCAAGAAACAGATTTCAAGAGATAGATTGGACTCGCCTTTAAAGCACATGAAAAGCGGCAGAATTTCGACAATGATGCAGTTGGCCCAAAAGGGAGTATGCGTTTTTTCCTGAATATATCCAGGAAAAAACGCATACGCACTTTATGGGCAACCAAGCAAGCAAGCAATGCAAATGTGCACAACAAAGAAGTCTCATTTCCCACCGGTCAAAAGGGCCATCCGAAAAAATTGTAAAAACCAGAAATGCAGGACAGGCCATGGAGAACAGGGAGCCTTTATACGCTGATGGACAGTGTGTGAACTGCCGAGAGCCACTCTGGAGAAGTGTATGGTGGTTCCTAAATCATCTAAAAAACAGAGCGACAGAGCATAGGGCACTTCCAATCACGGGAGTATATCTAGGGAAGTCTAAAAATCAACAAGACACAAGCACACCACAGTTTAGGGCTACTCTGTTTACAAGAACCTCAACTTCAGTACACCTTAAATATCCCAGGAAAGAGAACAATGGATAAAGAAAATGTGGTACTTATGTACAATGGAATATCTCTTCACCATGAAATCAATGTAATAAGGCTAGTAGAAGGATAAAGAGTGGATTGAGGTCCGATAATACTACTTGAAATAAGTCAAACAGAAAAAGAAACATATCATAAGATATCACTTATAGAGGGAGGATAAATATGGCTGCACAAAAAATGAATTACAAAACAGAACAGTGTCTCACATTTAGAAAACACACTTATGTCAGCTTAAGGGGAAAGGAGAGGTGGGGTGATGCATAAAACCAGAGTTTGAAATTAGCACAGATACCGTTCAATAAACCAAATAGGTATCAGACAAGATCTACACCTTGCTCAATGAACTGGCCTCAACACACCCTATAAACCGCAGAGAAATATATCTGAGTAATAAGAATCTTAAAACCCATGTATTGATATATCTCCATAAGGGAATCAAGTGTGAGCAGAGCGGCACAAACACAGCAGTGAAAATGAGCTAAACCCCATTATAGAAATAAATTTTAAAACCAAAACGCAGAAACAATGAAAGAGAGAAAAATTCTTACAAAATTCGCTCAGGGGCTGTGATGCAACCTGGAATGACCACATATAAACCCACAGCTGGATAAGACATAAGGCTGGACACTTGGGGCTGAAAGGATTGGAGAGCTTTGGTGAGCAACTGCCGAAAGTTTAATGCAATACTTCATGCTACTTATTCCAAGGGTCCCAACACTCCAAGTTGAAGGGAATCTTCCTACAGCTAAACCATGCATGGGAAATCCAGCAGATGGTATACCATATGATCGGGAAAGGTTTCTAAAATGCACCTCATTTTCCTCTCCTGGGGCTCCGGATCAACATTCCAGCCACTTTACTAACAACATCTCCACATGGAGAGTCAATGCCTTTAAGTTCCGGTATCGCACAGTCTGCAGTTAGTGCGGAGGATGAATGGGAATAGGGGGAACCAGTGAGAAAATAGCTGTAGCGGTTTCAATGGGCACATGTCACTCTAATTTCAATTCAGGAAGAAGAATTAACCAAAGGCAGAGCAAGGCGCCCCAGAAGAAGAATAGGGCCTGAAGAAATCCTGTGGATATGAGGCAAGATCACAAAAATAAGAGCTGAAAAATGGAGCTAAGGGCCACTGCAATTCAAAAACCTGCAGAGTTATAAAGGCCAACTATTTTCCAAAAGTATATTGAAGTAAGGCTATGAAGAGGCACTGAGAGCAAGGCAGAACTGCAGGAAACCAATTTCAGGAGGTAGACTGGAATTGCACTGAAAACTTATGAAAAGACTCAGAACGTCGACAATGATGCACTTGGCCAAAAAGGGCGTATGCGTTCTTTCCTGAATATATTCAGGAAGAAACGCATACGCCCTTTCTGGCCAACCAAGCAAGCTTGCAAAGGAAATCTGCACTACAATGAAGTCTCACTGCCCCCCGGTCAAAGGGACTTCTGAAAAAAGAGTAAAATCCAGAAAGGCAGGACAGGCCATGGAGAACTGGGAGCCTTGTTATGCTGATGGGCGAGATGTAAATTGCCAACAGCCACTCTGGAGAAGTGTATGGTGTTTCCTGAAACATTCAAAAAATTAAGCAACAGAGCCTAGGGCACTTCCACTTATGGTCCTATAGCTTAGGGAAATTAAAATCAAAAAGACACAGCCACCCCAAAGGTTGGGATGGCTCTGTTTACAAGAACCTCATTTACGGTACACGTTCAATATCGCAAAAAGCGAAAAATGGATAAAGAAGTTGTGGTACTTACGTACAATGCAATATCACTCAGCAATGAAATCTATGTCATCAGGCCCGTAGCAGCATAATGAGTGGATTCAGGTACGATGATTCTAAGTGAAATAAGTCACACAGAAAGAGAAACATCATAAGATATCACTACTACACGGAATGTAAACTTGGCTACACAGGAACTGAATTACAAAACAGAACAGGGTCTCAAATGTAGAAAACCAACTTATGCTTGCTTAAGGGGAAAGGTGAGTTGGGGTGCTGCATAAAACCAGAAATTGAAATTAGCAGATACCGTTCCATAACACAAATATGTAATAGACAAGAGCTACTCCTTGCTCAACGAAGTGGACTCAACATCCCATATTAAAAGCCTAAGAATATACCTGACTAGTAAGAATCTTAAAACCTATGGATTTATATGTCTCCGAAAGAGAATCAAGCATGTGTACAGCGGCATAAATGCAGCAGTGATAGGATTGGTGAGGTTCGGTGAGCAAATGCAGACCCTTTGAAGTCATATTGCATGGTACCCATTCCATGGTCTCAACTCTCCAGGTTTAAGGGATTCTTCATTCAGCTAAAACATGCATGTGGAACCCAGAGTATGATCCACGGTGTGATCGGGAAACGTGTTCAAATGTGTCTCAGTTTTCGTCCCCTGGTACTCGGGTACAACATTCCAGACGCTTTACTAACACTCTCCCCACTTGGAGAGTCAGTGCCTTTAACCTCCTGTTTGGCCCAGTTTGCAGTTTCTGTGGAAGATGAACAGGAAGATGGAGAACCAAGGAGAGACTAGCTGGATGTGTCTGGAAGGGCAAATTTAACTCTCATTTCCCACCAGGAAGAGGAATTAACCAAAGGCTCAGCGTGCCGTGCCGGATCCACACTAGGACCAGAAGCAATCCTTTGGTGTTGCAGCCAGCTCACAAGAAAGCGAGTTGAAGAAAGGAGCTCAGGGGCACTGTAATTCACAAACCTGCAGAGTTATAAATGACAGCTATCTTCCAAAAATATATTGAAGTAAGGCAGCCAAGAGGAGTTGAAAGCGGAGCAGAATTGCAGGAAACCGATTTCAGGAGGCAGACAGGAATTGCATGTAAAGCATAGGAAAAGAGGCAGAACGTCCACAATGATGCACTTGGCCAAAAAGGGTGTATGCGTTTTTTCCTGAATATATTCAGGAAAAAACGCATACGCCCTTTTTGGCCAACCAAGAAAGCTTGCAAAGGAAATCTGCACTACAATGAAGTCTCACAGCCCCCCGGTCAAAAGGGCCATCTGAAAAAAGTGTAAAATCCAGAAAGGCAGGACAGGCCATGGAGAACTGGGAGCCTTTTTATGCTGATGGGCGGGATGTAAATTGCCAGCAGCCACTCTGGAGAAGTGTATAGTGTTTCCTGAAACATCCAAAAAACAAAGCAACAGAGCCTAGGGCACTTCCACTTATGGTCCTATAGCTTAGGGAAATTAAAATCAAAAAGACACAGCCACCCCAAAGTTTGGGATGGCTCTGTTTACAAGAACCTCGTTTACGGTACAAGTTCAATATCACAGAAAGCGAAAAATGTATAAAGAAGTTGTGGTACTTACGTACAATGCAATATCACTCAGCAATGAAATCTATGTCATCAGGCCCGTAGCAGCATAATGAGTGGATTTAGGTACAATGATTCTAAGTGAAATAAGTCACACAGAAAAAGAAACATCATAAGATATCACTATTACACGGAATGTAAACTTGGCTACAAAGGAACTGAATTACAAAACAGAACAGGGTGTCAAATGTAGAAAACCAACTTATGCTTGCTTAAGGGGAAAGGTGAGTTGGGGTGCTGCATGAAACCAGAGATTGAAATTAGCACAGATACCGTTCCATAAGCCAAATATGTAATAGACAAGAGCTACTCCTTGGTCAACGAAGTGGACTCAACACCCCATATTAAACGCCTAACAATATACCTGACTAGTAAGAATCTTAAAACCTATGGATTTATATGTCTCCGAAAGAGAATCAAGCGTGTGTACAGTGGCATAAACGCAGCAGTGATAGTATTGGTGAGGTTCGGTGAGCAAATGCAGACCCTTTGAAGTCATATTGCATGGTACCCATTCCATGGGTCTCAACTCTCCAGGTTTAAGGGATTCTTCCTTCAGCTAAAACATGCATGTGGAACACAGAGTATGATCCACCGTGTGATCAGGAAACGTCTTCAAATGTGTCTCAGTTTTAGTCCCCTGGTACTCGGGTGCAACACTCCAGACGCTTTACTAACACTCTCTCCACTTGGAGAGTCAGTGCCTTTAACCTCCTGTATGGCCCAGTTTGCAATTTCTGCGGAAAATGTACAGGAATAGGGAGAACCAATGATAAACTAGCTGGAGGTGTCTGGACGGGCAAATTTAACTCTCATTTCCCACCAGGAAGAGGAATTAACCAAAGGCTCAGCGTGCCGTGCCAGATCCACACTAGGGCCTGAAGCAATCCAGCGGTGTTGCGGCCAGCTCACAAAAAAGCGAGTTGAAGAAAGGAGATCAGGGGCACTGTAATTCACAAACCTGCAGAGTTATAAATGACAGCTATCGTCCAAAAATATATTGAAGTAAGGCTGCCAAGAGGACTTGAAAGCGGGGCAGAATTGCAGGAAACCGATTTCAGGAGGTAGACAGGAATTGCATGTAAAGCATAGGAAAAGAGGCAGAACGTCCACAATGATGCACTTGGCCAAAAAGGGCGTATGCGTTTTTTCCTGAATATATTCAGGAAAAAACGCATACGCCCTTTTTGGCCAACCAAGCAAGCTTGCAAAGGAAATCTGCACTACAATGAAGTCTCACTGCCCCCCGGTCAAAAGGGCCATCTGAAATATGTGTAAAATCCAGAAAGGCAGGACAGGCCATGGAGAACTGGGAGCCTTGTTATGCTGGTGGGCGTGATGTAAATTGCCAACAGCCACTCTGGAGAAGTGTATGGTGTTTCCTGAAACATCTAAAAAACAAAGCAACAGAGCCTAGGACACTTCCACTTATGGTCCTATAGCTTAGGGAAATTAAAATCAAAAAGACACGGTCACCCCAAAGTTTGGGACAGCTCTGTTTACAAGAACCTCGTTTACGGTACAAGTTCAATATCACAGAAAGCGAAAAATGGATAAAGAATTTGTGGTACTTACGTACAATGCAATATCACTCAGCAATGAAATCTATGTCATCAGGCCCGTAGCAGCATAATGAGTGGATTCAGGTACGATGATTCTAAGTGAAATAAGTCACACAGAAAAAGAAACATCATAAGATATCACCAATACACGGAATGTAAACTTAGCTACATAGGAACTGAATTACAAAACAGAACAGGGTCTCAAATGTAGAAAACCAACTTATGCTTGCTTAAGGGGAAAGGTGAGTTGGGGTGCTGCATGAAACCAGAGATTGAAATTAGCACAGATACCGTTCCATAAGCCAAATATGCAATAGACAAGAGCTACTCCTTGCTGAACGAAGTGGACTCAACACCCCATATTAAACGCCTAAGAATATACCTGACTAGAAATAATCTTAAAACCTACGGATTTATATGTCTCCGAAAGAGAATCAAGCGTGTGTACAGCGGCATAAACGCAGCAGTGATAGGATTGGTGAGGTTCGGTGAGCAAATGCAGACCCTTTGAAGTCATATTGCATGGTACCCATTCCATGGGTCTCAACTCTCCAGGTTTAAGGGATTCTTCCTTCACCTAAAACATGCATGTGGAACACAGAGTATGATCCACCGTGTGATCGGGAAACGTGTTCAAATGTGTCTCAGTTTTCGTCCCCTGGTACTCGGGTGCAACATTCCAGACGCTTTACTAACACTCTGCCCACTTGGAGAGTCAGTGCCTTTAACCTCCTGTATGGCCCAGTTTGCAATTTCTGCGGAAAATGTACAGGAATAGGGAGAACCAATGAGAAACTAGCTGGAGGTGTCTGGACGGGCAAATTTAACTCTCATTTCCCACCAGAAAGAGGAATTAACCAAAGGCTCAGCATGCCGTGCCGGAACCACACTAGGGCCTGAAGCAATCCTACGGTGTTGCGGCCAGCTCACAAGAAAGCGAGTTGAAGAAAGGAGCTCAGGGGCACTGTAATTCACAAACCTGCAGAGTTATAAATGACAGCTATCGTCCAAAAATATATTGAAGTAAGGCTGCCAAGAGGACTTGAAAGCGGGGCAGAATTGCAGGAAACCGATTTCAGGAGGTAGACAGGAATTGCATGTAAAGCATAGGAAAAGAGGCAGAACGTCCACAATGATGCACTTGGCCAAAAAGGGCGTATGCGTTTTTTCCTGAATATATTCAGGAAAAAACGCATACGCACTTTTTGGCCAACCAAGCAAGCTTGCAAAGGAAATCTGCACTACAATGAAGTCTCACTGCCCCCCGGTCAAAAGGGCCATCTGAAATATGTGTAAAATCCAGAAAGGCAGGACAGGCCATGGAGAACTGGGAGCCTTGTTATGCTGGTGGGCGTGATGTAAATTGCCAACAGCCACTCTGGAGAAGTGTATGGTGTTTCCTGAAACATCTAAAAAACAAAGCAACAGAGCCTAGGGCACTTACACTTATGGTCCTATAGTATAGGGAAATTAAAATCAAAAAGACACAGCCACCCCAAAGTTTGGGACGGCTCTGTTTACAAGAACCTCGTTTACGGTACAAGTTCAATATCACAGAAAGCAAAAAATGGATAAAGAAGTTGTGGTACTTACGTACAATGCAATATCACTCAGCAATGAAATCTATGTCATCAGGCCCGTAGCAGCATAATGAGTGGATGCAGGTTTGATGAGTCTAAGTGAAATAAGTCACACAGAAAAAGAAACATCATAAGATATCACTACTACACGGAATGTAATCTTGGCTACACAGGAACTGAATTACAAAACAGAACAGGGTCTCAAATGTAGAAAACCAACTTATGCTTGCTTAAGGGGAAAGGTGAGTTGGGGTGCTGCATGAAACCAGAGATTGAAATTAGCACAGATACCGTTCCATAAGCCAAATATGCAATAGACAAGAGCTACTCCTTGCTGAACGAAGTGGACTCAACACCCCATATTAAACGCCTAAGAATATACCTGACTAGAAATAATCTTAAAACCTACGGATTTATATGTCTCCGAAAGAGAATCAAGCGTGTGTACAGCGGCATAAACGCAGCAGTGATAGGATTGGTGAGGTTCGGTGAGCAAATGCAGACCCTTTGAAGTCATATTGCATGGTACCCATTCCATGGGTCTCAACTCTCCAGGTTTAAGGGATTCTTCCTTCAGCTAAAACATGCATGTGGAACCCAGAGTATGATCCACCGTGTGATCGGGAAACGTGTTCAAATGTGTCTCGTTTTCGTCCCTGGTACTCGGGTGCAACATTCCAGATGCTTTACTAACACTCTCCCCACTTGGAGAGTCAGTGCCTTTAACCTCCTGTTTGGCCCAGTTTGTAATTTCTGTGGAAAATGAACAGGAATAGGGAGAACGAAAGAGAGACTAGCTGGAGGTGTCTGGACGGGCAAATTTAACTCTCATTTCCCACCAGGAAGAGGAATTAACCAAAGGCTCAGCGTGTCGTGCCGGAACTACACTAGGGCTTGAAGCAATCCTGCGGTGTTGGGGCCAGCTCACAAGAAAGCGAGTTGAAGAAACGAGCTCAGGGGCACTGTAATTCACAAACCTGCAGAGTTATAAATGACAGCTATCGTCCAAAAATATATTGAAGTAAGGCTGCCAAGAGGACTTGAAAGCGGGGCAGAATTGCAGGAAATCGATTTCAGGAGGTACACTGGAATTGCATGTAAAGCATAGGAAAAGAGGCAGAACGTCCACAATGATGCACTTGGCCAAAAAGGGCGTATGCATTTTTTCCTGAATATATTCAGGAAAAAACGCATACGCCCTTTTTGGCCAACCAAGCAAGCTTGCAAAGGAAATCTGCACTACAATGAAGTCTCACTGCCCCCCGGTCAAAAGGGCCATCTGAAAAAAGTGTAAAATCCAGAAAGGCAGGACAGGCCATGGAGAACTGGGAGCCTTGTTATGCTGGTGGTCGTGATGTAAATTGCCAACAGCCACTCTGGAGAAGTGTATGGTGTTTCCTGAAACATCTAAAAAACAAAGCAACAGAGCCTAGGGCACTTCCACTTATGGTCCCATAGCTTAGGGAAATTAAAATCAAAAAGACACGGTCACCCCAAAGTTTGGGATGGCTCTGTTTACAAGAACCTCGTTTACGGTACAAGTTCAATATCACAGAAAGCAAAAAATGGATAAAGAAGTTGTGGTACTTACGTACAATGCAATATCACTCAGCAATGAAATCTATGTCATCAGGCCCGTAGCAGCATAATGAGTGGATGCAGGTATGATGAGTCTAAGTGAAATAAGTCACACAGAAAAAGAAACATCATAAGATATCGCTACTACACGGAATGTAAACTTGGCTACACAGGAACTGAATTACAAAACAGAACAGTGTGTCAAATGTAGAAAACCAACTTATGCTTGCTTAAGGGGAAAGGTGAGTTGGGGTGCTGCATGAAACCAGAGATTGAAATTAGCACAGATACTGTTCTATAAGCCAAATATGCAAGAGACTAGAGCTACTCCTTGCTGAACGAAGTGGACTCAACACCCCATATTAAACGCCTAAGAATATACCTGACTAGAAATAATCTTAAAACCTACGGATTTATATGTCTACAAAAGAGAATCAAGCGTGTGTACAGTGGCATAAACGCAGCAGTGATAGGATTGGTGAGGTTAGGTGAGCAAATTCAGACCCTTTGAAGTCATATTGCATGGTACCCATTCCATGGGTCTCAACTCTCCAGGTTTAAGGGATTTTTCCTTCAGCTAAAACATGCATGTGGAACCCAGAGTATGATCCACCGTGTGATCGGGAAACGTGTTCAAATGTGTCCCGTTTTCGTCCCTGGTACTCGGGTGCAACATTCCAGATGCTTTACTAACACTCTCCCCACTTGGAGAGTCAGTGCCTTTAACCTCCTGTTTGGCCCAGTTTGTAATTTCTGTGGAAGATGAACAGGAAGATGGAGAACCAAGGAGAGACTAGCTGGAGGTGTCTGGAAGGGCAAATTTAACTCTCATTTCCCACCAGGAAGAGGAATTAACCAAAGGCTCAGCGTGCCATGCCGGAACCACACTAGGGACTGAAGCAATCCTGCGGTGTTGCGGCCATCTCACAAAAAAGCGAGTTGAAGAAAGGAGCTCAGGGACACTGTAATTCACAACCCTACAGAGTTATAAATAACACTTATCGTCCAAAAATATATTGAAGTAAGGCTGCCAAGAGGACTTGAAAGCGGGGCAGAATTGCAGGAAACCGATTTCAGGAGGTAGACTGGAATTGCATGTAAAGCATAGGAAAAGAGGCAGAACGTCCACAATGATGCACTTGGCCAAAAAGGGCGTATGCTTTCTTTCCTGAATATATTCAGGAAAAAACGCATACGCCCTTTTTGGCCAACCAAGCAAGCTTGCAAAGGAAATCTGCACTACAATGAAGTCTCACTGCCCCCCGGTCAAAAGGGCCATCTGAAAAAAGTGTAAAATCCAGAAAGGCAGGACAGGCCATGGAGAACTGGGAGCCTTGTTATGCTGATGGGCGGGATGTAAATTGCCAGCAGCCACTCTGGAGAAGTGTATGGTGTTTCCTGAAACATCCAAAAAACAAAGCAACAGAGCCTAGGGCACTTCCACTTATGGTCCTATAGCTTAGGGAAATTAAAATCAAAAAGACACAGCCACCCCAAGTTTGGGACGGCTCTGTTTACAAGAACCTCGTTTACGGTACAAGTTCAATATCACAGAAAGCGAAAAATGGATAAAGAAGTTGTGGTACTTACGTACAATGCAATATCACTCAGCAATGAAATCTATGTCATCAGGCCTGTAGCAGCATAATGACTGGATTCAGGTACGATGATTCTAAGTGAAATAAGTCACACAGAAAAAGAAACATCATAAGGTATCACTAATACATGGAATGTAAACTTGGCTACACAGGAACTGAATTACAAAGCAAAACAGGGTCTCAAATGTAGAAAACCAACTTATGCTTGCTTAAGGGGAAAGGTGAGTTGGGGTGCTGCATAAAACCAGAGATTGAAATTAGCACAGATACCGTTCCATAAGCCAAATATGTAATAGACAAGAGCTACTCCTTACTCAACGAAGTGGACTCAACACCCCATATTAAACGCCTAAGAATATACCTGACTAGTAAGAATCTTAAAACCTATGGATTTATATGTCTCCGAAAGAGAATCAAGCGTGTGTACAGCGGCATAAACGCAGCAGTGATAGGATTGGTGAGGTTCGGTGAGCAAATGCAGACCCTTTGAAGTCATATTGCATGGTACCCATTACATCGGTCTCAACTCTCTAGGTCTAAGGGATTCTTCCTTCAGCTAAAACATCCATGTGGAACCAAGAGTATGATCCACCATGTGATCGGGAAATGTGTTCAAATGTGTCTCAGTTTTAGTCCCCTGGTACTAGGGTGCAACACTCCAGACGCTTTACTAACACTCTCCCCACTTGGAGAGTCAGTGCCTTTAACCTCCTGTTTGGCCCAGTTTGCAATTTCTGTGGAAGATGAACAGGAATAGTGAGAACCAATGAGAGACTAGCTCGAGGTGTCTGGATGGGCAAATTTAACTCTCATTTCCCACCAGGAAGAGGAATTAACCAAAGGTTCAGCATGCCGTGCCAGAACCAAGCTAGGGCCTGAAGCAATCCTGCAGTGTTGCGGCCAGCTCACAAGAAAGCGAGTTGAAGAAAGGAGCTCAGGGGCACTGTAATTCACAAACCTGCAGAGTTATAAATGACAGGTATCTTCCAAAAATATATTGAAGTAAGGCTGCCAAGAGGAGTTGAAAGCGTGGCAGAATTGCAGGAAACCGATTTCAGGAGGTAGACTGGAATTGTATGTAAAGCATAGGAAAAGAGGCAGAACGGCCACAATGATGCACTTGGCCAAAAAGGGCGTATGCGTTTTTTCCTGAATATATTCAGGAAAAAACGCATACGCCCTTTTTGGCCAACCAAGCAAGCTTGCAAAGGAAATCTGCACTACAATGAAGTCTCACTGCCCCCCGGTCAAAAGGGCCATCTGAAAAAAGTGTAAAATCCAGAAAGGCAGGAGAGGCCATGGAGAACTGGGAGCCTTGTTATGCTGATGGGCGTGATGTAAATTGCCAACAGCCACTCTGGAGAAGTGTATGGTGTTTCCTGAAACATCCAAAAAACAAAGCAACAGAGCCTAGGGCACTTCCACTTATGGTCCTATAGCTTAGGGAAATTAAAATCAAAAAGACACAGCCACCCTAAAGTTTGGGACGGCTCTGTTTGCAAGAACCTCGTTTACGGTACAAGTTCAATATCACAGAAAGCGAAAAATGGATAAAGAAGTTGTGGTACTTACGTACAATGCAATATCAGTCAGCAATGAAATCTATGTCATCAGGCCCGTAGCAGCATAATGAATGGATTCAGGTACGATGATTCTAAGTGAAATAAGTCACACAGAAAAAGAAACATCATAAGATATCACTAATACATGGAATGTAAACTTGGCTACACAAGAACTGAATTACAAAACAGAACAGAGTGTCAAATGTGGAAAACCAACTTAGGCTTGCTTAAGGGGAAGGGTGAGTTGGGGTGCTGCATAAAACCAGAGATTGAAATTAGCACAGATACCGTTCCATAAGCCAAATATGTAATAGACAAGAGCTACTCCTTGCTCAACGAAGTGGACTCAACACCCCATATTAAACGCCTAAGAATATACCTGACTAGTAAGAATCTTAAAACCTTTGAATTTATGTCTCCGAAAGAGAATCAAGCGTGTGTACAGCGGCATAAACGCAGCAGTGATAGGATTGGTGAGGTTCGGTGAGCAAATGCAGACCCTTTGAAGTCATATTGCATGGTACCCATTCCATGGGTCTCAACTCTCCAGGTTTAAGGGATTCTTCCTTCAGCTAAAACATGCATGTGGAACACAGAGTATGATCCACCGTGTGATCGGGAAACGTGTTCAAATGTGTCTCAGTTTTCGTCCCCTGGTACTCGGGTGCAACACTCCAGACGCTTTACTAACACTCTCCCCACTTGGAGAGTCAGTGCCTTTAACCTCCTGTATGGCCCAGTTTGCAATTTCTGCGGAAAATGTTCAGGAATAGGGAGAACCAATGAGAAACTAGCTGGAGGTGTCTGGACGGGCAAATTTAACTCTCATTTCCCACCAGGAAGAGGAATTAACCAAAGGCTCAGCGTGCCGTGCCGGATCCACACTAGGTCCAGAAGCAATCCTTTGGTGTTGCAGCCAGCTTACAAGAAAGCGAGTTGAAGAAAGGAGCTCAGGGGCACTGTAATTCACAAACCTGCAGAGTTATAAATGACAGCTATCTTCCAAAAATATATTGAAGTAAGGCAGCCAAGAGGAGTTGAAAGCGGAGAAGAATTGCAGGAAACCGATTTCAGGAGGCAGACAGGAATTGCATGTAAAGCATAGGAAAAGAGGCAGAACGTCCACAATGATGCACTTGGCCAAAAAGGGCGTATGCGTTTTTTCCTGAATATATTCAGGAAAAAACGCATACGCCCTTTTTGGCCAACCAAGAAAGCTTGCAAAGGAAATCTGCACTACAATGAAGTCTCACAGCCCCCCGGTCAAAAGGGCCATCTGAAAAAAGTTTAAAATCCAGAAAGGCAGGAAAGGCCATGGAGAACTGGGAGCCTATTTATGCTGATGGGCGGGATGTAAATTGCCAGCAGCCACTCTGGAGAAGTGTATAGTGTTTCCTGAAACATCCAAAATACAAAGCAACAGAGCCTAGGGCACTTCCACTTATGGTCCTATAGCTTAGGGAAATTAAAATCAAAAAGACACAGCCACCCCAATGTTTGGGATGGCTCTGTTTACAAGAACCTCGTTTACGGTACAAGTTCAATATCACAGAAAGCGAAAAATGTATAAAGAAGTTGTGGTACTTACGTACAATGCAATATCACTCAGCAATGAAATCTATGTCATCAGGCCCGTAGCAGCATAATGAGTGGATTCAGGTACAATGATTCTAAGTGAAATAAGTCACACAGAAAAAGAAACATCATAAGATATCACTATTACACGGAATGTAAACTTGGCTACCCAGGAACTGAATTACAAAACAGAACAGGGTGTCAAATGTAGAAAACCAACTTATGCTTGCTTAAGGGGAAAGGTGAGTTGGGGTGCTGCATACAACAAGAGATTGAAATTAGCACAGATACCGTTCCATAAGCCAAATATGTAATAGACAAGAGCTACTCCTTGCTCAACGAAGTGGACTCAACACCCCATATTAAACGCCTAACAATATACCTGACTAATAAGAATCTTAAAACCTATGGATATATATGTCCACGAAAGAGAATCAAGCGTGTGTACAGCAGCATAAACGCAGCAGTGATAGGATTGGTGAGGTTCGGTGAGCAAATGCAGACCCTTTGAAGTCATATTGCATGGTACCCATTCCACGGGTCTCAACTCTCCAAGTTTAAGGGATTCTTCCTTCAGGTAAAACATGCATGTGGAACACAGAGTATGATCCACCGTGTGATCAGGAAACGTCTTCAAATGTGTCTCAGTTTTCGTCCCCTGGTACTCGGGTGCAACACTCCAGACGCTTTACTAACACTCTCTCCACTTGGAGAGTCAGTGCCTTTAACCTCCTGTATGGCCCAGTTTGCAATTTCTGCGGAAAATGTACAGGAATAGGGAGAACCAATGATAAACTAGCTGGAGGTGTCTGGACGGGCAAATTTAACTCTCATTTCCCACCAGGAAGAGGAATTAACCAAAGGCTCAGCGTGCCGTGCCGGATCCACACTAGGGCCTGAAGCAATCCAGCGGTGTTGCGGCCAGCTCACAAAAAAGCGAGTTGAAGAAAGGAGCTCAGGGGCACTGTAATTCACAAACCTGCAGAGTTATAAATGACAGCTATCGTCCAAAAATATATTGAAGTAAGGCTGCCAAGAGGACTTGAAAGTGGTGCAGAATTGCACGAAACCGATTTCAGGAGGTAGACTGGAATTGCATGTAAAGCATAGGAAAAGAGGCAGAACGTCCACAACGATGCACTTGGCCAAAAAGGGCGTATGCGTTTTTTCCTGAATATATTCAGGAAAAAACGCATACGCCCTTTTTGGCCAACCAAGCAAGCTTGCAAAGGAAATCTGCACTACAATGAAGTCTCACTGCCGCCCAGTCAAAAGGGCCATCTGAAAAATGTGTAAAATCCAGAAAGGCAGGGCAGGCCATGGAGAACTGGGAGCCTTGTTATGCTGATGGGCGGGATGTAAATTGCCAACAGCCACTCTGGAGAAGTGTATGGTGTTTCCTGAAACATCTAAAAAACAAAGCAACAGAGCCTAGGGCACTTCCACTTATGGTCCTATAGCTTAGGGAAATTAAAATCAAAAAGACACAGCCACCCCAAAGTTTGGGATGGCTCTGTTTACAAGAACCTCGTTTACGGTACAAGTTCAATATCACAGAAAGCGAAAAATGGATAAAGAAGTTGTGGTACTTACGTACAATGCAATATCACTCAGCAATGAAATCTATGTCATCAGGCCCGTAGCAGCATAATGAGTGGATTTAGGTACAATGATTCTAAGTGAAATAAGTCACACAGAAAAAGAAACATCATAAGATATCACTATTACACGGAATGTAAACTTGGCTACAAAGGAACTGAATTACAAAACAGAACAGGGTGTCAAATGTAGAAAACCAACTTATGCTTGCTTAAGGGGAAAGGTGAGTTGGGGTGCTGCATGAAACCAGAGATTGAAATTAGCACAGATACCGTTCCATAAGCCAAATATGTAATAGACAAGAGCTACTCCTTGGTCAACGAAGTGGACTCAACACCCCATATTAAACGCCTAACAATATACCTGACTAGTAAGAATCTTAAAACCTATGGATTTATATGTCTCCGAAAGAGAATCAAGCGTGTGTACAGTGGCATAAACGCAGCAGTGATAGTATTGGTGAGGTTCGGTGAGCAAATGCAGACCCTTTGAAGTCATATTGCATGGTACCCATTCCATGGGTCTCAACTCTCCAGGTTTAAGGGATTCTTCCTTCAGCTAAAACATGCATGTGGAACACAGAGTATGATCCACCATGTGATCAGGAAACGTCTTCAAATGTGTCTCAGTTTTAGTCCCCTGTTACTCGGGTGCAACACTCCAGACGCTTTACTAACACTCTCTCCACTTGGAGAGTCAGTGCCTTTAACCTCCTGTATGGCCCAGTTTGCAATTTCTGCGGAAAATGTACAGGAATAGGGAGAACCAATGATAAACTAGCTGGAGGTGTCTGGACGGGCAAATTTAACTCTCATTTCCCACCAGGAAGAGGAATTAACCAAAGGCTCAGCGTGCCGTGCCGGATCCACACTAGGGCCTGAAGCAATCCTGCGGTGTTGCGGCCAGCTCACAAAAAAGCGAGTTGAAGAAAGGAGATCAGGGGCACTGTAATTCACAAACCTGCAGAGTTATAAATGACAGCTATCGTCCAAAAATATATTGAAGTAAGGCTGCCAAGAGGACTTGAAAGCGGGGCAGAATTGCAGGAAACCGATTTCAGGAGGTAGACAGGAATTGCATGTAAAGCATAGGAAAAGAGGCAGAACGTCCACAATGATGTACTTGGCCAAAAAGGGCGTATGCGTTTTTTCCTGAATATATTCAGGAAAAAACGCATACGCCCTTTTTGGCCAACCAAGCAAGCTTGCAAAGGAAATCTGAACTACAATGAAGTCTCACTGCCCCCCGGTCAAAAGGGCCATCTGAAATATGTGTAAAATCCAGAAAGGCAGGACAGGCCATGGAGAACTGGGAGCCTTGTTATGCTGGTGGGCGTGATGTAAATTGCCAACAGCCACTCTGGAGAAGTGTATGGTGTTTCCTGAAACATCTAAAAAACAAAGCAACAGAGCCTAGGACACTTCCACTTATGGTCCTATAGTTTAGGGAAATTAAAATCAAAAAGACACGGTCACCCCAAAGTTTGGGACAGCTCTGTTTACAAGAACCTCGTTTACGGTACAAGTTCAATATCACAGAAAGCGAAAAATGGATAAAGAATTTGTGGTACTTACGTACAATGCAATATCACTCAGCAATGAAATCTATGTCATCAGGCCCGTAGCAGCATAATGAGTGGATTCAGGTACGATGATTCTAAGTGAAATAAGTCACACAGAAAAAGAAACATCATAAGATATCACCAATACACGGAATGTAAACATGGCTACATAGGAACTGAATTACAAAACAGAACAGGGTCTCAAATGTAGAAAACCAACTTATGCTTGCTTAAGGGGAAAGGTGAGTTGGGGTGCTGCATGAAACCAGAGATTGAAATTAGCACAGATACCGTTCCATAAGCCAAATATGCAATAGACAAGAGCTACTCCTTGCTGAACGAAGTGGACTCAACACCCCATATTAAATGCCTAAGAATATACCTGACTAGAAATAATCTTAAAACCTACGGATTTATATGTCTCCGAAAGAGAATCAAGCGTGTGTACAGCGGCATAAACACAGCAGTGATAGGATTGGTGAGGTTCGGTGAGCAAATGCAGACCCTTTGAAGTCATATTGCATGGTACCCATTCCATGGGTCTCAACTCTCCAGGTTTAAGGGATTCTTCCTTCAGCTAAAACATGCATGTGGAACACAGAGTATGATCCACCGTGTGATCGGGAAACGTGTTCAAATGTGTCTCAGTTTTCGTCCCCTGGTACTCGGGTGCAACATTCCAGATGCTTTACTAACACTCTCCCCACTTGGAGAGTCAGTGCCTTTAACCTCCTGTTTGGCCCAGTTTGTAATTTCTGTGGAAAATGAACAGGAATAGGGAGAACGAAAGAGAGACTAGCTGGAGGTGTCTGGACGGGCAAATTTAACTCTCATTTCCCACCAGGAAGAGGAATTAACCAAAGGCTCAGCGTGCCGTGCCGGAACTACACTAGGGCTTGAAGCAATCCTGCGGTGTTGGGGCCAGCTCACAAGAAAGCGAGTTGAAGAAACGAGCTCAGGGGCACTGTAATTCACAAACCTGCAG
This sequence comes from Leucopleurus acutus, assembly GCF_964270905.1. NCBI lineage: Eukaryota > Metazoa > Chordata > Mammalia > Artiodactyla > Delphinidae > Leucopleurus > Leucopleurus acutus. The sequence continues at coordinate 119,025,154 of NC_139142.1, read as the reverse complement.
AGTTATAAATGACAGCTATCGTCCAAAAATATATTGAAGTAAGGCTGCCAAGAGGACTTGAAAGCGGGGCAGAATTGCAGGAAACCGATTTCAGGAGGTAGACGGTAATTGCATGTAAAGCATAGGAAAAGAGCCAGAACGTCCACAATGATGCACTTGGCCAAAAAGGGCGTATGCGGTTTTTCCTGAATATATTCAGGAAAAACCGCATACGCCCTTTTTGGCCAACCAAGCAAGCTTGCAAAGGAAATCTGCACTACAATGAAGTCTCACTGCCCCCCGGTCAAAAGGGCCATCTGAAAAAAGTGTAAAATCCAGAAAGGCAAGACAGGACATGGAGAATTGGGAGCCTTGTTATGCTGATGGGCGGGATGTAAATTGCCAACAGCCACTCTGGAGAAGTGTATGCTGTTTCCTGAAACATCTAAAAAACAAAGCAACAGAGCCTAGGGCACTTCCACTTATGGTCCTATAGCTTAGGGAAATTAAAATCAAAAAGACACAGCCACCCCAAAGTTTGGGACGGCTCTGTTTACAAGAACCTTGTTTACGGTACAAGTTCAATATCACAGAAAGCGAAAAATGGATAAAGAAGTTGTGGTACTTACGTACAATGCAATATCACTCAGCAATGAAATCTATGTCATCAGGCCCGTAGCAGCATAATGAGTGGATTAAGGTACGATGATTGTAAGTGAAATAAGTCACACAGAAAAAGAAACATCATAAGATATCACTACTACACGGAATGTAAACTTGGCTACACAGGAACTGAATTACAAAACAGAACAGGGTCTCAAATGTAGAAAACCAACTTACGCTAGCTTAAGGGGAAAGGTGAGTTGGGGTGCTGCATGAAACCAGAGATTGAAATTAGCACAGATACCGTTCCATAAGCCAAATATGTAATAGACAAGAGCTACTCCTTGCTCAACGAAGTGGACTCAACACCTCATATTAAACGCCTAAGAATATATCTGACTAGAAATAATCTTAAAACCTACGGATTTATATGTCTCCAAAAGACAATCAAGCGTGTGTACAGCGGCATAAACGCAGCAGTGATAGGATTGGTGAGGTTCGGTGAGCAAATGCAGACCCTTTGAAGTCATATTGCATGGTACCCATTCCATGGGTCTCAACTCTCCAGGTTTAAGGGATTCTTCCTTCAGCTAAAACATGCATGTGGAACCCAGAGTATGATCCACCGTGTGATCGGGAAACGTGTTCAAATGTGTCTCAGTTTTCGTCCCCTGGTACTCGGGTGCAAACTCCAGACGCTTTACTAACACTCTCCCCACTTGGAGAGTCAGTGCCTTTAACCTCCTGTTTGGCCCAGTTTGCAATTTCTGCGGAAAATGTACAGGAATAGGGAGAACCAATGAGAGACTAGCTGGGGGTGTCTGGACGGGCAAATTTAACTCTCATTTCCCACCAGGAAGAGGAATTAACCAAAGGCTCAGCGTGCCGTGCCGGAACTACACTAGGGCTTGAAGCAATCCTGCGGTGTTGGGGCCAGCTCACAAGAAAGCGAGTTGAAGAAACGAGCTCAGGGGCACTGTAATTCACAAACCTGCAGAGTTATAAATGACAGCTATCGTCCAAAAATATATTGAAGTAAGGCTGCCAAGAGGACTTGAAAGCGGGGCAGAATTGCAGGAAATCGATTTCAGGAGGTACACTGGAATTGCATGTAAAGCATAGGAAAAGAGGCAGAACGTCCACAATGATGCACTTGGCCAAAAAGGGCGTATGCATTTTTTCCTAAATATATTCAGGAAAAAACGCATACGCCCTTTTTGGCCAACCAAGCAAGCTTGCAAAGGAAATCTGCACTACAATGAAGTCTCACTGCCCCCCGGTCAAAAGGGCCATCTGAAAAAAGTGTAAAATCCAGAAAGGCAGGACAGGCCATGGAGAACTGGGAGCCTTGTTATGCTGGTGGTCGTGATGTAAATTGCCAACAGCCACTCTAGAGAAGTGTATGGTGTTTCCTGAAACATCTAAAAACAAAGCAACAGAGCCTAGGGCACTTCCACTTATGGTCCCATAGCTTAGGGAAATTAAAATCAAAAAGACACGGTCACCCCAAAGTTTGGGATGGCTCTGTTTACAAGAACCTCGTTTACGGTACAAGTTCAATATCACAGAAAGCAAAAAATGGATAAAGAAGTTGTGGTACTTACGTACAATGCAATATCACTCAGCAATTAAATCTATGTCATCAGGCCTGTAGCAGCATAATGACTGGATTCAGGTACGATGATTCTAAGTGAAATAAGTCACACAGAAAAAGAAACATCATAAGGTATCACTAATACATGGAATGTAAACTTGGCTACACAGGAACTGAATTACAAAGCAAAACAGGGTCTCAAATGTAGAAAACCAACTTATGCTTGCTTAAGGGGAAAGGTGAGTTGGGGTGCTGCATAAAACCAGAGATTGAAATTAGCACAGATACCGTTCCATAAGCCAAATATGTAATAGACAAGAGCTACTCCTTACTCAACGAAGTGGACTCAACACCCCATATTAAACGCCTAAGAATATACCTGACTAGTAAGAATCTTAAAACCTATGGATTTATATGTCTCCGAAAGAGAATCAAGCGTGTGTACAGCGGCATAAACGCAGCAGTGATAGGATTGGTGAGGTTCGGTGAGCAAATGCAGACCCTTTGAAGTCATATTGCATGGTACCCATTACATCGGTCTCAACTCTCTAGGTCTAAGGGATTCTTCCTTCAGCTAAAACATCCATGTGGAACCAAGAGTATGATCCACCATGTGATCGGGAAATGTGTTCAAATGTGTCTCAGTTTTAGTCCCCTGGTACTAGGGTGCAACACTCCAGACGCTTTACTAACAGTCTGCCCACTTGGAGAGTCAGTGCCTTTAACCTCCTGTTTGGCCCAGTTTGCAATTTCTGTGGAAGATGAACAGGAATAGTGAGAACCAATGAGAGACTAGCTCGAGGTGTCTGGACGGGCAAATTTAACTCTCATTTCCCACCAGGAAGAGGAATTAACCAAAGGTTCAGCATGCCGTGCCAGAACCAAACTAGGGCCTGAAGCAATCCTGCAGTGTTGCGGCCAGCTCACAAGAAAGCGAGTTGAAGAAAGGAGCTCAGGGGCACTGTAATTCACAAACCTGCAGAGTTATAAATGACAGGTATCTTCCAAAAATATATTGAAGTAAGGCTGCCAAGAGGAGTTGAAAGCGTGGCAGAATTGCAGGAAACCGATTTCAGGAGGTAGACTGGAATTGTATGTAAAGCATAGGAAAAGAGGCAGAACGGCCACAATGATGCACTTGGCCAAAAAGGGCGTATGCGTTTTTTCCTGAATATATTCAGGAAAAAACGCATACGCCCTTTTTGGCCAACCAAGCAAGCTTGCAAAGGAAATCTGCACTACAATGAAGTCTCACTGCCCCCCGGTCAAAAGGGCCATCTGAAAAAAGTGTAAAATCCAGAAAGGCAGGACAGGCCATGGAGAACTGGGAGCCTTGTTATGCTGATGGGCGTGATGTAAATTGCCAACAGCCACTCTGGAGTAGTGTATGGTGTTTCCTGAAACATCCAAAAAACAAAGCAACAGAGCCTAGGGCACTTCCACTTATGGTCCTATAGCTTAGGGAAATTAAAATCAAAAAGACACAGCCACCCTAAAGTTTGGGACGGCTCTGTTTGCAAGAACCTCGTTTACGGTACAAGTTCAATATCACAGAAAGCGAAAAATGGATAAAGAAGTTGTGGTACTTACGTACAATGCAATATCAGTCAGCAATGAAATCTATGTCATCAGGCCCGTAGCAGCATAATGAATGGATTCAGGTACGATGATTCTAAGTGAAATAAGTCACACAGAAAAAGAAACATCATAAGATATCACTAATACATGGAATGTAAACTTGGCTACACAAGAACTGAATTACAAAACAGAACAGGGTGTCAAATGTAGAAAACCAACTTATGCTTGCTTAAGGGGAAAGGTGAGTTGGGGTGCTGCATGAAACCAGAGATTGAAATTAGCACAGATACCGTTCCATAAGCCAAATATGCAATAGACAAGAGCTACTCCTTGCTGAACGAAGTGGACTCAACACCCCATATTAAACGCCTAAGAATATACCTGACTAGTAAGAATATTAAAACCTACGGATTTATATGTCTCCGAAAGAGAATCAAGCGTGTGTACAGCGGCATAAACGCAGCAGTGATAGGATTGGTGAGGTTCGGTGAGCAAATGCAGACCCTTTGAAGTCATATTGCATGGTACCCATTCCATGGGTCTCAACTCTCCAGGTTTAAGGGATTCTTCCTTCAGCTAAAACATGCATGTGGAACACAGAGTATGATCCACCGTGTGATCGGGAAACGTGTTCAAATGTGTCTCAGTTTTCTTCCCCTGGTACTTGGGTGCAACACTCCAGACGCTTTACTAACACTCTCCCCACTTGGAGAGTCAGTGCCTTTAACCTCCTGTATGGCCCAGTTTGCAATTTCTGCGGAAAATGTTCAGGAATAGGGAGAACCAATGAGAAACTACCTGGAGGTGTCTGGACGGGCAAATTTAACTCTCATTTCCCACCAGGAAGAGGAATTAACCAAAGGCTCTGCGTGCCGTGCCGGATCCACACTAGGACCAGAAGCAATCCTTTGGTGTTGCAGCCAGCTCACAAGAAAGCGAGTTGAAGAAAGGAGCTCAGGGGCACTGTAATTCACAAACCTGCAGAGTTATAAATGACAGCTATCGTCCAAAAATATTTTGAAGTAAGGCTGCCAAGAGGATTTGAAAGCGGGGCAGAATTGCAGGAAACCGATTTCAGGAGGTAGACAGGAATTGCATGTAAAGCATAGGAAAAGAGGCAGAACGTCCACAATGATGCACTTGGCCAAAAAGGGCGTATGCGTTTTTTCCTGAATATATTCAGGAAAAAACGCATACGCCCTTTTTGGCCAACCAAGAAAGCTTGCAAAGGAAATCTGCACTACAATGAAGTCTCACTGCCCCCCGGTCAAAAGGGCCATCTGAAATATGTGTAAAATCCAGAAAGGCAGGACAGGCCATGGAGAACTGGGAGCCTTGTTATGCTGGTGGGCGTGATGTAAATTGCCAACAGCCACTCTGGAGAAGTGTATGGTGTTTCCTGAAACATCTAAAAAACAAAGCAACAGAGCCTAGGGCACTTCCACTTATGGTCCTATAGTTTAGGGAAATTAAAATCAAAAAGACACAGCCACCCCAAAGTCTGGGAAGGCTCTGTTTACAAGAACCTTGTTTACCGTACAAGTTCAATATCACAGAAAGCGAAAAATGGATACAGAAGTTGTGGTACTTACATACAATGCAATATCACTCAGCAATGAAATCTATGTCATCAGGCCCGTAGCAGCATAATGAGTGGATTCAGGTATGATGATTCTAAGTGAAATAAGTCACACAGAAAAAGAAACACCATAAGATATCACTACTGCACGGAAGGTAAACTTGGCTACACAAGAACTGAATTACAAAACAGAACAGTGTCTCAAATGTAGAAAACCAACTTATGCTTGCTTGAGGGGAAAGGTGAGTTGGGGTGCTGCATGAAACCAGAGATTGAAATTAGCACAGATACCGTTCCATAAGCCAAATATGTAATAGACAAGAGCTACTCCTTGCTCAACGAAGTGGACTCAACACCCCATATTAAACGCCAAAGAATATACCTGACTAGTAAGAATATTAAAACCTACGGATTTATATGTCTCCGAAAGAGAATCAAGCGTGTGTACAGCAGCATAAACGCAGCAGTGATAGGATTGGTGAGGTTCGGTGAGCAAATGCAGACCCTTTGAAGTCATATTGCATGGTACCCATTCCATGGGTCTCAACTCTCCAAGTTTAAGGGATTCTTCCTTCAGCTAAAACATGCATGTGGAACACAGAGTATGATCCACCGTGTGATCAGGAAACGTGTTCAAATGTGTCTCAGTTTTCGTCCCCTGGTACTCGGGTGCAACACTCCAGACGCTTTACTAACACTCTCCCCACTTGGAGAGTCAGTGCCTTTAACCTCCTGTTTGGCCCAGTTTGTAATTTCTGTGGAAAATGAACAGGAATAGGGAGAACGAAAGAGAGACTAGCTGGAGGTGTCTGGACGGGCAAATTTAACTCTCATTTCCCACCAGGAAGAGGAATTAACCAAAGGCTCAGCGTGCCGTGCCGGAACTACACTAGGGCCTGAAGCAATCCTGCGGTGTTGCGGCCAGCTCACAAGAAAGCGAGTTGAAGAAACGAGCTCAGGGGCACTGTAATTCACAAACCTGCAGAGTTATAAATGACAGCTATCGTCCAAAAATATATTGAAGTAAGGCTGCCAAGAGGACTTGAAAGCGGGGCAGAATTGCAGGAAATCGATTTCAGGAGGTACACTGGAATTGCATGTAAAGCATAGGAAAATAGGCAGAACGTCCACAATGATGCACTTGGCCAAAAAGGGCGTATGCATTTTTTCCTGAATATATTCAGGAAAAAACGCATACGCCCATTTTGGCCAACCAAGCAAGCTTGCAAAGGAATTCTGCACTACTATGAAGTCTCACTGCCCCCCGGTCAAAAGGGCCATCTGAAAAAAGTGTAAAATCCAGAAAGGCAGGACAGACCATGGAGAACTGGGAGCCTTGTTATGCTGGTGGGCGTGATGTAAATTGCCAACAGCCACTCTGGAGAAGTGTATGGTGTTTCCTGAAACATCTAAAAAACAAAGCAACAGAGCCTAGGGCACTTCCACTTATGGTCCTATAGCTTAGGGAAATTAAAATCAAAAAGACACAGCCACCCCAAAGTTTGGGCCGGCTCTGTTTACAAGAACCTCGTTTATGTTACAAGTTCAATATCACAGAAAGCAAAAAATGGATAAAGAAGTTGTGGTACTTACGTACAATGCAATATCACTCAGCAATGAAATCTATGTCATCAGGCCCGTAGCAGCATAATGAGTGGATGCAGGTATGATGAGTCTAAGTGAAATAAGTCACACAGAAAAAGAAACATCATAAGATATCACTACTACACGGAATGTAAACTTGGCAACACAGGAACTGAATTACAAAACAGAACAGGGTGTCAAATGTAGAAAACCAACTTATGCTTGCTTAAGGGGAAAGGTGAGTTGGGGTGCTGCATGAAACCAGAGATTGAAATTAGCACAGATACTGTTCCATAAGCCAAATATGCAATAGACTAGAGCTACTCCTTGCTGAACGAAGTGGACTCAACACCCCATATTAAACGCCTAAGAATATACCTGACTAGAAATAATCTTAAAACCTACGGATTTATATGTCTCCGAAAGAGAATCAAGCGTGTGTACAGCGGCATAAACGCAGCAGTGATAGGATTGGTGAGGTTAGGTGAGCAAATGCAGACCCTTTGAAGTCATATTGCATGGTACCCATTCCATGGGTCTCAACTCTCCAGGTTTAAGGGATTCTTCCTTCAGCTAAAACATGCATGTGGAACACAGAGTATGATCCACCGTGTGATCAGGAAACGTGTTCAAATGTGTCTCAGTTTTCGTCCCCTGGTACTCGGGTGCAACATTCAAGACGCTTTACTAGCACTCTCCCCACTTGGAGAGTCAGTGTCTTTAAACTCCTGTTTGGCCCAGTTTGCAAGTTCTGCGGAAAATGTACAAGAATAGGGAGAACCAATGAGAAACTAGCTGGAGGTGTCTGGACGGGCAAATTTAACTCTCATTTCCCACCAGAAAGAGGAATTAACAAAAGGCTCAGCATGCCTTGCCGGAACCACACTAGGGCCTGAAGCAATCCTGCGGTGTTGCGGCCAGCTCACAAGAAAGCGAGTTGAAGAAAGGAGCTCAGGGGCACTGTAATTCACAAACCTGCAGAGTTATAAATGACAGCTATCGTCCAAAAATATATTGAAGTAAGGCTGCCAAGGGGACTTGAAAGCGGGGCAGGATTGCAGGAAACCGATTTCAGGAGGTAGACAGAAATTGCATGTAAAGCATAGGAAAAGAGGCAGAACGAACACAATGATGCACTTGGGCAAAAAGGGCGTATGCATTTTTTCCTGAATATATTCAGGAAAAAACGCATACGCCCTTTTTGGCCAACCAAGCAAGCTTGCAAAGGAAATCTGCACTACAATGAAGTCTCACTGCCCCCCGGTCAAAAGGGCCATCTGAAAAAAGTGTAAAATCCAGAAAGGCAGGACAGGCCATGGAGAACTGGGAGCCTTGTTATGCTGATGGGCGGGATGTAAATTGCCAACAGCCACTCTGGAGAAGTGTATGGTGTTTCCTGAAACATCTAAAAAACAAAGCAACAGAGCCTAGGGCACTTCCACTTATGGTCCTATAGCTTAGGGAAATTAAAATCAAAAAGACACAGCCTCCCCAAACTTTGGGAGGGCTCTGTTTACAAGAACCTCATTTACCGTACAAGTTCAATATCACAGAAAGCGAAAAATGGATACAGAAGTTGTGGTACTTACATACAATGCAATATCACTCAGCAATGAAATCTATGTCATCAGGCCCGTAGCAGCATAATGAGTGGATTCAGGTATGATGATTCTAAGTGAAATAAGTCACACAGAAAAAGAAACACCATAAGATATCACTACTGCACGGAAGGTAAACTTGGCTACACAAGAACTGAATTACAAAACAGAACAGTGTCTCAAATGTAGAAAACCAACTTATGCTTGCTTGAGGGGAAAGGTGAGTTGGGGTGCTGCATGAAACCAGAGATTGAAATTAGCACAGATACCGTTCCATAAGCCAAATATGTAGTAGACAAGAGCTACTCCTTGCTCAACGAAGTGGACTCAACACCCCATATTAAACGCCAAAGAATATACCTGACTAGTAAGAATATTAAAACCTACGGATTTATATGTCTCCGAAAGAGAATCAAGCGTGTGTACAGCAGCATAAACGCAGCAGTGATAGGATTGGTGAGGTTCGGTGAGCAAATGCAGACCCTTTGAAGTCATATTGCATGGTACCCATTCCATGGGTCTCAACTCTCCAAGTTTAAGGGATTCTTCCTTCAGCTAAAACATGCATGTGGAACACAGAGTATGATCCACCGTGTGATCAGGAAACGTGTTCAAATGTGTCTCAGTTTTCGTCCCCTGGTACTCGGGTGCAACACTCCAGACGCTTTACTAACACTCTCTCCACTTGGAGAGTCAGTGCCTTTAACCTCCTGTATGGCCCAGTTTGCAATTTCTGCGGAAAATGTACAGGAATAGGGAGAACCAATGATAAACTAGCTGGAGGTGTCTGGACGGGCAAATTTAACTCTCATTTCCCACCAGGAAGAGGAATTAACCAAAGGCTCAGCGTGCCGTGCTGGATCCACACTAGGGCCTGAAGCAATCCTGCGGTGCTGCGGCCAGCTCACAAAAAAGCGAGTTGAAGAAAGGAGCTCAGGGGCACTGTAATTCACAAACCTGCAGAGTTATAAATGACAGCTATCGTCGAAAAATATATTGAAGTAAGGCTGCCAAGAGGACTTGAAAGTGGTGCAGAATTGCACGAAACCGATTTCAGGAGGTAGACTGGAATTGCATGTAAAGCATAGGAAAAGAGGCAGAACGTCCACAATGATGCACTTGGGCAAAAAGGGCGTATGCGTTTTTTCCTGAATATATTCAGGAAAAAACGCATACGCCCTTTTTGGCCAACCAAGCAAGCTTGCAAAGGAAATCTGCACTACAATGAAGTCTCACTGCCGCCCAGTTAAAAGGGCCATCTGAAAAATGTGTAAAATCCAGAAAGGCAGGACAGGCCATGGAGAACTGGGAGCCTTGTTATGCTGATGGGCGGGATGTAAACTGCCAACAGCCACTCTGGAGAAATGTATGGTGTTTCCTGAAACATCTAAAAAACAAAGCAACAGAGCCTAGGGCACTTCCACTTATGGTCCTATAGCTTAGGGAAATTAAAATCAAAAAGACACAGCCACCCCAAAGTTTGGGAAGGCTCTGTTTACAAGAACGTCGTTTATGGTACAAGTTCAATATCACAGAAAGCGAAAAATGGATAAAGAAGTTGTGGTACTTAGGTACAATGCAATATCACTCAGCAATGAAATCTATGTCATCAGGCCCGTACCAGCATAATGAGTGGATTCAGGTACGATGATTCTAAGTGAAATAAGTCACACAGAAAAAGAAACATCATAAGATATCACTACTACACGGAATGTAAACTTGGCTACACAGGAACTGAATTACTAAACAGAACAGGGTGTCAAATGTAGAAAACCAACTTATGCTTGCTTAAGGGGAAAGGTGAGTTGGGGTGCTGCATACAACAAGAGATTGAAATTAGCACAGATACCGTTCCATAAGCCAAATATGTAATAGACAAGTGCTACTCCTTGCTCAACGAAGTGGACTCAACACCCCATATTAAACGCCTAAGAATATACCTGACTAGAAATAATCTTAAAACCTACGGATTTATATGTCTCCGAAAGAGAATCAAGTGTGTGTACAGTGGCATAAACGCAGCAGTGATAGGATTGGTGAGGTTCGGTGAGCAAATGCAGACCCTTTGAAGTCATATTGCGTGGTACCCATTCCATGGGTCTCAACTCTCCAGGTTTAAGGGATTCTTCCTTCAGCTAAAACATGCATGTGGAACCCAGAGTATGATCCACCGTGTGATCGGAAAACGTGTTCAAATGTGTCTGAATTTTCGTCCACTGGTACTCGGGTGCAACATTCCAGACGCTTTACTAACACTCTCCCCACTTGGAGAGTCAGTGCCTTTAACCTCCTGTTTGGCCCAGTTTGCAGTTTCTGTGGAAGATGAACAGGAAGATGGAGAACCAAGGAGAGACTAGCTGGAGGTGTCTGGACGGGCAAATTTAACTCTCATTTCCCACCAGGAAGAGGAATTAACCAAAGGCTCAGCGTGCCGTGCCAGAACTACACTAGGGCCTGAAGCAATCCTGCGGTGTTGCGGCCAGCTCACAAGAAAGCGAGTTGAAGAAAGGAGCTCAGGGGCACTGTAATTCACAAACCTGCAGAGTTACAAATGACAGCTATCGTCCAAAAATATATTGAAGTAAGGTTGCCAAGAGGACTTGAAAGCGGGGCAGAATTGCAGGAAACCGATTTCAGGAGGTAGACTGGATTTGCATTTAAAGCATAGGAAAAGAGGCAGAACGTCCACAATGATGCACTTGGTCAAAAAGGGCATATGCGTTTTTTCCTGAATATATTCAGGAACAAACACATACGCCCTTTTTGGCAAACCAAGCAAGCTTGCAATGGAAATCCGAACTACTATGAAGTGTCACTTCCCCCCGGTCTAAAGGGCCATCTGAGAAAAGTGTAAAATCCAGAAAGGCAAGACAGGCCATGGGGAAAAAGGAGCCTTGTTATGCTGATGGGCGGGATGTACATTGCCAACAGCCACTCTGGAGAAGTGTATGGTGTTTCCTGATACATCTGAAAAACAAAGCAACAGAGTCTAGGGCATTTCCACTTATGGTCCTATAGCTTAGGGAAATTAAAATCAAAAAGACACAGCCACCCCAAAATTTACAACGGCTCTGTTTACAGGAGCCTCTTCTACAGTACAAGTTAAATATCCCAGAGAACAAATAATTGATAAAGAAGTTGCGGTACTTATGTACAACAGAATACCACTCAGCAATGAAATCTGTGTCACCAGGCCTGTACCAGCATAATGAGTGGATTGAGGCATGATGATTCTAAGTGAAATAAGTCACACAGAAAAAGAAACATCATAAGGTATCACTAATGCACGGAATGTAAACTTGGCTACACATGAACTGAATTACAAAACAGAACAGGGTCTCAAGTTTAGAAAACCAACTTATGCTTGCTTAAGGGGAAAGGTGAGTTGGGGTGCTGCATAAAACCAGAGTTTGAAATTAGCACAGATACCGTTCCATAAGCCAAATACGTAATAGACAAGACCTACCCCTTGCTCAACGAAATGGACTCAACAATGAGGTATCACCTCACACCTGTTAGAATGGGCATCATCTGAAAATCTACAAACAACAAATGCTGGAAAGGGTGTGGAGAAAAGGAAGCCTCTTCCACTATTGCTGGGAATATAAATTGATACAGTCACTATGGAGAACAATATGGAGTTTCTTAAGAAACTAATAATAGAATTACCATATGATACAGCAATCCCAGGACTGGACATATACCCAGACAAAACCATAAATCAAAAAGAGACATTCACCGCAATGTTCATTGCATCACTATTTACAATATCGAGGTAATGGAAGCAACCTAAATGCCCACAGACAGACGAATGCATAAAGATGTGGTACATATATAAAATGGAATATTACTAAGCCATGAAAGGAATGAAATTGGGTCATTTGTAGAGACGTCGATGGATCTAGAGACTGTCATACAGAGTGAAGTAAGTCAGAAAGAGAAAAACAAATCTTGTATATTCATGCATATATGTGGAACCTAGAAAAACTGTACAGATTAACCGTTTTGCAAGGCATAAATAGAGCAACAGATGTAGACAACAATCGTATGGACAACAAGGGGGGAAAGCTCTTGGAGGGGTGGTGGTGGGAGGAGTTGAGAGATTGGGATTGGCATGTAAACATTTATATGTATAAAATAGATAACCAATGAGAACCTGCTGTATAAAAATATAAAATAAAATTCAAAATTAAAAAGAAATAAAATTTAAAAAATAAAACAGAAAAAACAATTATTCCCTTCACATACATGTATTTATATGAATAAATTATTTCCATGCTTATATCTGTAAATACAAAAAAGAGGAATAAAATCTACCTTGAACCAAAAACGAAAAAGAGAAAAAAAAAAACAGAACCCACCAGTTACTCAGAGGAAAACCGTATCAGGGCACTTGCTCCAGTTGTAAACAATTCTGAAGTTGGTCAGTGGTGGGGAATCGTCTCCCATTCAGCCAGCAGCCCCCACACAACAAGCGTCCTCATTGCAAAGCTGGGGCACCGTGCCGAGGCATCTGTGAGTAAACGTGAGCTGAACCCCAGGCCAGTTGCTGCTGAACTGTTCCCGCCCTTCCCAGGTAAAACACCTGAATATATACAAGGACTTGAAAGCCTAGAGGAAGGGCCATGGAGCCACACGAGTGACAGCATGCCAGCTGACTTGGTGCCTGCAGGCCAGCCAGGATGGTCCTGGCCCTGGGTGCTCTTCTGGAAGATTTTCATTTCCCTGCCTGAGATACCCGTCCTGTCCCTGCCCCCACTGCTTTTTTCCTTCCTCACCTCTGCCCAGGGAGAAATTCCAGCAGCAGGTATGGGTGACACATCCTCTTCTTTAGCAGGTGGCAGCCTGGCAACTGCTGCAGAAAGTCCAGCAGAGCCCCACTCACACTGGGCCACCCACAAAGCCGTGGCCTCTCACTCCCTCCCACCAGCCCAGCCCCGAGACTGCTGACAGGGCAGAGAAAATGGCGTCAGGCACAGCTGCAGGGGCTTTTGCTGCCTGGAGTGGTATTTATATTGATCTCAACCCAGGCACACCTGGGGAGGGCTGGCCGGCATGGTAAGGCTGCCCAGGTCAGCCAATCATCACCCCTCAGGGGCTCACAGTTGCAGAAAATGGAACTTGCTGAACCGGCCAGGTCCAAGGAACAGGTGTGGGCTCCTGAGAGTCAGGATAGACAAGGGGCTGCAGCTTTGGCTTGTTTTCTAATCATTTTATCTGGCCCATGAGTGGGAGACAACTTCAAGAAAACCCTCTCCTAATGAGAGGAACCCAGGAGTCAGGGAGAGGAGGGGTGGGTGGTGGTTGGAGACAGAGGCCTGGTGCCCTGGGTGCAGTGGAAGTCTCTGGAAGACCAGGTGGAGGGAGGCCACACAGAGTGATGCCCAGGGTCACAGACCTGTCGGAGCTGCTGTTTGTTAGTTCAAGTCCTGCTCTGAGGTGCTCTGTGTCAGCTCTGAGCGACAGGTGAGCTGGGGGTGCTCTTCAATGAGGGCTATGTGCACGGTTCCTGTGTGCCCAGCCCTGCCACGGTACCTGCAAGGGTAGCTCTGTATCCTGGGAGGGGCCTGACCATGAGAGCCCCGTGGGCTGGGTTGGGGGTGGGGTACCTGCCCAGGAGAGCTCCATATCCTGGGATTGGCCTGACCACGAGAGCCCCATGGGCTGCTGGGGACCTGGTAAAGGATGTCAGGACAGTCAGTGAAGCCACCGAGGATATACCTCCAGTTGCTCCTGATCCCTACACCCTGCTGGTCATTCTACCAACCACCAGGACATGGTATTCTGTATTAGTCTTCAATGATGCCTTCTTTTGTATTCCATTAGTCCCAGAGTCACAAGAAATTTTGGCTTGTGAGTGGCAGGACTCAACATACAACTAAAACAATACTTCCGGGCCGTCTTGCCCCAAGGGTTCAAAAATTCCCACACCATCTTTGGGGAAAGCTTAGCTAACGACCGAAAAGTTCTACCTCTGGAAAAGGAAACCCTCCTTCAATATGCAGACGACATTCTGATCGCCAGCCCTACTAAGGAGGCCTCTGAACTACCAAGCCAATAAAGGATAGAAGTTGTCCAAGAAAAAGCTCAAATATCACAGACTGCAGTGACCTGCCTGGGCTTCATTCTCACACAAGGTCAGAGAAGCCCATCCCAGGAAAGGGAAGAAACCATTTGCAGCCTTACCCCTTTCTAAAACTAGAAGACAGCTTAGGGGTTCCTGGGGAGGCCAGGGTTTGCTGCTTCTGGATCCCTAACTACAGTCTACTAGCTGGGCCTCTATATGAAACACTGAAAGGAAAAGATGATGATCCTTTTGAACAGAATCCAGAAGTGGCCTTTCAAGAATGGAAAGAGCAGTCAATTCAGACCCTTGCCCTGGAACTCCCTAATTGAGCTAAACCCTTTGACCTTTCCATTCCCGGTGAAAGGTGAATCGCCATTGGAGAATTAGTGCAAAAACTGGGACCACTTGAAATGGAACAACGCAAGAATGCCATCCAGGTAGGATAAACTACAGTCACCAAGGGGCTTGGCCCACTGCCACATCTGGCCAAGATACTGGCGGTATCTAAAAACCTGGAAATCAGCAGCCCAAAAGGCCACCTCCCTCCTAAGGGAAAAGGACCCCACGTGGTGATCCTAATCACCAACCATGCCCTGAAGTTGCAGGGTTCGCTCCGTGGGCACACCGACCTCGAGTGAGGAGGCCCTCCAACTCCAACATCCAGAGAGATAACCGGGGGCAACAGGGCACCATGACGACTCGTGTGAACATCACTTGACCTGGAGTTTCTCTCATAAAACAACAATAGTGTGTCCCGAAGGAGTAGACTACTGCTTGCAGGACTTCCTGCACCCGGAGGGGAGCTAATAATCTTGGCGGGGGAACCGTATATCACACCGTCACCATAGAAAAGCCTACAGACACCGTGATGATGGTGACCAATAAGACCGGCTGGACTCCTGTTTACTTCAAAAGGCTGTTGACTCAGTGGCCATCATGGTCCTTGATCACCACTGACCCTGGACTGTCTGGGAGTTGAGCGGGCAGGGCTCTGACACCTGGTGCTGTTTTTACGTTAATTCAGGGGCCTAATTGAAGAAAGAGCAGACTACTGGTCAGAGCATCTAGGCTGGCAGAAACGGTCAGCCTAAGGTGGCCGAACAAATGTGGGGCGGGGTGAAACCGGCCCCCACAGCGTCTCTGCACATCTCTTTCCTGGACCCTTAAAGGTCATTAGAATCTATAACACTTCCAATGCTGGTGCTCAGGCGGACGAGCAGGGAGGCAGGGGTCCTGGGGCCAATCAACGTCACCTGGAGGCTGCTGGGGAGAAGTTCTGACCCTCGTCCCCTGGTATGAGGGCTCCCAACTCAGCACTCAGCAGTTACAGAAGAAGGGTCTGCACCCTCAGCACTCCAAGAATGAGGAACGGGACAAAAGGCAGAGGAGGGGTTTGTCCCCAGCAAAGCCCATTAAAAATCCCTGGGAGATAAAAATAGAATGTGGGCAATAAAGTCAAGTCTGACCTTTTTTATCCTTTGTGCTTTGTCTAATTTCACGTGCTCCTAGGGTCCCGCATGCAGAGGTTCCACACCCGGCACTTCAGACCAGATTTCCTGGTGCAGAATGGCTGGGTCGACACCTCAGCTCCTGGGGCCCAGTGCAGACTCCGAGATATAGAGCCTGAGCTGCAGCCAACCCGGCCCTTGAGAGCTCCGCCCCCTCCCTCCCACTGACTCTGACAGGATCTCTACACAGCAGCCCAGCCCACAGCCCACGGGGTAGTGCATGCTCTCACCTCTCCATTCTCTGATGAAAATATAAAGTTTCCTTTGCTTGGGAACCAAACTCAGTCTCGATCTGTTGGCCCCAATGACACTGGGCAGGGGGACCCTTGTTGGGGTCCACTCTGGAGGATCAGTAACAGAAATTGAGACTATTGTAACTTCAGTGAACAGATGTGTGAGCCAAACTGTAGTTAACATAGAACAGTTTATAAGGCTCGGGTAAAATAAGATGTTTCTAACACTTCCATTTGATATT
The DNA here is from genome assembly GCF_964270905.1 of Leucopleurus acutus. Taxonomy (NCBI): domain Eukaryota; kingdom Metazoa; phylum Chordata; class Mammalia; order Artiodactyla; family Delphinidae; genus Leucopleurus; species Leucopleurus acutus. The sequence goes on along the minus strand of NC_139142.1, from coordinate 119,008,589 downwards.
TCCATCACTTTATTATAAGCAAGTTCAGTGAAAAGGTTTGTCTTATTTGTCAGGTCAATATTAGAGAAATGAAGTGATTTCTTTCCAAGGATGTACATCTAATAATCTTGGTTAAAGCTTCAATCTTGTTTTAAATGCTTTTCCATTGAAAATGATACCTCTCTTTCAGCTCCCCCATTTCTGAGAAGTATAAAATCTTATAATTTATTATTACCAAAGGGGAAAGGTGGGAGGAGGGATAAATTAACAGTTTGGAATTAACACATACACACTGCTATGTATAAAATAGATCATCAACAAGGAACTACTGTATAGCACAGGGAACTACACTCAATATTGTGCAATAACCTATAAGGGGAAATAATCGGAAAAAGAATAGATATTTTTATTGACATCATCTATCAATGACAGTTAAAGTGTAACCTAAGGGAAGCCGGTGGTGAGTGCTTCTGACCCTGAAGACTTCAGTCATCTAAAGTTTGGACTCTGCCTACTTCCCAAGGCCCTTAATGAACATATGTGTAGCCGTAGCTTAAAAAACTCCCCAGTTTGGGTTTCGGGGAGACACTGATTTTGAAAAAGCCCTGGTGTTCTCCTTACATGAATGGGACTCTTTCTACTGCTAAAACATGTCTGTCACATCCAGAGGATGGTATACCGTCTGATCGGGAAGAGTTTGGAAAAGGCATCTCATCTCCTCATCTCCTGGTGCTCGGGTTCACCCCTCCAGCGTCTTTACTAACAGTCTCCCCACTTGGAGATGTCAACACTGTCAACATCCTGTTGCGTACAGTTTGGAATTTGTCCAGAGGATGAAGCGGAAGGATGAGGAACAATGAGAGACAAGTCCTAGGTGTTCAGACAGGCACATGTCACTCTAATTTCCAATCAGGAAGATGAATTGACCAAAGGCTAGGGTTGCCCATGGAAACAGTATAGGGCTTGAGGAAATCCCACTGCTTTGTGGCCAGTTCCCATAAACACAAGTTGAACAATGGAACTCAGGGGCAGTAAAATTCACGAAACTGCAGAGTTGAAAATATCTATCACTGAAAAATGTCTTGAGGAAAGTCAGAGAAAAGGATTGGCAAGCAAGGGAGAATGGCAGGAAAGGGATTTGAGGAGGTAGAAAGGACTCGCCATTAAGCACAAGAAAAGGGGCTGAACATTGCCGACATTGCAGTTGGCCAAAAAGGCTGTATGCGTTTTTTTCTGTATATATTCAAGAAAAGGGCATACACTTTTTTAGCCAACCAAACAGGTGGGCACTGGAAATCAATACTACAAAAGATATCACTTCGCATCAGTCAGAAGAGCCATCCTCATAAAGTGTAAACGCCAGAAATGCAGGACAGGGCAAGGAGAAGAGGGAGCCCTGTGAGGCTTATAGTGGAAATGTATATTGCCAACGGCCATTCTGGAGAAGTGTATTGTGTTTACTAAAGCATCTAAAAAATGAGCTACAGAGCATAGGGCACTTGCACTCATGGGCGTATATCTTGGGAAAAACAAAAATCGAGAGGACACAGGCACCCCAATGTTTACTGCTTCTCTGTTTAAAAGATCCTCGACTAGGATATAACTTAAATGTCTCTGGAGGGAAAAAATGGATAGAGATGTGGTACTTATGTAGAGTGGAATATTACTCAGCCTGGAAATCAATGAAATATGGCCAGTTGTAACAACTCCGGAGGAGTTACGTATGATCATTCTAAGTGACATAAATATGTAGAAAACACGTGTAAGGCTGCTAAACGGGAAAGGTGGGGAGGGGTGAGGCATCATCCAGGAGGTTGAAATTAGCAAAGATACCATTCCAAATACCAAACTGATAATCAACAAGGCCTACACGGTAGCTAAAAGAACTGCACTCAGCACACTCAAGTCACCGGAAAAGAATATCTATGACTGGTAAGAATCTGAAAAAGAAATTATTGATGTCTCTCTGTACGTGAATCAAGTGGATGTACAGCAGCAAGAAACAGAGCTTTGAAAATCAGCTGTAAACAACATAGTAATAAATTGAAAAAAATAAACGACAGAGAGACAGAGAAAACCTCTTACAACTTTTCCTCAGGGACGGTGATGCAACATGGATTGAACACATCTAGACCCACAGCAGGATGAGACATAAGGCTGGAAACTGTTCGCACTAAGAGAAATGTGAGGTTGGGTGAGGAAATGCACACCCTTTAAAGTAATACTACCTGGTACCCATTCAATGGGTCCCAAATCTGCAGGTTCAAGGAATCTTCCTACAGCTAAAACATGCATGGAAAACCCAGAGGACTGTACACCATGTGATCGGGAGATGTGTCTAAAATGCACCTCATTTATCCTCTCCTGGTGCTCCTGTTCATCATTCCAGCCACGTTACTTAGAATCTCCCCACTTAGAGAATCAGCACATTTAAACTTCTGTTTCACACATTTTGCAAATTGTGAGGAGGATGAACGGGAACAGCGGGAACCAATGAGAGAATAGTTGTAGGGGTTTGGACGGGCACATGTCACTCTAATTTCCCATTAAGAATAAGAATTAAAAAAAGGCTCAGCCCGCCTCGCCGGAGCCAAAATAGGGCCTGAAGCAATCCTGCGGTTTTGAGGCCAGCTCACAAAAGAGCAACTTAAAAAATGGAGCTCAGGGTCACTGCAATTCACAAACCTGCAGAGTTATAAATGAAAACTAACGTCCAAAAATATGTTGAGGTAAGGCAAAGAAGAGGATCTGAATGCAAGACAGAATTGCAAGAAACAGATTTCAAGAGATAGATTGGACTCGCCTTTAAAGCACATGAAAAGCGGCAGAATTTCGACAATGATGCAGTTGGCCCAAAAGGGAGTATGCGTTTTTTCCTGAATATATCCAGGAAAAAACGCATACGCACTTTATGGGCAACCAAGCAAGCAAGCAATGCAAATGTGCACAACAAAGAAGTCTCATTTCCCACCGGTCAAAAGGGCCATCCGAAAAAATTGTAAAAACCAGAAATGCAGGACAGGCCATGGAGAACAGGGAGCCTTTATACGCTGATGGACAGTGTGTGAACTGCCGAGAGCCACTCTGGAGAAGTGTATGGTGGTTCCTAAATCATCTAAAAAACAGAGCGACAGAGCATAGGGCACTTCCAATCACGGGAGTATATCTAGGGAAGTCTAAAAATCAACAAGACACAAGCACACCACAGTTTAGGGCTACTCTGTTTACAAGAACCTCAACTTCAGTACACCTTAAATATCCCAGGAAAGAGAACAATGGATAAAGAAAATGTGGTACTTATGTACAATGGAATATCTCTTCACCATGAAATCAATGTAATAAGGCTAGTAGAAGGATAAAGAGTGGATTGAGGTCCGATAATACTACTTGAAATAAGTCAAACAGAAAAAGAAACATATCATAAGATATCACTTATAGAGGGAGGATAAATATGGCTGCACAAAAAATGAATTACAAAACAGAACAGTGTCTCACATTTAGAAAACACACTTATGTCAGCTTAAGGGGAAAGGAGAGGTGGGGTGATGCATAAAACCAGAGTTTGAAATTAGCACAGATACCGTTCAATAAACCAAATAGGTATCAGACAAGATCTACACCTTGCTCAATGAACTGGCCTCAACACACCCTATAAACCACAGAGAAATATATCTGAGTAATAAGAATCTTAAAACCCATGTATTGATATATCTCCATAAGGGAATCAAGTGTGCGCAGAGCGGCACAAACACAGCAGTGAAAATGAGCTAAACCCCATTATAGAAATAAATTTTAAAACCAAAACGCAGAAACAATGAAAGAGAGAAAAATTCTTACAAAATTCGCTCAGGGGCTGTGATGCAACCTGGAATGACCACATATAAACCCACAGCTGGATAAGACATAAGGCTGGACACTTGGGGCTGAAAGGATTGGAGAGCTTTGGTGAGCAACTGCCGAAAGTTTAATGCAATACTTCATGCTACTTATTCCAAGGGTCCCAACACTCCAAGTTGAAGGGAATCTTCCTACAGCTAAACCATGCATGGGAAATCCAGCGGATGGTATACCATATGATCGGGAAAGGTTTCTAAAATGCACCTCATTTTCCTCTCCTGGGGCTCCGGATCAACATTCCAGCCACTTTACTAACAACATCTCCACATGGAGAGTCAATGCCTTTAAGTTCCGGTATCACACAGTCTGCAGTTAGTGCGGAGGATGAATGGGAATAGGGGGAACCAGTGAGAAAATAGCTGTAGCGGTTTCAATGGGCACATGTCACTCTAATTTCAATTCAGGAAGAAGAATTAACCAAAGGCAGAGCAAGGCGCCCCAGAAGAAGAATAGGGCCTGAAGAAATCCTGTGGATATGAGGCAAGATCACAAAAATAAGAGCTGAAAAATGGAGCTAAGGGCCACTGCAATTCAAAAACCTGCAGAGTTATAAAGGCCAACTATTTTCCAAAAGTATATTGAAGTAAGGCTATGAAGAGGCACTGAGAGCAAGGCAGAACTGCAGGAAACCTATTTCAGGAGGTAGACTGGAATTGCACTGAAAACATATGAAAAGACTCAGAACGTCGACAATGATGCACTTGGCCAAAAAGGGCGTATGCGTTCTTTCCTGAATATATTCAGGAAGAAACGCATACGCCCTTTCTGGCCAACCAAGCAAGCTTGCAAAGGAAATCTGCACTACAATGAAGTCTCACTGCCCCCCGGTCAAAGGGACTTCTGAAAAAAGAGTAAAATCCAGAAAGGCAGGACAGGCCATGGAGAACTGGGAGCCTTGTTATGCTGATGGGCGAGATGTAAATTGCCAACAGCCACTCTGGAGAAGTGTATGGTGTTTCCTGAAACATCCAAAAAACTAAGCAACAGAGCCTAGGGCACTTCCACTTATGGTCCTATAGCTTAGGGAAATTAAAATCAAAAAGACACAGCCACCCCAAAGGTTGGGACGGCTCTGTTTACAAGAACCTCGTTTACGGTACAAGTTCAATATCGCAAAAAGCGAAAAATGGATAAAGAAGTTGTGGTACTTACGTACAATGCAATATCACTAAGCAATGAAATCTATGTCATCAGGCCCGTAGCAGGATAATGAGTGGATTCAGGTACGATGATTCTAAGTGAAATAAGTCACACAGGGCTTACCTGGTGGCGCAGTGGTTGAGAGTCCGCCTGCCGATGCAGAGGACATGGGTTCGTGCCCCGCTACGGGAAGATCCCACATGCCGCGGAGCGGCTGGGCCTGTGAGCCATGGCCGCTGAGCCTACGCGTCCGGAGCCTGTGCTCCGCAATGGGAAAAACCACAACAGTGAGAGGCCCACGTACCGCAAAAAAAAAAAATAAATAAAAAAATAAAAAAATAAAAAAATAAGTCACACAGAAAAAGAAACATCATAAGATATCACTACTATATATTTCCTGAATATATTCAGGAAAAAAGGCATACGCCCAGCATAATGAGTGGATTCAGGTACGATGATTCTAAGTGAAATAAGTCACACAGAAAAAGAAACATCATAAGATATCACTACTACACGGAATGTAAACTTGGCTACACAGGAACTGAATTACTAAACAGAACAGGGTGTCAAATGTAGAAAACCAACTTATGCTTGCTTAAGGGGAAAGGTGAGTTGGGGTGCTGCATACAACAAGAGATTGAAATTAGCACAGATACCGTTCCATAAGCCAAATATGTAATAGACAAGTGCTACTCCTTGCTCAACGAAGTGGACTCAACACCCCATATTAAACGCCTAAGAATATACCTGACTAGTAAGAATCTTAAAACCTATGGATTTATATGTCTCCAAAAGAGAATCAAGTGTGTGTACAGTGGCATAAACGCAGCAGTGATAGGATTGGTGAGGTTCGGTGAGCAAATGCAGACCCTTTGAAGTCATATTGCGTGGTACCCATTCCATGGGTCTCAACTCTCCAGGTTTAAGGGATTCTTCCTTCAGCTAAAACATGCATGTGGAACCCAGAGTATGATCCACCGTGTGATCGGAAAACGTGTTCAAATGTGTCTGAATTTTCGTCCCCTGGTACTCGGGTGCAACATTCCAGACGCTTTACTAACACTCTCCCCACTTGGAGAGTCAGTGCCTTTAACCTCCTGTTTGGCCCAGTTTGCAGTTTCTGTGGAAGATGAACAGGAAGATGGAGAACCAAGGAGAGACTAGCTGGAGGTGTCTATACGGGCAAATTTAACTCTCATTTCCCACCAGGAAGAGGAATTAACCAAAGGCTCAGCGTGCCATGCCGGAACCACACTAGGGCCTGAAGCAATCCTGCGGTGTTGCGGCCAGCTCACAAGAAAGCGAGTTGAAGAAAGGAGATCAGGGACACTGTAATTCACAAACCTGCAGAGTTATAAATGACAGCTATCGTCCAAAAATATATTGAAGTAAGGCTGCCAAGAGGACTTGAAAGCGGGGCAGAATTGCAGGAAACCGATTTCAGGAGGTAGACGGGAATTGCATGTAAAGCATAGGAAAAGAGGCAGAACGTCCACAATGATGCACTTGGCCAAAAAGGGCGTATGCGTTTTTTCCTGAATATATTCAGGAAAAAACGCATACGCCCTTTTTGGCCAACCAAGCAAGCTTGCAAAGGAAATCTGCACTACAATGAAGTCTCACTGCCCCCCGGTCAAAAGGGTCATCTGAAAAAAGTGTAAAATCCAGAAAGGCAGGACAGGCCATGGAGAACTGGGAGCCTTGTTATGCTGGTGGGCGGGATGTAAATTACCAACAGCCACTCTGGAGAAGTGTATGGTGTTTCCTGAAACATCTAAAATACAAAGCAACAGAGCCTAGGGCACTTCCACTTATGGTCCTATAGCTTAGGGAAATTAAAATCAAAAAGACACAGCCACCCCAAAGTTTGGGACGGCTCTGTTTACAAGAACCTCGTTTACGGTACAAGTTCAATATCACAGAAAGCGAAAAATGGATAAAGAAGTTGTGGTACTTACGTACAATGCAATATCACTCAGCAATGAAATCTATGTCATCAGGCCCGTAGCAGCATAATGAGTGGATGCAGGTACGATGATTCTAAGTGAAATAAGTCACACAGAAAAAGAAACATCATAAGGTATCACTACTACACGGAATGTAAACTTGGCTACACAGGAACTGAATTACAAAGCAGAACAGGGTCTCAAATGTAGAAAACCAACTTATGCTTGCTTAAGGGGAAAGGTGAGTTGGGGTGCTGCATGAAACCAGAGATTGAAATTAGCACAGATACCGTTCCATAAGCCAAATATGCAATAGACAAGAGCTACTCCTTGCTGAACGAAGTGGACTCAACACCCCATATTAAACGCCTAAGAATATACCTGACTAGAAATAATCTTAAAACCTACGGATTTATATGTCTCCAAAAGTAAATCAAGCGTGTGTACAGCGGCATAAACGCAGCAGTGATAGGATTGGTGAGGTTCGGTGAGCAAATGCAGACCCTTTGAAGTCATATTGCATGGTACCCATTCCATGGGTCTCAACTCTCCAAGTTTAAGGGATTCTTCCTTCAGCTAAAACATGCATGTGGAACACAGAGTATGATCCACCGTGTGATCAGGAAACGTGTTCAAATGTGTCTCAGTTTTCGTCCCCTGGTACTCGGGTGCAACATTCAAGACGCTTTACTAACACTGTCCCCACTTGGAGAGTCAGTGTCTTTAAACTCCTGTTTGGCCCAGTTTGCAATTTCTGCGGAAACTGTACAGGAATAGGGAGAACCAATGAGAGACTAGCTGGAGGTGTGTGGACGGGCAAATTTAACTCTCATTTCCCACCAGGAAGAGGAATTAACCAAAGGCTCAGCATGCCGTGCCGGAACCACACTAGGGCCTGAAGCAATCCTGCAGTGTTGCGGCCAGCTCACAAGAAAGCGAGTTGAAGAAAGGAGCTCAGGGGCACTGTAATTCACAAACATGCAGAGTTATAAATGACAGCTATCGTCCAAAAATATATTGAAGTAAGGCTGCCAAGAGGACTTGAAAGCGGGGCAGAATTGCAGGAAACCGATTTCAGGAGGTAGACGGGAATTGCATGTAAAGTATAGGAAAAGAGGCAGAACGTCCACAATGATGCACTTGGCCAAAAAGGGCGTATGCGTTTTTTCCTGAATATATTCAGGAAAAAACGCATACGCCCTTTTTGGCCAACCAAGCAAGCTTTCAAAGGAAATCTGCACTACAATGAAGTCTCACTGCCCCCCGGTCAAAAGGGCCATCTGGAAAAAGTGTAAAATCCAGAAAGGCAGGACAGGCCATGGAGAACTGGGAGCCTTGTTATGCTGATGGGCGGGATGTAAATTGCCAACAGCCACTCTGGATAAGTGTATGGTGTTTCCTGAAACATCTAAAAAACAAGCAACAGAGCCTAGGGCACTTCCACTTATGGTCCTATAGCTTAGGGAAATTAAAATCAAAAAGACACAGCCACCCCAAAGTTTGGGACGGCTCTGTTTACAAGAATCTTGTTTACGGTACAAGTTCAATATCACAAAAGCGAAAAATGGATAAAGAAGTTGTGGTACTCACGTACAATGCAATATCACTCAGCAATGAAATCTTGTCATCAGGCCCGTCGCAGCATAATGAGTGGATTCAGGTACGATGATTCTAAGTGAAATAAGTCACACAGAAAAAGAAACATCATAAGATATCACTACTACACGGAATATAAACTTGGCTACACAAGAAATGAATTACAAAACAGAACAGGGTCTCAAATGTAGAACACCAACTTATGCTTGCTTAAGGGGAAAGGTGAGTTGGGGTGCTGCATGAAACCAGAGATTGAAATTAGCACAGATATCGTTCCATAAGCCAAATATGCAATAGACAAGAGCTACTCCTTGCTCAACGAAGTGGACTCAACACCCCATATTAAACGCCTAAGAATATACCTGACTAGAAATAATCTTAAAACCTACGCATTTATATGTCTCCGAAAGAGAATCAAGCGTGTGTACGGCGGCATAAACGCAGCAGTGATAGGATTGGTGAGGTTCGGTGAGCAAATGCAGACCCTTTGAAGTCATATTGCATGGTACCCATTCCATGGGTCTCAACTCTCCAGGTTTAAGGGATTCTTCCTTCAGCTAAAACATGCATGTGGAACCCAGAGTATGATCCACCGTGTGATCGGGAAACGTGTTCAAATGTGTCTCAGTTTTCGTCCCCTGGTACTCGGGTGCAACATTCAAGACGCTTTACTAACACTCTCCCCACTTGGAGAGTCAGTGCCTTTAACCTCCTGTTTGGCCCAGTTTGCAATTTCTGCGGAAAATGTACAGGAATAGGGAGAACCAATGAGAGACTAGCTGGGGGTGTCTGGACGGGCAAATTTAACTCTCATTTCCCACCAGGAAGAGGAATTAACCAAAGGCTCAGCGTGCCGTGCCGGAACCACACTAGGGCCTGAAGCAATCCTGCGGTGTTGCGGCCAGCTCACAAGAAAGCGAGTTGAAGAAAGGAGCTCAGGGGCACTGTAATTCACAAACCTGCAGAGTTATAAATGACAGCTATCGTCCAAAAATATATTGAAGTAAGGCTGCCAAGAGGACTTGAAAGCGGGGCAGAATTGCAGGAAACCGATTTCAGGAGGTAGACGGGAATTGCATGTAAAGCATAGGAAAAGAGGCAGAACGTCCACAATGATGCACTTGGCCAAAAAGGGCGTATGCGTTTTTTCCTGAATATATTCAGGAAAAAACGCATACGCCCTTTTTGGCCAACCAAGCAAGCTTGCAAAGGAAATCTGCACTACAATGAAGTCTCACTGCCCCCCGGTCAAAAGGGCCATCTGAAAAAAGTGTAAAATCCAGAAAGGCAAGACAGGACATGGAGAATTGGGAGCCTTGTTATGCTGATGGGCGGGATGTAAATTGCCAACAGCCACTCTGGAGAAGTGTATGCTGTTTCCTGAAACATCTAAAAAACAAAGCAACAGAGCCTAGGGCACTTCCACTTATGGTCCTATAGCTTAGGGAAATTAAAATCAAAAAGACACAGCCACCCCAAAGGTTGGGACGGCTCTGTTTACAAGAACCTCGTTTACGGTACAAGTTCAATATCACAGAAAGCGAAAAATGGATAAAGAAGTTGTGGTACTTACGTACAATGCAATATCACTCAGCAATGAAATCTATGTCATCAGGCCCGTAGCAGCATAATGAGTGGATTAAGGTACGATGATTGTAAGTGAAATAAGTCACACAGAAAAAGAAACATCATAAGATATCACTACTACACGGAATGTAAACTTGGCTACACAGGAACTGAATTACAAAACAGAACAGGGTCTCAAATGTAGAAAACCAACTTACACTAGCTTAAGGGGAAAGGTGAGTTGGGGTGCTGCATGAAACCAGAGATTGAAATTAGCACAGATACCGTTCCATAAGCCAAATATGTAATAGACAAGAGCTACTCCTTGCTCAACGAAGTGGACTCAACACCCCATATTAAACGCCTAAGAATATACCTGACTAGAAATAATCTTAAAACCTACGGATTTATATGTCTCCGAAAGACAATCAAGCGTGTGTACAGCGGCATAAACGCAGCAGTGATAGGATTGGTGAGGTTCGGTGAGCAAATGCAGACCCTTTGAAGTCATATTGCATGGTACCCATTCCATGGGTCTCAACTCTCCAGGTTTAAGGGATTCTTCCTTCAGCTAAAACATGCATGTGGAACCCAGAGTATGATCCACCGTGTGATCGGGAAACGTGTTCAAATGTGTCTCAGTTTTCGTCCCCTGGTACTCGGGTGCAAACTCCAGACGCTTTACTAACACTCTCCCCACTTGGAGAGTCAGTGCCTTTAACCTCCTGTTTGGCCCAGTTTGCAATTTCTGCGGAAAATGTACAGGAATAGGGAGAACCAATGAGAGACTAGCTGGGGGTGTCTGGACGGGCAAATTTAACTCTCATTTCCCACCAGGAAGAGGAATTAACCAAAGGCTCAGCGTGCCGTGCCGGAACCACACTAGGGCCTGAAGCAATCCTGCGGTGTTGCGGCCAGCTCACAAGAAAGCGAGTTGAAGAAACGAGCTCAGGGGCACTGTAATTCACAAACCTGCAGAGTTATAAATGACAGCTATCGTCCAAAAATATATTGAAGTAAGGCTGCCAAGAGGACTTGAAAGCGGGGCAGAATTGCAGGAAATCGATTTCAGGAGGTACACTGGAATTGCATGTAAAGCATAGGAAAAGAGGCAGAACGTCCACAATGATGCACTTGGCCAAAAAGGGCGTATGCATTTTTTCCTAAATATATTCAGGAAAAAACGCATACGCCCTTTTTGGCCAACCAAGCAAGCTTGCAAAGGAAATCTGCACTACAATGAAGTCTCACTGCCCCCCGGTCAAAAGGGCCATCTGAAAAAAGTGTAAAATCCAGAAAGGCAGGACAGGCCATGGAGAACTGGGAGCCTTGTTATGCTGGTGGTCGTGATGTAAATTGCCAACAGCCACTCTAGAGAAGTGTATGGTGTTTCCTGAAACATCTAAAAACAAAGCAACAGAGCCTAGGGCACTTCCACTTATGGTCCCATAGCTTAGGGAAATTAAAATCAAAAAGACACGGTCACCCCAAAGTTTGGGATGGCTCTGTTTACAAGAACCTCGTTTACGGTACAAGTTCAATATCACAGAAAGCAAAAAATGGATAAAGAAGTTGTGGTACTTACGTACAATGCAATATCACTCAGCAATGAAATCTATGTCATCAGGCCTGTAGCAGCATAATGACTGGATTCAGGTACGATGATTCTAAGTGAAATAAGTCACACAGAAAAAGAAACATCATAAGGTATCACTAATACATGGAATGTAAACTTGGCTACACAGGAACTGAATTACAAAGCAAAACAGGGTCTCAAATGTAGAAAACCAACTTATGCTTGCTTAAGGGGAAAGGTGAGTTGGGGTGCTGCATAAAACCAGAGATTGAAATTAGCACAGATACCGTTCCATAAGCCAAATATGTAATAGACAAGAGCTACTCCTTACTCAACGAAGTGGACTCAACACCCCATATTAAACGCCTAAGAATATACCTGACTAGTAAGAATCTTAAAACCTATGGATTTATATGTCTCCGAAAGAGAATCAAGCGTGTGTACAGCGGCATAAACGCAGCAGTGATAGGATTGGTGAGGTTCGGTGAGCAAATGCAGACCCTTTGAAGTCATATTGCATGGTACCCATTACATCGGTCTCAACTCTCTAGGTCTAAGGGATTCTTCCTTCAGCTAAAACATCCATGTGGAACCAAGAGTATGATCCACCATGTGATCGGGAAATGTGTTCAAATGTGTCTCAGTTTTAGTCCCCTGGTACTAGGGTGCAACACTCCAGACGCTTTACTAACAGTCTGCCCACTTGGAGAGTCAGTGCCTTTAACCTCCTGTTTGGCCCAGTTTGCAATTTCTGTGGAAGATGAACAGGAATAGTGAGAACCAATGAGAGACTAGCTCGAGGTGTCTGGACGGGCAAATTTAACTCTCATTTCCCACCAGGAAGAGGAATTAACCAAAGGTTCAGCATGCCGTGCCAGAACCAAACTAGGGCCTGAAGCAATCCTGCAGTGTTGCGGCCAGCTCACAAGAAAGCGAGTTGAAGAAAGGAGCTCAGGGGCACTGTAATTCACAAACCTGCAGAGTTATAAATGACAGGTATCTTCCAAAAATATATTGAAGTAAGGCTGCCAAGAGGAGTTGAAAGCGTGGCAGAATTGCAGGAAACCGATTTCAGGAGGTAGACTGGAATTGTATGTAAAGCATAGGAAAAGAGGCAGAACGGCCACAATGATGCACTTGGCCAAAAAGGGCGTATGCGTTTTTTCCTGAATATATTCAGGAAAAAACGCATACGCCCTTTTTGGCCAACCAAGCAAGCTTGCAAAGGAAATCTGCACTACAATGAAGTCTCACTGCCCCCCGGTCAAAAGGGCCATCTGAAAAAAGTGTAAAATCCAGAAAGGCAGGACAGGCCATGGAGAACTGGGAGCCTTGTTATGCTGATGGGCGTGATGTAAATTGCCAACAGCCACTCTGGAGTAGTGTATGGTGTTTCCTGAAACATCCAAAAAACAAAGCAACAGAGCCTAGGGCACTTCCACTTATGGTCCTATAGCTTAGGGAAATTAAAATCAAAAAGACACAGCCACCCTAAAGTTTGGGACGGCTCTGTTTGCAAGAACCTCGTTTACGGTACAAGTTCAATATCACAGAAAGCGAAAAATGGATAAAGAAGTTGTGGTACTTACGTACAATGCAATATCAGTCAGCAATGAAATCTATGTCATCAGGCCCGTAGCAGCATAATGAATGGATTCAGGTACGATGATTCTAAGTGAAATAAGTCACACAGAAAAAGAAACATCATAAGATATCACTAATACATGGAATGTAAACTTGGCTACACAAGAACTGAATTACAAAACAGAACAGGGTGTCAAATGTAGAAAACCAACTTATGCTTGCTTAAGGGGAAAGGTGAGTTGGGGTGCTGCATGAAACCAGAGATTGAAATTAGCACAGATACCGTTCCATAAGCCAAATATGCAATAGACAAGAGCTACTCCTTGCTGAACGAAGTGGACTCAACACCCCATATTAAACGCCTAAGAATATACCTGACTAGTAAGAATATTAAAACCTACGGATTTATATGTCTCCGAAAGAGAATCAAGCGTGTGTACAGCGGCATAAACGCAGCAGTGATAGGATTGGTGAGGTTCGGTGAGCAAATGCAGACCCTTTGAAGTCATATTGCATGGTACCCATTCCATGGGTCTCAACTCTCCAGGTTTAAGGGATTCTTCCTTCAGCTAAAACATGCATGTGGAACACAGAGTATGATCCACCGTGTGATCGGGAAACGTGTTCAAATGTGTCTCAGTTTTCTTCCCCTGGTACTTGGGTGCAACACTCCAGACGCTTTACTAACACTCTCCCCACTTGGAGAGTCAGTGCCTTTAACCTCCTGTATGGCCCAGTTTGCAATTTCTGCGGAAAATGTTCAGGAATAGGGAGAACCAATGAGAAACTACCTGGAGGTGTCTGGACGGGCAAATTTAACTCTCATTTCCCACCAGGAAGAGGAATTAACCAAAGGCTCTGCGTGCCGTGCCGGATCCACAATAGGACCAGAAGCAATCCTTTGGTGTTGCAGCCAGCTCACAAGAAAGCGAGTTGAAGAAAGGAGCTCAGGGGCACTGTAATTCACAAACCTGCAGAGTTATAAATGACAGCTATCGTCCAAAAATATTTTGAAGTAAGGCTGCCAAGAGGATTTGAAAGCGGGGCAGAATTGCAGGAAACCGATTTCAGGAGGTAGACAGGAATTGCATGTAAAGCATAGGAAAAGAGGCAGAACGTCCACAATGATGCACTTGGCCAAAAAGGGCGTATGCGTTTTTTCCTGAATATATTCAGGAAAAAACGCATACGCCCTTTTTGGCCAACCAAGAAAGCTTGCAAAGGAAATCTGCACTACAATGAAGTCTCACTGCCCCCCGGTCAAAAGGGCCATCTGAAATATGTGTAAAATCCAGAAAGGCAGGACAGGCCATGGAGAACTGGGAGCCTTGTTATGCTGGTGGGCGTGATGTAAATTGCCAACAGCCACTCTGGAGAAGTGTATGGTGTTTCCTGAAACATCTAAAAAACAAAGCAACAGAGCCTAGGGCACTTCCACTTATGGTCCTATAGTTTAGGGAAATTAAAATCAAAAAGACACAGCCACCCCAAAGTCTGGGAAGGCTCTGTTTACAAGAACCTTGTTTACCGTACAAGTTCAATATCACAGAAAGCGAAAAATGGATACAGAAGTTGTGGTACTTACATACAATGCAATATCACTCAGCAATGAAATCTATGTCATCAGGCCCGTAGCAGCATAATGAGTGGATTCAGGTATGATGATTCTAAGTGAAATAAGTCACACAGAAAAAGAAACACCATAAGATATCACTACTGCACGGAAGGTAAACTTGGCTACACAAGAACTGAATTACAAAACAGAACAGTGTCTCAAATGTAGAAAACCAACTTATGCTTGCTTGAGGGGAAAGGTGAGTTGGGGTGCTGCATGAAACCAGAGATTGAAATTAGCACAGATACCGTTCCATAAGACAAATATGTAATAGACAAGAGCTACTCCTTGCTCAACGAAGTGGACTCAACACCCCATATTAAACGCCAAAGAATATACCTGACTAGTAAGAATATTAAAACCTACGGATTTATATGTCTCCGAAAGAGAATCAAGCGTGTGTACAGCAGCATAAACGCAGCAGTGATAGGATTGGTGAGGTTCGGTGAGCAAATGCAGACCCTTTGAAGTCATATTGCATGGTACCCATTCCATGGGTCTCAACTCTCCAAGTTTAAGGGATTCTTCCTTCAGCTAAAACATGCATGTGGAACACAGAGTATGATCCACCGTGTGATCAGGAAACGTGTTCAAATGTGTCTCAGTTTTCGTCCCCTGGTACTCGGGTGCAACACTCCAGACGCTTTACTAACACTCTCCCCACTTGGAGAGTCAATGCCTTTAACCTCCTGTTTGGCCCAGTTTGTAATTTCTGTGGAAAATGAACAGGAATAGGGAGAACGAAAGAGAGACTAGCTGGAGGTGTCTGGACGGGCAAATTTAACTCTCATTTCCCACCAGGAAGAGGAATTAACCAAAGGCTCAGCGTGCCGTGCCGGAACTACACTAGGGCCTGAAGCAATCCTGCGGTGTTGCGGCCAGCTCACAAGAAAGCGAGTTGAAGAAACGAGCTCAGGGGCACTGTAATTCACAAACCTGCAGAGTTATAAATGACAGCTATCGTCCAAAAATATATTGAAGTAAGGCTGCCAAGAGGACTTGAAAGCGGGGCAGAATTGCAGGAAATCGATTTCAGGAGGTACACTGGAATTGCATGTAAAGCATAGGAAAATAGGCAGAACGTCCACAATGATGCACTTGGCCAAAAAGGGCGTATGCATTTTTTCCTGAATATATTCAGGAAAAAACGCATACGCCCATTTTGGCCAACCAAGCAAGCTTGCAAAGGAATTCTGCACTACTATGAAGTCTCACTGCCCCCCGGTCAAAAGGGCCATCTGAAAAAAGTGTAAAATCCAGAAAGGCAGGACAGACCATGGAGAACTGGGAGCCTTGTTATGCTGGTGGGCGTGATGTAAATTGCCAACAGCCACTCTGGAGAAGTGTATGGTGTTTCCTGAAACATCTAAAAAACAAAGCAACAGAGCCTAGGGCACTTCCACTTATGGTCCTATAGCTTAGGGAAATTAAAATCAAAAAGACACAGCCACCCCAAAGTTTGGGCCGGCTCTGTTTACAAGAACCTCGTTTATGTTACAAGTTCAATATCACAGAAAGCAAAAAATGGATAAAGAAGTTGTGGTACTTACGTACAATGCAATATCACTCAGCAATGAAATCTATGTCATCAGGCCCGTAGCAGCATAATGAGTGGATGCAGGTATGATGAGTCTAAGTGAAATAAGTCACACAGAAAAAGAAACATCATAAGATATCACTACTACACGGAATGTAAACTTGGCAACACAGGAACTGAATTACAAAACAGAACAGGGTGTCAAATGTAGAAAACCAACTTATGCTTGCTTAAGGGGAAAGGTGAGTTGGGGTGCTGCATGAAACCAGAGATTGAAATTAGCACAGATACTGTTCCATAAGCCAAATATGCAATAGACTAGAGCTACTCCTTGCTGAACGAAGTGGACTCAACACCCCATATTAAACGCCTAAGAATATACCTGACTAGAAATAATCTTAAAACCTACGGATTTATATGTCTCCGAAAGAGAATCAAGCGTGTGTACAGCGGCATAAACGCAGCAGTGATAGGATTGGTGAGGTTAGGTGAGCAAATGCAGACCCTTTGAAGTCATATTGCATGGTACCCATTCCATGGGTCTCAACTCTCCAGGTTTAAGGGATTCTTCCTTCAGCTAAAACATGCATGTGGAACACAGAGTATGATCCACCGTGTGATCAGGAAACGTGTTCAAATGTGTCTCAGTTTTCGTCCCCTGGTACTCGGGTGCAACATTCAAGACGCTTTACTAGCACTCTCCCCACTTGGAGAGTCAGTGTCTTTAAACTCCTGTTTGGCCCAGTTTGCAAGTTCTGCGGAAAATGTACAAGAATAGGGAGAACCAATGAGAAACTAGCTGGAGGTGTCTGGACGGGCAAATTTAACTCTCATTTCCCACCAGAAAGAGGAATTAACAAAAGGCTCAGCATGCCTTGCCGGAACCACACTAGGGCCTGAAGCAATCCTGCGGTGTTGCGGCCAGCTCACAAGAAAGCGAGTTGAAGAAAGGAGCTCAGGGGCACTGTAATTCACAAACCTGCAGAGTTATAAATGACAGCTATCGTCCAAAAATATATTGAAGTAAGGCTGCCAAGAGGACTTGAAAGCGGGGCAGGATTGCAGGAAACCGATTTCAGGAGGTAGACAGAAATTGCATGTAAAGCATAGGAAAAGAGGCAGAACGAACACAATGATGCACTTGGGCAAAAAGGGCGTATGCATTTTTTCCTGAATATATTCAGGAAAAAACGCATACGCCCTTTTTGGCCAACCAAGCAAGCTTGCAAAGGAAATCTGCACTACAATGAAGTCTCACTGCCCCCCGGTCAAAAGGGCCATCTGAAAAAAGTGTAAAATCCAGAAAGGCAGGACAGGCCATGGAGAACTGGGAGCCTTGTTATGCTGATGGGCGGGATGTAAATTGCCAACAGCCACTCTGGAGAAGTGTATGGTGTTTCCTGAAACATCTAAAAAACAAAGCAACAGAGCCTAGGGCACTTCCACTTATGGTCCTATAGCTTAGGGAAATTAAAATCAAAAAGACACAGCCTCCCCAAACTTTGGGAGGGCTCTGTTTACAAGAACCTCATTTACCGTACAAGTTCAATATCACAGAAAGCGAAAAATGGATACAGAAGTTGTGGTACTTACATACAATGCAATATCACTCAGCAATGAAATCTATGTCATCAGGCCCGTAGCAGCATAATGAGTGGATTCAGGTATGATGATTCTAAGTGAAATAAGTCACACAGAAAAAGAAACACCATAAGATATCACTACTGCACGGAAGGTAAACTTGGCTACACAAGAACTGAATTACAAAACAGAACAGTGTCTCAAATGTAGAAAACCAACTTATGCTTGCTTGAGGGGAAAGGTGAGTTGGGGTGCTGCATGAAACCAGAGATTGAAATTAGCACAGATACCGTTCCATAAGCCAAATATGTAGTAGACAAGAGCTACTCCTTGCTCAACGAAGTGGACTCAACACCCCATATTAAACGCCAAAGAATATACCTGACTAGTAAGAATATTAAAACCTACGGATTTATATGTCTCCGAAAGAGAATCAAGCGTGTGTACAGCAGCATAAACGCAGCAGTGATAGGATTGGTGAGGTTCGGTGAGCAAATGCAGACCCTTTGAAGTCATATTGCATGGTACCCATTCCATGGGTCTCAACTCTCCAAGTTTAAGGGATTCTTCCTTCAGCTAAAACATGCATGTGGAACACAGAGTATGATCCACCGTGTGATCAGGAAACGTGTTCAAATGTGTCTCAGTTTTCGTCCCCTGGTACTCGGGTGCAACACTCCAGACGCTTTACTAACACTCTCTCCACTTGGAGAGTCAGTGCCTTTAACCTCCTGTATGGCCCAGTTTGCAATTTCTGCGGAAAATGTACAGGAATAGGGAGAACCAATGATAAACTAGCTGGAGGTGTCTGGACGGGCAAATTTAACTCTCATTTCCCACCAGGAAGAGGAATTAACCAAAGGCTCAGCGTGCCGTGCTGGATCCACACTAGGGCCTGAAGCAATCCTGCGGTGCTGCGGCCAGCTCACAAAAAAGCGAGTTGAAGAAAGGAGCTCAGGGGCACTGTAATTCACAAACCTGCAGAGTTATAAATGACAGCTATCGTCGAAAAATATATTGAAGTAAGGCTGCCAAGAGGACTTGAAAGTGGTGCAGAATTGCACGAAACCGATTTCAGGAGGTAGACTGGAATTGCATGTAAAGCATAGGAAAAGAGGCAGAACGTCCACAATGATGCACTTGGGCAAAAAGGGCGTATGCGTTTTTTCCTGAATATATTCAGGAAAAAACGCATACGCCCTTTTTGGCCAACCAAGCAAGCTTGCAAAGGAAATCTGCACTACAATGAAGTCTCACTGCCGCCCAGTTAAAAGGGCCATCTGAAAAATGTGTAAAATCCAGAAAGGCAGGACAGGCCATGGAGAACTGGGAGCCTTGTTATGCTGATGGGCGGGATGTAAACTGCCAACAGCCACTCTGGAGAAATGTATGGTGTTTCCTGAAACATCTAAAAAACAAAGCAACAGAGCCTAGGGCACTTCCACTTATGGTCCTATAGCTTAGGGAAATTAAAATCAAAAAGACACAGCCACCCCAAAGTTTGGGAAGGCTCTGTTTACAAGAACGTCGTTTATGGTACAAGTTCAATATCACAGAAAGCGAAAAATGGATAAAGAAGTTGTGGTACTTAGGTACAATGCAATATCACTCAGCAATGAAATCTATGTCATCAGGCCCGTACCAGCATAATGAGTGGATTCAGGTACGATGATTCTAAGTGAAATAAGTCACACAGAAAAAGAAACATCATAAGATATCACTACTACACGGAATGTAAACTTGGCTACACAGGAACTGAATTACTAAACAGAACAGGGTGTCAAATGTAGAAAACCAACTTATGCTTGCTTAAGGGGAAAGGTGAGTTGGGGTGCTGCATACAACAAGAGATTGAAATTAGCACAGATACCGTTCCATAAGCCAAATATGTAATAGACAAGTGCTACTCCTTGTTCAACGAAGTGGACTCAACACCCCATATTAAACGCCTAAGAATATACCTGACTAGAAATAATCTTAAAACCTACGGATTTATATGTCTCCGAAAGAGAATCAAGTGTGTGTACAGTGGCATAAACGCAGCAGTGATAGGATTGGTGAGGTTCGGTGAGCAAATGCAGACCCTTTGAAGTCATATTGCGTGGTACCCATTCCATGGGTCTCAACTCTCCAGGTTTAAGGGATTCTTCCTTCAGCTAAAACATGCATGTGGAACCCAGAGTATGATCCACCGTGTGATCGGAAAACGTGTTCAAATGTGTCTGAATTTTCGTCCACTGGTACTCGGGTGCAACATTCCAGACGCTTTACTAACACTCTCCCCACTTGGAGAGTCAGTGCCTTTAACCTCCTGTTTGGCCCAGTTTGCAGTTTCTGTGGAAGATGAACAGGAAGATGGAGAACCAAGGAGAGACTAGCTGGAGGTGTCTGGACGGGCAAATTTAACTCTCATTTCCCACCAGGAAGAGGAATTAACCAAAGGCTCAGCGTGCCGTGCCAGAACTACACTAGGGCCTGAAGCAATCCTGCGGTGTTGCGGCCAGCTCACAAGAAAGCGAGTTGAAGAAAGGAGCTCAGGGGCACTGTAATTCACAAACCTGCAGAGTTACAAATGACAGCTATCGTCCAAAAATATATTGAAGTAAGGCTGCCAAGAGGACTTGAAAGCGGGGCAGAATTGCAGGAAACCGATTTCAGGAGGTAGACTGGATTTGCATTTAAAGCATAGGAAAAGAGGCAGAACGTCCACAATGATGCACTTGGTCAAAAAGGGCATATGCGTTTTTTCCTGAATATATTCAGGAACAAACACATACGCCCTTTTTGGCAAACCAAGCAAGCTTGCAATGGAAATCCGAACTACTATGAAGTGTCACTTCCCCCCGGTCTAAAGGGCCATCTGAGAAAAGTGTAAAATCCAGAAAGGCAAGACAGGCCATGGGGAAAAAGGAGCCTTGTTATGCTGATGGGCGGGATGTACATTGCCAACAGCCACTCTGGAGAAGTGTATGGTGTTTCCTGATACATCTGAAAAACAAAGCAACAGAGTCTAGGGCATTTCCACTTATGGTCCTATAGCTTAGGGAAATTAAAATCAAAAAGACACAGCCACCCCAAAATTTACAACGGCTCTGTTTACAGGAGCCTCTTCTACAGTACAAGTTAAATATCCCAGAGAACAAATAATTGATAAAGAAGTTGCGGTACTTATGTACAACAGAATACCACTCAGCAATGAAATCTGTGTCACCAGGCCTGTACCAGCATAATGAGTGGATTGAGGCATGATGATTCTAAGTGAAATAAGTCACACAGAAAAAGAAACATCATAAGGTATCACTAATGCACGGAATGTAAACTTGGCTACACATGAACTGAATTACAAAACAGAACAGGGTCTCAAGTTTAGAAAACCAACTTATGCTTGCTTAAGGGGAAAGGTGAGTTGGGGTGCTGCATAAAACCAGAGTTTGAAATTAGCACAGATACCGTTCCATAAGCCAAATACGTAATAGACAAGACCTACCCCTTGCTCAACGAAATGGACTCAACAATGAGGTATCACCTCACACCTGTTAGAATGGGCATCATCTGAAAATCTACAAACAACAAATGCTGGAAAGGGTGTGGAGAAAAGGAAGCCTCTTCCACTATTGCTGGGAATATAAATTGATACAGTCACTATGGAGAACAATATGGAGTTTCTTAAGAAACTAATAATAGAATTACCATATGATACAGCAATCCCAGGACTGGACATATACCCAGACAAAACCATAAATCAAAAAGAGACATTCACCGCAATGTTCATTGCATCACTATTTACAATATCGAGGTAATGGAAGCAACCTAAATGCCCACAGACAGACGAATGCATAAAGATGTGGTACATATATAAAATGGAATATTACTAAGCCATGAAAGGAATGAAATTGGGTCATTTGTAGAGACGTCGATGGATCTAGAGACTGTCATACAGAGTGAAGTAAGTCAGAAAGAGAAAAACAAATCTTGTATATTCATGCATATATGTGGAACCTAGAAAAACTGTACAGATTAACCGTTTTGCAAGGCATAAATAGAGCAACAGATGTAGACAACAATCGTATGGACAACAAGGGGGGAAAGCTCTTGGAGGGGTGGTGGTGGGAGGAGTTGAGAGATTGGGATTGGCATGTAAACATTTATATGTATAAAATAGATAACCAATGAGAACCTGCTGTATAAAAATATAAAATAAAATTCAAAATTAAAAAGAAATAAAATTTAAAAAATAAAACAGAAAAAACAATTATTCCCTTCACATACATGTATTTATATGAATAAATTATTTCCATGCTTATATCTGTAAATACAAAAAAGAGGAATAAAATCTACCTTGAACCAAAAACGAAAAAGAGAAAAAAAAAAACAGAACCCACCAGTTACTCAGAGGAAAACCGTATCAGGGCACTTGCTCCAGTTGTAAACAATTCTGAAGTTGGTCAGTGGTGGGGAATCGTCTCCCATTCAGCCAGCAGCCCCCACACAACAAGCGTCCTCATTGCAAAGCTGGGGCACCGTGCCGAGGCATCTGTGAGTAAACGTGAGCTGAACCCCAGGCCAGTTGCTGCTGAACTGTTCCCGCCCTTCCCAGGTAAAACACCTGAATATATACAAGGACTTGAAAGCCTAGAGGAAGGGCCATGGAGCCACACGAGTGACAGCATGCCAGCTGACTTGGTGCCTGCAGGCCAGCCAGGATGGTCCTGGCCCTGGGTGCTCTTCTGGAAGATTTTCATTTCCCTGCCTGAGATACCCGTCCTGTCCCTGCCCCCACTGCTTTTTTCCTTCCTCACCTCTGCCCAGGGAGAAATTCCAGCAGCAGGTATGGGTGACACATCCTCTTCTTTAGCAGGTGGCAGCCTGGCAACTGCTGCAGAAAGTCCAGCAGAGCCCCACTCACACTGGGCCACCCACAAAGCCGTGGCCTCTCACTCCCTCCCACCAGCCCAGCCCCGAGACTGCTGACAGGGCAGAGAAAATGGCGTCAGGCACAGCTGCAGGGGCTTTTGCTGCCTGGAGTGGTATTTATATTGATCTCAACCCAGGCACACCTGGGGAGGGCTGGCCGGCATGGTAAGGCTGCCCAGGTCAGCCAATCATCACCCCTCAGGGGCTCACAGTTGCAGAAAATGGAACTTGCTGAACCGGCCAGGTCCAAGGAACAGGTGTGGGCTCCTGAGAGTCAGGATAGACAAGGGGCTGCAGCTTTGGCTTGTTTTCTAATCATTTTATCTGGCCCATGAGTGGGAGACAACTTCAAGAAAACCCTCTCCTAATGAGAGGAACCCAGGAGTCAGGGAGAGGAGGGGTGGGTGGTGGTTGGAGACAGAGGCCTGGTGCCCTGGGTGCAGTGGAAGTCTCTGGAAGACCAGGTGGAGGGAGGCCACACAGAGTGATGCCCAGGGTCACAGACCTGTCGGAGCTGCTGTTTGTTAGTTCAAGTCCTGCTCTGAGGTGCTCTGTGTCAGCTCTGAGCGACAGGTGAGCTGGGGGTGCTCTTCAATGAGGGCTATGTGCACGGTTCCTGTGTGCCCAGCCCTGCCACGGTACCTGCAAGGGTAGCTCTGTATCCTGGGAGGGGCCTGACCATGAGAGCCCCGTGGGCTGGGTTGGGGGTGGGGTACCTGCCCAGGAGAGCTCCATATCCTGGGATTGGCCTGACCACGAGAGCCCCATGGGCTGCTGGGGACCTGGTAAAGGATGTCAGGACAGTCAGTGAAGCCACCGAGGATATACCTCCAGTTGCTCCTGATCCCTACACCCTGCTGGTCATTCTACCAACCACCAGGACATGGTATTCTGTATTAGTCTTCAATGATGCCTTCTTTTGTATTCCATTAGTCCCAGAGTCACAAGAAATTTTGGCTTGTGAGTGGCAGGACTCAACATACAACTAAAACAATACTTCCGGGCCGTCTTGCCCCAAGGGTTCAAAAATTCCCACACCATCTTTGGGGAAAGCTTAGCTAACGACCGAAAAGTTCTACCTCTGGAAAAGGAAACCCTCCTTCAATATGCAGACGACATTCTGATCGCCAGCCCTACTAAGGAGGCCTCTGAACTACCAAGCCAATAAAGGATAGAAGTTGTCCAAGAAAAAGCTCAAATATCACAGACTGCAGTGACCTGCCTGGGCTTCATTCTCACACAAGGTCAGAGAAGCCCATCCCAGGAAAGGGAAGAAACCATTTGCAGCCTTACCCCTTTCTAAAACTAGAAGACAGCTTAGGGGTTCCTGGGGAGGCCAGGGTTTGCTGCTTCTGGATCCCTAACTACAGTCTACTAGCTGGGCCTCTATATGAAACACTGAAAGGAAAAGATGATGATCCTTTTGAACAGAATCCAGAAGTGGCCTTTCAAGAATGGAAAGAGCAGTCAATTCAGACCCTTGCCCTGGAACTCCCTAATTGAGCTAAACCCTTTGACCTTTCCATTCCCGGTGAAAGGTGAATCGCCATTGGAGAATTAGTGCAAAAACTGGGACCACTTGAAATGGAACAACGCAAGAATGCCATCCAGGTAGGATAAACTACAGTCACCAAGGGGCTTGGCCCACTGCCACATCTGGCCAAGATACTGGCGGTATCTAAAAACCTGGAAATCAGCAGCCCAAAAGGCCACCTCCCTCCTAAGGGAAAAGGACCCCACGTGGTGATCCTAATCACCAACCATGCCCTGAAGTTGCAGGGTTCGCTCCGTGGGCACACCGACCTCGAGTGAGGAGGCCCTCCAACTCCAACATCCAGAGAGATAACCGGGGGCAACAGGGCACCATGACGACTCGTGTGAACATCACTTGACCTGGAGTTTCTCTCATAAAACAACAATAGTGTGTCCCGAAGGAGTAGACTACTGCTTGCAGGACTTCCTGCACCCGGAGGGGAGCTAATAATCTTGGCGGGGGAACCGTATATCACACCGTCACCATAGAAAAGCCTACAGACACCGTGATGATGGTGACCAATAAGACCGGCTGGACTCCTGTTTACTTCAAAAGGCTGTTGACTCAGTGGCCATCATGGTCCTTGATCACCACTGACCCTGGACTGTCTGGGAGTTGAGCGGGCAGGGCTCTGACACCTGGTGCTGTTTTTACGTTAATTCAGGGGCCTAATTGAAGAAAGAGCAGACTACTGGTCAGAGCATCTAGGCTGGCAGAAACGGTCAGCCTAAGGTGGCCGAACAAATGTGGGGCGGGGTGAAACCGGCCCCCACAGCGTCTCTGCACATCTCTTTCCTGGACCCTTAAAGGTCATTAGAATCTATAACACTTCCAATGCTGGTGCTCAGGCGGACGAGCAGGGAGGCAGGGGTCCTGGGGCCAATCAACGTCACCTGGAGGCTGCTGGGGAGAAGTTCTGACCCTCGTCCCCTGGTATGAGGGCTCCCAACTCAGCACTCAGCAGTTACAGAAGAAGGGTCTGCACCCTCAGCACTCCAAGAATGAGGAACGGGACAAAAGGCAGAGGAGGGGTTTGTCCCCAGCAAAGCCCATTAAAAATCCCTGGGAGATAAAAATAGAATGTGGGCAATAAAGTCAAGTCTGACCTTTTTTATCCTTTGTGCTTTGTCTAATTTCACGTGCTCCTAGGGTCCCGCATGCAGAGGTTCCACACCCGGCACTTCAGACCAGATTTCCTGGTGCAGAATGGCTGGGTCGACACCTCAGCTCCTGGGGCCCAGTGCAGACTCCGAGATATAGAGCCTGAGCTGCAGCCAACCCGGCCCTTGAGAGCTCCGCCCCCTCCCTCCCACTGACTCTGACAGGATCTCTACACAGCAGCCCAGCCCACAGCCCACGGGGTAGTGCATGCTCTCACCTCTCCATTCTCTGATGAAAATATAAAGTTTCCTTTGCTTGGGAACCAAACTCAGTCTCGATCTGTTGGCCCCAATGACACTGGGCAGGGGGACCCTTGTTGGGGTCCACTCTGGAGGATCAGTAACAGAAATTGAGACTATTGTAACTTCAGTGAACAGATGTGTGAGCCAAACTGTAGTTAACATAGAACAGTTTATAAGGCTCGGGTAAAATAAGATGTTTCTAACACTTCCATTTGATATTTCCATCACTTTATTATAAGCAAGTTCAGTGAAAAGGTTTGTCTTATTTGTCAGGTCAATATTAGAGAAATGAAGTGATTTCTTTCCAAGGATGTACATCTAATAATCTTGGTTAAAGCTTCAATCTTGTTTTAAATGCTTTTCCATTGAAAATGATACCTCTCTTTCAGCTCCCCCATTTCTGAGAAGTATAAAATCTTATAATTTATTATTACCAAAGGGGAAAGGTGGGAGGAGGGATAAATTAACAGTTTGGAATTAACACATACACACTGCTATGTATAAAATAGATCATCAACAAGGAACTACTGTATAGCACAGGGAACTACACTCAATATTGTGCAATAACCTATAAGGGGAAATAATCGGAAAAAGAATAGATATTTTTATTGACATCATCTATCAATGACAGTTAAAGTGTAACCTAAGGGAAGCCGGTGGTGAGTGCTTCTGACCCTGAAGACTTCAGTCATCTAAAGTTTGGACTCTGCCTACTTCCCAAGGCCCTTAATGAACATATGTGTAGCCGTAGCTTAAAAAACTCCCCAGTTTGGGTTTCGGGGAGACACTGATTTTGAAAAAGCCCTGGTGTTCTCCTTACATGAATGGGACTCTTTCTACTGCTAAAACATGTCTGTCACATCCAGAGGATGGTATACCGTCTGATCGGGAAGAGTTTGGAAAAGGCATCTCATCTCCTCATCTCCTGGTGCTCGGGTTCACCCCTCCAGCGTCTTTACTAACAGTCTCCCCACTTGGAGATGTCAACACTGTCAACATCCTGTTGCGTACAGTTTGGAATTTGTCCAGAGGATGAAGCGGAAGGATGAGGAACAATGAGAGACAAGTCCTAGGTGTTCAGACAGGCACATGTCACTCTAATTTCCAATCAGGAAGATGAATTGACCAAAGGCTAGGGTTGCCCATGGAAACAGTATAGGGCTTGAGGAAATCCCACTGCTTTGTGGCCAGTTCCCATAAACACAAGTTGAACAATGGAACTCAGGGGCAGTAAAATTCACGAAACTGCAGAGTTGAAAATATCTATCACTGAAAAATGTCTTGAGGAAAGTCAGAGAAAAGGATTGGCAAGCAAGGGAGAATGGCAGGAAAGGGATTTGAGGAGGTAGAAAGGACTCGCCATTAAGCACAAGAAAAGGGGCTGAACATTGCCGACATTGCAGTTGGCCAAAAAGGCTGTATGCGTTTTTTTCTGTATATATTCAAGAAAAGGGCATACACTTTTTTAGCCAACCAAACAGGTGGGCACTGGAAATCAATACTACAAAAGATATCACTTCGCATCAGTCAGAAGAGCCATCCTCATAAAGTGTAAACGCCAGAAATGCAGGACAGGGCAAGGAGAAGAGGGAGCCCTGTGAGGCTTATAGTGGAAATGTATATTGCCAACGGCCATTCTGGAGAAGTGTATTGTGTTTACTAAAGCATCTAAAAAATGAGCTACAGAGCATAGGGCACTTGCACTCATGGGCGTATATCTTGGGAAAAACAAAAATCGAGAGGACACAGGCACCCCAATGTTTACTGCTTCTCTGTTTAAAAGATCCTCGACTAGGATATAACTTAAATGTCTCTGGAGGGAAAAAATGGATAGAGATGTGGTACTTATGTAGAGTGGAATATTACTCAGCCTGGAAATCAATGAAATATGGCCAGTTGTAACAACTCCGGAGGAGTTACGTATGATCATTCTAAGTGACATAAATATGTAGAAAACACGTGTAAGGCTGCTAAACGGGAAAGGTGGGGAGGGGTGAGGCATCATCCAGGAGGTTGAAATTAGCAAAGATACCATTCCAAATACCAAACTGATAATCAACAAGGCCTACACGGTAGCTAAAAGAACTGCACTCAGCACACTCAAGTCACCGGAAAAGAATATCTATGACTGGTAAGAATCTGAAAAAGAAATTATTGATGTCTCTCTGTACGTGAATCAAGTGGATGTACAGCAGCAAGAAACAGAGCTTTGAAAATCAGCTGTAAACAACATAGTAATAAATTGAAAAAAATAAACGACAGAGAGACAGAGAAAACCTCTTACAACTTTTCCTCAGGGACGGTGATGCAACATGGATTGAACACATCTAGACCCACAGCAGGATGAGACATAAGGCTGGAAACTGTTCGCACTAAGAGAAATGTGAGGTTGGGTGAGGAAATGCACACCCTTTAAAGTAATACTACCTGGTACCCATTCAATGGGTCCCAAATCTGCAGGTTCAAGGAATCTTCCTACAGCTAAAACATGCATGGAAAACCCAGAGGACTGTACACCATGTGATCGGGAGATGTGTCTAAAATGCACCTCATTTATCCTCTCCTGGTGCTCCTGTTCATCATTCCAGCCACGTTACTTAGAATCTCCCCACTTAGAGAATCAGCACATTTAAACTTCTGTTTCACACATTTTGCAAATTGTGAGGAGGATGAACGGGAACAGCGGGAACCAATGAGAGAATAGTTGTAGGGGTTTGGACGGGCACATGTCACTCTAATTTCCCATTAAGAATAAGAATTAAAAAAAGGCTCAGCCCGCCTCGCCGGAGCCAAAATAGGGCCTGAAGCAATCCTGCGGTTTTGAGGCCAGCTCACAAAAGAGCAACTTAAAAAATGGAGCTCAGGGTCACTGCAATTCACAAACCTGCAGAGTTATAAATGAAAACTAACGTCCAAAAATATGTTGAGGTAAGGCAAAGAAGAGGATCTGAATGCAAGACAGAATTGCAAGAAACAGATTTCAAGAGATAGATTGGACTCGCCTTTAAAGCACATGAAAAGCGGCAGAATTTCGACAATGATGCAGTTGGCCCAAAAGGGAGTATGCGTTTTTTCCTGAATATATCCAGGAAAAAACGCATACGCACTTTATGGGCAACCAAGCAAGCAAGCAATGCAAATGTGCACAACAAAGAAGTCTCATTTCCCACCGGTCAAAAGGGCCATCCGAAAAAATTGTAAAAACCAGAAATGCAGGACAGGCCATGGAGAACAGGGAGCCTTTATACGCTGATGGACAGTGTGTGAACTGCCGAGAGCCACTCTGGAGAAGTGTATGGTGGTTCCTAAATCATCTAAAAAACAGAGCGACAGAGCATAGGGCACTTCCAATCACGGGAGTATATCTAGGGAAGTCTAAAAATCAACAAGACACAAGCACACCACAGTTTAGGGCTACTCTGTTTACAAGAACCTCAACTTCAGTACACCTTAAATATCCCAGGAAAGAGAACAATGGATAAAGAAAATGTGGTACTTATGTACAATGGAATATCTCTTCACCATGAAATCAATGTAATAAGGCTAGTAGAAGGATAAAGAGTGGATTGAGGTCCGATAATACTACTTGAAATAAGTCAAACAGAAAAAGAAACATATCATAAGATATCACTTATAGAGGGAGGATAAATATGGCTGCACAAAAAATGAATTACAAAACAGAACAGTGTCTCACATTTAGAAAACACACTTATGTCAGCTTAAGGGGAAAGGAGAGGTGGGGTGATGCATAAAACCAGAGTTTGAAATTAGCACAGATACCGTTCAATAAACCAAATAGGTATCAGACAAGATCTACACCTTGCTCAATGAACTGGCCTCAACACACCCTATAAACCACAGAGAAATATATCTGAGTAATAAGAATCTTAAAACCCATGTATTGATATATCTCCATAAGGGAATCAAGTGTGCGCAGAGCGGCACAAACACAGCAGTGAAAATGAGCTAAACCCCATTATAGAAATAAATTTTAAAACCAAAACGCAGAAACAATGAAAGAGAGAAAAATTCTTACAAAATTCGCTCAGGGGCTGTGATGCAACCTGGAATGACCACATATAAACCCACAGCTGGATAAGACATAAGGCTGGACACTTGGGGCTGAAAGGATTGGAGAGCTTTGGTGAGCAACTGCCGAAAGTTTAATGCAATACTTCATGCTACTTATTCCAAGGGTCCCAACACTCCAAGTTGAAGGGAATCTTCCTACAGCTAAACCATGCATGGGAAATCCAGCGGATGGTATACCATATGATCGGGAAAGGTTTCTAAAATGCACCTCATTTTCCTCTCCTGGGGCTCCGGATCAACATTCCAGCCACTTTACTAACAACATCTCCACATGGAGAGTCAATGCCTTTAAGTTCCGGTATCACACAGTCTGCAGTTAGTGCGGAGGATGAATGGGAATAGGGGGAACCAGTGAGAAAATAGCTGTAGCGGTTTCAATGGGCACATGTCACTCTAATTTCAATTCAGGAAGAAGAATTAACCAAAGGCAGAGCAAGGCGCCCCAGAAGAAGAATAGGGCCTGAAGAAATCCTGTGGATATGAGGCAAGATCACAAAAATAAGAGCTGAAAAATGGAGCTAAGGGCCACTGCAATTCAAAAACCTGCAGAGTTATAAAGGCCAACTATTTTCCAAAAGTATATTGAAGTAAGGCTATGAAGAGGCACTGAGAGCAAGGCAGAACTGCAGGAAACCTATTTCAGGAGGTAGACTGGAATTGCACTGAAAACATATGAAAAGACTCAGAACGTCGACAATGATGCACTTGGCCAAAAAGGGCGTATGCGTTCTTTCCTGAATATATTCAGGAAGAAACGCATACGCCCTTTCTGGCCAACCAAGCAAGCTTGCAAAGGAAATCTGCACTACAATGAAGTCTCACTGCCCCCCGGTCAAAGGGACTTCTGAAAAAAGAGTAAAATCCAGAAAGGCAGGACAGGCCATGGAGAACTGGGAGCCTTGTTATGCTGATGGGCGAGATGTAAATTGCCAACAGCCACTCTGGAGAAGTGTATGGTGTTTCCTGAAACATCCAAAAAACTAAGCAACAGAGCCTAGGGCACTTCCACTTATGGTCCTATAGCTTAGGGAAATTAAAATCAAAAAGACACAGCCACCCCAAAGGTTGGGACGGCTCTGTTTACAAGAACCTCGTTTACGGTACAAGTTCAATATCGCAAAAAGCGAAAAATGGATAAAGAAGTTGTGGTACTTACGTACAATGCAATATCACTAAGCAATGAAATCTATGTCATCAGGCCCGTAGCAGGATAATGAGTGGATTCAGGTACGATGATTCTAAGTGAAATAAGTCACACAGGGCTTACCTGGTGGCGCAGTGGTTGAGAGTCCGCCTGCCGATGCAGAGGACATGGGTTCGTGCCCCGCTACGGGAAGATCCCACATGCCGCGGAGCGGCTGGGCCTGTGAGCCATGGCCGCTGAGCCTACGCGTCCGGAGCCTGTGCTCCGCAATGGGAAAAACCACAACAGTGAGAGGCCCACGTACCGCAAAAAAAAAAAATAAATAAAAAAATAAAAAAATAAAAAAATAAGTCACACAGAAAAAGAAACATCATAAGATATCACTACTATATATTTCCTGAATATATTCAGGAAAAAAGGCATACGCCCAGCATAATGAGTGGATTCAGGTACGATGATTCTAAGTGAAATAAGTCACACAGAAAAAGAAACATCATAAGATATCACTACTACACGGAATGTAAACTTGGCTACACAGGAACTGAATTACTAAACAGAACAGGGTGTCAAATGTAGAAAACCAACTTATGCTTGCTTAAGGGGAAAGGTGAGTTGGGGTGCTGCATACAACAAGAGATTGAAATTAGCACAGATACCGTTCCATAAGCCAAATATGTAATAGACAAGTGCTACTCCTTGCTCAACGAAGTGGACTCAACACCCCATATTAAACGCCTAAGAATATACCTGACTAGTAAGAATCTTAAAACCTATGGATTTATATGTCTCCAAAAGAGAATCAAGTGTGTGTACAGTGGCATAAACGCAGCAGTGATAGGATTGGTGAGGTTCGGTGAGCAAATGCAGACCCTTTGAAGTCATATTGCGTGGTACCCATTCCATGGGTCTCAACTCTCCAGGTTTAAGGGATTCTTCCTTCAGCTAAAACATGCATGTGGAACCCAGAGTATGATCCACCGTGTGATCGGAAAACGTGTTCAAATGTGTCTGAATTTTCGTCCCCTGGTACTCGGGTGCAACATTCCAGACGCTTTACTAACACTCTCCCCACTTGGAGAGTCAGTGCCTTTAACCTCCTGTTTGGCCCAGTTTGCAGTTTCTGTGGAAGATGAACAGGAAGATGGAGAACCAAGGAGAGACTAGCTGGAGGTGTCTATACGGGCAAATTTAACTCTCATTTCCCACCAGGAAGAGGAATTAACCAAAGGCTCAGCGTGCCATGCCGGAACCACACTAGGGCCTGAAGCAATCCTGCGGTGTTGCGGCCAGCTCACAAGAAAGCGAGTTGAAGAAAGGAGATCAGGGACACTGTAATTCACAAACCTGCAGAGTTATAAATGACAGCTATCGTCCAAAAATATATTGAAGTAAGGCTGCCAAGAGGACTTGAAAGCGGGGCAGAATTGCAGGAAACCGATTTCAGGAGGTAGACGGGAATTGCATGTAAAGCATAGGAAAAGAGGCAGAACGTCCACAATGATGCACTTGGCCAAAAAGGGCGTATGCGTTTTTTCCTGAATATATTCAGGAAAAAACGCATACGCCCTTTTTGGCCAACCAAGCAAGCTTGCAAAGGAAATCTGCACTACAATGAAGTCTCACTGCCCCCCGGTCAAAAGGGTCATCTGAAAAAAGTGTAAAATCCAGAAAGGCAGGACAGGCCATGGAGAACTGGGAGCCTTGTTATGCTGGTGGGCGGGATGTAAATTACCAACAGCCACTCTGGAGAAGTGTATGGTGTTTCCTGAAACATCTAAAATACAAAGCAACAGAGCCTAGGGCACTTCCACTTATGGTCCTATAGCTTAGGGAAATTAAAATCAAAAAGACACAGCCACCCCAAAGTTTGGGACGGCTCTGTTTACAAGAACCTCGTTTACGGTACAAGTTCAATATCACAGAAAGCGAAAAATGGATAAAGAAGTTGTGGTACTTACGTACAATGCAATATCACTCAGCAATGAAATCTATGTCATCAGGCCCGTAGCAGCATAATGAGTGGATGCAGGTACGATGATTCTAAGTGAAATAAGTCACACAGAAAAAGAAACATCATAAGGTATCACTACTACACGGAATGTAAACTTGGCTACACAGGAACTGAATTACAAAGCAGAACAGGGTCTCAAATGTAGAAAACCAACTTATGCTTGCTTAAGGGGAAAGGTGAGTTGGGGTGCTGCATGAAACCAGAGATTGAAATTAGCACAGATACCGTTCCATAAGCCAAATATGCAATAGACAAGAGCTACTCCTTGCTGAACGAAGTGGACTCAACACCCCATATTAAACGCCTAAGAATATACCTGACTAGAAATAATCTTAAAACCTACGGATTTATATGTCTCCAAAAGTAAATCAAGCGTGTGTACAGCGGCATAAACGCAGCAGTGATAGGATTGGTGAGGTTCGGTGAGCAAATGCAGACCCTTTGAAGTCATATTGCATGGTACCCATTCCATGGGTCTCAACTCTCCAAGTTTAAGGGATTCTTCCTTCAGCTAAAACATGCATGTGGAACACAGAGTATGATCCACCGTGTGATCAGGAAACGTGTTCAAATGTGTCTCAGTTTTCGTCCCCTGGTACTCGGGTGCAACATTCAAGACGCTTTACTAACACTGTCCCCACTTGGAGAGTCAGTGTCTTTAAACTCCTGTTTGGCCCAGTTTGCAATTTCTGCGGAAACTGTACAGGAATAGGGAGAACCAATGAGAGACTAGCTGGAGGTGTGTGGACGGGCAAATTTAACTCTCATTTCCCACCAGGAAGAGGAATTAACCAAAGGCTCAGCATGCCGTGCCGGAACCACACTAGGGCCTGAAGCAATCCTGCAGTGTTGCGGCCAGCTCACAAGAAAGCGAGTTGAAGAAAGGAGCTCAGGGGCACTGTAATTCACAAACATGCAGAGTTATAAATGACAGCTATCGTCCAAAAATATATTGAAGTAAGGCTGCCAAGAGGACTTGAAAGCGGGGCAGAATTGCAGGAAACCGATTTCAGGAGGTAGACGGGAATTGCATGTAAAGTATAGGAAAAGAGGCAGAACGTCCACAATGATGCACTTGGCCAAAAAGGGCGTATGCGTTTTTTCCTGAATATATTCAGGAAAAAACGCATACGCCCTTTTTGGCCAACCAAGCAAGCTTTCAAAGGAAATCTGCACTACAATGAAGTCTCACTGCCCCCCGGTCAAAAGGGCCATCTGGAAAAAGTGTAAAATCCAGAAAGGCAGGACAGGCCATGGAGAACTGGGAGCCTTGTTATGCTGATGGGCGGGATGTAAATTGCCAACAGCCACTCTGGATAAGTGTATGGTGTTTCCTGAAACATCTAAAAAACAAGCAACAGAGCCTAGGGCACTTCCACTTATGGTCCTATAGCTTAGGGAAATTAAAATCAAAAAGACACAGCCACCCCAAAGTTTGGGACGGCTCTGTTTACAAGAATCTTGTTTACGGTACAAGTTCAATATCACAAAAGCGAAAAATGGATAAAGAAGTTGTGGTACTCACGTACAATGCAATATCACTCAGCAATGAAATCTTGTCATCAGGCCCGTCGCAGCATAATGAGTGGATTCAGGTACGATGATTCTAAGTGAAATAAGTCACACAGAAAAAGAAACATCATAAGATATCACTACTACACGGAATATAAACTTGGCTACACAAGAAATGAATTACAAAACAGAACAGGGTCTCAAATGTAGAACACCAACTTATGCTTGCTTAAGGGGAAAGGTGAGTTGGGGTGCTGCATGAAACCAGAGATTGAAATTAGCACAGATATCGTTCCATAAGCCAAATATGCAATAGACAAGAGCTACTCCTTGCTCAACGAAGTGGACTCAACACCCCATATTAAACGCCTAAGAATATACCTGACTAGAAATAATCTTAAAACCTACGCATTTATATGTCTCCGAAAGAGAATCAAGCGTGTGTACGGCGGCATAAACGCAGCAGTGATAGGATTGGTGAGGTTCGGTGAGC
The DNA here is from genome assembly GCF_964270905.1 of Leucopleurus acutus. Classification (NCBI taxonomy): domain Eukaryota; kingdom Metazoa; phylum Chordata; class Mammalia; order Artiodactyla; family Delphinidae; genus Leucopleurus; species Leucopleurus acutus. The sequence continues at coordinate 118,973,469 of NC_139142.1, read as the reverse complement.
AAATGCAGACCCTTTGAAGTCATATTGCATGGTACCCATTCCATGGGTCTCAACTCTCCAGGTTTAAGGGATTCTTCCTTCAGCTAAAACATGCATGTGGAACCCAGAGTATGATCCACCGTGTGATCGGGAAACGTGTTCAAATGTGTCTCAGTTTTCGTCCCCTGGTACTCGGGTGCAACATTCAAGACGCTTTACTAACACTCTCCCCACTTGGAGAGTCAGTGCCTTTAACCTCCTGTTTGGCCCAGTTTGCAATTTCTGCGGAAAATGTACAGGAATAGGGAGAACCAATGAGAGACTAGCTGGGGGTGTCTGGACGGGCAAATTTAACTCTCATTTCCCACCAGGAAGAGGAATTAACCAAAGGCTCAGCGTGCCGTGCCGGAACCACACTAGGGCCTGAAGCAATCCTGCGGTGTTGCGGCCAGCTCACAAGAAAGCGAGTTGAAGAAAGGAGCTCAGGGGCACTGTAATTCACAAACCTGCAGAGTTATAAATGACAGCTATCGTCCAAAAATATATTGAAGTAAGGCTGCCAAGAGGACTTGAAAGCGGGGCAGAATTGCAGGAAACCGATTTCAGGAGGTAGACGGGAATTGCATGTAAAGCATAGGAAAAGAGGCAGAACGTCCACAATGATGCACTTGGCCAAAAAGGGCGTATGCGTTTTTTCCTGAATATATTCAGGAAAAAACGCATACGCCCTTTTTGGCCAACCAAGCAAGCTTGCAAAGGAAATCTGCACTACAATGAAGTCTCACTGCCCCCCGGTCAAAAGGGCCATCTGAAAAAAGTGTAAAATCCAGAAAGGCAAGACAGGACATGGAGAATTGGGAGCCTTGTTATGCTGATGGGCGGGATGTAAATTGCCAACAGCCACTCTGGAGAAGTGTATGCTGTTTCCTGAAACATCTAAAAAACAAAGCAACAGAGCCTAGGGCACTTCCACTTATGGTCCTATAGCTTAGGGAAATTAAAATCAAAAAGACACAGCCACCCCAAAGGTTGGGACGGCTCTGTTTACAAGAACCTCGTTTACGGTACAAGTTCAATATCACAGAAAGCGAAAAATGGATAAAGAAGTTGTGGTACTTACGTACAATGCAATATCACTCAGCAATGAAATCTATGTCATCAGGCCCGTAGCAGCATAATGAGTGGATTAAGGTACGATGATTGTAAGTGAAATAAGTCACACAGAAAAAGAAACATCATAAGATATCACTACTACACGGAATGTAAACTTGGCTACACAGGAACTGAATTACAAAACAGAACAGGGTCTCAAATGTAGAAAACCAACTTACACTAGCTTAAGGGGAAAGGTGAGTTGGGGTGCTGCATGAAACCAGAGATTGAAATTAGCACAGATACCGTTCCATAAGCCAAATATGTAATAGACAAGAGCTACTCCTTGCTCAACGAAGTGGACTCAACACCCCATATTAAACGCCTAAGAATATACCTGACTAGAAATAATCTTAAAACCTACGGATTTATATGTCTCCGAAAGACAATCAAGCGTGTGTACAGCGGCATAAACGCAGCAGTGATAGGATTGGTGAGGTTCGGTGAGCAAATGCAGACCCTTTGAAGTCATATTGCATGGTACCCATTCCATGGGTCTCAACTCTCCAGGTTTAAGGGATTCTTCCTTCAGCTAAAACATGCATGTGGAACCCAGAGTATGATCCACCGTGTGATCGGGAAACGTGTTCAAATGTGTCTCAGTTTTCGTCCCCTGGTACTCGGGTGCAAACTCCAGACGCTTTACTAACACTCTCCCCACTTGGAGAGTCAGTGCCTTTAACCTCCTGTTTGGCCCAGTTTGCAATTTCTGCGGAAAATGTACAGGAATAGGGAGAACCAATGAGAGACTAGCTGGGGGTGTCTGGACGGGAAAATTTAACTCTCATTTCCCACCAGGAAGAGGAATTAACCAAAGGCTCAGCGTGCCGTGCCGGAACCACACTAGGGCCTGAAGCAATCCTGCGGTGTTGCGGCCAGCTCACAAGAAAGCGAGTTGAAGAAAGGAGCTCAGGGGCACTGTAATTCACAAACCTGCAGAGTTATAAATGACAGCTATCGTCCAAAAATATATTGAAGTAAGGCTGCCAAGAGGACTTGAAAGCGGGGCAGAATTGCAGGAAACCGATTTCAGGAGGTAGACTGGAATTGCATGTAAAGCATAGGAAAAGAGGCAGAAAGTCCACAATGATGCACTTGGCCAAAAAGGGCGTATGCGTTTTTTCCTGAATATATTCAGGAAAAAACGCATACGCCCTTTTTGGCCAACCAAGCAAGCTTGCAAAGGAAATCTGCACTACAATGAAGTCTCACTGCCCCCCGGTCAAAAGGGCCATCCGAAAAAAGTGTAAAATCCAGAAAGGCAAGACAGGACATGGAGAATTGGGAGCCTTGTTATGCTGATGGGCGGGATGTAAATTGCCAACAGCCACTCTGGAGAAGTGTATGCTGTTTCCTGAAACATCTAAAAAACAAAGCAACAGAGCCTAGGGCACTTCCACTTATGGTCCTATAGCTTAGGGAAATTAAAATCAAAAAGACACAGCAACCCCAAAGGTTGGGACGGCTCTGTTTACAAGAACCTCGTTTACGGTACAAGTTCAATATCACAGAAAGTGAAAAATGGATAAAGAATTTGTGGTACTTACGTACAATGCAATATCACTCAGCAATGAAATCTATGTCATCAGGCCCGTAGCAGCATAATGAGTGGATTAAGGTACGATGATTGTAAGTGAAATAAGTCACACAGAAAAAGAAACATCATAAGATATCACTACTACACGGAATGTAAACTTGGCTACACAGGAACTGAATTACAAAACAGAACAGGGTCTCAAATGTAGAAAACCAACTTACGCTAGCTTAAGGGGAAAGGTGAGTTGGGGTGCTGCATGAAACCAGAGATTGAAATTAGCACAGATACCGTTCCATAAGCCAAATATGTAATAGACAAGAGCTACTCCTTGCTCAACGAAGTGGACTCAACACCCCATATTAAACGCCTAAGAATATACCTGACTAGAAATAATCTTAAAACCTACGGATTTATATGTCTCCGAAAGACAATCAAGCGTGTGTACAGCGGCATAAACGCAGCAGTGATAGGATTGGTGAGGTTCGGTGAGCAAATGCAGACCCTTTGAAGTCATATTGCATGGTACCCATTCCATGGGTCTCAACTCTCCAGGTTTAAGGGATTCTTCCTTCAGCTAAAACATGCATGTGGAACCCAGAGTATGATCCACCGTGTGATCGGGAAACGTGTTCAAATGTGTCTCAGTTTTCGTCCCCTGGTACTCGGGTGCAAACTCCAGACGCTTTACTAACACTCTCCCCACTTGGAGAGTCAGTGCCTTTAACCTCCTGTTTGGCCCAGTTTGCAATTTCTGCGGAAAATGTACAGGAATAGGGAGAACCAATGAGAGACTAGCTGGGGGTGTCTGGACGGGCAAATTTAACTCTCATTTCCCACCAGGAAGAGGAATTAACCAAAGGCTCAGCGTGCCGTGCCGGAACCACACTAGGGCCTGAAGCAATCCTGCGGTGTTGCGGCCAGCTCACAAGAAAGCGAGTTGAAGAAAGGAGCTCAGGGGCACTGTAATTCACAAACCTGCAGAGTTATAAATGACAGCTATCGTCCAAAAATATATTGAAGTAAGGCAGCCAAGAGGAGTTGAAAGCGGGGCAGAATTGCAGGAAACCGATTTCAGGAGGTAGACTGGAATTGCATGTAAAGCATAGGAAAAGAGGCAGAACGTCCACAATGATGCACTTGGCCAAAAAGGGCGTATGCGTTTTTTCCTGAATATATTCAGGAAAAAACGCATACGCCCTTTTTGGCCAACCAAGCAAGCTTGCAAAGGAAATCTGCACTACAATGAAGTCTCACTGCCCCCCGGTCAAAAGGGTCATCTGAAAAAAGTGTAAAATCCAGAAAGGCAAGACAGGACATGGAGAATTGGGAGCCTTGTTATGCTGATGGGCGGGATGTAAATTGCCAACAGCCACTCTGGAGAAGTGTATGCTGTTTCCTGAAACATCTAAAAAACAAAGCAACAGAGCCTAGGGCACTTCCACTTATGGTCCTATAGCTTAGGGAAATTAAAATCAAAAAGACACAGCCACCCCAAAGTTTGGGACGGCTCTGTTTACAAGAACCTCGTTTACGGTACAAGTTCAATATCACAGAAAGCGAAAAATGGATAAAGAAGTTGTGGTACTTACGTACAATGCAATATCACTCAGCAATGAAATCTATGTCATCAGGCCCGTAGCAGCATAATGAGTGGATTAAGGTACGATGATTGTAAGTGAAATAAGTCACACAGAAAAAGAAACATCATAAGATATCACTACTACACGGAATGTAAACTTGGCTACACAGGAACTGAATTACAAAACAGAACAGGGTCTCAAATGTAGAAAACCAACTTACGCTAGCTTAAGGGGAAAGGTGAGTTGGGGTGCTGCATGAAACCAGAGATTGAAATTAGCACAGATACCGTTCCATAAGCCAAATATGTAATAGACAAGAGCTACTCCTTGCTCAACGAAGTGGACTCAACACCCCATATTAAACGCCTAAGAATATACCTGACTAGAAATAATCTTAAAACCTACGGATTTATATGTCTCCGAAAGACAATCAAGCGTGTGTACAGCGGCATAAACGCAGCAGTGATAGGATTGGTGAGGTTCGGTGAGCAAATGCAGACCCTTTGATGTCATATTGCATGGTACCCATTCCATGGGTCTCAACTCTCCAGGTTTAAGGGATTCTTCCTTCAGCTAAAACATGCATGTGGAACCCAGAGTATGATCCACCGTGTGATCGGGAAACGTGTTCAAATGTGTCTCAGTTTTCGTCCCCTGGTACTCGGGTGCAAACTCCAGACGCTTTACTAACACTCTCCCCACTTGGAGAGTCAGTGCCTTTAACCTCCTGTTTGGCCCAGTTTGCAATTTCTGCGGAAAATGTACAGGAATAGGGAGAACCAATGAGAGACTAGCTGGGGGTGTCTGGACGGGCAAATTTAACTCTCATTTCCCACCAGGAAGAGGAATTAACCAAAGGCTCAGCGTGCCGTGCCGGAACCACACTAGGGCCTGAAGCAATCCTGCGGTGTTGCGGCCAGCTCACAAGAAAGCGAGTTGAAGAAAGGAGCTCAGGGGCACTGTAATTCACAAACCTGCAGAGTTATAAATGACAGCTATCGTCCAAAAATATATTGAAGTAAGGCAGCCAAGAGGAGTTGAAAGCGGGGCAGAATTGCAGGAAACCGATTTCAGGAGGTAGACTGGAATTGCATGTAAAGCATAGGAAAAGAGGCAGAACGTCCACAATGATGCACTTGGCCAAAAAGGGCGTATGCGTTTTTTCCTGAATATATTCAGGAAAAAACGCATACGCCCTTTTTGGCCAACCAAGCAAGCTTGCAAAGGAAATCTGCACTACAATGAAGTCTCACTGCCCCCCGGTCAAAAGGGTCATCTGAAAAAAGTGTAAAATCCAGAAAGGCAAGACAGGACATGGAGAATTGGGAGCCTTGTTATGCTGATGGGCGGGATGTAAATTGCCAACAGCCACTCTGGAGAAGTGTATGCTGTTTCCTGAAACATCTAAAAAACAAAGCAACAGAGCCTAGGGCACTTCCACTTATGGTCCTATAGCTTAGGGAAATTAAAATCAAAAAGACACAGCCACCCCAAAGTTTGGGACGGCTCTGTTTACAAGAACCTCGTTTACGGTACAAGTTCAATATCACAGAAAGCGAAAAATGGATAAAGAAGTTGTGGTACTTACGTACAATGCAATATCACTCAGCAATGAAATCTATGTCATCAGGCCCGTAGCAGCATAATGAGTGGATTAAGGTACGATGATTGTAAGTGAAATAAGTCACACAGAAAAAGAAACATCATAAGATATCACTACTACACGGAATGTAAACTTGGCTACCCAGGAACTGAATTACAAAACAGAACAGGGTCTCAAATGTAGAAAACCAACTTACGCTAGCTTAAGGGGAAAGGTGAGTTGGGGTGCTGCATGAAACCAGAGATTGAAATTAGCACAGATACCGTTCCATAAGCCAAATATGTAATAGACAAGAGCTACTCCTTGCTCAACGAAGTGGACTCAACACCCCATATTAAACGCCTAAGAATATACCTGACTAGAAATAATCTTAAAACCTACGGATTTATATGTCTCCGAAAGACAATCAAGCGTGTGTACAGCGGCATAAACGCAGCAGTGATAGGATTGGTGAGGTTCGGTGAGCAAATGCAGACCCTTTGAAGTCATATTGCATGGTACCCATTCCATGGGTCTCAACTCTCCAGGTTTAAGGGATTCTTCCTTCAGCTAAAACATGCATGTGGAACCCAGAGTATGATCCACCGTGTGATCGGGAAACGTGTTCAAATGTGTCTCAGTTTTCGTCCCCTGGTACTCGGGTGCAAACTCCAGACGCTTTACTAACACTCTCCCCACTTGGAGAGTCAGTGCCTTTAACCTCCTGTTTGGCCCAGTTTGCAATTTCTGCGGAAAATGTACAGGAATAGGGAGAACCAATGAGAGACTAGCTGGGGGTGTCTGGACGGGCAAATTTAACTCTCATTTCCCACCAGGAAGAGGAATTAACCAAAGGCTCAGCGTGCCGTGCCGGAACCACACTAGGGCCTGAAGCAATCCTGCGGTGTTGCGGCCAGCTCACAAGAAAGCGAGTTGAAGAAAGGAGCTCAGGGGCACTGTAATTCACAAACCTGCAGAGTTATAAATGACAGCTATCGTCCAAAAATATATTGAAGTAAGGCTGCCAAGAGGACTTGAAAGCGGGGCAGAATTGCAGGAAACCGATTTCAGGAGGTAGACGGGAATTGCATGTAAAGCATAGGAAAAGAGGCAGAACGTCCACAATGATGCACTTGGCCAAAAAGGGCGTATGCGTTTTTTCCTGAATATATTCAGGAAAAAACGCATACGCCCTTTTTGGCCAACCAAGCAAGCTTGCAAAGGAAATCTGCACTACAATGAAGTCTCACTGCCCCCCGGTCAAAAGGGCCATCTGAAAAAAGTGTAAAATCCAGAAAGGCAAGACAGGACATGGAGAATTGGGAGCCTTGTTATGCTGATGGGCGGGATGTAAATTGCCAACAGCCACTCTGGAGAAGTGTATGCTGTTTCCTGAAACATCTAAAAAACAAAGCAACAGAGCCTAGGGCACTTCCACTTATGGTCCTATAGCTTAGGGAAATTAAAATCAAAAAGACACAGCCACCCCAAAGGTTGGGACGGCTCTGTTTACAAGAACCTCGTTTACGGTACAAGTTCAATATCACAGAAAGCGAAAAATGGATAAAGAAGTTGTGGTACTTACGTACAATGCAATATCACTCAGCAATGAAATCTATGTCATCAGGCCCGTAGCAGCATAATGAGTGGATTAAGGTACGATGATTGTAAGTGAAATAAGTCACACAGAAAAAGAAACATCATAAGATATCACTACTACACGGAATGTAAACTTGGCTACACAGGAACTGAATTACAAAACAGAACAGGGTCTCAAATGTAGAAAACCAACTTACACTAGCTTAAGGGGAAAGGTGAGTTGGGGTGCTGCATGAAACCAGAGATTGAAATTAGCACAGATACCGTTCCATAAGCCAAATATGTAATAGACAAGAGCTACTCCTTGCTCAACGAAGTGGACTCAACACCCCATATTAAACGCCTAAGAATATACCTGACTAGAAATAATCTTAAAACCTACGGATTTATATGTCTCCGAAAGACAATCAAGCGTGTGTACAGCGGCATAAACGCAGCAGTGATAGGATTGGTGAGGTTCGGTGAGCAAATGCAGACCCTTTGAAGTCATATTGCATGGTACCCATTCCATGGGTCTCAACTCTCCAGGTTTAAGGGATTCTTCCTTCAGCTAAAACATGCATGTGGAACCCAGAGTATGATCCACCGTGTGATCGGGAAACGTGTTCAAATGTGTCTCAGTTTTCGTCTCCTGGTACTCGGGTGCAAACTCCAGACGCTTTACTAACACTCTCCCCACTTGGAGAGTCAGTGCCTTTAACCTCCTGTTTGGCCCAGTTTGCAATTTCTGCGGAAAATGTACAGGAATAGGGAGAACCAATGAGAGACTAGCTGGGGGTGTCTGGATGGGCAAATTTAACTCTCATTTCCCACCAGGAAGAGGAATTAACCAAAGGCTCAGCGTGCCGTGCCGGAACCACACTAGGGCCTGAAGCAATCCTGCGGTGTTGCGGCCAGCTCACAAGAAAGCGAGTTGAAGAAAGGAGCTCAGGGGCACTGTAATTCACAAACCTGCAGAGTTATAAATGACAGCTATCGTCCAAAAATATATTGAAGTAAGGCTGCCAAGAGGACTTGAAAGCGGGGCAGAATTGCAGGAAACCGATTTCAGGAGGTAGACGGGAATTGCATGTAAAGCATAGGAAAAGAGGCAGAACGTCCACAATGATGCACTTGGCCAAAAAGGGCGTATGCGTTTTTTCCTGAATATATTCAGGAAAAAACGCATACGCCCTTTTTGGCCAACCAAGCAAGCTTGCAAAGGAAATCTGCACTACAATGAAGTCTCACTGCCCCCCGGTCAAAAGGGCCATCTGAAAAAAGTGTAAAATCCAGAAAGGCAAGACAGGACATGGAGAATTGGGAGCCTTGTTATGCTGATGGGCGGGATGTAAATTGCCAACAGCCACTCTGGAGAAGTGTATGCTGTTTCCTGAAACATCTAAAAAACAAAGCAACAGAGCCTAGGGCACTTCCACTTATGGTCCTATAGCTTAGGGAAATTAAAATCAAAAAGACACAGCCACCCCAAAGTTTGGGACGGCTCTGTTTACAAGAACCTCGTTTACGGTACAAGTTCAATATCACAGAAAGCGAAAAATGGATAAAGAAGTTGTGGTACTTACGTACAATGCAATATCACTCAGCAATGAAATCTATGTCATCAGGCCCGTAGCAGCATAATGAGTGGATTAAGGTACGATGATTGTAAGTGAAATAAGTCACACAGAAAAAGAAACATCATAAGATATCACTACTACACGGAATGTAAACTTGGCTACACAGGAACTGAATTACAAAACAGAACAGGGTCTCAAATGTAGAAAACCAACTTACGCTAGCTTAAGGGGAAAGGTGAGTTGGGGTGCTGCATGAAACCAGAGATTGAAATTAGCACAGATACCGTTCCATAAGCCAAATATGTAATAGACAAGAGCTACTCCTTGCTCAACGAAGTGGACTCAACACCCCATATTAAACGCCTAAGAATATACCTGACTAGAAATAATCTTAAAACCTACGGATTTATATGTCTCCGAAAGACAATCAAGCGTGTGTACAGCGGCATAAACGCAGCAGTGATAGGATTGGTGAGGTTCGGTGAGCAAATGCAGACCCTTTGAAGTCATATTGCATGGTACCCATTCCATGGGTCTCAACTCTCCAGGTTTAAGGGATTCTTCCTTCAGCTAAAACATGCATGTGGAACCCAGAGTATGATCCACCGTGTGATCGGGAAACGTGTTCAAATGTGTCTCAGTTTTCGTCCCCTGGTACTCGGGTGCAAACTCCAGACGCTTTACTAACACTCTCCCCACTTGGAGAGTCAGTGCCTTTAACCTCCTGTTTGGCCCAGTTTGCAATTTCGCGGAAAATGTACAGGAATGGGGAGAACCAATGAGAGACTAGCTGGGGGTGTCTGGACGGGCAAATTTAACTCTCATTTCCCACCAGGAAGAGGAATTAACCAAAGGCTCAGCGTGCCGTGCCGGAACCACACTAGGGCCTGAAGCAATCCTGCGGTGTTGCGGCCAGCTCACAAGAAAGCGAGTTGAAGAAACGAGCTCAGGGGCACTGTAATTCACAAACCTGCAGAGTTATAAATGACAGCTATCGTCCAAAAATATATTGAAGTAAGGCTGCCAAGAGGACTTGAAAGCGGGGCAGAATTGCAGGAAACCGATTTCAGGAGGTAGACGGGAATTGCATGTAAAGCATAGGAAAAGAGGCAGAACGTCCACAATGATGCACTTGGCCAAAAAGGGCGTATGCGTTTTTTCCTGAATATATTCAGGAAAAAACGCATACGCCCTTTTTGGCCAACCAAGCAAGCTTGCAAAGGAAATCTGCACTACAATGAAGTCTCACTGCCCCCCGGTCAAAAGGGCCATCTGAAAACAGTGTAAAATCCAGAAAGGCAAGACAGGACATGGAGAATTGGGAGCCTTGTTATGCTGATGGGCGGGATGTAAATTGCCAACAGCCACTCTGGAGAAGTGTATGCTGTTTCCTGAAACATCTAAAAAACAAAGCAACAGAGCCTAGGGCACTTCCACTTATGGTCCTATAGCTTAGGGAAATTAAAATCAAAAAGACACAGCCACCCCAAAGTTTGGGACGGCTCTGTTTACAAGAACCTCGTTTACGGTACAAGTTCAATATCACAGAAAGCGAAAAATGGATAAAGAAGTTGTGGTACTTACGTACAATGCAATATCACTCAGCAATGAAATCTATGTCATCAGGCCCGTAGCAGCATAATGAGTGGATTAAGGTACGATGATTGTAAGTGAAATAAGTCACACAGAAAAAGAAACATCATAAGATATCACTACTACACGGAATGTAAACTTGGCTACACAGGAACTGAATTACAAAACAGAACAGGGTCTCAAATGTAGAAAACCAACTTACGCTAGCTTAAGGGGAAAGGTGAGTTGGGGTGCTGCATGAAACCAGAGATTGAAATTAGCACAGATACCGTTCCATAAGCCAAATATGTAATAGACAAGAGCTACTCCTTGCTCAACGAAGTGGACTCAACACCCCATATTAAACGCCTAAGAATATACCTGACTAGAAATAATCTTAAAACCTACGGATTTATATGTCTCCGAAAGACAATCAAGCGTGTGTACAGCGGCATAAACGCAGCAGTGATAGGATTGGTGAGGTTCGGTGAGCAAATGCAGACCCTTTGAAGTCATATTGCATGGTACCCATTCCATGGGTCTCAACTCTCCAGGTTTAAGGGATTCTTCCTTCAGCTAAAACATGCATGTGGAACCCAGAGTATGATCCACCGTGTGATCGGGAAACGTGTTCAAATGTGTCTCAGTTTTCGTCCCCTGGTACTCGGGTGCAAACTCCAGACGCTTTACTAACACTCTCCCCACTTGGAGAGTCAGTGCCTTTAACCTCCTGTTTGGCCCAGTTTGCAATTTCTGCGGAAAATGTACAGGAATAGGGAGAACCAATGAGAGACTAGCTGGGGGTGTCTGGACGGGCAAATTTAACTCTCATTTCCCACCAGGAAGAGGAATTAACCAAAGGCTCAGCGTGCCGTGCCGGAACCACACTAGGGCCTGAAGCAATCCTGCGGTGTTGCGGCCAGCTCACAAGAAAGCGAGTTGAAGAAAGGAGCTCAGGGGCACTGTAATTCACAAACCTGCAGAGTTATAAATGACAGCTATCGTCCAAAAATATATTGAAGTAAGGCTGCCAAGAGGACTTGAAAGCGGGGCAGAATTGCAGGAAACCGATTTCAGGAGGTAGACGGGAATTGCATGTAAAGCATAGGAAAAGAGGCAGAACGTCCACAATGATGCACTTGGCCAAAAAGGGCGTATGCGTTTTTTCCTGAATATATTCAGGAAAAAACGCATACGCCCTTTTTGGCCAACCAAGCAAGCTTGCAAAGGAAATCTGCACTACAATGAAGTCTCACTGCCCCCCGGTCAAAAGGGCCATCTGAAAAAAGTGTAAAATCCAGAAAGGCAAGACAGGACATGGAGAATTGGGAGCCTTGTTATGCTGATGGGCGGGATGTAAATTGCCAACAGCCACTCTGGAGAAGTGTATGCTGTTTCCTGAAACATCTAAAAAACAAAGCAACAGAGCCTAGGGCACTTCCACTTATGGTCCTATAGCTTAGGGAAATTAAAATCAAAAAGACACAGCCACCCCAAAGGTTGGGACGGCTCTGTTTACAAGAACCTCGTTTACGGTACAAGTTCAATATCACAGAAAGCGAAAAATGGATAAAGAAGTTGTGGTACTTACGTACAATGCAATATCACTCAGCAATGAAATCTATGTCATCAGGCCCGTAGCAGCATAATGAGTGGATTAAGGTACGATGATTGTAAGTGAAATAAGTCACACAGAAAAAGAAACATCATAAGATATCACTACTACACGGAATGTAAACTTGGCTACACAGGAACTGAATTACAAAACAGAACAGGGTCTCAAATGTAGAAAACCAACTTACGCTAGCTTAAGGGGAAAGGTGAGTTGGGGTGCTGCATGAAACCAGAGATTGAAATTAGCACAGATACCGTTCCATAAGCCAAATATGTAATAGACAAGAGCTACTCCTTGCTCAACGAAGTGGACTCAACACCCCATATTAAACGCCTAAGAATATACCTGACTAGAAATAATCTTAAAACCTACGGATTTATATGTCTCCGAAAGACAATCAAGCGTGTGTACAGCGGCATAAACGCAGCAGTGATAGGATTGGTGAGGTTCGGTGAGCAAATGCAGACCCTTTGAAGTCATATTGCATGGTACCCATTCCATGGGTCTCAACTCTCCAGGTTTAAGGGATTCTTCCTTCAGCTAAAACATGCATGTGGAACCCAGAGTATGATCCACCGTGTGATCGGGAAACGTGTTCAAATGTGTCTCAGTTTTCGTCCCCTGGTACTCGGGTGCAAACTCCAGACGCTTTACTAACACTCTCCCCACTTGGAGAGTCAGTGCCTTTAACCTCCTGTTTGGCCCAGTTTGCAATTTCGCGGAAAATGTACAGGAATGGGGAGAACCAATGAGAGACTAGCTGGGGGTGTCTGGACGGGCAAATTTAACTCTCATTTCCCACCAGGAAGAGGAATTAACCAAAGGCTCAGCGTGCCGTGCCGGAACCACACTAGGGCCTGAAGCAATCCTGCGGTGTTGCGGCCAGCTCACAAGAAAGCGAGTTGAAGAAACGAGCTCAGGGGCACTGTAATTCACAAACCTGCAGAGTTATAAATGACAGCTATCGTCCAAAAATATATTGAAGTAAGGCTGCCAAGAGGACTTGAAAGCGGGGCAGAATTGCAGGAAACCGATTTCAGGAGGTAGACGGGAATTGCATGTAAAGCATAGGAAAAGAGGCAGAACGTCCACAATGATGCACTTGGCCAAAAAGGGCGTATGCGTTTTTTCCTGAATATATTCAGGAAAAAACGCATACGCCCTTTTTGGCCAACCAAGCAAGCTTGCAAAGGAAATCTGCACTACAATGAAGTCTCACTGCCCCCCGGTCAAAAGGGCCATCTGAAAACAGTGTAAAATCCAGAAAGGCAAGACAGGACATGGAGAATTGGGAGCCTTGTTATGCTGATGGGCGGGATGTAAATTGCCAACAGCCACTCTGGAGAAGTGTATGCTGTTTCCTGAAACATCTAAAAAACAAAGCAACAGAGCCTAGGGCACTTCCACTTATGGTCCTATAGCTTAGGGAAATTAAAATCAAAAAGACACAGCCACCCCAAAGTTTGGGACGGCTCTGTTTACAAGAACCTCGTTTACGGTACAAGTTCAATATCACAGAAAGCGAAAAATGGATAAAGAAGTTGTGGTACTTACGTACAATGCAATATCACTCAGCAATGAAATCTATGTCATCAGGCCCGTAGCAGCATAATGAGTGGATTAAGGTACGATGATTGTAAGTGAAATAAGTCACACAGAAAAAGAAACATCATAAGATATCACTACTACACGGAATGTAAACTTGGCTACACAGGAACTGAATTACAAAACAGAACAGGGTCTCAAATGTAGAAAACCAACTTACGCTAGCTTAAGGGGAAAGGTGAGTTGGGGTGCTGCATGAAACCAGAGATTGAAATTAGCACAGATACCGTTCCATAAGCCAAATATGTAATAGACAAGAGCTACTCCTTGCTCAACGAAGTGGACTCAACACCCCATATTAAACGCCTAAGAATATACCTGACTAGAAATAATCTTAAAACCTACGGATTTATATGTCTCCGAAAGACAATCAAGCGTGTGTACAGCGGCATAAACGCAGCAGTGATAGGATTGGTGAGGTTCGGTGAGCAAATGCAGACCCTTTGAAGTCATATTGCATGGTACCCATTCCATGGGTCTCAACTCTCCAGGTTTAAGGGATTCTTCCTTCAGCTAAAACATGCATGTGGAACCCAGAGTATGATCCACCGTGTGATCGGGAAACGTGTTCAAATGTGTCTCAGTTTTCGTCCCCTGGTACTCGGGTGCAAACTCCAGACGCTTTACTAACACTCTCCCCACTTGGAGAGTCAGTGCCTTTAACCTCCTGTTTGGCCCAGTTTGCAATTTCTGCGGAAAATGTACAGGAATAGGGAGAACCAATGAGAGACTAGCTGGGGGTGTCTGGACGGGCAAATTTAACTCTCATTTCCCACCAGGAAGAGGAATTAACCAAAGGCTCAGCGTGCCGTGCCGGAACCACACTAGGGCCTGAAGCAATCCTGCGGTGTTGCGGCCAGCTCACAAGAAAGCGAGTTGAAGAAAGGAGCTCAGGGGCACTGTAATTCACAAACCTGCAGAGTTATAAATGACAGCTATCGTCCAAAAATATATTGAAGTAAGGCTGCCAAGAGGACTTGAAAGCGGGGCAGAATTGCAGGAAACCGATTTCAGGAGGTAGACGGGAATTGCATGTAAAGCATAGGAAAAGAGGCAGAACGTCCACAATGATGCACTTGGCCAAAAAGGGCGTATGCGTTTTTTCCTGAATATATTCAGGAAAAAACGCATACGCCCTTTTTGGCCAACCAAGCAAGCTTGCAAAGGAAATCTGCACTACAATGAAGTCTCACTGCCCCCCGGTCAAAAGGGCCATCTGAAAAAAGTGTAAAATCCAGAAAGGCAAGACAGGACATGGAGAATTGGGAGCCTTGTTATGCTGATGGGCGGGATGTAAATTGCCAACAGCCACTCTGGAGAAGTGTATGCTGTTTCCTGAAACATCTAAAAAACAAAGCAACAGAGCCTAGGGCACTTCCACTTATGGTCCTATAGCTTAGGGAAATTAAAATCAAAAAGACACAGCCACCCCAAAGGTTGGGACGGCTCTGTTTACAAGAACCTCGTTTACGGTACAAGTTCAATATCACAGAAAGCGAAAAATGGATAAAGAAGTTGTGGTACTTACGTACAATGCAATATCACTCAGCAATGAAATCTATGTCATCAGGCCCGTAGCAGCATAATGAGTGGATTAAGGTACGATGATTGTAAGTGAAATAAGTCACACAGAAAAAGAAACATCATAAGATATCACTACTACACGGAATGTAAACTTGGCTACACAGGAACTGAATTACAAAACAGAACAGGGTCTCAAATGTAGAAAACCAACTTACGCTAGCTTAAGGGGAAAGGTGAGTTGGGGTGCTGCATGAAACCAGAGATTGAAATTAGCACAGATACCGTTCCATAAGCCAAATATGTAATAGACAAGAGCTACTCCTTGCTCAACGAAGTGGACTCAACACCCCATATTAAACGCCTAAGAATATACCTGACTAGAAATAATCTTAAAACCTACGGATTTATATGTCTCCGAAAGACAATCAAGCGTGTGTACAGCGGCATAAACGCAGCAGTGATAGGATTGGTGAGGTTCGGTGAGCAAATGCAGACCCTTTGAAGTCATATTGCATGGTACCCATTCCATGGGTCTCAACTCTCCAGGTTTAAGGGATTCTTCCTTCAGCTAAAACATGCATGTGGAACCCAGAGTATGATCCACCGTGTGATCGGGAAACGTGTTCAAATGTGTCTCAGTTTTCGTCCCCTGGTACTCGGGTGCAAACTCCAGACGCTTTACTAACACTCTCCCCACTTGGAGAGTCAGTGCCTTTAACCTCCTGTTTGGCCCAGTTTGCAATTTCTGCGGAAAATGTACAGGAATAGGGAGAACCAATGAGAGACTAGCTGGGGGTGTCTGGACGGGCAAATTTAACTCTCATTTCCCACCAGGAAGAGGAATTAACCAAAGGCTCAGCGTGCCGTGCCGGAACCACACTAGGGCCTGAAGCAATCCTGCGGTGTTGCGGCCAGCTCACAAGAAAGCGAGTTGAAGAAAGGAGCTCAGGGGCACTGTAATTCACAAACCTGCAGAGTTATAAATGACAGCTATCGTCCAAAAATATATTGAAGTAAGGCTGCCAAGAGGACTTGAAAGCGGGGCAGAATTGCAGGAAACCGATTTCAGGAGGTAGACGGGAATTGCATGTAAAGCATAGGAAAAGAGGCAGAACGTCCACAATGATGCACTTGGCCAAAAAGGGCGTATGCGTTTTTTCCTGAATATATTCAGGAAAAAACGCATACGCCCTTTTTGGCCAACCAAGCAAGCTTGCAAAGGAAATCTGCACTACAATGAAGTCTCACTGCCCCCCGGTCAAAAGGGCCATCTGAAAAAAGTGTAAAATCCAGAAAGGCAAGACAGGACATGGAGAATTGGGAGCCTTGTTATGCTGATGGGCGGGATGTAAATTGCCAACAGCCACTCTGGAGAAGTGTATGCTGTTTCCTGAAACATCTAAAAAACAAAGCAACAGAGCCTAGGGCACTTCCACTTATGGTCCTATAGCTTAGGGAAATTAAAATCAAAAAGACACAGCCACCCCAAAGTTTGGGCCGGCTCTGTTTACAAGAACCTCGTTTACGGTACAAGTTCAATATCACAGAAAGCGAAAAATGGATAAAGAAGTTGTGGTACTTACGTACAATGCAATATCACTCAGCAATGAAATCTATGTCATCAGGCCCGTAGCAGCATAATGAGTGGATTAAGGTACGATGATTGTAAGTGAAATAAGTCACACAGAAAAAGAAACATCATAAGATATCACTACTACACGGAATGTAAACTTGGCTACACAGGAACTGAATTACAAAACAGAACAGGGTCTCAAATGTAGAAAACCAACTTACGCTAGCTTAAGGGGAAAGGTGAGTTGGGGTGCTGCATGAAACCAGAGATTGAAATTAGCACAGATACCGTTCCATAAGCCAAATATGTAATAGACAAGAGCTACTCCTTGCTCAACGAAGTGGACTCAACACCCCATATTAAACGCCTAAGAATATACCTGACTAGAAATAATCTTAAAACCTACGGATTTATATGTCTCCGAAAGACAATCAAGCGTGTGTACAGCGGCATAAACGCAGCAGTGATAGGATTGGTGAGGTTCGGTGAGCAAATGCAGACCCTTTGAAGTCATATTGCATGGTACCCATTCCATGGGTCTCAACTCTCCAGGTTTAAGGGATTCTTCCTTCAGCTAAAACATGCATGTGGAACCCAGAGTATGATCCACCGTGTGATCGGGAAACGTGTTCAAATGTGTCTCAGTTTTCGTCCCCTGGTACTCGGGTGCAAACTCCAGACGCTTTACTAACACTCTCCCCACTTGGAGAGTCAGTGCCTTTAACCTCCTGTTTGGCCCAGTTTGCAATTTCTGCGGAAAATGTACAGGAATAGGGAGAACCAATGAGAGACTAGCTGGGGGTGTCTGGACGGGCAAATTTAACTCTCATTTCCCACCAGGAAGAGGAATTAACCAAAGGCTCAGCGTGCCGTGCCGGAACCACACTAGGGCCTGAAGCAATCCTGCGGTGTTGCGGCCAGCTCACAAGAAAGCGAGTTGAAGAAAGGAGCTCAGGGGCACTGTAATTCACAAACCTGCAGAGTTATAAATGACAGCTATCGTCCAAAAATATATTGAAGTAAGGCTGCCAAGAGGACTTGAAAGCGGGGCAGAATTGCAGGAAACCGATTTCAGGAGGTAGACGGGAATTGCATGTAAAGCATAGGAAAAGAGGCAGAACGTCCACAATGATGCACTTGGCCAAAAAGGGCGTATGCGTTTTTTCCTGAATATATTCAGGAAAAAACGCATACGCCCTTTTTGGCCAACCAAGCAAGCTTGCAAAGGAAATCTGCACTACAATGAAGTCTCACTGCCCCCCGGTCAAAAGGGCCATCTGAAAAAAGTGTAAAATCCAGAAAGGCAAGACAGGACATGGAGAATTGGGAGCCTTGTTATGCTGATGGGCGGGATGTAAATTGCCAACAGCCACTCTGGAGAAGTGTATGCTGTTTCCTGAAACATCTAAAAAACAAAGCAACAGAGCCTAGGGCACTTCCACTTATGGTCCTATAGCTTAGGGAAATTAAAATCAAAAAGACACAGCCACCCCAAAGTTTGGGCCGGCTCTGTTTACAAGAACCTCGTTTACGGTACAAGTTCAATATCACAGAAAGCGAAAAATGGATAAAGAAGTTGTGGTACTTACGTACAATGCAATATCACTCAGCAATGAAATCTATGTCATCAGGCCCGTAGCAGCATAATGAGTGGATTAAGGTACGATGATTGTAAGTGAAATAAGTCACACAGAAAAAGAAACATCATAAGATATCACTACTACACGGAATGTAAACTTGGCTACACAGGAACTGAATTACAAAACAGAACAGGGTCTCAAATGTAGAATACCAACTTACGCTAGCTTAGGGGAAAGGTGAGTTGGGGTGCTGCATGAAACCAGAGATTGAAATTAGCACAGATACCGTTCCATAAGCCAAATATGTAATAGACAAGAGCTACTCCTTGCTCAACGAAGTGGACTCAACACCCCATATTAAACGCCTAAGAATATACCTGACTAGAAATAATCTTAAAACCTACGGATTTATATGTCTCCGAAAGACAATCAAGCGTGTGTACAGCGGCATAAACGCAGCAGTGATAGGATTGGTGAGGTTCGGTGAGCAAATGCAGACCCTTTGAAGTCATATTGCATGGTACCCATTCCATGGGTCTCAACTCTCCAGGTTTAAGGGATTCTTCCTTCAGCTAAAACATGCATGTGGAACCCAGAGTATGATCCACCGTGTGATCGGGAAACGTGTTCAAATGTGTCTCAGTTTTCGTCCCCTGGTACTCGGGTGCAAACTCCAGACGCTTTACTAACACTCTCCCCACTTGGAGAGTCAGTGCCTTTAACCTCCTGTTTGGCCCAGTTTGCAATTTCTGCGGAAAATGTACAGGAATAGGGAGAACCAATGAGAGACTAGCTGGGGGTGTCTGGACGGGCAAATTTAACTCTCATTTCCCACCAGGAAGAGGAATTAACCAAAGGCTCAGCGTGCCGTGCCGGAACCACACTAGGGCCTGAAGCAATCCTGCGGTGTTGCGGCCAGCTCACAAGAAAGCGAGTTGAAGAAAGGAGCTCAGGGGCACTGTAATTCACAAACCTGCAGAGTTATAAATGACAGCTATCGTCCAAAAATATATTGAAGTAAGGCTGCCAAGAGGACTTGAAAGCGGGGCAGAATTGCAGGAAACCGATTTCAGGAGGTAGACGGGAATTGCATGTAAAGCATAGGAAAAGAGGCAGAACGTCCACAATGATGCACTTGGCCAAAAAGGGCGTATGCGTTTTTTCCTGAATATATTCAGGAAAAAACGCATACGCCCTTTTTGGCCAACCAAGCAAGCTTGCAAAGGAAATCTGCACTACAATGAAGTCTCTCTGCCCCCCGGTCAAAAGGGCCATCTGAAAAAAGTGTAAAATCCAGAAAGGCAAGACAGGACATGGAGAATTGGGAGCCTTGTTATGCTGATGGGCGGGATGTAAATTGCCAACAGCCACTCTGGAGAAGTGTATGCTGTTTCCTGAAACATCTAAAAAACAAAGCAACAGAGCCTAGGGCACTTCCACTTATGGTCCTATAGCTTAGGGAAATTAAAATCAAAAAGACACAGCCACCCCAAAGTTTGGGACGGCTCTGTTTACAAGAACCTCGTTTACGGTACAAGTTCAATATCACAGAAAGCGAAAAATGGATAAAGAAGTTGTGGTACTTACGTACAATGCAATATCACTCAGCAATGAAATCTATGTCATCAGGCCCGTAGCAGCATAATGAGTGGATTAAGGTACGATGATTGTAAGTGAAATAAGTCACACAGAAAAAGAAACATCATAAGATATCACTACTACACGGAATGTAAACTTGGCTACACAGGAACTGAATTACAAAACAGAACAGGGTCTCAAATGTAGAAAACCAACTTACGCTAGCTTAAGGGGAAAGGTGAGTTGGGGTGCTGCATGAAACCAGAGATTGAAATTAGCACAGATACCGTTCCATAAGCCAAATATGTAATAGACAAGAGCTACTCCTTGCTCAACGAAGTGGACTCAACACCCCATATTAAACGCCTAAGAATATACCTGACTAGAAATAATCTTAAAACCTACGGATTTATATGTCTCCGAAAGACAATCAAGCGTGTGTACAGCGGCATAAACGCAGCAGTGATAGGATTGGTGAGGTTCGGTGAGCAAATGCAGACCCTTTGAAGTCATATTGCATGGTACCCATTCCATGGGTCTCAACTCTCCAGGTTTAAGGGATTCTTCCTTCAGCTAAAACATGCATGTGGAACCCAGAGTATGATCCACCGTGTGATCGGGAAACGTGTTCAAATGTGTCTCAGTTTTCGTCCCCTGGTACTCGGGTGCAAACTCCAGACGCTTTACTAACACTCTCCCCACTTGGAGAGTCAGTGCCTTTAACCTCCTGTTTGGCCCAGTTTGCAATTTCTGCGGAAAATGTACAGGAATAGGGAGAACCAATGAGAGACTAGCTGGGGGTGTCTGGACGGGCAAATTTAACTCTCATTTCCCACCAGGAAGAGGAATTAACCAAAGGCTCAGCGTGCCGTGCCGGAACCACACTAGGGCCTGAAGCAATCCTGCGGTGTTGCGGCCAGCTCACAAGAAAGCGAGTTGAAGAAAGGAGCTCAGGGGCACTGTAATTCACAAACCTGCAGAGTTATAAATGACAGCTATCGTCCAAAAATATATTGAAGTAAGGCTGCCAAGAGGACTTGAAAGCGGGGCAGAATTGCAGGAAACCGATTTCAGGAGGTAGACGGGAATTGCATGTAAAGCATAGGAAAAGAGGCAGAACGTCCACAATGATGCACTTGGCCAAAAAGGGCGTATGCGTTTTTTCCTGAATATATTCAGGAAAAAACGCATACGCCCTTTTTGGCCAACCAAGCAAGCTTGCAAAGGAAATCTGCACTACAATGAAGTCTCTCTGCCCCCCGGTCAAAAGGGCCATCTGAAAAAAGTGTAAAATCCAGAAAGGCAAGACAGGACATGGAGAATTGGGAGCCTTGTTATGCTGATGGGCGGGATGTAAATTGCCAACAGCCACTCTGGAGAAGTGTATGGTGTTTCCTGAAACATCTAAAAAACAAAGCAACAGAGCCTAGGGCACTTCCACTTATGGTCCTATAGCTTAGGGAAATTAAAATCAAAAAGACACAGCCACCCCAAAGTTTGGGACGGCTCTGTTTACAAGAACCTCGTTTACGGTACAAGTTCAATATCACAGAAAGCGAAAAATGGATAAAGAAGTTGTGGTACTTACGTACAATGCAATATCACTCAGCAATGAAATCTATGTCATCAGGCCCGTAGCAGCATAATGAGTGGATTAAGGTACGATGATTGTAAGTGAAATAAGTCACACAGAAAAAGAAACATCATAAGATATCACTACTACACGGAATGTAAACTTGGCTACACAGGAACTGAATTACAAAACAGAACAGGGTCTCAAATGTAGAAAACCAACTTATGCTAGCTTAAGGGGAAAGGTGAGTTGGGGTGCTGCATGAAACCAGAGATTGAAATTAGCACAGATACCGTTCCATAAGCCAAATATGTAATAGACAAGAGCTACTCCTTGCTCAACGAAGTGGACTCAACACCCCATATTAAACGCCTAAGAATATACCTGACTAGAAATAATCTTAAAACCTACGGATTTATATGTCTCCGAAAGACAATCAAGCGTGTGTACAGCGGCATAAACGCAGCAGTGATAGGATTGGTGAGGTTCGGTGAGCAAATGCAGACCCTTTGAAGTCATATTGCATGGTACCCATTCCATGGGTCTCAACTCTCCAGGTTTAAGGGATTCTTCCTTCAGCTAAAACATGCATGTGGAACCCAGAGTATGATCCACCGTGTGATCGGGAAACGTGTTCAAATGTGTCTCAGTTTTCGTCCCCTGGTACTCGGGTGCAAACTCCAGACGCTTTACTAACACTCTCCCCACTTGGAGAGTCAGTGCCTTTAACCTCCTGTTTGGCCCAGTTTGCAATTTCTGCGGAAAATGTACAGGAATAGGGAGAACCAATGAGAGACTAGCTGGGGGTGTCTGGACGGGCAAATTTAACTCTCATTTCCCACCAGGAAGAGGAATTAACCAAAGGCTCAGCGTGCCGTGCCGGAACCACACTAGGGCCTGAAGCAATCCTGCGGTGTTGCGGCCAGCTCACAAGAAAGCGAGTTGAAGAAAGGAGCTCAGGGGCACTGTAATTCACAAACCTGCAGAGTTATAAATGACAGCTATCGTCCAAAAATATATTGAAGTAAGGCTGCCAAGAGGACTTGAAAGCGGGGCAGAATTGCAGGAAACCGATTTCAGGAGGTAGACGGGAATTGCATGTAAAGCATAGGAAAAGAGGCAGAACGTCCACAATGATGCACTTGGCCAAAAAGGGCGTATGCGTTTTTTCCTGAATATATTCAGGAAAAAACGCATACGCCCTTTTTGGCCAACCAAGCAAGCTTGCAAAGGAAATCTGCACTACAATGAAGTCTCACTGCCCCCCGGTCAAAAGGGCCATCTGAAAAAAGTGTAAAATCCAGAAAGGCAAGACAGGACATGGAGAATTGGGAGACTTGTTATGCTGATGGGCGGGATGTAAATTGCCAACAGCCACTCTGGAGAAGTGTATGCTGTTTCCTGAAACATCTAAGAAACAAAGCAACAGAGCCTAGGGCACTTCCACTTATGGTCCTATAGCTTAGGGAAATTAAAATCAAAAAGACACAGCCACCCCAAAGTTTGGGACGGCTCTGTTTACAAGAACCTTGTTTATGGTACAAGTTCAATATCACAGAAAGCGAAAAATGGATAAAGAAGTTGTGGTACTTACGTACAATGCAATATCACTCACCAATGAAATCTATGTCATCAGGCCCGTAGCAGCATAATGAGTGGATTAAGGTACGATGATTGTAAGTGAAATAAGTCACACAGAAAAAGAAACATCATAAGATATCACTACTACACGGAATGTAAACTTGGCTACACAGGAACTGAATTACAAAACAGAACAGGGTCTCAAATGTAGAAAACCAGCTTACGCTAGCTTAAGGGGAAAGGTGAGTTGGGGTGCTGCATGAAACCAGAGATTGAAATTAGCACAGATACCGTTCCATAAGCCAAATATGTAATAGACAAGAGCTACTCCTTGCTCAACGAAGTGGACTCAACACCCCATATTAAACGCCTAAGAATATACCTGACTAGAAATAATCTTAAAACCTACGGATTTATATGTCTCCAAAAGACAATCAAGCGTGTGTACAGCGGCATAAACGCAGCAGTGATAGGATTGGTGAGGTTCGGTGAGCAAATGCAGACCCTTTGAAGTCATATTGCATGGTACCCATTCCATGGGTCTCAACTCTCCAGGTTTAAGGGATTCTTCCTTCAGCTAAAACATGCATGTGGAACCCAGAGTATGATCCACCGTGTGATCGGGAAACGTGTTCAAATGTGTCTCAGTTTTCGTCCCCTGGTACTCGGGTGCAAACTCCAGACGCTTTACTAACACTCTCTCCACTTGGAGAGTCAGTGCGTTTAACCTCCTGTATGGCCCAGTTTGCAATTTCTGCGGAAAATGTACAGGAATAGGGAGAACCAATGATAAACTAGCTGGAGGTGTCTGGACGGGCAAATTTAACTCTCATTTCCCACCAGGAAGAGGAATTAACCAAAGGTTCAGCGTGCCGTGCCGGAACCACACTAGGGCCTGAAGCAATCCTGCGGTGTTGCGGCCAGCTCACAAGAAAGCGAGTTGAAGAAACGAGCTCAGGGGCACTGTAATTCACAAAACTGCAGAGTTATAAATGACAGCTATCGTCCAAAAATATATTGAAGTAAGGCTGCCAAGAGGACTTGAAATCGGGGCAGAATTGCAGGAAACCGATTTCAGGAGGTAGACGGGAATTGCATGTAAAGCATAGGAAAAGAGGCAGAACGTCCACAATGATGCACTTGGCCAAAAAGGGCGTATGCGTTTTTTCCTGAATATATTCAGGAAAAAACGCATACGCCCTTTTTGGCCAACCAAGCAAGCTTGCAAAGGAAATCTGCACTACAATGAAGTCTCACTGCCCCCCGGTCAAAAGGGCCATCTGAAAAAAGTGTAAAATCCAGAAAGGCAAGACAGGACATGGAGAATTGGGAGCCTTGTTATGCTGATGGGCGGGATGTAAATTGCCAACAGCCACTCTGGAGAAGTGTATGCTGTTTCCTGAAACATCTGAAAAACAAAGCAACAGAGCCTAGGGCACTTCCACTTATGGTCCTATAGCTTAGGGAAATTAAAATCAAAAAGACACAGCCACCCCAAAGTTTCGGCCGGCTCTGTTTACAAGAACCTCGTTTACGGTACAAGTTCAATATCACAGAAAGCGAAAAATGGATAAAGAAGTTGTGGTACTTACGTACAATGCAATATCACTCAGCAATGAAATCTATGTCATCAGGCCCGTCGCAGCATAATGAGTGGATTCAGGTACGATGATTCTACGTGAAATACGTCACACAGAAAAAGAAACATCATAAGATATCAGTACTACACGGAATGTAAACTTGGCTACACAGGAACTGAATTACAAAACAGAACAGGGTCTCAAATGTAGAAAACCAACTTACGCTAGCTTAAGGGGAAAGGTGAGTTGGGGTGCTGCATGAAACCAGAGATTGAAATTAGCACAGATACCGTGCCATAAGCCAAATATGTAATAGACAAGAGCAACTCTTTGCTAAACGAAGTGTACTCAACACCCCATATTAAACGCCTAAGAATACACCTGACTAGTAAGAATCTTAAAACCTGTGGATTTATATGTCTCCGAAAGAGAATCAAGCGTGTGTACGGTGGCATAAACGCAGCAGTGATAGGATTGGTGAGGTTCGGTGAGCAAATGCAGACCCTTTGAAGTCATATTGCATGGTACCCATTCCATGGGTCTCAACTCTCCAGGTTTAAGGGATTCTTCCTTCAGCTAAAACATGCATGTGGAACACAGAGTATGATCCACCGTGTGATCGGGAAACATGTTCAAATGTGTCTCAGTTTTCGTCCCCTGGTACTCGGGTGCAACATTCAAGACGCTTTACTAACACTCTCCCCACTTGGAGAGTCAGTGCCTTTAAACTCCTGTTTGGCCCAGTTTGCAATTTCTGCGGAAAATGTACAGGAATAGGGAGAACCAATGAGAGACTAGCTGGAGGTGTCTGGACGGGCAAATTTAACTCTCATTTCCCACCAGGAAGAGGAATTAACCAAAGGTTCAGCGTGCCGTGCCGGAACCACACTAGGGCCTGAAGCAATCCTGCGGTGTTGCGGCCAGCTCACAAGAAAGCGAGTTGAAGAAAGGAGCTCAGGGGCACTGTAATTCACAAACCTGCAGAGTTATAAATGACAGCTATCGTCCATAAATATATTGAAGTAAGGCTGCCAAGAGGACTTGAAAGCGGGGCAGAATTGCAGGAAACCGATTTCAGGAGGTAGACGGGAATTGCATGTAAAGCATAGGAAAAGAGGCAGAACGTCCACAATGATGCCCTTGGCCAAAAAGGGCGTATGCGTTTTTTCCTGAATATATTCAGGAAAAAACGCATACGCCCTTTTTGGCCAACCAAGCAAGCTTGCAAAGGAAATCTGCACTACAATGAAGTCTCACTGCCCCCCGGTCAAAAGGGCCATCTGAAAAAGTGTAAAATCCAGAAAGGCAAGACAGGACATGGAGAATTGGGAGCCTTGTTATGCTGATGGGCGGGATGTAAATTGCCAACAGCCACTCTGGAGAAGTGTATGCTGTTTCCTGAAACATCTAAAAAACAAAGCAACAGAGCCTAGGGCACTTCCACTTATGGTCCTATAGCATAGGGAAATTAAAATCAAAAAGACACAGCCACCCCAAAGTTTGGGTTCGGCTCTGTTTACAAGAACCTTGTTTACGGTACAAGTTCAATATCACAGAAAGCGAAAAATGGATAAAGAAGTTGTGGTACTTACGTGCAATGCAATATCACTCAGCAATGAAATCTATGTCATCAGGCCCGTAGCAGCATAATGAGTGGATTAAGGTACGATGATTGTAAGTGAAATAAGTCACACAGAAAAAGAAACATCATAAGATATCACTACTACACGGAATGTAAACTTGGCTACACAGGAACTGAATTACAAAACAGAACAGGGTCTCAAATGTAGAATAACAACTTACGCTAGCTTAGGGGAAAGGTGAGTTGGGGTGCTGCATGAAACCAGAGATTGAAATTAGCACAGATACCGTTCCATAAGCCAAATATGTAATAGACAAGAGCTACTCCTTGCTCAACGAAGTGGACTCAACACCCCATATTAAACGCCTAAGAATATACCTGACTAGAAATAATCTTAAAACCTACGGATTTATATGTCTCCGAAAGACAATCAAGCGTGTGTACAGCGGCATAAACGCAGCAGTGATAGGATTGGTGAGGTTCGGTGAGCAAATGCAGACCCTTTGAAGTCATATTGCATGGTACCCATTCCATGGGTCTCAACTCTCCAGGTTTAAGGGATTCTTCCTTCAGCTAAAACATGCATGTGGAACCCAGAGTATGATCCACCGTGTGATCGGGAAACGTGTTCAAATGTGTCTCAGTTTTCGTCCCCTGGTACTCGGGTGCAAACTCCAGACGCTTTACTAACACTCTCCCCACTTGGAGAGTCAGTGCCTTTAACCTCCTGTTTGGCCCAGTTTGCAATTTCTGCGGAAAATGTACAGGAATAGGGAGAACCAATGAGAGACTAGCTGGGGGTGTCTGGACGGGCAAATTTAACTCTCATTTCCCACCAGGAAGAGGAATTAACCAAAGGCTCAGCGTGCCGTGCCGGAACCACACTAGGGCCTGAAGCAATCCTGCGGTGTTGCGGCCAGCTCACAAGAAAGCGAGTTGAAGAAAGGAGCTCAGGGGCACTGTAATTCACAAACCTGCAGAGTTATAAATGACAGCTATCGTCCAAAAATATATTGAAGTAAGGCTGCCAAGAGGACTTGAAAGCGGGGCAGAATTGCAGGAAACCGATTTCAGGAGGTAGACGGGAATTGCATGTGAAGCATAGGAAAAGAGGCAGAACGTCCACAATGATGCACTTGGCCAAAAAGGGCGTATGCGTTTTTTCCTGAATATATTCAGGAAAAAACGCATACGCCCTTTTTGGCCAACCAAGCAAGCTTGCAAAGGAAATGTGCACTACAATGAAGTCTCACTGCCCCCCGGTCAAAAGGGCCATCTGAAAAAAGTGTAAAATCCAGAAAGGCAAGACAGGACATGGAGAATTGGGAGCCTTGTTATGCTGATGGGCGGGATGTAAATTGCCAACAGCCACTCTGGAGAAGTGTATGCTGTTTCCTGAAACATCTAAAAAACAAAGCAACAGAGCCTAGGGCACTTCCACTTATGGTCCTATAGCTTAGGGAAATTAAAATCAAAAAGACACAGCCACCCCAAAGTTTGGGACGGCTCTGTTTACAAGAACCTCGTTTACGGTACAAGTTCAATATCACAGAAAGCGAAAAATGGATAAAGAAGTTGTGGTACTTACGTACAATGCAATATCACTCAGCAATGAAATCTATGTCATCAGGCCCGTAGCAGCATAATGAGTGGATTAAGGTACGATGATTGTAAGTGAAATAAGTCACACAGAAAAAGAAACATCATAAGATATCACTACTACACGGAATGTAAACTTGGCTACACAGGAACTGAATTACAAAACAGAACAGGGTCTCAAATGTAGAAAACCAACTTACGCTAGCTTAAGGGGAAAGGTGAGTTGGGGTGCTGCATGAAACCAGAGATTGAAATTAGCACAGATACCATTCCATAAGCCAAATATGTAATAGACAAGAGCTACTCCTTGCTCAACGAAGTGGACTCAACACCCCATATTAAACGCCTAAGAATATACCTGACTAGAAATAATCTTAAAACCTACGGATTTATATGTCTCCGAAAGACAATCAAGCGTGTGTACAGCGGCATAAACGCAGCAGTGATAGGATTGGTGAGGTTCGGTGAGCAAATGCAGACCCTTTGAAGTCATATTGCATGGTACCCATTCCATGGGTCTCAACTCTCCAGGTTTAAGGGATTCTTCCTTCAGCTAAAACATGCATGTGGAACCCAGAGTATGATCCACCGTGTGATCGGGAAACGTGTTCAAATGTGTCTCAGTTTTCGTCCCCTGGTACTCGGGTGCAAACTCCAGACGCTTTACTAACACTCTCCCCACTTGGAGAGTCAGTGCCTTTAACCTCCTGTTTGGCCCAGTTTGCAATTTCTGCGGAAAATGTACAGGAATAGGGAGAACCAATGAGAGACTAGCTGGGGGTGTCTGGACGGGCAAATTTAACTCTCATTTCCCACCAGGAAGAGGAATTAACCAAAGGCTCAGCGTGCCGTGCCGGAACCACACTAGGGCCTGAAGCAATCCTGCGGTGTTGCGGCCAGCTCACAAGAAAGCGAGTTGAAGAAAGGAGCTCAGGGGCACTGTAATTCACAAACCTGCAGAGTTATAAATGACAGCTATCGTCCAAAAATATATTGAAGTAAGGCTGCCAAGAGGACTTGAAATCGGGGCAGAATTGCAGGAAACCGATTTCAGGAGGTAGACGGGAATTGCATGTAAAGCATAGGAAAAGAGGCAGAACGTCCACAATGATGCACTTGGCCAAAAAGGGCGTATGCGTTTTTTCCTGAATATATACAGGAAAAAACGCATACGCCCTTTTTGGCCAACCAAGCAAGCTTGCAAAGGAAATCTGCACTACAATGAAGTCTCTCTGCCCCCAGGTCAAAAGGGCCATCTGAAAAAAGTGTAAAATCCAGAAAGGCAAGACAGGACATGGAGAATTGGGAGCCTTGTTATGCTGATGGGCGGGATGTAAATTGCCAACAGCCACTCTGGAGAAGTGTATGCTGTTTCCTGAAACATCTAAAAAACAAAGCAACAGAGCCTAGGGCACTTCCACTTATGGTCCTATAGCTTAGGGAAATTAAAATCAAAAAGACACAGCCACCCCAAAGTTTGGGACGGCTCTGTTTACAAGAACCTCGTTTACGGTACAAGTTCAATATCACAGAAAGCGAAAAATGGATAAAGAAGTTGTGGTACTTACGTACAATGCAATATCACTCAGCAATGAAATCTATGTCATCAGGCCCGTAGCAGCATAATGAGTGGATTAAGGTACGATGATTGTAAGTGAAATAAGTCACACAGAAAAAGAAACATCATAAGATATCACTACTACACGGAATGTAAACTTGGCTACACAGGAACTGAATTACAAAACAGAACAGGGTCTCAAATGTAGAAAACCAACTTACGCTAGCTTAAGGGGAAAGGTGAGTTGGGGTGCTGCATGAAACCAGAGATTGAAATTAGCACAGATACCGTTCCATAAGCCAAATATGTAATAGACAAGAGCTACTCCTTGCTCAACGAAGTGGACTCAACACCCCATATTAAACGCCTAAGAATATACCTGACTAGAAATAATCTTAAAACCTACGGATTTATATGTCTCCGAAAGACAATCAAGCGTGTGTACAGCGGCATAAACGCAGCAGTGATAGGATTGGTGAGGTTCGGTGAGCAAATGCAGACCCTTTGAAGTCATATTGCATGGTACCCATTCCATGGGTCTCAACTCTCCAGGTTTAAGGGATTCTTCCTTCAGCTAAAACATGCATGTGGAACCCAGAGTATGATCCACCGTGTGATCGGGAAACGTGTTCAAATGTGTCTCAGTTTTCGTCCCCTGGTACTCGGGTGCAAACTCCAGACGCTTTACTAACACTCTCCCCACTTGGAGAGTCAGTGCCTTTAACCTCCTGTTTGGCCCAGTTTGCAATTTCTGCGGAAAATGTACAGGAATAGGGAGAACCAATGAGAGACTAGCTGGGGGTGTCTGGACGGGCAAATTTAACTCTCATTTCCCACCAGGAAGAGGAATTAACCAAAGGCTCAGCGTGCCGTGCCGGAACCACACTAGGGCCTGAAGCAATCCTGCGGTGTTGCGGCCAGCTCACAAGAAAGCGAGTTGAAGAAAGGAGCTCAGGGGCACTGTAATTCACAAACCTGCAGAGTTATAAATGACAGCTATCGTCCAAAAATATATTGAAGTAAGGCTGCCAAGAGGACTTGAAAGCGGGGCAGAATTGCAGGAAACCGATTTCAGGAGGTAGACGGGAATTGCATGTAAAGCATAGGAAAAGAGGCAGAACGTCCACAATGATGCACTTGGCCAAAAAGGGCGTATGCGTTTTTTCCTGAATATATTCAGGAAAAAACGCATACGCCCTTTTTGGCCAACCAAGCAAGCTTGCAAAGGAAATCTGCACTACAATGAAGTCTCACTGCCCCCCGGTCAAAAGGGCCATCTGAAAAAAGTGTAAAATCCAGAAAGGCAAGACAGGACATGGAGAATTGGGAGCCTTGTTATGCTGATGGGCGGGATGTAAATTGCCAACAGCCACTCTGGAGAAGTGTATGCTGTTTCCTGAAACATCTAAAAAACAAAGCAACAGAGCCTAGGGCACTTCCACTTATGGTCCTATAGCTTAGGGAAATTAAAATCAAAAAGACACAGCCACCCCAAAGTTTGGGCCGGCTCTGTTTACAAGAACCTCGTTTACGGTACAAGTTCAATATCACAGAAAGCGAAAAATGGATAAAGAAGTTGTGGTACTTACGTACAATGCAATATCACTCAGCAATGAAATCTATGTCATCAGGCCCGTAGCAGCATAATGAGTGGATTAAGGTACGATGATTGTAAGTGAAATAAGTCACACAGAAAAAGAAACATCATAAGATATCACTACTACACGGAATGTAAACTTGGCTACACAGGAACTGAATTACAAAACAGAACAGGGTCTCAAATGTAGAAAACCAACTTACGCTAGCTTAGGGGAAAGGTGAGTTGGGGTGCTGCATGAAACCAGAGATTGAAATTAGCACAGATACCGTTCCATAAGCCAAATATGTAATAGACAAGAGCTACACCTTGCTCAACGAAGTGGACTCAACACCCCATATTAAACGCCTAAGAATATACCTGACTAGAAATAATCTTAAAACCTACGGATTTATATGTCTCCGAAAGACAATCAAGCGTGTGTACAGCGGCATAAACGCAGCAGTGATAGGATTGGTGAGGTTCGGTGAGCAAATGCAGACCCTTTGAAGTCATATTGCATGGTACCCATTCCATGGGTCTCAACTCTCCAGGTTTAAGGGATTCTTCCTTCAGCTAAAACATGCATGTGGAACCCAGAGTATGATCCACCGTGTGATCGGGAAACGTGTTCAAATGTGTCTCAGTTTTCGTCCCCTGGTACTCGGGTGCAAACTCCAGACGCTTTACTAACACTCTCCCCACTTGGAGAGTCAGTGCCTTTAACCTCCTGTTTGGCCCAGTTTGCAATTTCTGCGGAAAATGTACAGGAATAGGGAGAACCAATGAGAGACTAGCTGGGGGTGTCTGGACGGGCAAATTTAACTCTCATTTCCCACCAGGAAGAGGAATTAACCAAAGGCTCAGCGTGCCGTGCCGGAACCACACTAGGGCCTGAAGCAATCCTGCGGTGTTGCGGCCAGCTCACAAGAAAGCGAGTTGAAGAAAGGAGCTCAGGGGCACTGTAATTCACAAACCTGCAGAGTTATAAATGACAGCTATCGTCCAAAAATATATTGAAGTAAGGCTGCCAAGAGGACTTGAAAGCGGGGCAGAATTGCAGGAAACCGATTTCAGGAGGTAGACGGGAATTGCATGTAAAGCATAGGAAAAGAGGCAGAACGTCCACAATGATGCACTTGGCCAAAAAGGGCGTATGCGTTTTTTCCTGAATATATTCAGGAAAAAACGCATACGCCCTTTTTGGCCAACCAAGCAAGCTTGCAAAGGAAATCTGCACTACAATGAAGTCTCACTGCCCCCCGGTCAAAAGGGCCATCTGAAAAAAGTGTAAAATCCAGAAAGGCAAGACAGGACATGGAGAATTGGGAGCCTTGTTATGCTGATGGGCGGGATGTAAATTGCCAACAGCCACTCTGGAGAAGTGTATGCTGTTTCCTGAAACATCTGAAAAACAAAGCAACAGAGCCTAGGGCACTTCCACTTATGGTCCTATAGCTTAGGGAAATTAAAATCAAAAAGACACAGCCACCCCAAAGTTTCGGCCGGCTCTGTTTACAAGAACCTCGTTTACGGTACAAGTTCAATATCACAGAAAGCGAAAAATGGATAAAGAAGTTGTGGTACTTACGTACAATGCAATATCACTCAGCAATGAAATCTATGTCATCAGGCCCGTCGCAGCATAATGAGTGGATTCAGGTACGATGATTCTACGTGAAATACGTCACACAGAAAAAGAAACATCATAAGATATCAGTACTACACGGAATGTAAACTTGGCTACACAGGAACTGAATTACAAAACAGAACAGGGTCTCAAATGTAGAAAACCAACTTACGCTAGCTTAAGGGGAAAGGTGAGTTGGGGTGCTGCATGAAACCAGAGATTGAAATTAGCACAGATACCGTGCCATAAGCCAAATATGTAATAGACAAGAGCAACTCCTTGCTAAACGAAGTGTACTCAACACCCCATATTAAACGCCTAAGAATACACCTGACTAGTAAGAATCTTAAAACCTGTGGATTTATATGTCTCCGAAAGAGAATCAAGCATGTGTACGGTGGCATAAACGCAGCAGTGATAGGATTGGTGAGGTTCGGTGAGCAAATGCAGACCCTTTGAAGTCATATTGCATGGTACCCATTCCATGGGTCTCAACTCTCCAGGTTTAAGGGATTCTTCCTTCAGCTAAAACATGCATGTGGAACACAGAGTATGATCCACCGTGTGATCGGGAAACATGTTCAAATGTGTCTCAGTTTTCGTCCCCTGGTACTCGGGTGCAACATTCAAGACGCTTTACTAACACTCTCCCCACTTGGAGAGTCAGTGCCTTTAAACTCCTGTTTGGCCCAGTTTGCAATTTCTGCGGAAAATGTACAGGAATAGGGAGAACCAATGAGAGACTAGCTGGAGGTGTCTGGACGGGCAAATTTAACTCTCATTTCCCACCAAGAAGAGGAATTAACCAAAGGTTCAACGTGCCGTGCCGGAACCACACTAGGGCCTGAAGCAATCCTGCGGTGTTGCGGCCAGCTCACAAGAAAGCGAGTTGAAGAAAGGAGCTCAGGGGCACTGTAATTCACAAACCTGCAGAGTTATAAATGACAGCTATCGTCCATAAATATATTGAAGTAAGGCTGCCAAGAGGACTTGAAAGCGGGGCAGAATTGCAGGAAACCGATTTCAGGAGGTAGACGGGAATTGCATGTAAAGCATAGGAAAAGAGGCAGAACGTCCACAATGATGCACTTGGCCAAAAAGGGCGTATGCGTTTTTTCCTGAATATATTCAGGAAAAATCGCATACGCCCTCTTTGGCCAACCAGGCAAGCTTGCAAAGGAAATCTGCACTACAATGAAGTCTCACTGCCCCCCGGTCAAAAGGGCCATCTGAAAAAGTGTAAAATCCAGAAAGGCAAGACAGGACATGGAGAATTGGGAGCCTTGTTATGCTGATGGGCGGGATGTAAATTGCCAACAGCCACTCTGGAGAAGTGTATGCTGTTTCCTGAAACATCTAAAAAACAAAGCAACAGAGCCTAGGGCACTTCCACTTATGGTCCTATAGCATAGGGAAATTAAAATCAAAAAGACACAGCCACCCCAAAGTTTGGGTTCGGCTCTGATTACAAGAACCTTGTTTACGGTACAAGTTCAATATCACAGAAAGCGAAAAATGGATAAAGAAGTTGTGGTACTTACGTTCAATGCAATATCACTCAGCAATGAAATCTATGTCATCAGGCCCGTAGCAGCATAATGAGTGGATTAAGGTACGATGATTGTAAGTGAAATAAGTCACACAGAAAAAGAAACATCATAAGATATCACTACTACACGGAATGTAAACTTGGCTACACAGGAACTGAATTACAAAACAGAACAGGGTCTCAAATGTAGAAAACCAACTTACGCTAGCTTAAGGGGAAAGGTGAGTTGGGGTGCTGCATGAAACCAGAGATTGAAATTAGCACAGATACCGTTCCATAAGCCAAATATGTAATAGACAAGAGCTACTCCTTGCTCAACGAAGTGGACTCAACACCCCATATTAAACGCCTAAGAATATACCTGACTAGAAATAATCTTAAAACCTACGGATTTATATGTCTCCGAAAGACAATCAAGCGTGTGTACAGCGGCATAAACGCAGCAGTGATAGGATTGGTGAGGTTCGGTGAGCAAATGCAGACCCTTTGAAGTTATATTGCATGGTACCCATTCCATGGGTCTCAACTCTCCAGGTTTAAGGGATTCTTCCTTCAGCTAAAACATGCATGTGGAACCCAGAGTATGATCCACCGTGTGATCGGGAAACGTGTTCAAATGTGTCTCAGTTTTCGTCCCCTGGTACTCGGGTGCAAACTCCAGACGCTTTACTAACACTCTCCCCACTTGGAGAGTCAGTGCCTTTAACCTCCTGTTTGGCCCAGTTTGCAATTTCTGCGGAAAATGTACAGGAATAGGGAGAACCAATGAGAGACTAGCTGGGGGTGTCTGGACGGGCAAATTTAACTCTCATTTCCCACCAGGAAGAGGAATTAACCAAAGGCTCAGCGTGCCGTGCCGGAACCACACTAGGGCCTGAAGCAATCCTGCGGTGTTGCGGCCAGCTCACAAGAAAGCGAGTTGAAGAAAGGAGCTCAGGGGCACTGTAATTCACAAACCTGCAGAGTTATAAATGACAGCTATCGTCCAAAAATATATTGAAGTAAGGCTGCCAAGAGGACTTGAAAGCGGGGCAGAATTGCAGGAAACCGATTTCAGGAGGTAGACGGGAATTGCATGTAAAGCATAGGAAAAGAGGCAGAACGTCCACAATGATGCACTTGGCCAAAAAGGGCGTATGCGTTTTTTCCTGAATATATTCAGGAAAAAACGCATACGCCGTTTTTGGCCAACCAAGCAAGCTTGCAAAGGAAATCTGCACTACAATGAAGTCTCACTGCCCCCCGGTCAAAAGGGCCATCTGAAAAAAGTGTAAAATCCAGAAAGGCAAGACAGGACATGGAGAATTGGGAGCCTTGTTATGCTGATGGGCAGGATGTAAATTGCCAACAGCCACTCTGGAGAAGTGTATGCTGTTTCCTGAAACATCTAAAAAACAAAGCAACAGAGCCTAGGGCACTTCCACTTATGGTCCTATAGCTTAGGGAAATTAAAATCAAAAAGACACAGCCACCCCAATGTTTGGGACGGCTCTGTTTACAAGAACCTTGTTTACGGTACAAGTTCAATATCACAGAAAGCGAAAAATGGATAAAGAAGTTGTGGTACTTACGTACAATGCAATATCACTGAGCAATGAAATCTATGTCATCAGGCCCGTAGCAGCATAATGAGTGGATGCAGGTACGATGATTCTAAGTGAAATAAGTCACACAGAAAAAGAAACATCATAAGGTATCACTACTACACGGAATGTAAACTTGGCTACACAGGAACTGAATTACAAAACAGAACAGGGTCTCAAATGTAGAAAACCAACTTATGCTTGCTTAAGGGGAAAGGTGACTCGGGGTGCTGCATAAAACCAGAGATTGAAATTAGCACAGATACTGTTCCATAAGCCAAATATGTAATAGACAAGAGCTACACCTTGCTCAATGCAGTGGACTCAACACCCCATATTAAACGCCTAAGAATATACCTGACTAGAAATAATCTTAAAACCTACGGATTTATGTGTCTCCGAAAGAGAATCAAGCATGTGTACGGTGGCATAAACGCAGCAGTGATAGGATTGGTGAGGTTCGGTGAGCAAATGCAGACCCTTTGAAGTCATACTGCATGGTACCCATTCCATGGGTCTCAACTCTCCAGGTTTAAGGGATTCTTCCTTCAGCTGAAACATGCATGTGGAACACAGAGTATGATCCACCGTGTGATCAGGAAACGTGTTCAAATGTGTCTCAGTTTTCGTCCCCTGGTACTCGGGTGCAACATTCAAGACGCTTTACTAACACTCTCCCCACTTGGAGAGTCAGTGTCTTTAAACTCCTGTTTGGCCCAGTTTGCAATTTCTGCGGAAAATGTACAGGAATGGGGAGAACCAATGAGAGACTAGCTGGAGGTGTGTGGACGGGCAAATTTAACTCTCATTTCCCACCAGGAAGAGGAATTAACCAAAGGCTCAGCGTGCCATGCCGGAACTACACTAGGGCCTGAAGCAATCCTGCGGTGTTGCGGCCAGCTCACAAGAAAGCGAGTTGAAGAAAGGAGCTCAGGGGCACTGTAATTCACAAACCTGCAGAGTTATAAATGACAGCTATTGTTCAAAAATATATTGAAGTAAGGCTGCCAAGAGGACTTGAAAGCGGGGCAGAATTGCAGGAAACCGATTTCAGGAGGTAGACGGGAATTGCATGTAAAGCATAGGAAAAGAGGCAGAACGTCCACAATGATGCACTTGGCCAAAAAGGGCGTATGCGTTTTTTCCTGAATATATTCAGGAAAAAACGCATACGCCCTTTTTGGCCAACCAAGCAAGCTTGCAAAGGAAATCTGCACTACAATGAAGTCTCACTGCCCCCCCGGTCAAAAGGGCCATCTGAAAAAAGTGTAAAATCCAGAAAGGCAGGACAGGCCATGGAGAACTGGGAGCCTTGTTATGCTGATGGGCGGGATGTAAATTGCCAACAGCCACTCTGGAGAAGTGTATGCTGTTTCCTGAAACATCTAAAAAACAAAGCAACAGAGCCTAGGGCACTTCCACTTATGGTCCTATAGCTTAGGGAAATTAAAATCAAAAAGACACAGCCACCCCAAAGTTTGGGACGGCTCTGTTTACAAGAACCTTGTTTACGGTACAAGTTCAATATCACAGAAAGCAAAAAATGGATAAAGAAGTTGTGGTACTTACGTACAATACAATATCACTCAGCAATGAAATCTATGTCATCAGGCCCGTAGCAGCATAATGAGTGGATTAAGGTACGATGATTGTAAGTGAAATAAGTCACACAGAAAAAGAAACATCATAAGATATCACTACTACACGGAATGTAAACTTGGCTACACAGGAACTGAATTACAAAACAGAACAGGGTCTCAAATGTTGAAAACCAACTTATGCTTTCTTAAGAGGAAAGGTGAGTTGGGGTGCTGCATGAAACCAGAGATTGAAATTAGAACAGATACCGTTCCATAAGCCAAATATGTAATAGACAAGAGCTACTCCTTGCTCAACGAAGTTGACTCAACACCCCATATTAAACGCCTAAGAATATATCTGACTAGCAAGAATATTAAAACCTACCGATTTATATGTGTCCGAAAGAGAATCAAGCGTGTGTACGGCGGCATAAACGCAGCAGTGATAGGATTGGTGAAGTTCGGTGAGCAAATGCAGACCCTTTGAAGTCATATTGCATGGTACCCATTCCATGGGTCTCAACTCTCCAGGTTTAAGGGATTCTTCGTTCAGCTAAAACATGCATGTGGAACCCAGAGTATGATCCACCGTGTGATCGGGAAACGTGTTCAAATGTGTCTCAGTTTTCGTCCCGTGGAACTCGGGTGCAACATTCCAGATGCTTTACTAACACTCTCCCCACTTGGAGAGTCAGTGCCTTTAACCTCCTGTTTGGCCCAGTTTGCAATTTCTGTGGAAAATGAACAGGAATAGGGAGAACCAAAGAGAGACTAGCTGGAGGTGTCTGGACGGGCAAATTTAACTCTCATTTCCCACCAGGAAGAGGAATTAACCAAAGGCTCAGCGTGCCGTGCCGGAACCACACTAGGGCCTGAAGCAATCCTGCGGTGTTGCGGCCAGCTCACAAGAAAGCGAGTTGAAGAAAGGAGCTCAGGGGCACTGTAATTCACAAACCTGCAGAGTTATAAATGACAGCTATCGTCCAAAAATATATTGAAGTAAGGCTGCCAAGAGGACTTGAAAGCGGGGCAGAATTGCAGGAAACCGATTTCAGGAGGTAGACG
The DNA here is from genome assembly GCF_964270905.1 of Leucopleurus acutus. Taxonomy (NCBI): domain Eukaryota; kingdom Metazoa; phylum Chordata; class Mammalia; order Artiodactyla; family Delphinidae; genus Leucopleurus; species Leucopleurus acutus. The sequence goes on along the minus strand of NC_139142.1, from coordinate 118,934,978 downwards.
GGAATTGCATGTAAAGCATAGGAAAAGAGGCAGAACGTCCACAATGATGCACTTGGCCAAAAAGGGCGTATGCGTTTTTTCCAGGAAAAAACGCATACGCCCTTTTTGGCCAACCAAGCAAGCTTGCAAAGGAAATCTGCACTACAATGAAGTCTCGCTGCCCCCCGGTCAAAAGGGCCATATGAAAAAAGTGTAAAATCCAGAAAGGCAGGACAGGCCATGGAGAACTGGGAGCCTTGTTATGCTGATGGGCGGGATGTAAATTGCCAACAGCCACTCTGGAGAAGTGTATGCTGTTTCCTGAAACATCTAAAAAACTAAGCAACAGAGCCTAGGGCACTTCCACTTATGGTCCTATAGCTTAGGGAAATTAAAATCAAAAACACACAGCCACCCCAAAGTTTGGGACGGCTCTGTTTACAAGAACCTTGTTTACGGTACTAGTTCAATATCACAGAAAGCGAAAAATGGATAAAGAAGTTGTGGTACTTACATACAATGCAATATCACTCAGCAATGAAATCTATGTCATCAGGCCCGTAGCAGCATAATGAGTGGATTAAGGTACGATGATTGTAAGTGAAATAAGTCACACAGAAAAAGAAACATCATAAGATATCACTACTACACGGAATGTAAACTTGGCTACACAGGAACTGAATTACAAAACAGAACAGGGTCTCAAATGTAGAAAACCAACTTACGCTAGCTTAAGGGGAAAGGTGAGTTGGGGTGCTGCATGAAACCAGAGATTGAAATTAGCACAGATACCGTTCCATAAGCCAAATATGTAATAGACAAGAGCTACTCCTTGCTCAACGAAGTGGACTCAACACCCCATATTAAACGCCTAAGAATATACCTGACTAGAAATAATCTTAAAACCTACGGATTTATATGTCTCCGAAAGACAATCAAGCGTGTGTACAGCGGCATAAACGCAGCAGTGATAGGATTGGTGAGGTTCGGTGAGCAAATGCAGACCCTTTGAAGTCATATTGCATGGTACCCATTCCATGGGTCTCAACTCTCCAGGTTTAAGGGATTCTTCCTTCAGCTAAAACATGCATGTGGAACGCAGAGTATGATCCACCGTGTGATCGGGAAACGTGTTCAAATGTGTCTCAGTTTTCGTCCACTGCTACTCGGGTGCAACATTCCAGACGCTTTACTAACACTCTCCCCACTTGGAGAGTCAGTGCCTTTAACCTCCTGTTTGGCCCAGTTTGCAATTTCTGCGGAAAATGTACAGGAATAGGGAGAACCAATGAGAGACTAGCTGGGGGTGTCTGGACGGGCAAATTTAACTCTCATTTCCCACCAGGAAGAGGAATTAACCAAAGGCTCAGCGTGCCGTGCCGGAACCACACTAGGGCCTGAAGCAATCCTGCGGTGTTGCGGCCAGCTCACAAGAAAGCGAGTTGAAGAAAGGAGCTCAGGGGCACTGTAATTCACAAACCTGCAGAGTTATAAATGACAGCTATCGTCCAAAAATATATTGAAGTAAGGCTGCCAAGAGGACTTGAAAGCGGGGCAGAATTGCAGGAAACCGATTTCAGGAGGTAGACGGGAATTGCATGTAAAGGATAGGAAAAGAGGCAGAACGTCCACAATGATGCACTTGGCCAAAAAGGGCGTATGCGTTTTTTCCTGAATATATTCAGGAAAAAACGCATACGCCCTTTTTGGCCAACCAAGCAAGCTTGCAAAGGAAATCTGCACTACAATGAAGTCTCACTGCCCCCCGGTCAAAAGGGCCATCTGAAAAAAGTGTAAAATCCAGAAAGGCAGGACAGGCCATGGAGAACTGGGAGCCTTGTTAGGCTGATGGGCGGGATGTAAATTGCCAACAGCCACTCTGGAGAAGTGTATGGTGTTTCCTGAAACATCCAAAAAACAAAGCAACAGAGCCTAGGGCACTTCCACTTATGGTCCTATAGCTTAGGGAAATTAAAATCAAAAAGACACAGCCACCCCAAAGTTTGGGACGGCTCTGTTTACAAGAAACTCGTTTACAGTACAAGTTCAATATCACAGAAAGCGAAAAATGGATAAAGAAGTTGTGGTACTTACGTACAATGCAATATCACTCAGCAATGAAATCTATGTCATCAGGCCCATAGCAGCATAATGAGTGGATTCAGGTACGATGATTCTAAGTGATATAAGTCACACAGAAAAAGAAACATCATAAGATATCACTACTACACGTAATGTAAACTTGGCTACACAGGAACTGAATTACTAAACAGAACAGGGTGTCAAATGTAGAAAACCAACTTATGCTTGCTTAAGGGGAAAGGTGAGTTGGGGTGCTGCATACAACAAGAGATTGAAATTAGCACAGATACCATTCCATAAGCCAAATATGTAATAGACAAGAGCTACTCCTTGCTCAACGAAGTGGACTCAACACCCCATATTAATCGCCTAACAATATACCTGACTAGTAAGAATCTTAAAACCTATGGATTTATATGTCTCCGAAAGAGAATCAAGCGTGTGTACAGCGGCATAAACGCAGCAGTGATAGGATTGGTGAGGTTCGGTGAGCAAATGCAGACCCTTTGAAGTCATATTGCATGGTACCCATTCCATGGGTCTCAACTCTCCATGTTTAAGGGATTCTTCCTTCAGCTGAAACATGCATGTGGAACCCAGAGTATGATCCACCGTGTGATCGGAAAACGTGTTCAAATGTGTCTCAGTTTACGTCCCCTGGTACTCGGGTGCAACATTCCAGACGCTTTACTAACACTCTCCCCACTTGGAGAGTCAGTGCCTTTAAACTCCTGTTTGGCCCAGTTTGCAATTTCTGTGGAAAATGAACAGGAATAGGGAGAACCAATGAGAGACTAGCTGGAGCTGTCTGGACGGGCAAATTTAACTCTCATTTCCCACCAGGAAGAGGAATTAACCAAAGGCTCAGCATGCCGTGCCGGAAACAAACTAGGGCCTGAAGCAATCCTGCGGTGTTGCGGCCAGCTCACAAGAAAGCGAGTTGAAGAAAGGAGCTCAGGGGCACTGTAATTCACAAACCTGCAGAGTTATAAATGACATGTATCTTCCAAAAATATATTGAAGTAAGGCTGCCAAGAGGAGTTGAAAGCAGGGCAGAATTGCAGGAAACCGATTTCAGGAAGTAGACTGGAATTGCATGTAAAGCATAGGAAAAGAGGCAGAACGTCCACAATGATGCACTTGGCCAAAAAGGGCGTATGCGTTTTTTCCTGAATATATTCAGGAAAAAACGCATACGCCCTTTTTGGCCAACCAAGCAAGCTTGCAAAGGAAATCTGCACTACAATGAAGTCTCACTGCCCCCCGGTCAAAAGGGCCATCTGAAAAAAGTGTAAAATCCAGAAAGGCAGGACAGGCCATGGAGAACTGGGAGCCTTGTTAGGCTGATGGGCGGGATGTAAATTACCAGCAGCCACTCTGGAGAAGTGTATGGTGTTTCCTGAAACATCCAAAAAACAAAGCAACAGAGCCTAGGGCACTTCCACTTATGGTCCTATAGCTTAGGGAAATTAAAATCAAAAAGACACAGCCACCCCAAAGTTTGGGACGGCTCTGTTTACAAGAAACTCGTTTACAGTACAAGTTCAATATCACAGAAAGCGAAAAATGGATAAAGAAGTTGTGGTACTTACGTACAATGCAATATCACTCAGCAATGAAATCTATGTCATCAGGCCCATAGCAGCATAATGAGTGGATTCAGGTACGATGATTCTATGTGAAATAAGTCACACAGAAAAAGAAACATCATAAGATATCACTACTACACGTAATGTAAACTTGGCTACACAGGAACTGAATTACTAAACAGAACAGGGTGTCAAATGTAGAAAACCAACTTATGCTTGCTTAAGGGGAAAGGTGAGTTGGGGTGCTGCATACAACAAGAGATTGAAATTAGCACAGATACCATTCCATAAGCCAAATATGTAATAGACAAGAGCTATTCCTTGCTCAACGAAGTGGACTCAACACCCCATATTAATCGCCTAACAATATACCTGACTAGTAAGAATCTTAAAACCTATGGATTTATATGTCTCCGAAAGAGAATCAAGCGTGTGTACAGCGGCATAAACGCAGCAGTGATAGGATTGGTGAGGTTCGGTGAGCAAATGCAGACCCTTTGAAGTCATATTGCATGGTACCCATTCCATGGGTCTCAACTCTCCATGTTTAAGGGATTCTTCTTTCAGCTAAAACATGCATGTGGAACCCAGAGTATGATCCACCGTGTGATCGGAAAACGTGTTCAAATGTGTCTCAGTTTTCGTCCCCTGCTACTCGGGTGCAACATTCCAGACGCTTTACTAACACGCTCCCCACTTGGAGAGTCAGTGCCTTTAACCTCCTGTTTGGCCCAGTTTGCAATTTCTGTGGAAAATGAACAGGAATAGGGAGAACCAATGAGAGACTAGGTGGAGGTGTCTGGACGGGCAAATTTAACTCTCATTTCCCACCAGGAAGAGGAATTAACCAAAGGCTCAGCATGCCGTGCCGGAACCAAACTAGGGCCTGAAGCAATCCTGCAGTGTTGCGGCCAGCTCACAAGAAAGCGAGTTGAAGAAAGGAGCTCAGGGGCACTGTAATTCACAAACCTGCAGAGTTATAAATGACAGCTATCTTCCAAAAATATATTGAAGTAAGGCTGCCAAGAGGAGTTGAAAGCGGGGCAGAATTGCAGGAAACCAATTTCAGGAGGTAGACTGGAATTGCATGTAAAGCATACGAAAAGAGGCAGAACGTCCACAATGATGCACTTGGCCAAAAAGGGCGTATGCATTTTTTCCTGGATATATTCAGGAAAAAACGCATACGCCCTTTTTGGCCAACCAAGCAAGCTTGCAAAGGAAATCTGCACTACAATGAAGTCTCACTGCCCCCTGGTCAAAAGGGCCATCTGAAAAAAGTGTAAAATCCAGAAAGGCAGGACAGGCCATGGAGAACTGGGAGCCTTGTTATGCTGATGGGTGGGATGTAAATTACCAGCAGCCACTCTGGAGAAGTGTATGGTGTTTCCTGAAACATCCAAAAAACAAAGCAACAGAGCCTAGGGCACTTCCACTTATGGTCCTATAGCTTAGGGAAATTAAAATCAAAAAAACACAGCCATCCCAAAGTTTGGGACGGCTCTGTTTACAAGAACCTTGTTCACCGTACAAGTTCAATATCACAGAAAGCGAAAAATGGATAAAGAAGTTGTGGTACTTACGTACAATGCAATATCACTCAGCAATGAAATCTATGTCCTCAGGCACATAGCAGCATAATGAGTGGATTCAGGTACGATGATTCTAAGTGAAATAAGTCACACAGAAAAAGAAACATCATAAGATATCACTACTACACGGAATGTAAACTTGGCTACACAGGAACTAAATTACTAAACAGAAAAGAGTGTCAAATGTAGAAAACCAACTTATGCTTGCTTAAGGGGAAAGGTGAGTTGGGGTGCTGCATACAACAAGAGATTGAAATTAGCACAGATACCATTCCATAAGCCAAATATGTAATAGACAAGAGCTACTCCTTGCTCAACGAAGTGAACTCAACACCCCATATTAAACGCCTAACAATATACCTGACTAGTAAGAATCTTAAAACCTATGGATTTATATGTCTCCGAAAGAGAATCAAGCGTGTGTACAGCGGCATAAACGCAGCAGGGATAGGATTGGTGAGGTTCGGTGAGCAAATGCAGACCCTTTGAAGTCATATTGCATGGTACCCATTCCATGGGTCTCAACTCTCCATGTTTAAGGGATTCTTCTTTCAGCTAAAACATGCATGTGGAACCCAGAGTATGATCCACCGTGTGATCGGAAAACGTGTTCAAATGTGTCTCAGTTTTCGTCCACTGCTACTCGGGTGCAACATTCCAGACGCTTTACTAACACTCTCCCCACTTGGAGAGTCAGTGCCTTTAACCTCCTGTTTGGCCCAGTTTGCAATTTCTGTGGAAAATGAACAGGAATAGGGAGAACCAATGAGAGACTAGCTGGGGGTGTCTGGACGGGCAAATTTAACTCTCATTTCCCACCAGGAAGAGGAATTAACCAAAGGCTCAGCGTGCCGTGCCGGAACCACACTAGGGCCTGAAGCAATCCTGCGGTGTTGCGGCCAGCTCACAAGAAAGCGAGTTGAAGAAAGGAGCTCAGGGGCACTGTAATTCACAAACCTGCAGAGTTATAAATGACAGCTATCGTCCAAAAATATATTGAAGTAAGGCTGCCAAGAGGACTTGAAAGCGGGGCAGAATTGCAGGAAACCGATTTCAGGAGGTAGACGGGAATTGCATGTAAAGGATAGGAAAAGAGGCAGAACGTCCACAATGATGCACTTGGCCAAAAAGGGCGTATGCGTTTTTTCCTGAATATATTCAGGAAAAAACGCATACGCCCTTTTTGGCCAACCAAGCAAGCTTGCAAAGGAAATCTGCACTACAATGAAGTCTCACAGCCCCCCGGTCAAAAGGGCCATCTGAAAAAAGTGTAAAATCCAGAAAGGCAGGACAGGCCATGGAGAACTGGGAGCCTTGTTAGGCTGATGGGCGGGATGTAAATTGCCAACAGCCACTCTGGAGAAGTGTATGGTGTTTCCTGAAACATCCAAAAAACAAAGCAACAGAGCCTAGGGCACTTCCACTTATGGTCCTATAGCTTAGGGAAATTAAAATCAAAAAGACACAGCCACCCCAAAGTTTGGGACGGCTCTGTTTACAAGAAACTCGTTTACAGTACAAGTTCAATATCACAGAAAGCGAAAAATGGATAAAGAAGTTGTGGTACTTACGTACAATGCAATATCACTCAGCAATGAAATCTATGTCATCAGGCCCATAGCAGCATAATGAGTGGATTCAGGTACGATGATTCTAAGTGATATAAGTCACACAGAAAAAGAAACATCATAAGATATCACTACTACACGTAATGTAAACTTGGCTACACAGGAACTGAATTACTAAACAGAACAGGGTGTCAAATGTAGAAAACCAACTTATGCTTGCTTAAGGGGAAAGGTGAGTTGGGGTGCTGCATACAACAAGAGATTGAAATTAGCACAGATACCATTCCATAAGCCAAATATGTAATAGACAAGAGCTACTCCTTGCTCAACGAAGTGGACTCAACACCCCATATTAATCGCCTAACAATATACCTGACTAGTAAGAATCTTAAAACCTATGGATTTATATGTCTCCGAAAGAGAATCAAGCGTGTGTACAGCGGCATAAACGCAGCAGTGATAGGATTGGTGAGGTTCGGTGAGCAAATGCAGACCCTTTGAAGTCATATTGCATGGTACCCATTCCATGGGTCTCAACTCTCCATGTTTAAGGGATTCTTCCTTCAGCTGAAACATGCATGTGGAACCCAGAGTATGATCCACCGTGTGATCGGAAAACGTGTTCAAATGTGTCTCAGTTTACGTCCCCTGGTACTCGGGTGCAACATTCCAGACGCTTTACTAACACTCTCCCCACTTGGAGAGTCAGTGCCTTTAAACTCCTGTTTGGCCCAGTTTGCAATTTCTGTGGAAAATGAACAGGAATAGGGAGAACCAATGAGAGACTAGCTGGAGCTGTCTGGACGGGCAAATTTAACTCTCATTTCCCACCAGGAAGAGGAATTAACCAAAGGCTCAGCATGCCGTGCCGGAAACAAACTAGGGCCTGAAGCAATCCTGCGGTGTTGCGGCCAGCTCACAAGAAAGCGAGTTGAAGAAAGGAGCTCAGGGGCACTGTAATTCACAAACCTGCAGAGTTATAAATGACATGTATCTTCCAAAAATATATTGAAGTAAGGCTGCCAAGAGGAGTTGAAAGCAGGGCAGAATTGCAGGAAACCGATTTCAGGAAGTAGACTGGAATTGCATGTAAAGCATAGGAAAAGAGGCAGAACGTCCACAATGATGCACTTGGCCAAAAAGGGCGTATGCGTTTTTTCCTGAATATATTCAGGAAAAAACGCATACGCCCTTTTTGGCCAACCAAGCAAGCTTGCAAAGGAAATCTGCACTACAATGAAGTCTCACTGCCCCCCGGTCAAAAGGGCCATCTGAAAAAAGTGTAAAATCCAGAAAGGCAGGACAGGCCATGGAGAACTGGGAGCCTTGTTAGGCTGATGGGCGGGATGTAAATTACCAGCAGCCACTCTGGAGAAGTGTATGGTGTTTCCTGAAACATCCAAAAAACAAAGCAACAGAGCCTAGGGCACTTCCACTTATGGTCCTATAGCTTAGGGAAATTAAAATCAAAAAGACACAGCCACCCCAAAGTTTGGGACGGCTCTGTTTACAAGAAACTCGTTTACAGTACAAGTTCAATATCACAGAAAGCGAAAAATGGATAAAGAAGTTGTGGTACTTACGTACAATGCAATATCACTCAGCAATGAAATCTATGTCATCAGGCCCATAGCAGCATAATGAGTGGATTCAGGTACGATGATTCTAAGTGAAATAAGTCACACAGAAAAAGAAACATCATAAGATATCACTACTACACGTAATGTAAACTTGGCTACACAGGAACTGAATTACTAAACAGAACAGGGTCTCAAATGTAGAAAACCAACTTATGCTTGCTTAAGGGGAAAGGTGAGTTGGGGTGCTGCATACAACAAGAGATTGAAATTAGCACAGATACCATTCCATAAGCCAAATATGTAATAGACAAGAGCTATTCCTTGCTCAACGAAGTGGACTCAACACCCCATATTAATCGCCTAACAATATACCTGACTAGTAAGAATCTTAAAACCTATGGATTTATATGTCTCCGAAAGAGAATCAAGCGTGTGTACAGCGGCATAAACGCAGCAGTGATAGGATTGGTGAGGTTCGGTGAGCAAATGCAGACCCTTTGAAGTCATATTGCATGGTACCCATTCCATGGGTCTCAACTCTCCATGTTTAAGGGATTCTTCTTTCAGCTAAAACATGCATGTGGAACCCAGAGTATGATCCACCGTGTGATCGGAAAACGTGTTCAAATGTGTCTCAGTTTTCGTCCCCTGCTACTCGGGTGCAACATTCCAGACGCTTTACTAACACGCTCCCCACTTGGAGAGTCAGTGCCTTTAACCTCCTGTTTGGCCCAGTTTGCAATTTCTGTGGAAAATGAACAGGAATAGGGAGAACCAATGAGAGACTAGGTGGAGGTGTCTGGACGGGCAAATTTAACTCTCATTTCCCACCAGGAAGAGGAATTAACCAAAGGCTCAGCATGCCGTGCCGGAACCAAACTAGGGCCTGAAGCAATCCTGCAGTGTTGCGGCCAGCTCACAAGAAAGCGAGTTGAAGAAAGGAGCTCAGGGGCACTGTAATTCACAAACCTGCAGAGTTATAAATGACAGCTATCTTCCAAAAATATATTGAAGTAAGGCTGCCAAGAGGAGTTGAAAGCGGGGCAGAATTGCAGGAAACCAATTTCAGGAGGTAGACTGGAATTGCATGTAAAGCATACGAAAAGAGGCAGAACGTCCACAATGATGCACTTGGCCAAAAAGGGCGTATGCGTTTTTTCCTGGATATATTCAGGAAAAAACGCATACGCCCTTTTTGGCCAACCAAGCAAGCTTGCAAAGGAAATCTGCACTACAATGAAGTCTCACTGCCCCCTGGTCAAAAGGGCCATCTGAAAAAAGTGTAAAATCCAGAAAGGCAGGACAGGCCATGGAGAACTGGGAGCCTTGTTATGCTGATGGGTGGGATGTAAATTACCAGCAGCCACTCTGGAGAAGTGTATGGTGTTTCCTGAAACATCCAAAAAACAAAGCAACAGAGCCTAGGGCACTTCCACTTATGGTCCTATAGCTTAGGGAAATTAAAATCAAAAAAACACAGCCATCCCAAAGTTTGGGACGGCTCTGTTTACAAGAACCTTGTTCACCGTACAAGTTCAATATCACAGAAAGCGAAAAATGGATAAAGAAGTTGTGGTACTTACGTACAATGCAATATCACTCAGCAATGAAATCTATGTCATCAGGCACATAGCAGCATAATGAGTGGATTCAGGTACGATGATTCTAAGTGAAATAAGTCACACAGAAAAAGAAACATCATAAGATATCACTACTACACGGAATGTAAACTTGGCTACACAGGAACTAAATTACTAAACAGAAAAGAGTGTCAAATGTAGAAAACCAACTTATGCTTGCTTAAGGGGAAAGGTGAGTTGGGGTGCTGCATACAACAAGAGATTGAAATTAGCACAGATACCATTCCATAAGCCAAATATGTAATAGACAAGAGCTACTCCTTGCTCAACGAAGTGAACTCAACACCCCATATTAAACGCCTAACAATATACCTGACTAGTAAGAATCTTAAAACCTATGGATTTATATGTCTCCGAAAGAGAATCAAGCGTGTGTACAGCGGCATAAACGCAGCAGGGATAGGATTGGTGAGGTTCGGTGAGCAAATGCAGACCCTTTGAAGTCATATTGCATGGTACCCATTCCATGGGTCTCAACTCTCCATGTTTAAGGGATTCTTCTTTCAGCTAAAACATGCATGTGGAACCCAGAGTATGATCCACCGTGTGATCGGAAAACGTGTTCAAATGTGTCTCAGTTTTCGTCCACTGCTACTCGGGTGCAACATTCCAGACGCTTTACTAACACTCTCCCCACTTGGAGAGTCAGTGCCTTTAACCTCCTGTTTGGCCCAGTTTGCAATTTCTGTGGAAAATGAACAGGAATAGGGAGAACCAATGAGAGACTAGGTGGAGGTGTCTGGACGGGCAAATTTAACTCTCATTTCCCACCAGGAAGAGGAATTAACCAAAGGCTCAGCATGCCGTGCCGGAACCAAACTAGGGCCTGAAGCAATCCTGCGGTGTTGCGGCCAGCTCACAAGAAAGCGAGTTGAAGAAAGGAGCTCAGGGGCACTGTAATTCACAAACCTGCAGAGTTATAAATGACAGCTATCTTCCAAAAATATATTGAAGTAAGGCTGCCAAGAGGAGTTGAAAGCGGGGCAGAATTGCAGGAAACCGATTTCAGGAGGTAGACTGGAATTGCATGTAAAGCATAGGAAAAGAGGCAGAACGTCCACAATGATGCACTTGGCCAAAAAGGGCGTATGCGTTTTTTCCTGAATATATTCAGGAAAAAACGCATACGCCCTTTTTGGCCAACCAAGCAAGCTTGCAAAGGAAATCTGCACTACAATGAAGTCTCACTGCCCCCCGGTCAAAAGGGCCATCTGAAAAAAGTGTAAAATCCAGAAAGGCAGGACAGGCCATGGAGAACTGGGAGCCTTGTTATGCTGATGGGCGGGATGTAAATTGCCAGCAGCCACTCTGGAGAAGTGTATGGTGTTTCCTGAAACATCCAAAAAACAAGGCAACAGAGCCTAGGGCACTTCCACTTATGGTCCTATAGATTAGGGAAATTAAAATCAAAAAGACACAGCCACCCCAAAGTTTGGGACGGCTCTGTTTACAAGAACCTCGTTTACCGTACAAGTTCAATATCACAGAAAGCGAAAAATGGATACAGAAGTTGTGGTACTTACGTACAATGCAATATCAGTCAGCAATGAAATCTATGTCATCAGGCCCATAGCAGCATAATGAGTGGATTCAGGTACGATGATTCTAAGTGAAATAAGTCACACAGAAAAAGGAACATCATAAGATATCCCTAATACACGGAATGTAAACTTGGCTACACAGGAACTGAATTACAAAACAGAACAGGGTCTCAAATGTAGAAAACCAACTTATGCTTGCTTAAGGGCAAAGGTGAGTTGGGGTGCTGCATGAAACCAGAGATTGAAATTAGCACAGATACCGTTCCATAAGCCAAATATGTAATAGACAAGAGCTACTCCTTGCTCAACGAAGTGGACTCAACACCCCATATTAAACGCCTAACAATATACCTGACTAGTAAGAATCTTAAAACCTTTGAATTTATATGTCTCCGACAGAGAATCAAGCGTGTGTACAGCAACATAAACGCAGCAGTGATAGGATTGGTGAGGTTCGGTGAGCAAATGCAGACCCTTTGAAGTCATATTGCATGGTACCCATTCCATGGGTCTCAACTCTCCAGGTTTAAGGGATTCTTCCTTCAGCTAAAACATGCATGTGGAACGGAGTGTATGATCCACCGTGTGATCGGGAAACGTGTTCAAATGTGTCTCAGTTTTCGTCCCTTGGTACTCGGGTGCAACATTCCAGACGCTTTACTAACACTCTCCCCACTTGGAGAGTCAGTGCCTTTAACCTCCTGTTTGGCCCAGTTTGCAATTTCTTCGGAAGATGAACAGGAATAAGGAGAAGCAATGGGAGACTATCTGTAGGTGTCTGGACGGGCAAATTTAACTCTCATTTCCCACCAGGAAGATAAATGAACCAAAGGCTCCGCGTGCCATGCTGGAACTAGATTAGGGCCTGAGGAGATCCTGCGGTGTTGCGGCCAGCTCACAAGAAAGCGAGTTGAAGAAAGGAGCTCAGGGGCACTGTAATTCAGAAACCTGCGGAGTTATAAATGACAGCTATCATCCAAAATTATACTGAAGTAAGGCTGCGAAGAGGACTTGAATGCGGGGCAGAATTGCTGGAAACTGATTTCAGAACGTACACGGGAGTAGCTCTTAAAGCATAGGAAAAGAGACAGAACTTGGAAAATAATGCACTTGGCAAAAAAGGGCATATGTGTTTTATCCAGAGCTCTCATACCTGAGGGGAGGAGATTCCCAGCAGGCTCCAACTGCCACCTGAGGGCTCACATTGCCAAGGCAACGTGAGCATGCCAGGCAGGAGTTACCTCACAGCAGAGGTCCCACCTCACAGAAGGGTGAGAAACCCAGCCAACATCAGACTCTCACCAGAGGGTCCACATCACCAAGGGGATGGGAACCAGGCAGGAGTGTCTTCACATCAGTGGGGCCACATCATCAAAAGCTGAGGTACTCAGCACATGTGTCCTCAAACCAGAGGACCCACATCACCAAGGACCTCGGAGTGAGGCAGGCAGGAGTAGCCTCACAACACTGGGCCCATAGAATAAAAAAGTGAGGAATCCAGCAGTTGGAACCTCCCAGCAGGCGGCCCAGAGCACCGAGGCCATGGGATCCAGGCCACAGTGAACTCACAGAAGAGGGCCCATGTCATGAAACTGAGCAACCCAGCCATTGGGACCTCAGAGCAGGAGGCCCACATCCCCATGGGGATGGAATTCTGGTAGGAGTGTCCTCGCACCACTGAGAACGTATCAGAAAATTTTGGGCGACCAGCAGTTAGGGCCTGACGCCAGAGGACCCTCATCACCAAGGGAAGGAGGCTCCCAGCAGGCTCCAACTGCCACCAGAGGGCTGACGTCGCCAAGGCGATGTGTGCCAACCAGGCACGAATGACCTCACAGCAGAGGGCCCACCTCAGAGAAGTGTGACGAACCCAGTCAGGATCAGACTCGCACCAGAGGGCCCACATCACCAAATGGATTGGAACCAGGCAGGAGTGTCCTCACATGAGTAGGGCCACATCATCTAAAGGTGAGGAACCCAGAACATGTGGCTTCAAACCATAGGACACCCATCACCAAGGGGCTGGGAGTGAGGCAGGCAGGAGGAGCCTCATAACAGAGGGCCCAAAAATAAGAAAGGTGAGGAATCCAGCAGTTGGAACCTCCCAGCAGGCGGCCCAGAGCACAGAGGCTAGAGGAACCAGGCCAGAGTGAACTAACACCAGACAGCCCACATCATGAAACTGTGAGCAACCCAGACATTGGGACCTCAGAGCAGAAGGCCCACATCCCCATGGTGATGGGAACATGACAGGAGTGTCCTGGCATCACTGGGCTCACATCAGAAAACGTGGGGTGCTCAGAAGTTAGGGCCTGACGCTAGAGGGCACTCATCACCGAGAGGAGGAGGCTCCCAGCAGGCTCCAGCTGCCACCAGAGGGCCAACGTCGCCAAGGTGATGTGTGCCAGCCTGGCAGGAGTGACCTCACAGCAGAGGGCCCACCTCACAGAAGGGTGAGGAACACAGCCAGGATCAGACTCTCACCAGAGGGCCCACATCACCAAGGGGATGGGAACCAGGCAGGAATGTCCCCACACCAGTGGGACAACATCATCGAAAGGTGAGGATCCCAGCACATGTGTCCTCAAACCAGAGGAACCACATCACCAAGGGGTTCGGAATGAGGCTGGCAGGACTGGCCTCACAACACAGGGTCCATAGAATATAAAAGTTGAGGAATCCAGCAGTTGGAACCTCCCAGCAAGTGGCCCAGAGCACCGAGGCTATGGGATCCAGGCCGCAGTGAACTCACAGCAGAGGGCCCACATCATGAACCTGTGAGCAGCCCAGCTGTTGGGACCTCAGAACAGAAGGCCCACATCCCCATTGGGATGGGAACCTGGCAGGAGTGGCTTTGCACCACTTAGCACATATCAGAAAATGTTAGGAGCCCAGCAGTTAGGGCCTGACGCCAGGGGGCCCTCATAACTGAGGGGAGGAGACTCCCAGCAGGTTCCAACTGCCAACAGAGGGCCCACGTCTACAAGGTGGCATGCGCCAGGCAGGCAGTAGTGACCTCACAGCAGAGGGCCTATCTCACAGAAGGGTGAGGAACCGAGGCAGGATGAGACTCTCACCAGAGGGCCCACAACACCAAGGGGATGGGAACCAGTCAGGACTGTCCTCCCACCAGTGGGGCCACATCATCGAAAGGTGAGAAACCCAGCACATGTGGCCTCATATCAGAGGACATACATCACAAAGGGGATGGGAGTGAGGCAGGTAGGAGTAGCCTAAAAACAGAGGGCCCAAAGAATAAAAAAAGTGAGGAATCCAGCATTTGGAACCTCCCAGCAGGCGGCCGAGAGCACAGAAGCTATGGGATGCAGGCAGGAGTGAACTAACAGCAGAGAGCCCACATCATGAAACTGTGAGCAACCCAGGCATTGGGACCTCAGAGCAGAAAGCCCACATCCCCATGGGGATGGGAACCTGACAGGAGTGTCCTGGCATCACTGGGCTCACATCAGAAAACGTGGGGAGCCCAGCAGTTAGAGCCTGATGCTAGAGGGCCGTCATCACCGAGGGCAGGAGGCTCCCAGCAGGTTCCATGTGCCAACAGAGGGCCCACATCGCCAAGGTGATGTGTGCAAGTCAGGCAGGATTGACCTCACAGCAGAGGGCCTACCTCACAGAAGAGTGAGGAACCCAGCCAGGATAAGACTGTCACCAGAAGGCCCACATCACCAAGGGGATGGGAACCAGGCAGGAGTGTCCTCACACCAGTGGGGCCACATCATTGAAAGTTGCCTAACCCAGCACATGTGGCCTCAAACCAGAAGACCCACATCACGAAGGGGTTGCGAGTGAGGCAGGCAGGAGGAGCATCACAACACAGGACCCATAGAATACAAAAGTTGAGGAATCGAGCAGTTGGAACCTCCCAGCAGGCAGCCAAGACCACAGAGGCTATGGGATCCAGGCCACAGTGAACTAACACCAGAGAGCCCACATCATGAAATTGTGATCAACCCAGCCGTTGGAACCTCAGAGCAGAAGGCCCACATCCCCATGGGGATGGGAACCTAAGAGGAGTGCTTGAGCAACACTGGGCTCACTAAGAAAAGTTGGGGAGCCCAGCAGTTAGGGCCTGACGTCAGAGGGCCCTCATCACAGAGCTGAGGAGGCTCCCAGCAGGGTCCAATTGCCACCAGAGGGCTCATGTCAACAAGGCGAGGTGAGCAACCCAGGCAAGAGTTACCTGATAGTAGAGGGCCCACCTCACAGATGGGTGAGGAACCCAGCCAGGATCAGACTCTCACCAGAGGGCCCACATCACAAAGGGGATGGGACCCAGTCAGGATTATCCTCACACCAGTGGGGCCTCATCATCTTAAGGTGAGGAACCCAGCACATGTGTCCTCAAACCAGAGGACCCACATCACCAAGGGCCTTGGAGTGAGGCAGGCAGGAGTAGCCTCACAACACAGGGCACATAATATAAAAAACGTGAGGATTCCAGCATTTAGACCTTCCAGCAGGCGGCCCAGAACACCGAGGCTATGGGATCCAGGCCACAGTGAACTCACA
The DNA here is from genome assembly GCF_964270905.1 of Leucopleurus acutus. NCBI lineage: Eukaryota > Metazoa > Chordata > Mammalia > Artiodactyla > Delphinidae > Leucopleurus > Leucopleurus acutus. Next base: position 118,918,877 of record NC_139142.1, on the reverse strand, counting down.
GCAGAGGGCCCACATCACAAAACTGTGAGCAACCCAGGAGTTGAGACCTCAGCGCAGAAGGACCACATCCCCATGGGAATGGGAACCTGGCTGGAGTGTCCTCGCACCACTGGGCGCACATCAGAAAATGTGGGGAGCCCACCATTTAGGGCCTGACGCCAGAGGGCCGTCATCACCGAGAGGAGGAGGCGCCCTGCACGCTCCAACTGCCACCAGAGGGCTCACGTCTCCAAGGTGACGTGTGCCAGCCAGGCAGGAGTGACCTCACAGCAGAGGGCCTACCTCACAGAACGTTGAGGAACCCAGCCAGGATTAGACTCTCGCCAGAGGGCCCACCTCACCAAGGGGATGGGAACCAGGCAGGAGTGTCCTCACACGAGTGGGGTCACATCATCGAAAGGTGAGGAACGCAACACATGTGGCCTCAAGCCATAGGACAGTCATCACCAAGGGGCTGGCAGTGAGGCAGGCAGGAGGAGCCTCACAACAGAGGGCACATAGAATAAAAAAGTTGAGGAATCCAGCAGTTGGAACCTCCCAGCAGGCGGCTCAGAGCACCGATGATAAGGGATCCTTGCCGGAGTGAACTCACAGCAGAGGGCCCACATCATGGTACTGTGAGCAAGCCAGCCGTTTTGACCTCAGAGCAGAAGGCCCATATCGCCATGGGGATGGGAACCTGGCAAGAGTCTCCTCACTCACTTGGCGCACATCAGAAAATGTGGGGAGCCCTGCAGTTATGGCCTAAGGCAAGAGGGCCCTCATCACCGAGGGGAGGAGGATCCCAGCACACTCCAACTGCCACCAGAGGGCCCACGTCGCCAAGGTGACCTGTGCCAGACAGGCATGATTGACCTCACAGCAGAGGGCCCACCTCACAGAAGGGTGAGGAACCCAGCCAGGATCAGACTCTCACCTGAGGGCCCACATCAGCAAGGGGATGGGAACCAGTCAGGACTGTCTTCCCTCCAGTGGGGTCACATCATCGAAAGGTGCGGAACCCAGCACATGTGGCCTCAAATCAGAGGACACATATCACAAAGGGAATGGGAGTGAGGCAGGCAGGAGTAGCCTAAAAACAGAGGGCCCAAAGAATAAGAAAGGTGAGGAATCCAGCAGTTGGAACCTCCCAGCAGGCGGTCCAGAGCACAGAAGCTATGGGATGCAGGCAGGAGTGAACTAACAGCAGAGAGCCCACATCATGAAACTGTGAGCAACCCAGGCTTTGGGATCTCAGAGCAGAAGGCCCACACCCCAATGGGGATGTGAACCTGGCTGGAGTGTCCTCGCACCACTGGGCACACATCACAAAATGTGGGGAGCCCAGCAGTTAGGGCCTGATGCCAGAGGGCCCTCATCACCGAGGAGAGGAGGCTCCCAGCAGGCTCCAAGTGCCACCAGAGGGCTCATGTCCACAAGGCGAGGTGAGCAAGCCAGGCAAGAGTGACCTCACATCAGACGGCCCACCTCACAGATGGGTGAGGAACCCAGCCAGGATCAGACTCTCAACAGAGGGCCCACATCACCAAGGGGATGTGAACCAGGCAGGAGTCTCCTAAGACCATTGGTCCCACATCATCGAAAGGTGAGGAACCCAGCACATGTGGCCTCAAACCAGACGACACACATCACGAAGGGGCTGGGAGTGAGGCAGGCAGGAGGATCCTCACAACAGAGGGCCCAAAAATTTAAAAAAGTGAGGAATCCAGCAGTTGGAACCTCCCAGCAGGCGGCCAAGAGCACAGAGGCTATGGGATCCAGGCTTCTGTGAACTAACACCAGAGAGCCCACATCATGAAAATGTGAACAACCCAGCCGTTGGGACCTCAGAGCAGAAGGCCCACATCCCCATGGAGATGGGATCCTAAGAGGAGTGCCAAAGCATCACTGGGCTCACTAAGAAAAGTTGGTGAGCCCAGCAGTCAGGGCCTGATGCAAGAGGGCCCTCATCACCGGGGGGAAGAGATTCCCAGCACGCTCCAACTGCCACCACACGGCTGACTTCAACAAGGCAATGTGTGCCAGCCATGCAGGAGTGACCTATCAGCAGAGGGTCTCCCTCACAGGTGGGTGAGGAACAAAGCCAGGAACAGACTCTCACCAGGGGGTCCACATAACCACGTGGATGAGAACCAAGCAGGAGTGTCCTCACACTAGTGGGGCCACATCATCGAAAGGTGAGGAACCCAGCAAAAGTGGCCACAAACCAGAGGACCCACATCACCAAGGGGTTGAGAGTGAGGTAGGTGTCTGGACGGGCATATTTAACACTCATTTCCCACCAGGAAGAGGAATTAACCAAAGGCTCAGCGTGCCCTGCCAGAAGCAGATTAGGGCCTGAAGCAGCCTTGCGGGTTTGCGGCCAGCTCACAAGAAAGCGAGTTGAAGAAAGGAGCTCAGGGGCCCTGTAATTCACAAACCTGCAGAGTTATAAATGACAGATAACGTCCAAAAATATATTGAAGTAAGGCTGCGAAGAGGACTTGAAAGCGGGGCAGAATTGCAGGAAACCGATTTCAGGAGGTAGACTGGATTTGCATTTAAAGCATAGGAAAAGAGGCAGAACATCGACAATGATGCACTTGGCAACAAAGGGCGTATGAGTTTGTTCCTGAATATATTCAGGAACAAACACATACGCCCTTTTTGGCAAACCAAGCAAGCTTGCAATGGAAATCCGAACTACTATGAAGTGTCACTTCCCCCCGGTCTAAAGGGCCATCTGAGAAAAGTGTAAAATCCAGAAAGGCAAGACAGGCCATGGGGAAAAAGGAGCCTTGTTATGCTGATGGGCGGGATGTACATTGCCAACAGCCACTCTGGAGAAGTGTATGGTGTTTCCTGATACATCTGAAAAACAAAGCAACAGAGTCTAGGGCATTTCCACTTATGGTCCTATAGCTTAGGGAAATTAAAATCAAAAAGACACAGCCACCCCAAAATTTACAACGGCTCTGTTTACAGGAGCCTCTTCTACAGTACAAGTTAAATATCCCAGAGAACAAATAATTGATAAAGAAGTTGCGGTACTTATGTACAACAGAATACCACTCAGCAATGAAATCTGTGTCACCAGGCCTGTACCAGCATAATGAGTGGATTGAGGCATGATGATTCTAAGTGAAATAAGTCACACAGAAAAAGAAACATCATAAGGTATCACTAATGCACGGAATGTAAACTTGGCTACACATGAACTGAATTACAAAACAGAACAGGGTCTCAAGTTTAGAAAACCAACTTATGCTTGCTTAAGGGGAAAGGTGAGTTGGGGTGCTGCATAAAACCAGAGTTTGAAATTAGCACAGATACCGTTCCATAAGCCAAATATGTAATAGACAAGACCTACCCCTTGCTCAACGAAATGGACTCAACAATGAGGTATCACCTCACACCTGTTAGAATGGGCATCATCTGAAAATCTACAAACAACAAATGCTGGAAAGGGTGTGGAGAAAAGGAACCCTCTTCCACTATTGTTGGGAATATAAATTGATACAGTCACTATGGAGAACAATATGGAGTTTCTTAAGAAACTAATAATAGAATTACCATATGATACAGCAATCCCAGGACTGGACATATACCCAGACAAAACCATAAATCAAAAAGAGACATTCACCGCAATGTTCATTGCATCACTATTTACAATATCGAGGTAATGGAAGCAACCTAAATGCCCACAGACAGACGAATGCATAAAGATGTGGTACATATATAAAATGGAATATTACTAAGCCATGAAAGGAATGAAATTGGGTCATTTGTAGAGACGTCGATGGATCTAGAGACTGTCATACAGAGTGAAGTAAGTCAGAAAGAGAAAAACAAATCTTGTATATTCATGCATATATGTGGAACCTAGAAAAACTGTACAGATTAACCGTTTTGCAAGGCATAAATAGAGCAACAGATGTAGACAACAATCGTATGGACAACAAGGGGGGAAAGCTCTTGGAGGGGTGGTGGTGGGAGGAGTTGAGAGATTGGGATTGGCATGTAAACATTTATATGTATAAAATAGATAACCAATGAGAAGCTGCTGTATAAAAATATAAAATAAAATTCAAAATTAAAAAGAAATAAAATTTAAAAAATAAAACAGAAAAAACAATTATTCCCTTCACATACATGTATTTATATGAATAAATTATTTCCATGCTTATATCTGTAAATACAAAAAAGAGGAATAAAATCTACCTTGAACCAAAAACGAAAAAGAGAAAAAAAAAAACAGAACCCACCAGTTACTCAGAGGAAAACCGTATCAGGGCACTTGCTCCAGTTGTAAACAATTCTGAAGTTGGTCAGTGGTGGGGAATCGTCTCCCATTCAGCCAGCAGCCCCCACACAACAAGCGTCCTCATTGCAAAGCTGGGGCACCGTGCCGAGGCATCTGTGAGTAAACGTGAGCTGAACCCCAGGCCAGTTGCTGCTGAACTGTTCCCGCCCTTCCCAGGTAAAACACCTGAATATATACAAGGACTTGAAAGCCTAGAGGAAGGGCCATGGAGCCACACGAGTGACAGCATGCCAGCTGACTTGGTGCCTGCAGGCCAGCCAGGATGGTCCTGGCCCTGGGTGCTCTTCTGGAAGATTTCCATTTCCCTGCCTGAGATACCCGTCCTGTCCCTGCCCCCACTGCTTTTTTCCTTCCTCACCTCTGCCCAGGGAGAAATTCCAGCAGCAGGTATGGGTGACACATCCTCTTCTTTAGCAGGTGGCAGCCTGGCAACTGCTGCAGAAAGTCCAGCAGAGCCCCACTCACACTGGGCCACCCACAAAGCCGTGGCCTCTCACTCCCTCCCACCAGCCCAGCCCCGAGACTGCTGACAGGGCAGAGAAAATGGCGTCAGGCACAGCTGCAGGGGCTTTTGCTGCCTGGAGTGGTATTTATATTGATCTCAACCCAGGCACACCTGGGGAGGGCTGGCCGGCATGGTAAGGCTGCCCAGGTCAGCCAATCATCACCCCTCAGGGGCTCACAGTTGCAGAAAATGGAACTTGCTGAACCGGCCAGGTCCAAGGAACAGGTGTGGGCTCCTGAGAGTCAGGATAGACAAGGGGCTGCAGCTTTGGCTTGTTTTCTAATCATTTTATCTGGCCCATGAGTGGGAGACAACTTCAAGAAAACCCTCTCCTAATGAGAGGAACCCAGGAGTCAGGGAGAGGAGGGGTGGGTGGTGGTTGGAGACAGAGGCCTGGTGCCCTGGGTGCAGTGGAAGTCTCTGGAAGACCAGGTGGAGGGAGGCCACACAGAGTGATGCCCAGGGTCACAGACCTGTCGGAGCTGCTGTTTGTTAGTTCAAGTCCTGCTCTGAGGTGCTCTGTGTCAGCTCTGAGCGACAGGTGAGCTGGGGGTGCTCTTCAATGAGGGCTATGTGCACGGTTCCTGTGTGCCCAGCCCTGCCACGGTACCTGCAAGGGTAGCTCTGTATCCTGGGAGGGGCCTGACCATGAGAGCCCCGTGGGCTGGGTTGGGGGTGGGGTACCTGCCCAGGAGAGCTCCATATCCTGGGATTGGCCTGACCACGAGAGCCCCATGGGCTGCTGGGGACCTGGTAAAGGATGTCAGGACAGTCAGTGAAGCCACCGAGGATATACCTCCAGTTGCTCCTGATCCCTACACCCTGCTGGTCATTCTACCAACCACCAGGACATGGTATTCTGTATTAGTCTTCAATGATGCCTTCTTTTGTATTCCATTAGTCCCAGAGTCACAAGAAATTTTGGTTTGTGAGTGGCAGGACTCAACATACAACTAAAACAATACTTCCGGGCCGTCTTGCCCCAAGGGTTCAAAAATTCCCACACCATCTTTGGGGAAAGCTTAGCTAACGACCGAAAAGTTCTACCTCTGGAAAAGGAAACCCTCCTTCAATATGCAGATGACATTCTGATCGCCAGCCCTACTAAGGAGGCCTCTGAACTACCAAGCCAATAAAGGATAGAAGTTGTCCAAGAAAAAGCTCAAATATCACAGACTGCAGTGACCTGCCTGGGCTTCATTCTCACACAAGGTCAGAGAAGCCCATCCCAGGAAAGGGAAGAAACCATTTGCAGCCTTACCCCTTTCTAAAACTAGAAGACAGCTTAGGGGTTCCTGGGGAGGCCAGGGTTTGCTGCTTCTGGATCCCTAACTACAGTCTACTAGCTGGGCCTCTATATGAAACACTGAAAGGAAAAGATGATGATCCTTTTGAACAGAATCCAGAAGTGGCCTTTCAAGAATGGAAAGAGCAGTCAATTCAGACCCTTGCCCTGGAACTCCCTAATTGAGCTAAACCCTTTGACCTTTCCATTCCCGGTGAAAGGTGAATCGCCATTGGAGAATTAGTGCAAAAACTGGGACCACTTGAAATGGAACAACGCAAGAATGCCATCCAGGTAGGATAAACTACAGTCACCAAGGGGCTTGGCCCACTGCCACATCTGGCCAAGATACTGGCGGTATCTAAAAACCTGGAAATCAGCAGCCCAAAAGGCCACCTCCCTCCTAAGGGAAAAGGACCCCACGTGGTGATCCTAATCACCAACCATGCCCTGAAGTTGCAGGGTTCGCTCCGTGGGCACACCGACCTCGAGTGAGGAGGCCCTCCAACTCCAACATCCAGAGAGATAACCGGGGGCAACAGGGCACCATGACGACTCGTGTGAACATCACTTGACCTGGAGTTTCTCTCATAAAACAACAATAGTGTGTCCCGAAGGAGTAGACTACTGCTTGCAGGACTTCCTGCACCCGGAGGGGAGCTAATAATCTTGGCGGGGGAACCGTATATCACACCGTCACCATAGAAAAGCCTACAGACACCGTGATGATGGTGGCCAATAAGACCAGCTGGACTCCTGTTTACTTCAAAAGGCTGTTGACTCAGTGGCCATCATGGTCCTTGATCACCACTGACCCTGGACTGTCTGGGAGTTGAGCGGGCAGGGCTCTGACACCTGGTGCTGTTTTTACGTTAATTCAGGGGCCTAATTGAAGAAAGAGCAGACTACTGGTCAGAGCATCTAGGCTGGCAGAAACGGTCAGCCTAAGGTGGCCGAACAAATGTGGGGCGGGGTGAAACCGGCCCCCACAGCGTCTCTGCACATCTCTTTCCTGGACCCTTAAAGGTCATTAGAATCTATAACACTTCCAATGCTGGTGCTCAGGCGGACGAGCAGGGAGGCAGGGGTCCTGGGGCCAATCAACGTCACCTGGAGGCTGCTGGGGAGAAGTTCTGACCCTCGTCCCCTGGTATGAGGGCTCCCAACTCAGCACTCAGCAGTTACAGAAGAAGGGTCTGCACCCTCAGCACTCCAAGAATGAGGAACGGGACAAAAGGCAGAGGAGGGGTTTGTCCCCAGCAAAGCCCATTAAAAATCCCTGGGAGATAAAAATAGAATGTGGGCAATAAAGTCAAGTCTGACCTTTTTTATCCTTTGTGCTTTGTCTAATTTCACGTGCTCCTAGGGTCCCGCATGCAGAGGTTCCACACCCGGCACTTCAGACCAGATTTCCTGGTGCAGAATGGCTGGGTCGACACCTCAGCTCCTGGGGCCCAGTGCAGACTCCGAGATATAGAGCCTGAGCTGCAGCCAACCCGGCCCTTGAGAGCTCCGCCCCCTCCCTCCCACTGACTCTGACAGGATCTCTACACAGCAGCCCAGCCCACAGCCCACGGGGTAGTGCATGCTCTCACCTCTCCATTCTCTGATGAAAATATAAAGTTTCCTTTGCTTGGGAACCAAACTCAGTCTCGATCTGTTGGCCCCAATGACACTGGGCAGGGGGACCCTTGTTGGGGTCCACTCTGGAGGATCAGTAACAGAAATTGAGACTATTGTAACTTCAGTGAACAGATGTGTGAGCCAAACTGTAGTTAACATAGAACAGTTTATAAGGCTCGGGTAAAATAAGATGTTTCTAACACTTCCATTTGATATTTCCATCACTTTATTATAAGCAAGTTCAGTGAAAAGGTTTGTCTTATTTGTCAGGTCAATATTAGAGAAATGAAGTGATTTCTTTCCAAGGATGTACATCTAATAATCTTGGTTAAAGCTTCAATCTTGTTTTAAATGCTTTTCCATTGAAAATGATACCTCTCTTTCAGCTCCCCCATTTCTGAGAAGTATAAAATCTTATAATTTATTATTACCAAAGGGGAAAGGTGGGAGGAGGGATAAATTAACAGTTTGGAATTAACACATACACACTGCTATGTATAAAATAGATCATCAACAAGGAACTACTGTATAGCACAGGGAACTACACTCAATATTGTGCAATAACCTATAAGGGGAAATAATCGGAAAAAGAATAGATATTTTTATTGACATCATCTATCAATGACAGTTAAAGTGTAACCTAAGGGAAGCCGGTGGTGAGTGCTTCTGACCCTGAAGACTTCAGTCATCTAAAGTTTGGACTCTGCCTACTTCCCAAGGCCCTTAATGAACATATGTGTAGCCGTAGCTTAAAAAACTCCCCAGTTTGGGTTTCGGGGAGACACTGATTTTGAAAAAGCCCTGGTGTTCTCCTTACATGAATGGGACTCTTCCTACTGCTAAAACATGTCTGTCACATCCAGAGGATGGTATACCGTCTGATCGGGAAGAGTTTGGAAAAGGCATCTCATCTCCTCATCTCCTGGTGCTCGGGTTCACCCCTCCAGCGTCTTTACTAACAGTCTCCCCACTTGGAGATGTCAACACTGTCAACATCCTGTTGCGTACAGTTTGGAATTTGTCCAGAGGATGAAGCGGAAGGATGAGGAACAATGAGAGACAAGTCCTAGGTGTTCAGACAGGCACATGTCACTCTAATTTCCAATCAGGAAGATGAATTGACCAAAGGCTAGGGTTGCCCATGGAAACAGTATAGGGCTTGAGGAAATCCCACTGCTTTGTGGCCAGTTCCCATAAACACAAGTTGAACAATGGAACTCAGGGGCAGTAAAATTCACGAAACTGCAGAGTTGAAAATATCTATCACTGAAAAATGTCTTGAGGAAAGTCAGAGAAAAGGATTGGCAAGCAAGGGAGAATGGCAGGAAAGGGATTTGAGGAGGTAGAAAGGACTCGCCATTAAGCACAAGAAAAGGGACTGAACATTGCCGACATTGCAGTTGGCCAAAAAGGCTGTATGTGTTTTTTTCTGTATATATTCAAGAAAAGGGCATACACTTTTTTAGCCAACCAAACAGGTGGGCACTGGAAATCAATACTACAAAAGATATCACTTCGCATCAGTCAGAAGAGCCATCCTCATAAAGTGTAAACGCCAGAAATGCAGGACAGGGCAAGGAGAAGAGGGAGCCCTGTGAGGCTTATAGTGGAAATGTATATTGCCAACGGCCATTCTGGAGAAGTGTATTGTGTTTACTAAAGCATCTAAAAAATGAGCTACAGAGCATAGGGCACTTGCACTCATGGGCGTATATCTTGGGAAAAACAAAAATCGAGAGGACACAGGCACCCCAATGTTTACTGCCTCTCTGTTTAAAAGATCCTCGACTAGGATATAACTTAAATGTCTCTGGAGGGAAAAAATGGATAGAGATGTGGTACTTATGTAGAGTGGAATATTACTCAGCCTGGAAATCAATGAAATATGGCCAGTTGTAACAACTCCGGAGGAGTTACGTATGATCATTCTAAGTGACATAATTCAAAAAGAAAAAGACACATATCATAAGATATCACTTAAAGGTGGAATCCAAAATGGCTACACATGAAATAAATTACAAAACAAAAACATAGTCAAATATGTAGAAAACACGTGTAAGGCTGCTAAACGGGAAAGGTGGGGAGGGGTGAGGCATCATCCAGGAGGTTGAAATTAGCAAAGATACCATTCCAAATACCAAACTGATAATCAACAAGGCCTACACGGTAGCTAAAAGAACTGCACTCAGCACACTCAAGTCACCGGAAAAGAATATCTATGACTGGTAAGAATCTGAAAAAGAAATTATTGATGTCTCTCTGTACGTGAATCAAGTGGATGTACAGCAGCAAGAAACAGAGCTTTGAAAATCAGCTGTAAACAACATAGTAATAAATTGAAAAAAATAAACGACAGAGAGACAGAGAAAACCTCTTACAACTTTTCCTCAGGGACGGTGATGCAACATGGATTGAACACATCTAGACCCACAGCAGGATGAGACATAAGGCTGGAAACTGTTCGCGCTAAGAGAAATGTGAGGTTGGGTGAGGAAATGCACACCCTTTATAGTAATACTACCTGGTACCCATTCAATGGGTCCCAAATCTGCAGGTTCAAGGAATCTTCCTACAGCTAAAACATGCATGGAAAACCCAGAGGACTGTACACCATGTGATCGGGAGATGTGTCTAAAATGCACCTCATTTATCCTCTCCTGGTGCTCCTGTTCATCATTCCAGCCACGTTACTTAGAATCTCCCCACTTAGAGAATCAGCACATTTAAACTTCTGTTTCACACATTTTGCAAATTGTGAGGAGGATGAACGGGAAGAGGGGGAACCAATGAGAGAATAGTTGTAGGGGTTTGGACGGGCACATGTCACTCTAATTTCCCATTAAGAATAAGAATTAAAAAAAGGCTCAGCCCGCCTCGCCGGAGCCAAAATAGGGCCTGAAGCAATCCTGCGGTTTTGAGGCCAGCTCACAAAAGAGCAACTTAAAAAATGGAGCTCAGGGTCACTGCAATTCACAAACCTGCAGAGTTATAAATGAAAACTAACGTCCAAAAATATGTTGAGGTAAGGCAAAGAAGAGGATCTGAATGCAAGACAGAATTGCAAGAAACAGATTTCAAGAGATAGATTGGACTCGCCTTTAAAGCACATGAAAAGCGGCAGAATTTCGACAATGATGCAGTTGGCCCAAAAGGGAGTATGCGTTTTTTCCTGAATATATCCAGGAAAAAACGCATACGCACTTTATGGGCAACCAAGCAAGCAAGCAATGCAAATGTGCACAACAAAGAAGTCTCATTTCCCACCGGTCAAAAGGGCCATCCGAAAAAATTGTAAAAACCAGAAATGCAGGACAGGCCATGGAGAACAGGGAGCCTTTATACGCTGATGGACAGTGTGTGAACTGCCGAGAGCCACTCTGGAGAAGTGTATGGTGGTTCCTAAATCATCTAAAAAACAGAGCGACAGAGCATAGGGCACTTCCAATCACGGGAGTATATCTAGGGAAGTCTAAAAATCAACAAGACACAAGCACACCACAGTTTAGGGCTACTCTGTTTACAAGAACCTCAACTTCAGTACACCTTAAATATCCCAGGAAAGAGAACAATGGATAAAGAAAATGTGGTACTTATGTACAATGGAATATCTCTTCACCATGAAATCAATGTAATAAGGCTAGTAGAAGGATAAAGAGTGGATTGAGGTCCGATAATACTACTTGAAATAAGTCAAACAGAAAAAGAAACATATCATAAGATATCACTTATAGAGGGAGGATAAATATGGCTGCACAAAAAATGAATTACAAAACAGAACAGTGTCTCACATTTAGAAAACACACTTATGTCAGCTTAAGGGGAAAGGAGAGGTGGGGTGATGCATAAAACCAGAGTTTGAAATTAGCACAGATACCGTTCAATAAACCAAATAGGTATCAGACAAGATCTACACCTTGCTCAATGAACTGGCCTCAACACACCCTATAAACCGCAGAGAAATATATCTGAGTAATAAGAATCTTAAAACCCATGTATTGATATATCTCCATAAGGGAATCAAGTGTGCACAGAGCGGCACAAACACAGCAGTGAAAATGAGCTAAACCCCATTATAGAAATAAATTTTAAAACCAAAACGCAGAAACAATGAAAGAGAGAAAAATTCTTACAAAATTCACTCAGGGGCTGTGATGCAACCTGGAATGACCACATATAAACCCACAGCTGGATAAGACATAAGGCTGGACACTTGGGGCTGAAAGGATTGGAGAGCTTTGGTGAGCAACTGCCGAAAGTTTAATGCAATACTTCATGCTACTTATTCCAAGGGTCCCAACACTCCAAGTTGAAGGGAATCTTCCTACAGCTAAACCATGCATGGGAAATCCAGCAGATGGTATACCATATGATCGGGAAAGGTTTCTAAAATGCACCTCATTTTCCTCTCCTGGGGCTCCGGATCAACATTCCAGCCACTTTACTAACAACATCTCCACATGGAGAGTCAATGCCTTTAAGTTCCGGTATCGCACAGTCTGCAGTTAGTGCGGAGGATGAATGGGAATAGGGGGAACCAGTGAGAAAATAGCTGTAGCGGTTTCAATGGGCACATGTCACTCTAATTTCAATTCAGGAAGAAGAATTAACCAAAGGCAGAGCAAGGCGCCCCAGAAGAAGAATAGGGCCTGAAGAAATCCTGTGGATATGAGGCAAGATCACAAAAATAAGAGCTGAAAAATGGAGCTAAGGGCCACTGCAATTCAAAAACCTGCAGAGTTATAAAGGCCAACTATTTTCCAAAAGTATATTGAAGTAAGGCTATGAAGAGGCACTGAGAGCAAGGCAGAACTGCAGGAAACCGATTTCAGGAGGTAGACTGGAATTGCACTGAAAACATATGAAAAGACTCAGAACTTCGACAATGATGCACTTGGCCAAAAAGGGCGTATGCGTTCTTTCCTGAATATATTCAGGAAGAAACGCATACGCCCTTTCTGGCCAACCAAGCAAGCTCGCAAAGGAAATCTGCACTACAATGAAGTCTCACTGCCCCCCGGTCAAAGGGACTTCTGAAAAAAGAGTAAAATCCAGAAAGGCAGGACAGGCCATGGAGAACTGGGAGCCTTGTTATGCTGATGGGCGAGATGTAAATTGCCAACAGCCACTCTGGAGAAGTGTATGGTGTTTCCTGAAACATTCAAAAAATTAAGCAACAGAGCCTAGGGCACTTCCACTTATGGTCCTATAGCTTAGGGAAATTAAAATCAAAAAGACACAGCCACCCCAAAGGTTGGGATGGCTCTGTTTACAAGAACCTCATTTACGGTACACGTTCAATATCGCAAAAAGCGAAAAATGGATAAAGAAGTTGTGGTACTTACGTACAATGCAATATCACTCAGCAATGAAATCTATGTCATCAGGCCCGTAGCAGCATAATGAGTGGATTCAGGTACGATGATTCTAAGTGAAATAAGTCACACAGAAAGAGAAACATCATAAGATATCACTACTACACGGAATGTAAACTTGGCTACACAGGAACTGAATTACAAAACAGAACAGGGTCTCAAATGTAGAAAACCAACTTATGCTTGCTTAAGGGGAAAGGTGAGTTGGGGTGCTGCATAAAACCAGAAATTGAAATTAGCAGATACCGTTCCATAAGACAAATATGTAATAGAAAAGAGCTACTCCTTGCTCAACGAAGTGGACTCAACATCCCATATTAAAAGCCTAAGAATATACCTGACTAGTAAGAATCTTAAAACCTATGGATTTATATGTCTCCGAAAGAGAATCAAGCATGTGTACAGCGGCATAAATGCTGCAGTGATAGGATTGGTGAGGTTCGGTGAGCAAATGCAGACCCTTTGAAGTCATATTGCATGGTACCCATTCCATGGTCTCAACTCTCCAGGTTTAAGGGATTCTTCATTCAGCTAAAACATGCATGTGGAACCCAGAGTATGATCCACGGTGTGATCGGGAAACGTGTTGAAATGTGTCTCAGTTTTCGTCCCCTGGTACTCGGGTACAACATTCCAGACGCTTTACTAACACTCTCCCCACTTGGAGAGTCAGTGCCTTTAACCTCCTGTTTGGCCCAGTTTGCAGTTTCTGTGGAAGATGAACAGGAAGATGGAGAACCAAGGAGAGACTAGCTGGAGGTGTCTGGAAGGGCAAATTTAACTCTCATTTCCCACCAGGAAGAGGAATTAACCAAAGGCTCAGCGTGCCATGCCGGAACCACACTAGGGACTGAAGCAATCCTGCGGTGTTGCGGCCAGCTCACAAAAAAGCGAGTTGAAGAAAGGAGCTCAGGGACACTGTAAATCACAACCCTACAGAGTTATAAATGACACTTATCGTCCAAAAATATATTGAAGTAAGGCTGCCAAGAGGACTTGAAAGCGGGGCAGAATTGCAGGAAACCGATTTCAGGAGGTAGACTGGAATTGCATGTAAAGCATAGGAAAAGAGGCAGAACGTCCACAATGATGCACTTGGCCAAAAAGGGTGTATGCGTTCTTTCCTGAATATATTCAGGAAAAAACGCATACGCCCTTTTTGGCCAACCAAGCAAGCTTGCAAAGGTAATCTGCACTACAATGAAGTCTCACTGCCCCCACGGTCAAAAGGGCCATCTGAAAAAAGTGTAAAATCCAGAAAGGCAGGACAGGCCATGGAGAACTGGGAGCCTTGTTATGCTGATGGGCGGGATGTAAATTGCCAGCAGCCACTCTGGAGAAGTGTATGGTGTTTCCTGAAACATCCAAAAAACAAAGCAACAGAGCCTAGGGTACTTCCACTTATGGTCCTATAGCTTAGGGAAATTAAAATCAAAAAGACACAGCCACCCCAAGTTTGGGACGGCTCTGTTTACAAGAACCTCGTTTACGGTACAAGTTCAATATCACAGAAAGCGAAAAATGGATAAAGAAGTTGTGGTACTTACGTACAATGCAATATCACTCAGCAATGAAATCTATGTCATCAGGCCTGTAGCAGCATAATGACTGGATTCAGGTACGATGATTCTAAGTGAAATAAGTCACACAGAAAAAGAAACATCATAAGATATCACTAATACATGGAATGTAAACTTGGCTACACAGGAACTGAATTACAAAGCAAAACAGGGTCTCAAATGTAGAAAGCCAACTTATGCTTGCTTAAGGGGAAAGGTGAGTTGGGGTGCTGCATAAAACCAGAGATTGAAATTAGCACAGATACCGTTCCATAAGCCAAATATGTAATAGACAAGAACTACTCCTTACTCAACGAAGTGGACTCAACACCCCATATTAAACGCCTAAGAATATACCTGACTAGTAAGAATCTTAAAACCTATGGATTTATATGTCTCCGAAAGAGAATCAAGCGTGTGTACAGCGGCATAAACGCAGCAGTGATAGGATTGTTGAGGTTCGGTGAGCAAATGCAGACCCTTTGAAGTCATATTGCATGGTACCCATTACATCGGTCTCAACTCTCTAGGTCTAAGGGATTCTTCCTTCAGCTAAAACATCCATGTGGAACCAAGAGTATGATCCACCATGTGATCGGGAAATGTGTTCAAATGTGTCTCAGTTTTAGTCCCCTGGTACTCGGGTGCAACACTCCAGATGCTTTACTAACACTCTCCCCACTTGGAGAGTCAGTGCCTTTAACCTCCTGTTTGGCCCAGTTTGCAATTTCTGTGGAAGATGAACAGGAATAGTGAGAACCAATGAGAGACTAGCTCGAGGTGTCTGGACGGGCAAATTTAACTCTCATTTCCCACCAGGAAGAGGAATTAACCAAAGGTTCAGCATGCCGTGCCAGAACCAAACTAGGGCCTGAAGCAATCCTGCAGTGTTGCGGCCAGCTCACAAGAAAGCGAGTTGAAGAAAGGAGCTCAGGGGCACTGTAATTCACAAACCTGCAGAGTTATAAATGACAGCTATCTTCCAAAAATATATTGAAGTAAGGCTGCCAAGAGGAGTTGAAAGCGGGGCAGAATTGCAGGAAACCGATTTCAGGAGGTAGACTGGAATTGCATGTAAAGCATAGGAAAAGAGGCAGAACGTCCACAATGATGCACTTGGCCAAAAAGGGCGTATGCGTTTTTTCCTGAATATATTCAGGAAAAAACGCATACGCCCTTTTTGGCCACCCAAGCAAGCTTGCAAAGGAAATCTGCACTACAATGAAGTCTCACTGCCCCCCGGTCAAAAGGGCCATCTGAAAAAAGTGTATAATCCAGAAAGGCAGGACAGGCCATGGAGAACTGGGAGCCTTGTTATGCTGATGGGCGTGATGTAAATTGCCAACAGCCACTCTGAAGAAGTGTATGGTGTTTCCTGAAACATCCAAAAAACAAAGCAACAGAGCCTAGGGCACTTCCACTTATGGTCCTATAGCTTAGGGAAATTAAAATCAAAAAGACACAGCCACCCTAAAGTTTGGGACGGCTCTGTTTGCAAGAACCTCGTTTACGGTACAAGTTCAATATCACAGAAAGAGAAAAATGGATAAAGAAGTTGTGGTACTTACGTACAATGCAATATCAGTCAGCAATGAAATCTATGTCATCAGGCCCGTAGCAGCATAATAAATGGATTCAGGTACGATGATTCTAAGTGAAATAAGTCACACAGAAAAAGAAACATCATAAGATATCACTAATACATGGAATGTAAACTTGGCTACACAAGAACTGTATTACAAAACAGAACAGAGTGTCAAATGTAGAAAACCAACTTAGGCTTGCTTAAGGGGAAGGGTGAGTTGGGGTGCTGCATAAAACCAGAGATTGAAATTAGCACAGATACCGTTCCATAAGCCAAATATGTAATAGACAAGAGCTACTCCTTGCTCAACGAAGTGGACTCAACACCCCATATTAAACGCCTAAGAATATACCTGACTAGTAAGAATCTTAAAACCTTTGAATTTATGTCTCCGAAAGAGAATCAAGCGTGTGTACAGCGGCATAAACGCAGCAGTGATAGGATTGGTGAGGTTCGGTGAGCAAATGCAGACCCTTTGAAGTCATATTGCATGGTACCCATTCCATGGGTCTCAACTCTCCAAGTTTAAGGGATTCTTCCTTCAGCTAAAACATGCATGTGGAACACAGAGTATGATCCACCGTGTGATCAGGAAACGTCTTCAAATGTGTCTCAGTTTTCGTCCCCTGGTACTCGGGTGCAACACTCCAGACGCTTTACTAACACTCCCTCCACTTGGAGAGTCAGTGCCTTTAACCTCCTGTATGGCCCAGTTTGCAATTTCTGCGGAAAATGTTCAGGAATAGGGAGAACCAATGATAAGCTAGCTGGAGGTGTCTGGACGGGCAAATTTAACTCTCATTTCCCACCAGGAAGAGGAATTAACCAAAGGCTCAGCGTGCCGTGCCGGATCCACACTAGGACCAGAAGCAATCCTTTGGTGTTGCAGCCAGCTCACAAGAAAGCGAGTTGAAGAAAGGAGCTCAGGGGCACTGTAATTCACAAACCTGCAGAGTTATAAATGACAGCTATCTTCCAAAAATATATTGAAGTAAGGCATCCAAGAGGAGTTGAAAGCGGAGCAGAATTGCAGGAAACCGATTTCAGGAGGCAGACAGGAATTGCATGTAAAGCATAGGAAAAGAGGCAGAACGTCCACAATGATGCACTTGGCCAAAAAGGGCGTATGCGTTTTTTCCTGAATATATTCAGGAAAAAACGCATACGCCCTTTTTGGCCAACCAAGCAAGCTTGCAAAGGAAATCTGCACTACAATGAAGTCTCACAGCCCCCCGGTCAAAAGGGCCATCTGAAAAAAGTGTAAAATCCAGAAAGGCAGGACAGGCCATGGAGAACTGGGAGCCTTGTTATGCTGGTGGGCGTGATGTAAATTGCCAACAGCCACTCTGGAGAAGTGTATGGTGTTTCCTGAAACATCTAAAAAACAAAGCAACAGAGCCTAGGACACTTCCACTTATGGTCCTATAGCTTAGGGAAATTAAAATCAAAAAGACACGGTCACCCCAAAGTTTGGGACAGCTCTGTTTACAAGAACCTCGTTTACGGTACAAGTTCAATATCACAGAAAGCGAAAAATGGATAAAGAATTTGTGGTACTTACGTACAATGCAATATCACTCAGCAATGAAATCTATGTCATCAGGCCCGTAGCAGCATAATGAGTGGATGCAGGTTTGATGAGTCTAAGTGAAATAAGTCACACAGAAAAAGAAACATCATAAGATATCACTACTACACGGAATGTAAACTTGGCTACACAGGAACTGAATTACAAAACAGAACAGGGTCTCAAATGTAGAAAACCAACTTATGCTTGCTTAAGGGGAAAGGTGAGTTGGGGTGCTGCATGAAACCAGAGATTGAAATTAGCACAGATACCGTTCCATAAGCCAAATATGCAATAGACAAGAGCTACTCCTTGCTGAACGAAGTGGACTCAACACCCCATATTAAACGCCTAAGAATATACCTGACTAGAAATAATCTTAAAACCTACGGATTTATATGTCTCCGAAAGACAATCAAGCGTGTGTACAGCGGCATAAACGCAGCAGTGATAGGATTGGTGAGGTTCGGTGAGCAAATGCAGACCCTTTGAAGTCATATTGCATGGTACCTATTCCATGGGTCTCAACTCTCCAGGTTTAAGGGATTCTTCCTTCAGCTAAAACATGCATGTGGAACCCAGAGTATGATCCACCGTGTGATCGGGAAACGTGTTCAAATGTGTCTCGTTTTCGTCCCTGGTACTCGGGTGCAACATTCCAGATGCTTTACTAACACTCTCCCCACTTGGAGAGTCAGTGCCTTTAACCTCCTGTTTGGCCCAGTTTGTAATTTCTGTGGAAAATGAACAGGAATAGGGAGAACGAAAGAGAGACTAGCTGGAGGTGTCTGGACGGGCAAATTTAACTCTCATTTCCCACCAGGAAGAGGAATTAACCAAAGGCTCAGCGTGCCGTGCCGGAACTACACTAGGGCTTGAAGCAATCCTGCGGTGTTGGGGCCAGCTCACAAGAAAGCGAGTTGAAGAAACGAGCTCAGGGGCACTGTAATTCACAAACCTGCAGAGTTATAAATGACAGCTATCGTCCAAAAATATATTGAAGTAAGGCTGCCAAGAGGACTTGAAAGCGGGGCAGAATTGCAGGAAATCGATTTCAGGAGGTACACTGGAATTGCATGTAAAGCATAGGAAAAGAGGCAGAACGTCCACAATGATGCACTTGGCCAAAAAGGGCGTATGCATTTTTTCCTGAATATATTCAGGAAAAAACGCATACGCCCTTTTTGGCCAACCAAGCAAGCTTGCAAAGGAAATCTGCACTACAATGAAGTCTCACTGCCCCCCGGTCAAAAGGGCCATCTGAAAAAAGTGTAAAATCCAGAAAGGCAGGACAGGCCATGGAGAACTGGGAGCCTTGTTATGCTGGTGGTCGTGATGTAAATTGCCAACAGCCACTATGGAGAAGTGTATGGTGTTTCCTGAAACATCTAAAAAACAAAGCAACAGAGCCTAGGGCACTTCCACTTATGGTCCCATAGCTTAGGGAAATTAAAATCAAAAAGACACGGTCACCCCAAAGTTTGGGATGGCTCTGTTTACAAGAACCTCGTTTACGGTACAAGTTCAATATCACAGAAAGCAAAAAATGGATAAAGAAGTTGTGGTACTTACGTACAATGCAATATCACTCAGCAATGAAATCTATGTCATCAGGCCCGTAGCAGCATAATGAGTGGATGCAGGTATGATGAGTCTAAGTGAAATAAGTCACACAGAAAAAGAAACATCATAAGATATCACTACTACACGGAATGTAAACTTGGCTACACAGGAACTGAATTACAAAACAGAACAGGGTGTCAAATGTAGAAAACCAACTTATGCTTGCTTAAGGGGAAAGGTGAGTTGGGGTGCTGCATGAAACCAGAGATTGAAATTAGCACAGATACTGTTCTATAAGCCAAATATGCAAGAGACTAGAGCTACTCCTTGCTGAACGAAGTGGACTCAACACCCCATATTAAACGCCTAAGAATATACCTGACTAGAAATAATCTTAAAACCTACGGATTTATATGTCTCCGAAAGAGAATCAAGCGTGTGTACAGTGGCATAAACGCAGCAGTGATAGGATTGGTGAGGTTAGGTGAGCAAATGCAGACCCTTTGAAGTCATATTGCATGGTACCCATTCCATGGGTCTCAACTCTCCAGGTTTAAGGGATTTTTCCTTCAGCTAAAACATGCATGTGGAACCCAGAGTATGATCCACCGTGTGATCGGAAAACGTGTTCAAATGTGTCTCGTTTTCGTCCCTGGTACTCGGGTGCAACATTCCAGATGCTTTACTAACACTCTCCCCACTTGGAGAGTCAGTGCCTTTAACCTCCTGTTTGGCCCAGTTTGTAATTTCTGTGGAAGATGAACAGGAAGATGGAGAACCAAGGAGAGACTAGCTGGAGGTGTCTGGAAGGGCAAATTTAACTCTCATTTCCCACCAGGAAGAGGAATTTACCAAAGGCTCAGCGTGCCATGCCGGAACCACACTAGGGTCTGAAGCAATCCTGCGGTGTTGCGGCCAGCTCACAAAAAAGCGAGTTGAAGAAAGGAGCTCAGGGACACTGTAATTCACAACCCTACAGAGTTAAAAATGACACTTATCGTCCAAAAATATATTGAAGTAAGGCTGCCAAGAGGACTTGAAAGCGGGGCAGAATTGCAGGAAACCGATTTCAGGAGGTAGACTGGAATTGCATGTAAAGCATAGGAAAAGAGGCAGAACGTCCACAATGATGCACTTGGCCAAAAAGGGCGTATGCTTTCTTTCCTGAATATATTCACGAAAAAACGCATACGCCCTTTTTGGCCAACCAAGCAAGCTTGCAAAGGAAATCTGCACTACAATGAAGTCTCACTGCCCCCCGGTCAAAAGGGCCATCTGAAAAAAGTGTAAAATCCAGAAAGGCAGGACAGGCCATGGAGAACTGGGAGCCTTGTTATGCTGATGGGCGGGATGTAAATTGCCAGCAGCCACTCTGGAGAAGTGTATGGTGTTTCCTGAAACATCCAAAAAACAAAGCAACAGAGCCTAGGGCACTTCCACTTATGGTCCTATAGCTTAGGGAAATTAAAATCAAAAAGACACAGCCACCCCAAGTTTGGGACGGCTCTGTTTACAAGAACCTCGTTTACGGTACAAGTTCAATATCACAGAAAGCGAAAAATGGATAAAGAAGTTGTGGTACTTACGTACAATGCAATATCACTCAGCAATGAAATCTATGTCATCAGGCCTGTAGCAGCATAATGACTGGATTCAGGTACGATGATTCTAAGTGAAATAAGTCACACAGAAAAAGAAACATCATAAGGTATCACTAATACATGGAATGTAAACTTGGCTACACAGGAAGTGAATTACAAAGCAAAACAGGGTCTCAAATGTAGAAAACCAACTTATGCTTGCTTAAGGGGAAAGGTGAGTTGGGGTGCTGCATAAAACCAGAGATTGAAATTAGCACAGATACCGTTCCATAAGCCAAATATGTAATAGACAAGAGCTACTCCTTACTCAACGAAGTGGACTCAACACCCCATATTAAACGCCTAAGAATATACCTGACTAGTAAGAATCTTAAAACCTATGGATTTATATGTCTCCGAAAGAGAATCAAGCGTGTGTACAGCGGCATAAACGCAGCAGTGATAGGATTGGTGAGGTTCGGTGAGCAAATGCAGACCCTTTGAAGTCATATTGCATGGTACCCATTACATCGGTCTCAACTCTCTAGGTCTAAGGGATTCTTCCTTCAGCTAAAACATCCATGTGGAACCAAGAGTATGATCCACCATGTGATCGGGAAATGTGTTCAAATGTGTCTCAGTTTTAGTCCCCTGGTACTAGGGTGCAACACTCCAGACGCTTTACTAACACTCTCCCCACTTGGAGAGTCAGTGCCTTTAACCTCCTGTTTGGCCCAGTTTGCAATTTCTGTGGAAGATGAACAGGAATAGTGAGAACCAATGAGAGACTAGCTCGAGGTGTCTGGACGGGCAAATTTAACTCTCATTTCCCACCAGGAAGAGGAATTAACCAAAGGTTCAGCATGCCGTGCCAGAACCAAACTAGGGCCTGAAGCAATCCTGCAGTGTTGCGGCCAGCTCACAAGAAAGCGAGTTGAAGAAAGGAGCTCAGGGGCACTGTAATTCACAAACATGCAGAGTTATAAATGACAGGTATCTTCCAAAAATATATTGAAGTAAGGCTGCCAAGAGGAGTTGAAAGCGTGGCAGAATTGCAGGAAACCGATTTCAGGAGGTAGACTGGAATTGTATGTAAAGCATAGGAAAAGAGGCAGAACGGCCACAATGATGCACTTGGCCAAAAAGGGCGTATGCGTTTTTTCCTGAATATATTCAGGAAAAAACGCATACGCCCTTTTTGGCCAACCAAGCAAGCTTGCAAAGGAAATCTGCACTACAATGAAGTCTCACTGCCCCCCGGTCAAAAGGGCCATCTGAAAAAAGTGTAAAATCCAGAAAGGCAGGACAGGCCATGGAGAACTGGGAGCCTTGTTATGCTGATGGGCGTGATGTAAATTGCCAACAGCCACTCTGGAGAAGTGTATGGTGTTTCCTGAAACATCCAAAAAACAAAGCAACAGAGCCTAGGGCACTTCCACTTATGGTCCTATAGCTTAGGGAAATTAAAATCAAAAAGACACAGCCACCCTAAAGTTTGGGACGGCTCTGTTTGCAAGAACCTCGTTTATGGTACAAGTTCAATATCACAGAAAGCGAAAAATGGATAAAGAAGTTGTGGTACTTACGTACAATGCAATATCAGTCAGCAATGAAATCTATGTCATCAGGCCCGTAGCAGCATAATGAATGGATTCAGGTACGATGATTCTAAGTGAAATAAGTCACACAGAAAAAGAAACATCATAAGATATCACTAATACATGGAATGTAAACTTGGCTACACAAGAACTGAATTACAAAACAGAACAGAGTGTCAAATGTGGAAAACCAACTTAGGCTTGCTTAAGGGGAAGGGTGAGTTGGGGTGCTGCATAAAACCAGAGATTGAAATTAGCACAGATACCGTTCCATAAGCCAAATATGTAATAGACAAGAGCTACTCCTTGCTCAACGAAGTGGACTCAACACCCCATATTAAACGCCTAAGAATATACCTGACTAGTAAGAATCTTAAAACCTTTGAATTTATGTCTCCGAAAGAGAATCAAGCGTGTGTACAGCGGCATAAACGCAGCAGTGATAGGATTGGTGAGGTTCGGTGAGCAAATGCAGACCCTTTGAAGTCATATTGCATGGTACCCATTCCATGGGTCTCAACTCTCCAGGTTTAAGGGATTCTTCCTTCAGCTAAAACATGCATGTGGAACACAGAGTATGATCCACCGTGTGATCGGGAAACGTGTTCAAATGTGTCTCAGTTTTCGTCCCCTGGTACTCGGGTGCAACACTCCAGACGCTTTACTAACACTCTCCCCACTTGGAGAGTCAGTGCCTTTAACCTCCTGTATGGCCCAGTTTGCAATTTCTGCGGAAAATGTTCAGGAATAGGGAGAACCAATGAGAAACTAGCTGGAGGTGTCTGGACGGGCAAATTTAACTCTCATTTCCCACCAGGAAGAGGAATTAACCAAAGGCTCAGCGTGCCGGGCCGGATCCACACTAGGACCAGAAGCAATCCTTTGGTGTTGCAGCCAGCTTACAAGAAAGCGAGTTGAAGAAAGGAGCTCAGGGGCACTGTAATTCACAAACCTGCAGAGTTATAAATGACAGCTATCTTCCAAAAATATATTGAAGTAAGGCAGCCAAGAGGAGTTGAAAGCGGAGCAGAATTGCAGGAAACCGATTTCAGGAGGCAGACAGGAATTGCATGTAAAGCATAGGAAAAGAGGCAGAACGTCCACAACGATGCACTTGGCCAAAAAGGGCGTATGCGTTTTTTCCTGAATATATTCAGGAAAAAACGCATACGCACTTTTTGGCCAACCAAGCAAGCTTGCAAAGGAAATCTGCACTACAATGAAGTCTCACTGCCGCCCAGTCAAAAGGGCCATCTGAAAAATGTGTAAAATCCAGAAAGGCAGGGCAGGCCATGGAGAACTGGGAGCCTTGTTATGCTGATGGGCGGGATGTAAATTGCCAACAGCCACTCTGGAGAAGTGTATGGTGTTTCCTGAAACATCTAAAAAACAAAGCAACAGAGCCAAGGGCACTTCCACTTATGGTCCTATAGCTTAGGGAAATTAAAATCAAAAAGACACAGCCACCCCAAAGTTTGGGACGGCTCTGTTTACAAGAACCTCGTTTATGGTACAAGTTCAATATCACAGAAAGCGAAAAATGGATAAAGAAGTTGTGGTACTTACGTACAATGCAATATCACTCAGCAATGAAATCTATGCCATCAGGCACGTAGAAGCATAATGAGTGGATTCAGGTACGATGATTCTAAGTGAAATAAGTCACACAGAAAAAGAAACATCATAAGATATCACCAATACACGGAATGTAAACTTGGCTACACAGGAACTGAATTACAAAACAGAACAGGGTGTCAAATGTAGAAAACCAACTTATGCTTGCTTAAGGGGAAAGGTGAGTTGGGGTGCTGCATGAAACCAGAGATTGAAATTAGCACAGATACCGTTCCATAAGCCAAATATGCAATAGACAAGAGCTACTCCTTGCTGAACGAAGTGGACTCAACACCCCATATTAAACGCCTAAGAATATACCTGACTAGTAAGAATATTAAAACCTATGGATTTATATGTCTCCGAAAGAGAATCAAGCGTGTGTACAGCGGCATAAACGCAGCAGTGATAGGATTGGTGAGGTTCGGTGAGCAAATGCAGACCCTTTGAAGTCATATTGCATGGTACCCATTCCATGGGTCTCAACTCTCCAGGTTTAAGGGATTCTTCCTTCAGCTAAAACATGCATGTGGAACACAGAGTATGATCCACCGTGTGATCGGGAAACGTGTTCAAATGTGTCTCAGTTTTCGTCCCCTGGTACTCGGGTGCAAACTCCAGACGCTTTACTAACACTCTCCCCACTTGGAGAGTCAGTGCCTTTAACCTCCTGTTTGGCCCAGTTTGCAATTTCTGCGGAAAATGTACAGGAATAGGGAGAACCAATGAGAGACTAGCTGGGGGTGTCTGGACGGGCAAATTTAACTCTCATTTCCCACCAGGAAGAGGAATTAACCAAAGGCTCAGCGTGCCGTGCCGGAACCACACTAGGGCCTGAAGCAATCCTGCGGTGTTGCGGCCAGCTCACAAGAAAGCGAGTTGAAGAAAGGAGCTCAGGGGCACTGTAATTCACAAACCTGCAGAGTTATAAATGACAGCTATCGTCCAAAAATATATTGAAGTAAGGCTGCCAAGAGGACTTGAAAGCGGGGCAGAATTGCAGGAAACCGATTTCAGGAGGTAGACGGGAATTGCATGTAAAGCATAGGAAAAGAGGCAGAACGTCCACAATGATGCACTTGGCCAAAAAGGGCGTATGCGTTTTTTCCTGAATATATTCAGGAAAAAACGCATACGCCCTTTTTGGCCAACCAAGCAAGCTTGCAAAGGAAATCTGCACTACAATGAAGTCTCACTGCCCCCCGGTCAAAAGGGCCATCTGAAAAAAGTGTAAAATCCAGAAAGGCAGGACAGGCCATGGAGAACTGGGAGCCTTGTTATGCTGGTGGTCGTGATGTAAATTGCCAACAGCCACTCTGGAGAAGTGTATGGTGTTTCCTGAAACATCTAAAAAACAAAGCAACAGAGCCTAGGGCACTTCCACTTATGGTCCTATAGCTTAGGGAAATTAAAATCAAAAAGACACAGCCACCCCAAAGTTTGGGCCGGCTCTGTTTACAAGAACCTCGTTTATGTTACAAGTTCAATATCACAGAAAGCAAAAAATGGATAAAGAAGTTGTGGTACTTACGTACAATGCAATATCACTCAGCAATGAAATCTATGTCATCAGGCCCGTAGCAGCATAATGAGTGGATGCAGGTATGATGAGTCTAAGTGAAATAAGTCACACAGAAAAAGAAACATCATAAGATATCACTACTACACGGAATGTAAACTTGGCAACACAGGAACTGAATTACAAAACAGAACAGGGTGTCAAATGTAGAAAACCAACTTATGCTTGCTTAAGGGGAAAGGTGAGTTGGGGTGCTGCATGAAACCAGAGATTGAAATTAGCACAGATACTGTTCCATAAGCCAAATATGCAATAGACTAGAGCTACTCCTTGCTGAACGAAGTGGACTCAACACCCCATATTAAACGCCTAAGAATATAACTGACTAGAAATAATCTTAAAACCTACGGATTTATATATCTCCGAAAGAGAATCAAGCGTGTGTACAGCGGCATAAACGCAGCAGTGATAGGATTGGTGAGGTTAGGTGAGCAAATGCAGACCCTTTGAAGTCATATTGCATGGTACCCATTCCATGGGTCTCAACTCTCCAGGTTTAAGGGATTCTTCCTTCAGCTAAAACATGCATGTGGAACACAGAGTATGATCCACCGTGTGATCAGGAAACGTGTTCAAATGTGTCTCAGTTTTCGTCCCCTGGTACTCGGGTGCAACATTCAAGACGCTTTACTAGCACTCTCCCCACTTGGAGAGTCAGTGTCTTTAAACTCCTGTTTGGCCCAGTTTGCAATTTCTACGGAAAATGTACAAGAATAGGGAGAACCAATGAGAAACTAGCTGGAGGTGTCTGGACGGGCAAATTTAACTCTCAATTCCCACCAGAAAGAGGAATTAACAAAAGGCTCAGCATGCCTTGCCGGAACCACACTAGGGCCTGAAGCAATCCTGCGGTGTTGCGGCCAGCTCACAAGAAAGCGAGTTGAAGAAAGGAGCTCAGGGGCACTGTAATTCACAAACCTGCAGAGTTATAAATGACAGCTATCGTCCAAAAATATATTGAAGTAAGGCTGCCAAGAGGACTTGAAAGCGGGGCAGGATTGCAGGAAACCGATTTCAGGAGGTAGACAGAAATTGCATGTAAAGCATAGGAAAAGAGGCAGAACGTCCACAATGATGCACTTGGCCAAAAAGGGCGTATGCGTTTTTTCCTGAATATATTCAGGAAAAAACGCATACGCCCTTTTTGGCCAACCAAGCAAGCTTGCAAAGGAAATCTGCACTACAATGAAGTCTCACTGCCCCCCGGTCAAAAGGGCCATCTGAAAAAAGTGTAAAATCCAGAAAGGCAGGACAGGCCATGGAGAACTGGGAGCCTTGTTATGCTGATGGGCGGGATGTAAATTGCCAACAGCCACTCTGGAGAAGTGTATGGTGTTTCCTGAAACATCTAAAAAACAAAGCAACAGAGCCTAGGGCACTTCCACTTATGGTCCTATAGCTTAGGGAAATTAAAATCAAAAAGACACAGCCTCCCCAAACTTTGGGACGGCTCTGTTTACAAGAACCTCATTTACCGTACAAGTTCAATATCACAGAAAGCGAAAAATGGATACAGAAGTTGTGGTACTTACATACAATGCAATATCACTCAGCAATGAAATCTATGTCATCAGGCCCGTAGCAGCATAATGAGTGGATTCAGGTATGATGATTCTAAGTGAAATAAGTCACACAGAAAAAGAAACACCATAAGATATCACTACTGCACGGAAGGTAAACTTGGCTACACAAGAACTGAATTACAAAACAGAACAGTGTCTCAAATGTAGAAAACCAACTTATGCTTGCTTGAGGGGAAAGGTGAGTTGGGGTGCTGCATGAAACCAGAGATTGAAATTAGCACAGATACCGTTCCATAAGCCAAATATGTAGTAGACAAGAGCTACTCCTTGCTCAACGAAGTGGACTCAACACCCCATATTAAACGCCAAAGAATATACCTGACTAGTAAGAATATTAAAACCTACGGATTTATATGTCTCCGAAAGAGAATCAAGCGTGTGTACAGCAGCATAAACGCAGCAGTGATAGGATTGGTGAGGTTCGGTGAGCAAATGCAGACCCTTTGAAGTCATATTGCATGGTACCCATTCCATGGGTCTCAACTCTCCAAGTTTAAGGGATTCTTCCTTCAGCTAAAACATGCATGTGGAACACAGAGTATGATCCACCATGTGATCAGGAAACGTGTTCAAATGTGTCTCAGTTTTCGTCCCCTGGTACTCGGGTGCAACACTCCAGACGCTTTACTAACACTCTCTCCACTTGGAGAGTCAGTGCCTTTAACCTCCTGTATGGCCCAGTTTGCAATTTCTGCGGAAAATGTACAGGAATAGGGAGAACCAATGATAAACTAGCTGGAGGTGTCTGGACGGGCAAATTTAACTCTCATTTCCCACCAGGAAGAGGAATTAACCAAAGGCTCAGCGTGCCGTGCTGGATCCACACTAGGGCCTGAAGCAATCCTGCGGTGTTGCGGCCAGCTCACAAAAAAGCGAGTTGAAGAAAGGAGCTCAGGGGCACTGTAATTCACAAACCTGCAGAGTTATAAATGACAGCTATCGTCGAAAAATATATTGAAGTAAGGCTGCCAAGAGGACTTGAAAGTGGTGCAGAATTGCACGAAACCGATTTCAGGAGGTAGACTGGAATTGCATGTAAAGCATAGGAAAAGAGGCAGAACGTCCACAATGATGCACTTGGGCAAAAAGGGCGTATGCGTTTTTTCCTGAATATATTCAGGAAAAAACGCATACGCCCTTTTTGGCCAACCAAGCAAGCTTGCAAAGGAAATCTGCACTACAATGAAGTCTCACTGCTGCCCAGTTAAAAGGGCCATCTGAAAAATGTGTAAAATCCAGAAAGGCAGGACAGGCCATGGAGAACTGGGAGCCTTGTTATGCTGATGGGCGGGATGTAAACTGCCAACAGCCACTCTGGGGAAGTGTATGCTGTTTCCTGAAACATCTAAAAAACAAAGCAACAGAGCCTAGGGCACTTCCACTTATGGTCCTATAGCTTAGGGAAATTAAAATCAAAAAGACACAGCCACCCCAAAGTTTGGGAAGGCTCTGTTTACAAGAACCTCGTTTATGGTACAAGTTCAATATCACAGAAAGCTAAAAATGGATAAAGAAGTTGTGGTACTTAGGTACAATGCAATATCACTCAGCAATGAAATCTATGTCATCAGGCCCGTACCAGCATAATGAGTGGATTCAGGTACGATGATTCTAAGTGAAATAAGTCACACAGAAAAAGAAACATCATAAGATATCACCAATACACGGAATGT
Organism: Leucopleurus acutus; assembly: GCF_964270905.1. Classification (NCBI taxonomy): domain Eukaryota; kingdom Metazoa; phylum Chordata; class Mammalia; order Artiodactyla; family Delphinidae; genus Leucopleurus; species Leucopleurus acutus. Next base: position 118,889,888 of record NC_139142.1, on the reverse strand, counting down.
AAACTTGGCTACACAGGAACTGAATTACAAAACAGAACAGGGTCTCAAATGTAGAAAACCAACTTATGCTTGCTTAAGGGGAAAGGTGAGTTGGGGTGCTGCATAAAACCAGAGATTGAAATTAGCACAGATACCGTTCCTTAAGCCAAATATGCAATAGACAAGAGCTACTCCTTGCTGAACGAAGTGGACTCAACACCCCATATTAAACGCCTAAGAATATACCTGACTAGAAATAATCTTAAAACCTACGGATTTATATGTCTCCGAAAGAGAATCAAGCGTGTGTACAGTGGCATAAACGCAGCAGTGATAGGATTGGTGAGGTTCGGTGAGCAAATGCAGACCCTTTAAAGTCATATTGCATGGTACCCATTCCATGGGTCTCAACTCTCCAGGTTTAAGGGATTCTTCCTTCAGCTAAAACATGCATGTGGAACGCAGAGTATGATCCACCGTGTGATTCGGAAACGTGTTCAAATGTGTCTCGTTTTCGTCCCCTGGTACTCGGGTGCAACATTCCAGACGCTTTACTAACACTCTCCCCACTTGGAGAGTCAGTGCCTTTAACCTCCTGTTTGGCCCAGTTTGCAATTTCTGTGGAAAATGAACAGGAATAGGGAGAACGAAAGAGAGACTAGCTGGAGGTGTCTGGACGGGCAAATTTAACTCTCATTTCCGACCAGAAAGAGGAATTAACCAAAGGCTCAGCGTGCCGTGCCGGAAATACACTAGGGCCTTATGCAATCCGGTGGTGTTGCGGCCAGCTCACAAGAAAGCGAGTTGAAGAAAGGAGCTCAGGGGCACTGTAATTCACAAACCTGCAGAGTTATAAATGACAGCTATCGTCCAAAAATATATTGAAGTAAGGCTGCCAAGAGGACTTGAAAGCGGGGCAGAATTGCAGGAAATCGATTTCAGGAGGTACACTGGAATTGCATGTAAAGCATAGAAAAGAGGCAGAACGTCCACAATGATGCACTTGGCCAAAAAGGGCGTATGCGTTTTTTCCTGAATATATTCAGGAAAAAACGCATACGCCCTTTTTGGCCAACCAAGCAAGCTTGCAAAGGATATCTGCACTACAATGAAGTCTCACAGCCCCCCGGTCAAAAGGGCCATCTGAAAAAAGTGTAAAATCTAGAAAGGCAGGACAGGCCATGGAGAACTGGGAGCCTTGTTATGCTGATGGGCGGGATGTAAATTGCCAACAGCCACTCTGGAGAAGTGTATGGTGTTTCCTGAAACATCTAAAAAACTAAGCAACAGAGCCTAGGGCACTTCCACTTATGGTCCTATAGCTTAGGGAAATTAAAATCAAAAAGACACGGTCACCCCAAAGTTTGGGACGGCTCTGTTTACAAGAACCTCGTTTACGGTACAAGTTCAATATCACAGAAAGCGAAAAATGGATAAAGAAGTTGTGGTACTTACGTACAATGCAATGTCACTCAGCAATGAAATCTATGTCATCAGGCCCGTAGCAGCATAATGAGTGGATGCAGGTATGATGAGTCTAAGTGAAATAAGTCACACAGAAAAAGAAACATCATAAGATATCACTACTACACGGAATGTAAACTTGGCTACACAGGAACTGAATTACAAAACAGAACAGGGTGTCAAATGTAGAAAACGAACTTATGCTTGCTTAAGGGGAAAGGTGAGTTGGGGTGCTGCATGAAACCAGAGATTGAAATTAGCACAGATACTGTTCTATAAGCCAAATATGCAATAGACTAGAGCTACTCCTTGCTCAACGAAGTGGACTCAACACCCCATATTAAACGCCTAAGAATATACCTGACTAGAAATAATCTTAAAACCTACGGATTTATATGTCTCCGAAAGACAATCAAGCGTGTGTACAGCGGCATAAACGCAGCAGTGATAGGATTGGTGAGGTTAGGTGAGCAAATGCAGACCCTTTGAAGTCATATTGCATGGTACCCATTCCATGGGTCTCAACTCTCCAGGTTTAAGGGATTTTTCCTTCAGCTAAAACATGCATGTGGAACCCAGAGTATGATCCACCGTGTGATCGGGAAACGTGTTCAAATGTGTCTCGTTTTCGTCCCTGGTACTCGGGTGCAACATTCCAGATGCTTTACTAACACTCTCCCCACTTGGAGAGTCAGTGCCTTTAACCTCCTGTTTGGCCCAGTTTGTAATTTCTGTGGAAGATGAACAGGAAGATGGAGAACCAAGGAGAGACTAGCTGGAGGTGTCTGGAAGGGTAAATTTAACTCTCATTTCCCACCAGGAAGAGGAATTAACCAAAGGCTCAGCGTGCCATGCCGGAACCACAACAGGGACTGAAGCAATCCTGCGGTGTTGCGGCCAGCTCACAAAAAAGCGAGTTGAAGAAAGGAGCTCAGGGACACTGTAATTCACAACCCTTCAGAGTTATAAATGACACTTATCGTCCAAAAATATATTGAAGTAAGGCTGCCAAGAGGACTTGAAAGCGGGGCAGAATTGCAGGAAACCGATTTCAGGAGGTACACTGGAATTGCATGTAAAGCATAGGAAAAGAGGCAGAACGTCCACAATGATGCACTTGGTTGGCCAAAATGGGCGTATGCGTTTTTTCCTGAATATATTCAGGAAAGAACGCATACGCCCTTTTTGGCCAACCAAGCAAGCTTGCAAAGGAAATCTGCACTACAATGAAGTCTCACTGCCCCCCGGTCAAAAGGGCCATCTGAAAAAAGTGTAAAATCCAGAAAGGCAGGACAGGCCATGGAGAACTGGGAGCCTTGTTATGCTGATGGGCGGGATGTAAATTGCCAGCAGCCACTCTGGAGAAGTGTATGGTGTTTCCTGAAACATCCAAAAAACAAAGCAACAGAGCCTAGGGCACTTCCACTTATGGTCCTATAGCTTAGGGAAATTAAAATCAAAAAGACACAGCCACCCCAAGTTTGGGACGGCTCTGTTTACAAGAACCTCGTTTACGGTACAAGTTCAATATCACAGAAAGCGAAAAATGGATAGAGAAGTTGTGGTACTTACGTACAATGCAATATCACTCAGCAATGAAATCTATGTCATCAGGCCCGTCGCAGCATAATGAGTGGATTCAGGTACGATGATTCTAAGTGAAATAAGTCACACAGAGAAAGAAACATCATAAGATATCACTACTACACGGAATGTAAACTTGGCTACACAGGAACTGAATTACAAAACAGAACAGGGTGTCAAATGTAGAAAACCAACTTATGCTTGCTTAAGGGGAAAGGTGAGTTGGGGTGCTGCATGAAACCAGAGATTGAAATTAGCACAGATACCGTTCCATAAGCCAAATATGCAATAGACAAGAGCTACTCCTTGCTGAACGAAGTGGACTCAACACCCCATATTAAACGCCTAAGAATATACCTGACTAGTAAGAATATTAAAACCTACGGATTTATATGTCTCCGAAAGAGAATCAAGCGTGTGTACAGCGGCATAAACGCAGCAGTGATAGGATTGGTGAGGTTCGGTGAGCAAATGCAGACCCTTTGAAGTCATATTGCATGGTACCCATTCCATGGGTCTCAACTCTCCAGGTTTAAGGGATTCTTCCTTCAGCTAAAACATGCATGTGGAACACAGAGTATGATCCACCGTGTGATCGGGAAACGTGTTCAAATGTGTCTCAGTTTTCTTCCCCTGGTACTTGGGTGCAACACTCCAGACGCTTTACTAACACTCTCCCCACTTGGAGAGTCAGTGCCTTTAACCTCCTGTATGGCCCAGTTTGCAATTTCTGCGGAAAATGTTCAGGAATAGGGAGAACCAATGAGAAACTACCTGGAGGTGTCTGGACGGGCAAATTTAACTCTCATTTCCCACCAGGAAGAGGAATTAACCAAAGGCTCTGCGTGCCGTGCCGGATCCACACTAGGACCAGAAGCAATCCTTTGGTGTTGCAGCCAGCTCACAAGAAAGCGAGTTGAAGAAAGGAGCTCAGGGGCACTGTAATTCACAAACCTGCAGAGTTATAAATGACAGCTATCGTCCAAAAATATTTTGAAGTAAGGCTGCCAAGAGGATTTGAAAGCGGGGCAGAATTGCAGGAAACCGATTTCAGGAGGTAGACAGGAATTGCATGTAAAGCATAGGAAAAGAGGCAGAACGTCCACAATGATGCACTTGGCCAAAAAGGGCGTATGCGTTTTTTCCTGAATATATTCAGGAAAAAACGCATACGCCCTTTTTGGCCAACCAAGAAAGCTTGCAAAGGAAATCTGCACTACAATGAAGTCTCACTGCCCCCCGGTCAAAAGGGCCATCTGAAATATGTGTAAAATCCAGAAAGGCAGGACAGGCCATGGAGAACTGGGAGCCTTGTTATGCTGGTGGGCTTGATGTAAATTGCCAACAGCCACTCTGGAGAAGTGTATGGTGTTTCCTGAAACATCTAAAAAACAAAGCAACAGAGCCTAGGGCACTTCCACTTATGGTCCTATAGTTTAGGGAAATTAAAATCAAAAAGACACAGCCACCCCAAAGTCTGGGAAGGCTCTGTTTACAAGAACCTCGTTTACCGTACAAGTTCAATATCACAGAAAGCGAAAAATGGATACAGAAGTTGTGGTACTTACATACAATGCAATATCACTCAGCAATGAAATCTATGTCATCAGGCCCGTAGCAGCATAATGAGTGGATTCAGGTATGATGATTCTAAGTGAAATAAGTCACACAGAAAAAGAAACACCATAAGATATCACTACTGCACGGAAGGTAAACTTGGCTACACAAGAACTGAATTACAAAACAGAACAGTGTCTCAAATGTAGAAAACCAACTTATGCTTGCTTGAGGGGAAAGGTGAGTTGGGGTGCTGCATGAAACCAGAGATTGAAATTAGCACAGATACCGTTCCATAAGCCAAATATGTAATAGACAAGAGCTACTCCTTGCTCAACGAAGTGGACTCAACACCCCATATTAAACGCCAAAGAATATACCTGACTAGTAAGAATATTAAAACCTACGGATTTATATGTCTCCGAAAGAGAATCAAGCGTGTGTACAGCAGCATAAACGCAGCAGTGATAGGATTGGTGAGGTTCGGTGAGCAAATGCAGACCCTTTGAAGTCATATTGCATGGTACCCATTCCATGGGTCTCAACTCTCCAAGTTTAAGGGATTCTTCCTTCAGCTAAAACATGCATGTGGAACACAGAGTATGATCCACCGTGTGATCAGGAAACGTGTTCAAATGTGTCTCAGTTTTCGTTCCCTGGTACTCGGGTGCAACACTCCAGACGCTTTACTAACACTCTCCCCACTTGGAGAGTCAGTGCCTTTAACCTCCTGTTTGGCCCAGTTTGTAATTTCTGTGGAAAATGAACAGGAATAGGGAGAACGAAAGAGAGACTAGCTGGAGGTGTCTGGACGGGCAAATTTAACTCTCATTTCCCACCAGGAAGAGGAATTAACCAAAGGCTCAGCGTGCCGTGCCGGAACTACACTAGGGCCTGAAGCAATCCTGCGGTGTTGCGGCCAGCTCACAAGAAAGCGAGTTGAAGAAACGAGCTCAGGGGCACTGTAATTCACAAACCTGCAGAGTTATAAATGACAGCTATCGTCCAAAAATATATTGAAGTAAGGCTGCCAAGAGGACTTGAAAGCGGGGCAGAATTGCAGGAAATCGATTTCAGGAGGTACACTGGAATTGCATGTAAAGCATAGGAAAAGAGGCAGAACGTCCACAATGATGCACTTGGCCAAAAAGGGCGTATGCATTTTTTCCTGAATATATTCAGGAAAAAACGCATACGCCCTTTTTGGCCAACCAAGCAAGCTTGCAAAGGAAATCTGCACTACTATGAAGTCTCACTGCCCCCCGGTCAAAAGGGCCATCTGAAAAAAGTGTAAAATCCAGAAAGGCAGGACAGGCCATGGAGAACTGGGAGCCTTGTTATGCTGGTGGTCGTGATGTAAATTGCCAACAGCCTCTCTGGAGGAGTGTATGGTGTTTCCTGAAACATCTAAAAAACAAAGCAACAGAGCCTAGGGCACTTCCACTTATGGTCCTATAGCTTAGGGAAATTAAAATCAAAAAGACACAGCCACCCCAAAGTTTGGGCCGGCTCTGTTTACAAGAACCTCGTTTATGTTACAACTTCAATATCACAGAAAGCAAAAAATGGATAAAGAAGTTGTGGTACTTACGTACAATGCAATATCACTCAGCAATGAAATCTATGTCATCAGGCCCGTAGCAGCATAATGAGTGGATGCAGGTATGATGAGTCTAAGTGAAATAAGTCACACAGAAAAAGAAACATCATAAGATATCACTACTACACGGAATGTAAACTTGGCAACACAGGAACTGAATTACAAAACAGAACAGGGTGTCAAATGTAGAAAACCAACTTATGCTTGCTTAAGGGGAAAGGTGAGTTGGGGTGCTGCATGAAACCAGAGATTGAAATTAGCACAGATACTGTTCCATAAGCCAAATATGCAATAGACTAGAGCTACTCCTTGCTGAACGAAGTGGACTCAACACCCCATATTAAACGCCTAAGAATATACCTGACTAGAAATAATCTTAAAACCTACGGATTTATATGTCTCCGAAAGACAATCAAGCGTGTGTACAGCGGCATAAACGCAGCAGTGATAGGATTGGTGAGGTTAGGTGAGCAAATGCAGACCCTTTGAAGTCATATTGCATGGTACCCATTCCATGGGTCTCAACTCTCCAGGTTTAAGGGATTCTTCCTTCAGCTAAAACATGCATGTGGAACACAGAGTATGATCCACCGTGTGATCAGGAAACGTGTTCAAATGTGTCTCAGTTTTCGTCCCCTGGTACTCGGGTGCAACATTCAAGACGCTTTACTAGCACTCTCCCCACTTGGAGAGTCAGTGTCTTTAAACTCCTGTTTGGCCCAGTTTGCAATTTCTACGGAAAATGTACAAGAATAGGGAGAACCAATGAGAAACTAGCTGGAGGTGTCTGGACGGGCAAATTTAACTCTCATTTCCCACCAGAAAGAGGAATTAACAAAAGGCTCAGCATGCCTTGCCGGAACCACACTAGGGCCTGAAGCAATCCTGCGGTGTTGCGGCCAGCTCACAAGAAAGCGAGTTGAAGAAAGGAGCTCAGGGGCACTGTAATTCACAAACCTGCAGAGTTATAAATGACAGCTATCGTCCAAAAATATATTGAAGTAAGGCTGCCAAGAGGACTTGAAAGCGGGGCAGGATTGCAGGAAACCGATTTCAGGAGGTAGACAGAAATTGCATGTAAAGCATAGGAAAAGAGGCAGAACGTCCACAATGATGCACTTGGCCAAAAAGGGCGTATGCGTTTTTTCCTGAATATATTCAGGAAAAAACGCATACGCCCTTTTTGGCCAACCAAGCAAGCTTGCAAAGGAAATCTGCACTACAATGAAGTCTCACTGCCCCCCGGTCAAAAGGGCCATCTGAGAAAAGTGTAAAATCCAGAAAGGCAGGACAGGCCATGGAGAACTGGGAGCCTTGTTATGCTGATGGGCGGGATGTAAATTGCCAACAGCCACTCTGGAGAAGTGTATGGTGTTTCCTGAAACATCTAAAAAACAAAGCAACAGAGCCTAGGGCACTTCCACTTATGGTCCTATAGCTTAGGGAAATTAAAATCAAAAAGACACAGCCTCCCCAAACTTTGGGACGGCTCTGTTTACAAGAACCTCATTTACCGTACAAGTTCAATATCACAGAAAGCGAAAAATGGATACAGAAGTTGTGGTACTTACATACAATGCAATATCACTCAGCAATGAAATCTATGTCATCAGGCCCGTAGCAGCATAATGAGTGGATTCAGGTATGATGATTCTAAGTGAAATAAGTCACACAGAAAAAGAAACACCATAAGATATCACTACTGCACGGAAGGTAAACTTGGCTACACAAGAACTGAATTACAAAACAGAACAGTGTCTCAAATGTAGAAAACCAACTTATGCTTGCTTGAGGGGAAAGGTGAGTTGGGGTGCTGCATGAAACCAGAGATTGAAATTAGCACAGATACCGTTCCATAAGCCAAATATGTAGTAGACAAGAGCTACTCCTTGCTCAACGAAGTGGACTCAACACCCCATATTAAACGCCAAAGAATATACCTGACTAGTAAGAATATTAAAACCTACGGATTTATATGTCTCCGAAAGAGAATCAAGCGTGTGTACAGCAGCATAAACGCAGCAGTGATAGGATTGGTGAGGTTCGGTGAGCAAATGCAGACCCTTTGAAGTCATATTGCATGGTACCCATTCCATGGGTCTCAACTCTCCAAGTTTAAGGGATTCTTCCTTCAGCTAAAACATGCATGTGGAACACAGAGTATGATCCACCATGTGATCAGGAAACGTGTTCAAATGTGTCTCAGTTTTCGTCCCCTGGTACTCGGGTGCAACACTCCAGACGCTTTACTAACACTCTCTCCACTTGGAGAGTCAGTGCCTTTAACCTCCTGTATGGCCCAGTTTGCAATTTCTGTGGAAAATGTACAGGAATAGGGAGAACCAATGATAAACTAGCTGGAGGTGTCTGGACGGGCAAATTTAACTCTCATTTCCCACCAGGAAGAGGAATTAACCAAAGGCTCAGCGTGCCGTGCTGGATCCACACTAGGGCCTGAAGCAATCCTGCGGTGTTGCGGCCAGCTCACAAAAAAGCGAGTTGAAGAAAGGAGCTCAGGGGCACTGTAATTCACAAACCTGCAGAGTTATAAATGACAGCTATCGTCGAAAAATATATTGAAGTAAGGCTGCCAAGAGGACTTGAAAGTGGTGCAGAATTGCACGAAACCGATTTCAGGAGGTAGACTGGAATTGCATGTAAAGCATAGGAAAAGAGGCAGAACGTCCACAATGATGCACTTGGGCAAAAAGGGCGTATGCGTTTTTTCCTGAATATATTCAGGAAAAAACGCATACGCCCTTTTTGGCCAACCAAGCAAGCTTGCAAAGGAAATCTGCACTACAATGAAGTCTCACTGCCGCCCAGTTAAAAGGGCCATCTGAAAAATGTGTAAAATCCAGAAAGGCAGGACAGGCCATGGAGAACTGGGAGCCTTGTTATGCTGATGGGCGGGATGTAAACTGCCAACAGCCACTCTGGGGAAGTGTATGCTGTTTCCTGAAACATCTAAAAAACAAAGCAACAGAGCCTAGGGCACTTCCACTTATGGTCCTATAGCTTAGGGAAATTAAAATCAAAAAGACACAGCCACCCCAAAGTTTGGGAAGGCTCTGTTTACAAGAACCTCGTTTATGGTACAAGTTCAATATCACAGAAAGCTAAAAATGGATAAAGAAGTTGTGGTACTTAGGTACAATGCAATATCACTCAGCAATGAAATCTATGTCATCAGGCCCGTACCAGCATAATGAGTGGATTCAGGTACGATGATTCTAAGTGAAATAAGTCACACAGAAAAAGAAACATCATAAGATATCACCAATACACGGAATGTAAACTTGGCTACACAGGAACTGAATTACAAAACAGAACAGGGTCTCAAATGTAGAAAACCAACTTATGCTTGCTTAAGGGGAAAGGTGAGTTGGGGTGCTGCATGAAACCAGAGATTGAAATTAGCACAGATACCGTTCCTTAAGCCAAATATGCAATAGACAAGAGCTACTCCTTGCTGAACGAAGTGGACTCAACACCCCATATTAAACGCCTAAGAATATACCTGACTAGAAATAATCTTAAAACCTACGGATTTATATGTCTCCGAAAGAGAATCAAGCGTGTGTACAGTGGCATAAACGCAGCAGTGATAGGATTGGTGAGGTTCGGTGAGCAAATGCAGACCCTTTAAAGTCATATTGCATGGTACCCATTCCATGGGTCTCAACTCTCCAGGTTTAAGGGATTCTTCCTTCAGCTAAAACATGCATGTGGAACGCAGAGTATGATCCACCGTGTGATTCGGAAACGTGTTCAAATGTGTCTCGTTTTCGTCCCCTGGTACTCGGGTGCAACATTCCAGACGCTTTACTAACACTCTCCCCACTTGGAGAGTCAGTGCCTTTAACCTCCTGTTTGGCCCAGTTTGCAATTTCTGTGGAAAATGAACAGGAATAGGGAGAACGAAAGAGAGACTAGCTGGAGGTGTCTGGACGGGCAAATTTAACTCTCATTTCCGACCAGAAAGAGGAATTAACCAAAGGCTCAGCGTGCCGTGCCGGAAATACACTAGGGCCTTATGCAATCCGGTGGTGTTGCGGCCAGCTCACAAGAAAGCGAGTTGAAGAAAGGAGCTCAGGGGCACTGTAATTCACAAACCTGCAGAGTTATAAATGACAGCTATCGTCCAAAAATATATTGAAGTAAGGCTGCCAAGAGGACTTGAAAGCGGGGCAGAATTGCAGGAAATCGATTTCAGGAGGTACACTGGAATTGCATGTAAAGCATAGAAAAGAGGCAGAACGTCCACAATGATGCACTTGGCCAAAAAGGGCGTATGCGTTTTTTCCTGAATATATTCAGGAAAAAACGCATACGCCCTTTTTGGCCAACCAAGCAAGCTTGCAAAGGATATCTGCACTACAATGAAGTCTCACAGCCCCCCGGTCAAAAGGGCCATCTGAAAAAAGTGTAAAATCTAGAAAGGCAGGACAGGCCATGGAGAACTGGGAGCCTTGTTATGCTGATGGGCGGGATGTAAATTGCCAACAGCCACTCTGGAGAAGTGTATGGTGTTTCCTGAAACATCTAAAAAACTAAGCAACAGAGCCTAGGGCACTTCCACTTATGGTCCTATAGCTTAGGGAAATTAAAATCAAAAAGACACGGTCACCCCAAAGTTTGGGACGGCTCTGTTTACAAGAACCTCGTTTACGGTACAAGTTCAATATCACAGAAAGCGAAAAATGGATAAAGAAGTTGTGGTACTTACGTACAATGCAATGTCACTCAGCAATGAAATCTATGTCATCAGGCCCGTAGCAGCATAATGAGTGGATGCAGGTATGATGAGTCTAAGTGAAATAAGTCACACAGAAAAAGAAACATCATAAGATATCACTACTACACGGAATGTAAACTTGGCTACACAGGAACTGAATTACAAAACAGAACAGGGTGTCAAATGTAGAAAACCAACTTATGCTTGCTTAAGGGGAAAGGTGAGTTGGGGTGCTGCATGAAACCAGAGATTGAAATTAGCACAGATACCGTTCCATAAGCCAAATATGTAGTAGACAAGAGCTACTCCTTGCTCAACGAAGTGGACTCAACACCCCATATTAAACGCCAAAGAATATACCTGACTAGTAAGAATATTAAAACCTACGGATTTATATGTCTCCGAAAGAGAATCAAGCGTGTGTACAGCAGCATAAACGCAGCAGTGATAGGATTGGTGAGGTTCGGTGAGCAAATGCAGACCCTTTGAAGTCATATTGCATGGTACCCATTCCATGGGTCTCAACTCTCCAAGTTTAAGGGATTCTTCCTTCAGCTAAAACATGCATGTGGAACACAGAGTATGATCCACCATGTGATCAGGAAACGTGTTCAAATGTGTCTCAGTTTTCGTCCCCTGGTACTCGGGTGCAACACTCCAGACGCTTTACTAACACTCTCTCCACTTGGAGAGTCAGTGCCTTTAACCTCCTGTATGGCCCAGTTTGCAATTTCTGCGGAAAATGTACAGGAATAGGGAGAACCAATGATAAACTAGCTGGAGGTGTCTGGACGGGCAAATTTAACTCTCATTTCCCACCAGGAAGAGGAATTAACCAAAGGCTCAGCGTGCCGTGCTGGATCCACACTAGGGCCTGAAGCAATCCTGCGGTGTTGCGGCCAGCTCACAAAAAAGCGAGTTGAAGAAAGGAGCTCAGGGGCACTGTAATTCACAAACCTGCAGAGTTATAAATGACAGCTATCGTCGAAAAATATATTGAAGTAAGGCTGCCAAGAGGACTTGAAAGTGGTGCAGAATTGCACGAAACCGATTTCAGGAGGTAGACTGGAATTGCATGTAAAGCATAGGAAAAGAGGCAGAACGTCCACAATGATGCACTTGGGCAAAAAGGGCGTATGCGTTTTTTCCTGAATATATTCAGGAAAAAACGCATACGCCCTTTTTGGCCAACCAAGCAAGCTTGCAAAGGAAATCTGCACTACAATGAAGTCTCACTGCCCCCCGGTCAAAAGGGCCATCTGAAAAAAGTGTAAAATCCAGAAAGGCAGGACAGGCCATGGAGAACTGGGAGCCTTGTTATGCTGATGGGCGGGATGTAAATTGCCAACAGCCACTCTGGAGAAGTGTATGGTGTTTCCTGAAACATCTAAAAAACTAAGCAACAGAGCCTAGGGCACTTCCACTTATGGTCCTATAGCTTAGGGAAATTAAAATCAAAAAGACACGGTCACCCCAAAGTTTGGGACGGCTCTGTTTACAAGAACCTCGTTTACGGTACAAGTTCAATATCACAGAAAGCGAAAAATGGATAAAGAAGTTGTGGTACTTACGTACAATGCAATGTCACTCAGCAATGAAATCTATGTCATCAGGCCCGTAGCAGCATAATGAGTGGATGCAGGTATGATGAGTCTAAGTGAAATAAGTCACACAGAAAAAGAAACATCATAAGATATCACTACTACACGGAATGTAAACTTGGCTACACAGGAACTGAATTACAAAACAGAACAGGGTGTCAAATGTAGAAAACCAACTTATGCTTGCTTAAGGGGAAAGGTGAGTTGGGGTGCTGCATGAAACCAGAGATTGAAATTAGCACAGATACTGTTCTATAAGCCAAATATGCAATAGACTAGAGCTAGTCCTTGCTCAACGAAGTGGACTCAACACCCCATATTAAACGCCTAAGAATATACCTGACTAGAAATAATCTTAAAACCTACGGATTTATATGTCTCCGAAAGACAATCAAGCGTGTGTACAGCGGCATAAACGCAGCAGTGATAGGATTGGTGAGGTTAGGTGAGCAAATGCAGACCCTTTGAAGTCATATTGCATGGTACCCATTCCATGGGTCTCAACTCTCCAGGTTTAAGGGATTTTTCCTTCAGCTAAAACATGCATGTGGAACCCAGAGTATGATCCACCGTGTGATCGGGAAACGTGTTCAAATGTGTCTCGTTTTCGTCCCTGGTACTCGGGTGCAACATTCCAGATGCTTTACTAACACTCTCCCCACTTGGAGAGTCAGTGCCTTTAACCTCCTGTTTGGCCCAGTTTGTAATTTCTGTGGAAGATGAACAGGAAGATGGAGAACCAAGGAGAGACTAGCTGGAGGTGTCTGGAAGGGTAAATTTAACTCTCATTTCCCACCAGGAAGAGGAATTAACCAAAGGCTCAGCGTGCCATGCCGGAACCACACTAGGGCCTGAAGCAATCCTGCGGTGTTGCGGCCAGCTCACAAAAAAGCGAGTTGAAGAAAGGAGCTCAGGGACACTGTAATTCACAACCCTTCAGAGTTATAAATGACACTTATCGTCCAAAAATATATTGAAGTAAGGCTGCCAAGAGGACTTGAAAGCGGGGCAGAATTGCAGGAAACCGATTTCAGGAGGTACACTGGAATTGCATGTAAAGCATAGGAAAAGAGGCAGAACGTCCACAATGATGCACTTGGTTGGCCAAAATGGGCGTATGCGTTTTTTCCTGAATATATTCAGGAAAGAACGCATACGCCCTTTTTGGCCAACCAAGCAAGCTTGCAAAGGAAATCTGCACTACAATGAAGTCTCACTGCCCCCCGGTCAAAAGGGCCATCTGAAAAAAGTGTAAAATCCAGAAAGGCAGGACAGGCCATGGAGAACTGGGAGCCTTGTTATGCTGATGGGCGGGATGTAAATTGCCAGCAGCCACTCTGGAGAAGTGTATGGTGTTTCCTGAAACATCCAAAAAACAAAGCAACAGAGCCTAGGGCACTTCCACTTATGGTCCTATAGCTTAGGGAAATTAAAATCAAAAAGACACAGCCACCCCAAGTTTGGGACGGCTCTGTTTACAAGAACCTTGTTTACGGTACAAGTTCAATATCACAGAAAGCGAAAAATGGATAAAGAAGTTGTGGTACTTACGTACAATGCAATATCACTCAGCAATGAAATCTATGTCATCAGGCCTGTAGCAGCATAATGACTGGATTCAGGTACGATGATTCTAAGTGAAATAAGTCACACAGAAAAAGAAACATCATAAGGTATCACCAATACATGGAATGTAAACTTGGCTACACAGGAACTGAATTACAAAGCAAAACAGGGTCTCAAATGTAGAAAACCAACTTATGCTTGCTTAAGGGGAAAGGTGAGTTGGGGTGCTGCATAAAACCAGAGATAGAAATTAGCACAGATACCGTTCCATAAGCCAAATATGTAATAGACAAGAGCTACTCCTTACTCAACGAAGTGGACTCAACACCCCATATTAAACGCCTAAGAATATACCTGACTAGTAAGAATCTTAAAACCTATGGATTTATATGTCTCCGAAAGAGAATCAAGCGTGTGTACAGCGGCATAAACGCAGCAGTGATAGGATTGGTGAGGTTCGGTGAGCAAATGCAGACCCTTTGAAGTCATATTGCATGGTACCCATTACATCGGTCTCAACTCTCTAGCTCTAAGGGATTCTTCCTTCAGCTAAAACATCCATGTGGAACCAAGAGTATGATCCACCATGTGATCGGGAAATGTGTTCAAATGTGTCTCAGTTTTAGTCCCCTGGTACTCGGGTGCAACACTCCAGACGCTTTACTAACACTCTCCCCACTTGGAGAGTCAGTGCCTTTAACCTCCTGTTTGGCCCAGTTTGCAATTTCTGTGGAAGATGAACAGGAATAGTGAGAACCAATGAGAGACTAGCTCGAGGTGTCTGGACGGGCAAATTTAACTCTCATTTCCCACCAGGAAGAGGAATTAACCAAAGGTTCAGCATGCCGTGCCAGAACCAAACTAGGGCCTGAAGCAATCCTGCAGTGTTGCGGCCAGCTCACAAGAAAGCGACTTGAAGAAACGAGCTCAGGGGCACTGTAATTCACAAACCTGCAGAGTTATAAATGACAGCTATCGTCCAAAAATATATTGAAGTAAGGCTGCCAAGAGGACTTGAAAGCGGGGCAGAATTGCAGGAAACCGATTTCAGGAGGTAGACGGGAATTGCATGTAAAGCATAGGAAAAGAGGCAGAACGTCCACAATGATGCACTTGGCCAAAAAGGGCGTATGCGTTTTTTCCTGAATATATTCAGGAAAAAACGCATACGCCCTTTTTGGCCAACCAAGCAAGCTTGCAAAGGATATCTGCACTACAATGAAGTCTCACTGCCTCCTGGTCAAAAGGGCCATCTGAAAAAAGTGTAAAATCCAGAAAGGCAGGACAGGCCATGGAGAACTGGGAGCCTTGTTATGCTGATGGGCGGGATGTAAATTGCCAACAGCCACTCTGGAGAAGTGTATGGTGTTTCCTGAAACATCTAAAAAACAAAGCAACAGAGCCTAGGTCACTTCCACTTATGGTCCTATAGCTTAGGGAAATTAAAATCAAAAAGACACGGTCACCCCAAAGTTTGGGACGGCTCTGTTTACAAGAACCTCGTTTACGGTACAAGTTCAATATCACAGAAAGGGAAAATGGATAAAGATGTTGTGGTACTTACGTACAATGCAATATCACTCAGCAATGAAATCTATGTCATCAGGCCCGTAGCAGCATAATGAGTGGATTCAGGTATGATGATTCTAAGTGAAATAAGTCACACAGAAAAAGAAACACCATAAGATATCACTACTACACGGAAGGTAAACTTGGCTACACAAGAACTGAATTACAAAACAGAACAGGGTCTCAAATGTAGAAAACCAACTTATGCTTGCTTAAGGGGAAAGGTGAGTTGGGGTGCTGCATGAAACCAGAGATTGAAATTAGCACAGATACCGTTCCATAAGACAAATATGTAATAGACAAGAGCTACTCCTTGCTCAACGAAGTGGACTCAACACCCCATATTAAACGCTTAAGAATACACCTGACTAGAAATAATCTTAAAAACTACGGATATATATGTCTCCGAAAGAGAATCAAGCGTGTGTACAGCGGCATAAACGCAGCAGTGATAGGATTGGTGAGGTTCGGTGAGCAAATGCAGACCCTTTGAAGTCATATTGCATGGTACCCATTCCATGGGTCTCAACTCTCCAAGTTTAAGGGATTCTTCCTTCAGCTAAAACATGCATGTGGAACACAGAGTATGATCCACCGTGTGATCAGGAAACGTGTTCAAATGTGTCTCAGTTTTCGTCCCCTGGTACTCGGGTGCAACACTCCAGACGCTTTACTAACACTCTCCTCACTTGGAGAGTCAGTGCCTTTAACCTCCTGTATGGCCCAGTTTGCAATTTCTGCAGAAAATGTACAGGAATAGGGAGAACCAATGAGAAACTAGCTGGAGGTGTCTGGACGGGCAAATTTAACTCTCATTTCCCACCAGAAAGAGGAATTAACCAAAGGCTCAGCGTGCCGTGCCGGAACCACACTAGGGCCTGAAGCAATCCTACGGTGTTGCGGCCAGCTCACAAGAAAGCGAGTTGAAGAAAGGAGCTCAGGGGCACTGTAATTCACAAACCTGCAGAGTTATAAATGACAGCTATCGTCCAAAAATATATTGAAGTAAGGCTGCCAAGAGGACTTGAAAGCGGGGCAGAATTGCAGGAAACCGATTTCAGGAGGTAGACGGGAATTGCATGTAAAGCATAGGAAAAGAGGCAGAACGTCCACAATGATGCACTTGGCCAAAAAGGGTGTATGCGTTTTTTCCTGAATATATTCAGGAAAAAACGCATACGCCCTTTTTGGCCAACCAAGCAAGCTTGCAAAGGAAATCTGCACTACAATGAAGTCTCACTGCCCCCCGGTCAAAAGGGCCATCTGAAAAAAGTGTAAAATCCAGAAAGGCAGGACAGGCCATGGAGAACTGGGAGCCTTGTTATGCTGGTGGGTGGGATGTAAATTGCCAACAGCCACTCTGGAGAAGTGTATGGTGTTTCCTGAAACATCTAAAAAACAAAGCAACAGAGCCTAGGGCACTTCCACTTATGGTCCTATAGCTTAGGGAAATTAAAATCAAAAAGACACAGCCACCCCAAAGTTTGGGACGGCTCTGTTTACAAGAACCTCGTTTACGGTACAAGTTCAATATCACAGAAAGCGAAAAATGGATAAAGAAGTTGTGGTACTTACGTACAATGCAATATCACTCAGCAATGAAATCTATGTCATCAGGCCCGTAGCAGCATAATGAGTGGATGCAGGTACGATGATTCTAAGTGAAATAAGTCACACAGAAAAAGAAACATCATAAGGTATCACTACTACACGGAATGGAAACTTGGCTACACAGGAACTGAATTACAAAACAGAACAGGGTCTCAAATGTAGAAAACCAACTTATGCTTGCTTAAGGGGAAAGGTGAGTTGGGGTGCTGCATAAAACCAGAGATTGAAATTAGCACAGATACCGTTCCATAAGCCAAATATGTAATAGACAAAAGCTACTCCTTGCTCAACGCAGTGGACTCAACACCCCATATTAAACGCCTAAGAATATACCTGACTAGAAATAATCTTAAAACCTACGGATTTATATGTCTCCGAAAGAGAATCAAGTGTGTGTACGACGGCATAAACGCAGCAGTGATAGGATTGGTGAGGTTCGGTGAGCAAATGCAGACCCTTTGAAGTCATATTGCATGGTACCCATTCCATGGGTCTCAACTCTCCAGGTTTAAAGGATTCTTCCTTCAGCTGAAACATGCATGTGAAACACAGTGTATGATCCACCGTGTGATCAGGAAACGTGTTCAAATGTGTCTCAGTTTTCGTCCCCTGGTACTCGGGTGCAAACTCCAGACGCTTTACTAACACTCTCCCCACTTGGAGAGTCAGTGCCTTTAACCTCCTGTTTGGCCCAGTTTGCAATTTCTGTGGAAAATGAACAGGAATAGGGAGAACCAATGAGAGACTAGCTGGAGGTGTCTGGACGGGCAAATTTAACTCTCATTTCCCACCAGGAAGAGGAATTAACCAAAGGCTCAACATGCCGTGCCGGAAACAAACTAGGGCCTGAAGCAATCCTGCGGTGTTGCGGCCAGCTCAAAAGAAAGCGAGTTGAAGAAAGCTCAGGGGCACTGTAATTCACAAACCTGCAGAGTTATAAATGACAGCTATCTTCCAAAAATATATTGAAGTAAGGCAGCCAAGAGGAGTTGAAAGCGGGACAGAATTGCAGGAAACCGATTTCAGGAGGTAGACTGGAATTGCATGTAAAGCATAGGAAAAGAGGCAGAACGTCCACAATGATGCACTTGGCCAAAAAGGGCGTATGCGTTTTTTCCTGAATCAGGAAAAGACGCATACGCCCTTTTTGGCCAACCAAGCAAGCTTGCAAAGGAAATCTGCACTACAATGAAGTCTCACTGCCCCCCGGTCAAAAGGGCCATCTGAAAAATGTGTAAAATCCAGAAAGGCAGGACAGGCCATGGAGAACTGGGAGCCTTGTTATGCTGATGGGCGGCATGTAAATTGCCAGCAGCCACTCTGGCGAAGTGTATGGTGTTTCCTGAAACATCCAAAAAACAAAGCAACAGAGCCTAGGGCACTTCCACTTATGGTCCTATAGCTTAGGGAAATTAAAATCAAAAAGACACAGCCACCCCAAGTTTGGGACGGCTCTGTTTACAAGAACCTCGTTTACGGTACAAGTTCAATATCACAGAAAGCGAAAAATGGATAAAGAAGTTGTGGTACTTACGTACAATGCAATATCACTCAGCAATGAAATCTATGTCATCAGGCCTGTAGCAGCATAATGAGTGGATTCAGGTACGATGATTCTAAGTGAAATAAGTCACACAGGGCTTACCTGGTGGCGCAGTGGTTGAGAGTCCGCCTGCCGATGCAGAGTACATGGGTTCGTGCCCCGATCCGGGAAGATCCCACATGCCGCGGAGTGGCTGGGCCTGTGAGCCATGGCCGCTGAGCCTGCGCGTCCGGAGCCTGTGCTCTGCAATGGGAAAGACCACAACAGTGAGAGGCCCACGTACCGCAAAAAAAAAAATAAATAAATAAATAAATAAATAAAATAAAAAATAAGTCACACAGAAAAAGAAACATCATAAGATATCACTACTACACGGATGTAAACTTGGTTACACAGGAACTAAATTACTAAACAGAACAGAGTGTGAAATGTAGAAAACCAATTTATGCTTGCTTAAGGGGAAAGGTGAGTTGGGGTGCTGCATACAACAAGAGATTGAAATTAGCACAGATACCGTTCCATAAGCCAAATATATAATAGACAAGTGCTACTCCTTGCTCAACGAAGTGGACCCAACACCCCATATTAAACGCCTAACAATATACCTGACTAGTAAGAATCTTAAAAACTATGGATTTATATGTCTCCGAAAGAGAATCAAGCGTGTGTACAGCGGCATAAACGCAGCAGTGATAGGATTGGTGAGGTTCGGTGAGCAAATGCAGACCCTTTGAAGTCATATTGCATGGTACCCATTCCATGGGTCTCAACTGTCCAGGTTTAAGGGATTCTTCCTTCAGCTAAAACATGCATGTGGAACCCAGAGTATGATCCACCGTGTGATCGGAAAACGTGTTCAAATGTGTCTCAGTTTACGTCCCCTGGTACTCGGGTGCAACATTCCAGACGCTTTACTAACACTCTCCCCACTTGGAGAGTCAGTGCCTTTAACCTCCTGTTTGGCCCAGTTTGCAATTTCTGTGGAAAATGAACAGGAATAGGGAGAACCAATGAGAGACTACCTGGAGCTGTCTGGACGGGCAAATTTAACTCTCATTTCCCACCAGGAAGAGGAATTAACCAAAGGCTCAGCATGCCGTGCTGGGAAACAAACTAGGGCCTGAAGCAATCCTGCGGTGTAGCGGCCAGCTCACAAGAAAGCGAGTTGAAGAAAGGAGCTCAGGGGCACTGTAATTCACAAACCTGCAGAGTTATAAATGACAGCTATTGTCCAAAAATATATTGAAGTAAGGCTGCCAAGAGGACTTGAAAGCGGGGCAGAATTGCAGGAAACCGATTTCAGGAGGTAGACGGGAATTGCATGTAAAGCATAGGAAAAGAGGCAGAACGTCCACAATGATGCACTTGGCCAAAAAGGGCGTATGTGTTCTTTCCTGAATATATTCAGGAAAAAACGCATACGCACTTTTTGGCCAACCAAGCAAGCTTGCAAAGATAATCAACACTACAATGAAGTCTCACTGCAGCCCAGTCAAAAGGGCCATCTGAAAAATGTGTAAAATCCAGAAAGGCAGGACAGGCCATGGAGAACTGGGAGCCTTGTTATGCTGATGGGCGGGATGTAAATTGCCAACAGCCACTCTGGAGAAGTGTATGGTGTTTCCTGAAACATCTAAAAAACAAAGCAACAGAGCCTAGGGCACTTCCACTTATGGTCCTATAGCTTAGGGAAATTAAAATCAAAAAGACACAGCCACCCCAAAGTTTGGGACGGCTCTGTTTACAAGAACCTCGTTTATGGTACAAGTTCAATATCACAGAAAGCGAAAAATGGATAAAGAAGTTGTGGTACTTACGTACAATGCAATATCACTCAGCAATGAAATCTATGTCATCAGGCCCGTAGCAGCATAATGAGTGGATTCAGGTATGATGATTCTAAGTGAAATAAGTCACACAGAAAAAGAAACATCATAAGATATCACTACTACACGGAAGGTAAACTTGGCTACACAGGAACTGAATTACAAAACAGAACAGGGTCTCAAATGTAGAAAACCAACTTATGCTTGCTTAAGGGGAAAGGTGAGTTGGGGTGCTGCATGAAACCAGAGATTGAAATTAGCACAGATACCGTTCCATAAGCCAAATATGCAATAGACAAGAGCTACTCCTTGCTGAACGAAGTGGACTCAACACCCCATATTAAACGCCTAAGAATATACCTGACTAGAAATAATCTTAAAACCTACGGATGTATATGTCTCCAAAAGTGAATCAAGCGTGTGTACAGCGGCATAAACGCAGCAGTGATAGGATTGGTGAGGTTCGGTGAGCAAATGCAGACCCTTTGAAGTCATATTGCATGGTACCCATTCCATGGGTCTCAACTCTCCAAGTTTAAGGGATTCTTCGTTCAGCTAAAACATGCATGTGGAACACAGAGTATGATCCACCGTGTGATCAGGAAACGTGTTCAAATGTGTCTCAGTTTTCGTCCCCTGGTACTCGGGTGCAACATTCAAGACGCTTTACTAACACTCTCCCCACTTGGAGAGTCAGTGTCTTTAAACTCCTGTTTGGCCCAGTTTGCAATTTCTGCGGAAACTGTACAGGAATAGGGAGAACCAATGAGAGACTAGCTGGAGGTGTGTGGACGGGCAAATTTAACTCTCATTTCCCACCAGGAAGAGGAATTAACCAAAGGCTCAGCGTGCCGTGCCGGAACCACACTAGGGCCTGAAGCAATCCTGCGGTGTTGCGGCCAGCTCACAAGAAAGCGAGTTGAAGAAAGGAGCTCAGGGGCACTGTAATTCACAAACATGCAGAGTTATAAATGACAGGTATCTTCCAAAAATATATTGAAGTAAGGCTGCCAAGAGGACTTGAAAGCGGGGCAGAATTGCAGGAAACCGATAACAGGAGGTAGACGGGAATTGCATGTAAATCATAGGAAAAGAGGCAGAACGTCCACAATGATGCACTTGGCCAAAAAGGGCGTATGCATTTTTTCCTGAATATATTCAGGAAAAAACGCATACGCCCTTTTTGGCCAACCAAGCAAGCTTGCAAAGGAAATCTGCACTACAATGAAGTCTCACTGCCCCCCGGTCAAAAGGGCCATCTGAAAAAAGTGTAAAATCCAGAAAGGCAGGACAGGCCATGGAGAACTGGGAGCCTTGTTATGCTGGTGGGCGGGATGTAAATTGCCAACAGCCACTCTGGAGAAGTGTATGGTGTTTCCTGAAACATCTAAAAAACAAAGCAACAGAGCCTAGGGCACTTCCACTTATGGTCCTATAGCTTAGGGAAATTAAAATCAAAAAGACACAGCCACCCCAAAGTTTGGGACGGCTCTGTTTACAAGAACCTCGTTTACGGTACAAGTTCAATATCACAGAAAGCAAAAAATGGATAAAGAAGTTGTGGTACTTACGTACAATGCAATATCACTCAGCAATGAAATCTATGTCATCAGGCCCATAGCAGCATAATGAGTGGATGCAGGTATGATGAGTCTAAGTGAAATAAGTCACACAGAAAAAGAAACATCATAAGATATCACTACTACACGGAATGTAAACTTGGCTACACAGGAACTGAATTACAAAACAGAACAGGGTCTCAAATGTAGAAAACCAACTTATGCTTGCTTAAGGGGAAAGGTGAGTTGGGGTGCTGCATGAAACCAGAGATTGAAATTAGCACAGATACCGTTCCATAAGCCAAATAAGCAATAGACAAGAGCTACTCCTTGCTGAACGAAGTGGACTCAACACCCCATATAAACGCCTAAGAATATACCTGACTAGTAAGAATATAAAACCTACCGATTTATATGTCTCCGAAAGAGAATCAAGCGTGTGTACGGTGGCATAAACGCAGCAGTGATAGGATTGGTGAAGTTCGGTGAGCAAATGCAGACCCGTTGAAGTCATATTGCACGGTACCCATTCCATGGGACTCAACTCTCCAGGTTTAAGGGATTCTTCCTTCAGCTAAAACATGCATGTGGAATCCAGAGTATGATCCACCGTGTGATCGGGAAACGTGTTCAAATGTGTCTCAGTTTTCGTCCCATAGAACTCGGGTGCAATATTCCAGATGCTTTACTAACACTCTCCCCACTTGGAGAGTCAGTGCCTTTTACCTCCTGTTTGGCCCAGTTTGCAATTTCTGTGGAAAATGAACAGGAATAGGGAGAACCAATGAGAGACTAGCTGGAGGTGTCTGGACGGGCAAATTTAACTCTCATTTCCCACCAGGAAGAGGAATTAACCAAAGGCTCAACATGCCGTGCCGGAAACAAACTAGGGCCTGAAGCAATCCTGCGGTGTTGCGGCCAGCTCAAAAGAAAGCGAGTTGAAGAAAGCTCAGGGGCACTGTAATTCACAAACCTGCAGAGTTATAAATGACAGCTATCTTCCAAAAATATATTGAAGGAAGGCAGCCAAGAGGACTTGAAAGCGGGGCAGAATTGCAGGAAACAGATTTCAGGAGGTAGACGGGAATTGCATGTAAAGCATAGGAAAAGAGGCAGAACGTCCACAATGATGCACTTGGCCAAAAAGGGCGTATGCGTTTTTTCCTGAATATATTCAGGAAAAAACGCATACGCCCTTTTTGGCCAACCAAGCAAGCTTGCAAAAGAAATCTGCACTACAATGAAGTCTCACTGCCCCCCGGTCAAAAGGGCCATCTGAAAAAAGTGTAAAATCCAGAAAGGCAGGACAGGCCATGGAGAACTGGGAGCCTTGTTATGCTGATGGGCGGCATGTAAATTGCCAGCAGCCACTCTGGCGAAGTGTATGGTGTTTCCTGAAACATCCAAAAAACAAAGCAACAGAGCCTAGGGCACTTCCACTTATGGTCCTATAGCTTAGGGAAATTAAAATCAAAAAGACACAGCCACCCCAAGTTTGGGACGGCTCTGTTTACAAGAACCTCGTTTACGGTACAAGTTCAATATCACAGAAAGCGAAAAATGGATAAAGAAGTTGTGGTACTTACGTACAATGCAATATCACTCAGCAATGAAATCTATGTCATCAGGCCTGTAGCAGCATAATGAGTGGATTCAGGTACGATGATTCTAAGTGAAATAAGTCACACAGGGCTTACCTGGTGGCGCAGTGGTTGAGAGTCCGCCTGTCGATGCAGAGTACATGGGTTCGTGCCCCGATCCGGGAAGATCCCACATGCCGCGGAGTGGCTGGGCCTGTGAGCCATGGCCGCTGAGCCTGCGCGTCCGGAGCCTGTGCTCTGAAATGGGAAAGACCACAACAGTGAGAGGCCCACGTACCGCAAAAAAAAAAATAAATAAAAAAATAAAAAAATAAAAAAATAAAAAATAAGTCACACAGAAAAAGAAACATCATAAGATATCACTACTACACGGATGTAAACTTGGTTACACAGGAACTAAATTACTAAACAGAACAGAGTGTGAAATGTAGAAAACCAATTTATGCTTGCTTAAGGGGAAAGGTGAGTTGGGGTGCTGCATACAACAAGAGATTGAAATTAGCACAGATACCGTTCCATAAGCCAAATATATAATAGACAAGTGCTACTCCTTGCTCAACGAAGTGGACTCAACACCCCATATTAAACGCCTAACAATATACCTGACTAGTAAGAATCTTAAAAACTATGGATTTATATGTCTCCGAAAGAGAATCAAGCGTGTGTACAGCGGCATAAACGCAGCAGTGATAGGATTGGTGAGGTTCGGTGAGCAAATGCAGACCCTTTGAAGTCATATTGCATGGTACCCATTCCATGGGTCTCAACTCTCCAGGTTTAAGGGATTCTTCCTTCAGCTAAAACATGCATGTGGAACCCAGAGTATGATCCACCGTGTGATCGGAAAACGTGTTCTAATGTGTCTCAGTTTTCGTCCCCTGGTACTCGGGTGTAACATTCCAGACGCTTTACTAACACTCTCCCCACTTGGAGAGTCAGTGCCTTTAACCTCCTGTTTGGCCCAGTTTGCAATTTCTTCGGAAGATGAACAGGAATAAGGAGAAGCAATGGGAGACTATCTGTAGGTGTCTGGACGGGCAAATTTAACTCTCATTTCCCACCAGGAAGATAAATGAACCAAAGGCTCCGCGTGCCATGCTGGAACTAGATTAGGGCCTGAGGAGATCCTGCGGTGTTGCGGCCAGCTCACAAGAAAGCGAGTTGAAGAAAGGAGCTCAGGGGCACTGTAATTCAGAAACCTGCGGAGTTATAAATGACAGCTATCATCCAAAATTATACTGAAGTAAGGCTGCGAAGAGGACTTGAATGCGGGGCAGAATTGCTGGAAACTGATTTCAGAACGTACACGGGAGTAGCTCTTAAAGCATAGGAAAAGAGACAGAACTTGGAAAATAATGCACTTGGCAAAAAAGGGTATATGTGTTTTATCCAGAGCTCTCATACCTGAGGGGAGGAGATTCCCAGCAGGCTCCAACTGCCACCTGAGGGCTCACATTGCCAAGGCAACGTGAGCATGCCAGGCAGGAGTTACCTCACAGCAGAGGTCCCACCTCACAGAAGGGTGAGAAACCCAGCCAACATCAGACTCTCACCAGAGGGCCCACATCACCAAGGGGATGGGAACCAGGCAGGAGTGTCTTCACATCAGTGGGGCCACATCATCAAAAGCTGAGGTACTCAGCACATGTGTCCTCAAACCAGAGGACCCACATCACCAAGGACCTCGGAGTGAGGCAGGCAGGAGTAGTCTCACAACACTGGGCCCATAGAATAAAAAAGTGAGGAATCCAGCAGTTGGAACCTCCCAGCAGGCGGCCCAGAGCACCGAGGCCATGGGATCCAGGCCACAGTGAACTCACAGAAGAGGGCCCATGTCATGAAACTGAGCAACCCAGCCATTGGGACCTCAGAGCAGGAGGCCCACATCCCCATGGGGATGGAATTCTGGTAGGAGTGTCCTCGCACCACTGAGAACGTATCAGAAAATTTTGGGCGACCAGCAGTTAGGGCCTGACGCCAGAGGACCCTCATCACCAAGGGAAGGAGGCTCCCAGCAGGCTCCAACTGCCACCAGAGGGCTGACGTCGCCAAGGCGATGTGTGCCAACCAGGCACGAATGACCTCACAGCAGAGGGCCCACCTCAGAGAAGTGTGACGAACCCAGTCAGGATCAGACTCGCACCAGAGGGCCCACATCACCAAATGGATTGGAACCAGGCAGGAGTGTCCTCACATGAGTAGGGCCACATCATCTAAAGGTGAGGAACCCAGAACATGTGGCTTCAAACCATAGGACACCCATCACCAAGGGGCTGGGAGTGAGGCAGGCAGGAGGAGCCTCATAACAGAGGGCCCAAAAATAAGAAAGGTGAGGAATCCAGCAGTTGGAACCTCCCAGCAGGCGGCCCAGAGCACAGAGGCTAGAGGATCCAGGCCAGAGTGAACTAACACCAGACAGCCCACATCATGAAACTGTGAGCAACCCAGACATTGGGACCTCAGAGCAGAAGGCCCACATCCCCATGGTGATGGGAACATGACAGGAGTGTCCTGGCATCACTGGGCTCACATCAGAAAACGTGGGGTGCTCAGAAGTTAGGGCCTGACGCTAGAGGGCACTCATCACCGAGAGGAGGAGGCTCCCAGCAGGCTCCAGCTGCCACCAGAGGGCCAACGTCGCCAAGGTGATGTGTGCCAGCCTGGCAGGAGTGACCTCACAGCAGAGGGCCCACCTCACAGAAGGGTGAGGAACACAGCCAGGATCAGACTCTCACCAGAGGGCCCACATCACCAAGGGGATGGGAACCAGGCAGGAGTGTCCCCACACCAGTGGGACAACATCATCGAAAGGTGAGGATCCCAGCACATGTGTCCTCAAACCAGAGGAACCACATCACCAAGGGGTTCGGAATGAGGCTGGCAGGACTGGCCTCACAACACAGGGTCCATAGAATATAAAAGTTGAGGAATCCAGCAGTTGGAACCTCCCAGCAAGTGGCCCAGAGCACCGAGGCTATGGGATCCAGGCCGCAGTGAACTCACAGCAGAGGGCCCACATCATGAACCTGTGAGCAGCCCAGCTGTTGGGACCTCAGAACAGAAGGCCCACATCCCCATTGGGATGGGAACCTGGCAGGAGTGGCTTTGCACCACTTAGCACATATCAGAAAATGTTAGGAGCCCAGCAGTTAGGGCCTGACGCCAGGGGGCCCTCATAACTGAGGGGAGGAGACTCCCAGCAGGTTCCAACTGCCAACAGAGGGCCCACGTCTACAAGGTGGCATGCGCCAGCCAGGCAGTAGTGACCTCACAGCAGAGGGCCTATCTCACAGAAGGGTGAGGAACCGAGGCAGGATGAGACTCTCACCAGAGGGCCCACAACACCAAGGGGATGGGAACCAGTCAGGACTGTCCTCCCACCAGTGGGGCCACATCATCGAAGGTGAGGAACCCAGCACATGTGGCCTCATATCAGAGGACATACATCACAAAGGGGATGGGAGTGAGGCAGGTAGGAGTAGCCTAAAAACAGAGGGCCCAAAGAATAAAAAAAGTGAGGAATCCAGCATTTGGAACCTCCCAGCAGGCGGCCGAGAGCACAGAAGCTATGGGATGCAGGCAGGAGTGAACTAAGAGCAGAGAGCCCACATCATGAAACTGTGAGCAACCCAGGCATTGGGACCTCAGAGCAGAAAGCCCACATCCCCATGGGGATGGGAACCTGACAGGAGTGTCCTGGCATCACTGGGCTCACATCAGAAAACGTGGGGAGCCCAGCAGTTAGAGCCTGATGCTAGAGGGCCGTCATCACCGAGGGCAGGAGGCTCCCAGCAGGTTCCATGTGCCAACAGAGGGCCCACATCGCCAAGGTGATGTGTGCAAGTCAGGCAGGATTGACCTCACAGCAGAGGGCCTACCTCACAGAAGAGTGAGGAACCCAGCCAGGATAAGACTGTCACCAGAAGGCCCACATCACCAAGGGGATGGGAACCAGGCAGGAGTGTCCTCACACCAGTGGGGCCACATCATTGAAAGTTGCCTAACCCAGCACATGTGGCCTCAAACCAGAAGACCCACATCACGAAGGGGTTGCGAGTGAGGCAGGCAGGAGGAGCATCACAACACAGGACCCATAGAATACAAAAGTTGAGGAATCGAGCAGTGGGAAGCTCCCAGCAGGCAGCCAAGACCACAGAGGCTATGGGATCCAGGCCACAGTGAACTAACACCAGAGAGCCCACATCATGAAATTGTGATCAACCCAGCCGTTGGAACCTCAGAGCAGAAGGCCCACATCCCCATGGGGATGGGAACCTAAGAGGAGTGCTTGAGCAACACTGGGCTCACTAAGAAAAGTTGGGGAGCCCAGCAGTTAGGGCCTGACGTCAGAGGGCCCTCATCACAGAGCTGAGGAGGCTCCCAGCAGGGTCCAATTGCCACCAGAGGGCTCATGTCAACAAGGCGAGGTGAGCAACCCAGGCAAGAGTTACCTGATAGTAGAGGGCCCACCTCACAGATGGGTGAGGAACCCAGCCAGGATCAGACTCTCACCAGAGGGCCCACATCACAAAGGGGATGGGACCCAGTCAGGATTATCCTCACACCAGTGGGGCCTCATCATCTTAAGGTGAGGAACCCAGCACATGTGTCCTCAAACCAGAGGACCCACATCACCAAGGGCCTTGGAGTGAGGCAGGCAGGAGTAGCCTCACAACACAGGGCACATAATATAAAAAACGTGAGGATTCCAGCATTTAGACCTTCCAGCAGGCGGCCCAGAACACCGAGGCTATGGGATCCAGGCCACAGTGAACTCACAGCAGAGGGCCCACATCACAAAACTGTGAGCAACCCAGGAGTTGAGACCTCAGCGCAGAAGGACCACATCCCCATGGGAATGGGAACCTGGCTGGAGTGTCCTCGCACCACTGGGCGCACATCAGAAAATGTGGGGAGCCCACCATTTAGGGCCTGACGCCAGAGGGCCGTCATCACCGAGAGGAGGAGGCGCCCTGCACGCTCCAACTGCCACCAGAGGGCTCACGTCTCCAAGGTGACGTGTGCCAGCCAGGCAGGAGTGACCTCACAGCAGAGGGCCTACCTCACAGAACGTTGAGGAACCCAGCCAGGATTAGACTCTCGCCAGAGGGCCCACCTCACCAAGGGGATGGGAACCAGGCAGGAGTGTCCTCACACGAGTGGGGTCACATCATCGAAAGGTGAGGAACGCAGCACATGTGGCCTCAAGCCATAGGACAGTCATCACCAAGGGGCTGGCAGTGAGGCAGGCAGGAGGAGCCTCACAACAGAGGGCACATAGAATAAAAAAGTTGAGGAATCCAGCAGTTGGAACCTCCCAGCAGGCGGCTCAGAGCACCGATGATAAGGGATCCTTGCCGGAGTGAACTCACAGCAGAGGGCCCACATCATGGTACTGTGAGCAAGCCAGCCGTTTTGACCTCAGAGCAGAAGGCCCATATCGCCATGGGGATGGGAACCTGGCAAGAGTCTCCTCACTCACTTGGCGCACATCAGAAAATGTGGGGAGCCCACCATTTAGGGCCTGACGCCAGAGGGCCGTCATCACCGAGAGGAGGAGGCGCCCTGCACGTTCCAACTGCCACCAGAGGGCTCACGTCTCCAAGGTGACGTGTGCCAGCCAGGCAGGAGTGACCTCACAGCAGAGGGCCCACCTCACAGAAGGGTGAGGAACCCAGCCAGGATCAGACACTCACCTGAGGGCCCACATCAGCAAGGGGATGGGAACCAGTCAGGACTGTCTTCCCTCCAGTGGGGTCACATCATCGAAAGGTGCGGAACCCAGCACATGTGGCCTCAAATCAGAGGACACATATCACAAAGGGAATGGGAGTGAGGCAGGCAGGAGTAGCCTAAAAACAGAGGTCCCAAAGAATAAGAAAGGTGAGGAATCCAGCAGTTGGAACCTCCCAGCAGGCGGTCCAGAGCACAGAAGCTATGGGATGCAGGCAGGAGTGAACTAACAGCAGAGAGCCCACATCATGAAACTGTGAGCAACCCAGGCTTTGGGACCTCAGAGCAGAAGGCCCACACCCCAATGGGGATGTGAACCTGGCTGGAGTGTCCTCGCACCACTGGGCACACATCACAAAATGTGGGGAGCCCAGCAGTTAGGGCCTGATGCCAGAGGGCCCTCATCACCGAGGAGAGGAGGCTCCCAGCAGGCTCCAAGTGCCACCAGAGGGCTCATGTCCACAAGGCGAGGTGAGCAAGCCAGGCAGGAGTGACCTCACATCAGACGGCCTACCTCACAGATTGGTGAGGAACCCAGCCAGGATCAGACTCTCAACAGAGGGCCCACATCACCAAGGGGATGTGAACCAGGCAGGAGTCTCCTAAGACCATTGGTCCCACATCATCGAAAGGTGAGGAACCCAGCACATGTGGCCTCAAACCAGACGACACACATCACGAAGGGGCTGGGAGTGAGGCAGGCAGGAGGATCCTCACAACAGAGGGCCCAAAAATTTAAAAAAGTGAGGAATCCAGCAGTTGGAACCTCCCAGCAGGCGGCCAAGAGCACAGAGGCTATGGGATCCAGGCTTCTGTGAACTAACACCAGAGAGCCCACATCATGAAAATGTGAACAACCCAGCCGTTGGGACCTCAGAGCAGAAGGCCCACATCCCCATGGAGATGGGATCCTAAGAGGAGTGCCAAAGCATCACTGGGCTCACTAAGAAAAGTTGGTGAGCCCAGCAGTCAGGGCCTGATGTAAGAGGGCCCTCATCACCGGGGGGAAGAGATTCCCAGCACGCTCCAACTGCCACCACACGGCTGACTTCACCAAGGCAATGTGTGCCAGCCATGCAAGAGTGACCTATCAGCAGAGGGTCTCCCTCACAGGTGGGTGAGGAACAAAGCCAGGAACAGACTCTCACCAGGGGGTCCACATAACCACGTGGATGAGAACCAAGCAGGAGTGTCCTCACACTAGTGGGGCCACATCATCGAAAGGTGAGGAACCCAGCAAAAGTGGCCACAAACCAGAGGACCCACATCACCAAGGGGTTGAGAGTGAGGTAGGTGTCTGGACGGGCATATTTAACACTCATTTCCCACCAGGAAGAGGAATTAACCAAAGGCTCAGCGTGCCCTGCCAGAAGCAGATTAGGGCCTGAAGCAGTCTTGCGGGTTTGCGGCCAGCTCACAAGAAAGCGAGTTGAAGAAAGGAGCTCAGGGGCCCTGTAATTCACAAACCTGCAGAGTTATAAATGACAGATAACGTCCAAAAATATATTGAAGTAAGGCTGCGAAGAGGACTTGAAAGCGGGGCAGAATTGCAGGAAACCGATTTCAGGAGGTAGACTGGATTTGCATTTAAAGCATAGGAAAAGAGGCAGAACATCGACAATGATGCACTTGGCAACAAAGGGCGTATGAGTTTGTTCCTGAATATATTCAGGAAAAAACACATACGCCCTTTTTGGCAAACCAAGCAAGCTTGCAATGGAAATCCGAACTACTATGAAGTGTCACTTCCCCCCGGTCTAAAGGGCCATCTGAGAAAAGTGTAAAATCCAGAAAGGCAAGACAGGCCATGGGGAAAAAGGAGCCTTGTTATGCTGATGGGCGGGATGTACATTGCCAACAGCCACTCTGGAGAAGTGTATGGTGTTTCCTGATACATCTGAAAAACAAAGCAACAGAGTCTAGGGCATTTCCACTTATGGTCCTATAGCTTAGGGAAATTAAAATCAAAAAGACACAGCCACCCCAAAATTTACAACGGCTCTGTTTACAGGAGCCTCTTCTACAGTACAAGTTAAATATCCCAGAGAACAAATAATTGATAAAGAAGTTGCGGTACTTATGTACAACAGAATACCACTCAGCAATGAAATCTGTGTCACCAGGCCTGTACCAGCATAATGAGTGGATTGAGGCATGATGATTCTAAGTGAAATAAGTCACACAGAAAAAGAAACATCATAAGGTATCACTAATGCACGGAATGTAAACTTGGCTACACATGAACTGAATTACAAAACAGAACAGGGTCTCAAGTTTAGAAAACCAACTTATGCTTGCTTAAGGGGAAAGGTGAGTTGGGGTGCTGCATAAAACCAGAGTTTGAAATTAGCACAGATACCGTTCCATAAGCCAAATACGTAATAGACAAGACCTACCCCTTGCTCAACGAAATGGACTCAACAATGAGGTATCACCTCACACCTGTTAGAATGGGCATCATCTGAAAATCTACAAACAACAAATGCTGGAAAGGGTGTGGAGAAAAGGAAGCCTCTTCCACTATTGTTGGGAATATAAATTGATACAGTCACTATGGAGAACAATATGGAGTTTCTTAAGAAACTAATAATAGAATTACCATATGATACAGCAATCCCAGGACTGGACATATACCCAGACAAAACCATAAATCAAAAAGAGACATTCACCGCAATGTTCATTGCATCACTATTTACAATATCGAGGTAATGGAAGCAACCTAAATGCCCACAGACAGACGAATGCATAAAGATGTGGTACATATATAAAATGGAATATTACTAAGCCATGAAAGGAATGAAATTGGGTCATTTGTAGAGACGTCGATGGATCTAGAGACTGTCATACAGAGTGAAGTAAGTCAGAAAGAGAAAAACAAATCTTGTATATTCATGCATATATGTGGAACCTAGAAAAACTGTACAGATTAACCGTTTTGCAAGGCATAAATAGAGCAACAGATGTAGACAACAATCGTATGGACAACAAGGGGGGAAAGCTCTTGGAGGGGTGGTGGTGGGAGGAGTTGAGAGATTGGGATTGGCATGTAAACATTTATATGTATAAAATAGATAACCAATGAGAACCTGCTGTATAAAAATATAAAATAAAATTCAAAATTAAAAAGAAATAAAATTTAAAAAATAAAACAGAAAAAACAATTATTCCCTTCACATACATGTATTTATATGAATAAATTATTTCCATGCTTATATCTGTAAATACAAAAAAGAGGAATAAAATCTACCTTGAACCAAAAACGAAAAAGAGAAACAAAAAAACAGAACCCACCAGTTACTCAGAGGAAAACCGTATCAGGGCACTTGCTCCAGTTGTAAACAATTCTGAAGTTGGTCAGTGGTGGGGAATCGTCTCCCATTCAGCCAGCAGCCCCCACACAACAAGCGTCCTCATTGCAAAGCTGGGGCACCGTGCCGAGGCATCTGTGAGTAAACGTGAGCTGAACCCCAGGCCAGTTGCTGCTGAACTGTTCCCGCCCTTCCCAGGTAAAACACCTGAATATATACAAGGACTTGAAAGCCTAGAGGAAGGGCCATGGAGCCACACGAGTGACAGCATGCCAGCTGACTTGGTGCCTGCAGGCCAGCCAGGATGGTCCTGGCCCTGGGTGCTCTTCTGGAAGATTTCCATTTCCCTGCCTGAGATACCCGTCCTGTCCCTGCCCCCACTGCTTTTTTCCTTCCTCACCTCTGCCCAGGGAGAAATTCCAGCAGCAGGTATGGGTGACACATCCTCTTCTTTAGCAGGTGGCAGCCTGGCAACTGCTGCAGAAAGTCCAGCAGAGCCCCACTCACACTGGGCCACCCACAAAGCCGTGGCCTCTCACTCCCTCCCACCAGCCCAGCCCCGAGACTGCTGACAGGGCAGAGAAAATGGCGTCAGGCACAGCTGCAGGGGCTTTTGCTGCCTGGAGTGGTATTTATATTGATCTCAACCCAGGCACACCTGGGGAGGGCTGGCCGGCATGGTAAGGCTGCCCAGGTCAGCCAATCATCACCCCTCAGGGGCTCACAGTTGCAGAAAATGGAACTTGCTGAACCGGCCAGGTCCAAGGAACAGGTGTGGGCTCCTGAGAGTCAGGATAGACAAGGGGCTGCAGCTTTGGCTTGTTTTCTAATCATTTTATCTGGCCCATGAGTGGGAGACAACTTCAAGAAAACCCTCTCCTAATGAGAGGAACCCAGGAGTCAGGGAGAGGAGGGGTGGGTGGTGGTTGGAGACAGAGGCCTGGTGCCCTGGGTGCAGTGGAAGTCTCTGGAAGACCAGGTGGAGGGAGGCCACACAGAGTGATGCCCAGGGTCACAGACCTGTCGGAGCTGCTGTTTGTTAGTTCAAGTCCTGCTCTGAGGTGCTCTGTGTCAGCTCTGAGCGACAGGTGAGCTGGGGGTGCTCTTCAATGAGGGCTATGTGCACGGTTCCTGTGTGCCCAGCCCTGCCACGGTACCTGCAAGGGTAGCTCTGTATCCTGGGAGGGGCCTGACCATGAGAGCCCCGTGGGCTGGGTTGGGGGTGGGGTACCTGCCCAGGAGAGCTCCATATCCTGGGATTGGCCTGACCACGAGAGCCCCATGGGCTGCTGGGGACCTGGTAAAGGATGTCAGGACAGTCAGTGAAGCCACCGAGGATATACCTCCAGTTGCTCCTGATCCCTACACCCTGCTGGTCATTCTACCAACCACCAGGACATGGTATTCTGTATTAGTCTTCAATGATGCCTTCTTTTGTATTCCATTAGTCCCAGAGTCACAAGAAATTTTGGTTTGTGAGTGGCAGGACTCAACATACAACTAAAACAATACTTCCGGGCCGTCTTGCCCCAAGGGTTCAAAAATTCCCACACCATCTTTGGGGAAAGCTTAGCTAACGACCGAAAAGTTCTACCTCTGGAAAAGGAAACCCTCCTTCAATATGCAGATGACATTCTGATCGCCAGCCCTACTAAGGAGGCCTCTGAACTACCAAGCCAATAAAGGATAGAAGTTGTCCAAGAAAAAGCTCAAATATCACAGACTGCAGTGACCTGCCTGGGCTTCATTCTCACACAAGGTCAGAGAAGCCCATCCCAGGAAAGGGAAGAAACCATTTGCAGCCTTACCCCTTTCTAAAACTAGAAGACAGCTTAGGGGTTCCTGGGGAGGCCAGGGTTTGCTGCTTCTGGATCCCTAACTACAGTCTACTAGCTGGGCCTCTATATGAAACACTGAAAGGAAAAGATGATGATCCTTTTGAACAGAATCCAGAAGTGGCCTTTCAAGAATGGAAAGAGCAGTCAATTCAGACCCTTGCCCTGGAACTCCCTAATTGAGCTAAACCCTTTGACCTTTCCATTCCCGGTGAAAGGTGAATCGCCATTGGAGAATTAGTGCAAAAACTGGGACCACTTGAAATGGAACAACGCAAGAATGCCATCCAGGTAGGATAAACTACAGTCACCAAGGGGCTTGGCCCACTGCCACATCTGGCCAAGATACTGGCGGTATCTAAAAACCTGGAAATCAGCAGCCCAAAAGGCCACCTCCCTCCTAAGGGAAAAGGACCCCACGTGGTGATCCTAATCACCAACCATGCCCTGAAGTTGCAGGGTTCGCTCCGTGGGCACACCGACCTCGAGTGAGGAGGCCCTCCAACTCCAACATCCAGAGAGATAACCGGGGGCAACAGGGCACCATGACGACTCGTGTGAACATCACTTGACCTGGAGTTTCTCTCATAAAACAACAATAGTGTGTCCCGAAGGAGTAGACTACTGCTTGCAGGACTTCCTGCACCCGGAGGGGAGCTAATAATCTTGGCGGGGGAACCGTATATCACACCGTCACCATAGAAAAGCCTACAGACACCGTGATGATGGTGGCCAATAAGACCGGCTGGACTCCTGTTTACTTCAAAAGGCTGTTGACTCAGTGGCCATCATGGTCCTTGATCACCACTGACCCTGGACTGTCTGGGAGTTGAGCGGGCAGGGCTCTGACACCTGGTGCTGTTTTTACGTTAATTCAGGGGCCTAATTGAAGAAAGAGCAGACTACTGGTCAGAGCATCTAGGCTGGCAGAAACGGTCAGCCTAAGGTGGCCGAACAAATGTGGGGCGGGGTGAAACCGGCCCCCACAGCGTCTCTGCACATCTCTTTCCTGGACCCTTAAAGGTCATTAGAATCTATAACACTTCCAATGCTGGTGCTCAGGCGGACGAGCAGGGAGGCAGGGGTCCTGGGGCCAATCAACGTCACCTGGAGGCTGCTGGGGAGAAGTTCTGACCCTCGTCCCCTGGTATGAGGGCTCCCAACTCAGCACTCAGCAGTTACAGAAGAAGGGTCTGCACCCTCAGCACTCCAAGAATGAGGAACGGGACAAAAGGCAGAGGAGGGGTTTGTCCCCAGCAAAGCCCATTAAAAATCCCTGGGAGATAAAAATAGAATGTGGGCAATAAAGTCAAGTCTGACCTTTTTTATCCTTTGTGCTTTGTCTAATTTCACGTGCTCCTAGGGTCCCGCATGCAGAGGTTCCACACCCGGCACTTCAGACCAGATTTCCTGGTGCAGAATGGCTGGGTCGACACCTCAGCTCCTGGGGCCCAGTGCAGACTCCGAGATATAGAGCCTGAGCTGCAGCCAACCCGGCCCTTGAGAGCTCCGCCCCCTCCCTCCCACTGACTCTGACAGGATCTCTACACAGCAGCCCAGCCCACAGCCCACGGGGTAGTGCATGCTCTCACCTCTCCATTCTCTGATGAAAATATAAAGTTTCCTTTGCTTGGGAACCAAACTCAGTCTCGATCTGTTGGCCCCAATGACACTGGGCAGGGGGACCCTTGTTGGGGTCCACTCTGGAGGATCAGTAACAGAAATTGAGACTATTGTAACTTCAGTGAACAGATGTGTGAGCCAAACTGTAGTTAACATAGAACAGTTTATAAGGCTCGGGTAAAATAAGATGTTTCTAACACTTCCATTTGATATTTCCATCACTTTATTATAAGCAAGTTCAGTGAAAAGGTTTGTCTTATTTGTCAGGTCAATATTAGAGAAATGAAGTGATTTCTTTCCAAGGATGTACATCTAATAATCTTGGTTAAAGCTTCAATCTTGTTTTAAATGCTTTTCCATTGAAAATGATACCTCTCTTTCAGCTCCCCCATTTCTGAGAAGTATAAAATCTTATAATTTATTATTACCAAAGGGGAAAGGTGGGAGGAGGGATAAATTAACAGTTTGGAATTAACACATACACACTGCTATGTATAAAATAGATCATCAACAAGGAACTACTGTATAGCACAGGGAACTACACTCAATATTGTGCAATAACCTATAAGGGGAAATAATCGGAAAAAGAATAGATATTTTTATTGACATCATCTATCAATGACAGTTAAAGTGTAACCTAAGGGAAGCCGGTGGTGAGTGCTTCTGACCCTGAAGACTTCAGTCATCTAAAGTTTGGACTCTGCCTACTTCCCAAGGCCCTTAATGAACATATGTGTAGCCGTAGCTTAAAAAACTCCCCAGTTTGGGTTTCGGGGAGACACTGATTTTGAAAAAGCCCTGGTGTTCTCCTTACATGAATGGGACTCTTCCTACTGCTAAAACATGTCTGTCACATCCAGAGGATGGTATACCGTCTGATCGGGAAGAGTTTGGAAAAGGCATCTCATCTCCTCATCTCCTGGTGCTCGGGTTCACCCCTCCAGCGTCTTTACTAACAGTCTCCCCACTTGGAGATGTCAACACTGTCAACATCCTGTTGCGTACAGTTTGGAATTTGTCCAGAGGATGAAGCGGAAGGATGAGGAACAATGAGAGACAAGTCCTAGGTGTTCAGACAGGCACATGTCACTCTAATTTCCAATCAGGAAGATGAATTGACCAAAGGCTAGGGTTGCCCATGGAAACAGTATAGGGCTTGAGGAAATCCCACTGCTTTGTGGCCAGTTCCCATAAACACAAGTTGAACAATGGAACTCAGGGGCAGTAAAATTCACGAAACTGCAGAGTTGAAAATATCTATCACTGAAAAATGTCTTGAGGAAAGTCAGAGAAAAGGATTGGCAAGCAAGGGAGAATGGCAGGAAAGGGATTTGAGGAGGTAGAAAGGACTCGCCATTAAGCACAAGAAAAGGGGCTGAACATTGCCGACATTGCAGTTGGCCAAAAAGGCTGTATGTGTTTTTTTCTGTATATATTCAAGAAAAGGGCATACACTTTTTTAGCCAACCAAACAGGTGGGCACTGGAAATCAATACTACAAAAGATATCACTTCGCATCAGTCAGAAGAGCCATCCTCATAAAGTGTAAACGCCAGAAATGCAGGACAGGGCAAGGAGAAGAGGGAGCCCTGTGAGGCTTATAGTGGAAATGTATATTGCCAACGGCCATTCTGGAGAAGTGTATTGTGTTTACTAAAGCATCTAAAAAATGAGCTACAGAGCATAGGGCACTTGCACTCATGGGCGTATATCTTGGGAAAAACAAAAATCGAGAGGACACAGGCACCCCAATGTTTACTGCCTCTCTGTTTAAAAGATCCTCGACTAGGATATAACTTAAATGTCTCTGGAGGGAAAAAATGGATAGAGATGTGGTACTTATGTAGAGTGGAATATTACTCAGCCTGGAAATCAATGAAATATGGCCAGTTGTAACAACTCCGGAGGAGTTACGTATGATCATTCTAAGTGACATAAATATGTAGAAAACACGCGTAAGGCTGCCAAACGGGAAAGGTGGGGAGGGGTGAGGCATCATCCAGGAGGTTGAAATTAGCAAAGATACCATTCCAAATACCAAACTGATAATCAACAAGGCCTACACGGTAGCTAAAAGAACTGCACTCAGCACACTCAAGTCACCGGAAAAGAATATCTATGACTGGTAAGAATCTGAAAAAGAAATTATTGATGTCTCTCTGTACGTGAATCAAGTGGATGTACAGCAGCAAGAAACAGAGCTTTGAAAATCAGCTGTAAACAACATAGTAATAAATTGAAAAAAATAAACGACAGAGAGACAGAGAAAACCTCTTACAACTTTTCCTCAGGGACGGTGATGCAACATGGATTGAACACATCTAGACCCACAGCAGGATGAGACATAAGGCTGGAAACTGTTCGCGCTAAGAGAAATGTGAGGTTGGGTGAGGAAATGCACACCCTTTAAAGTAATACTACCTGGTACCCATTCAATGGGTCCCAAATCTGCAGGTTCAAGGAATCTTCCTACAGCTAAAACATGCATGGAAAACCCAGAGGACTGTACACCATGTGATCGGGAGATGTGTCTAAAATGCACCTCATTTATCCTCTCCTGGTGCTCCTGTTCATCATTCCATCCACGTTACTTAGAATCTCCCCACTTAGAGAATCAGCACATTTAAACTTCTGTTTCACACATTTTGCAAATTGTGAGGAGGATGAACGGGAACAGGGGGAACCAATGAGAGAATAGTTGTAGGGGTTTGGACGGGCACATGTCACTCTAATTTCCCATTAAGAATAAGAATTAAAAAAAGGCTCAGCCCGCCTCGCCGGAGCCAAAATAGGGCCTGAAGCAATCCTGCGGTTTTGAGGCCAGCTCACAAAAGAGCAACTTAAAAAATGGAGCTCAGGGTCACTGCAATTCACAAACCTGCAGAGTTATAAATGAAAACTAACGTCCAAAAATATGTTGAGGTAAGGCAAAGAAGAGGATCTGAATGCAAGACAGAATTGCAAGAAACAGATTTCAAGAGATAGATTGGACTCGCCTTTAAAGCACATGAAAAGCGGCAGAATTTCGACAATGATGCAGTTGGCCCAAAAGGGAGTATGCGTTTTTTCCTGAATATATCCAGGAAAAAACGCATACGCACTTTATGGGCAACCAAGCAAGCAAGCAATGCAAATGTGCACAACAAAGAAGTCTCATTTCCCACCGGTCAAAAGGGCCATCCGAAAAAATTGTAAAAACCAGAAATGCAGGACAGGCCATGGAGAACAGGGAGCCTTTATACGCTGATGGACAGTGTGTGAACTGCCGAGAGCCACTCTGGAGAAGTGTATGGTGGTTCCTAAATCATCTAAAAAACAGAGCGACAGAGCATAGGGCACTTCCAATCACGGGAGTATATCTAGGGAAGTCTAAAAATCAACAAGACACAAGCACACCACAGTTTAGGGCTACTCTGTTTACAAGAACCTCAACTTCAGTACACCTTAAATATCCCAGGAAAGAGAACAATGGATAAAGAAAATGTGGTACTTATGTACAATGGAATATCTCTTCACCATGAAATCAATGTAATAAGGCTAGTAGAAGGATAAAGAGTGGATTGAGGTCCGATAATACTACTTGAAATAAGTCAAACAGAAAAAGAAACATATCATAAGATATCACTTATAGAGGGAGGATAAATATGGCTGCACAAAAAATGAATTACAAAACAGAACAGTGTCTCACATTTAGAAAACACACTTATGTCAGCTTAAGGGGAAAGGAGAGGTGGGGTGATGCATAAAACCAGAGTTTGAAATTAGCACAGATACCGTTCAATAAACCAAATAGGTATCAGACAAGATCTACACCTTGCTCAATGAACTGGCCTCAACACACCCTATAAACCGCAGAGAAATATATCTGAGTAATAAGAATCTTAAAACCCATGTATTGATATATCTCCATAAGGGAATCAAGTGTGAGCAGAGCGGCACAAACACAGCAGTGAAAATGAGCTAAACCCCATTATAGAAATAAATTTTAAAACCAAAACGCAGAAACAATGAAAGAGAGAAAAATTCTTACAAAATTCACTCAGGGGCTGTGATGCAACCTGGAATGACCACATATAAACCCACAGCTGGATAAGACATAAGGCTGGACACTTGGGGCTGAAAGGATTGGAGAGCTTTGGTGAGCAACTGCCGAAAGTTTAATGCAATACTTCATGCTACTTATTCCAAGGGTCCCAACACTCCAAGTTGAAGGGAATCTTCCTACAGCTAAACCATGCATGGGAAATCCAGCAGATGGTATACCATATGATCGGGAAAGGTTTCTAAAATGCACCTCATTTTCCTCTCCTGGGGCTCCGGATCAACATTCCAGCCACTTTACTAACAACATCTCCACATGGAGAGTCAATGCCTTTAAGTTCCGGTATCGCACAGTCTGCAGTTAGTGCGGAGGATGAATGGGAATAGGGGGAACCAGTGAGAAAATAGCTGTAGCGGTTTCAATGGGCACATGTCACTCTAATTTCAATTCAGGAAGAAGAATTAACCAAAGGCAGAGCAAGGCGCCCCAGAAGAAGAATAGGGCCTGAAGAAATCCTGTGGATATGAGGCAAGATCACAAAAATAAGAGCTGAAAAATGGAGCTAAGGGCCACTGCAATTCAAAAACCTGCAGAGTTATAAAGGCCAACTATTTTCCAAAAGTATATTGAAGTAAGGCTATGAAGAGGCACTGAGAGCAAGGCAGAACTGCAGGAAACCAATTTCAGGAGGTAGACTGGAATTGCACTGAAAACATATGAAAAGACTCAGAACGTCGACAATGATGCACTTGGCCAAAAAGGGCGTATGCGTTCTTTCCTGAATATATTCAGGAAGAAACGCATACGCCCTTTCTGGCCAACCAAGCAAGCTTGCAAAGGAAATCTGCACTACAATGAAGTCTCACTGCCCCCCGGTCAAAGGGACTTCTGAAAAAAGAGTAAAATCCAGAAAGGCAGGACAGGCCATGGAGAACTGGGAGCCTTGTTATGCTGATGGGCGAGATGTAAATTGCCAACAGCCACTCTGGAGAAGTGTATGGTGTTTCCTGAAACATTCAAAAAATTAAGCAACAGAGCCTAGGGCACTTCCACTTATGGTCCTATAGCTTAGGGAAATTAAAATCAAAAAGACACAGCCACCCCAAAGGTTGGGATGGCTCTGTTTACAAGAACCTCATTTACGGTACACGTTCAATATCGCAAAAAGCGAAAAATGGATAAAGAAGTTGTGGTACTTACGTACAATGCAATATCACTCAGCAATGAAATCTATGTCATCAGGCCCGTAGCAGCATAATGAGTGGATTCAGGTACGATGATTCTAAGTGAAATAAGTCACACAGAAAGAGAAACATCATAAGATATCACTACTACACGGAATGTAAACTTGGCTACACAGGAACTGAATTACAAAACAGAACAGGGTCTCAAATGTAGAAAACCAACTTATGCTTGCTTAAGGGGAAAGGTGAGTTGGGGTGCTGCATAAAACCAGAAATTGAAATTAGCAGATACCGTTCCATAAGACAAATATGTAATAGACAAGAGCTACTCCTTGCTCAACGAAGTGGACTCAACATCCCATATTAAAAGCCTAAGAATATACCTGACTAGTAAGAATCTTAAAACCTATGGATTTATATGTCTCCGAAAGAGAATCAAGCATGTGTACAGCGGCATAAATGCAGCAGTGATAGGATTGGTGAGGTTCGGTGAGCAAATGCAGACCCTTTGAAGTCATATTGCATGGTACCCATTCCATGGTCTCAACTCTCCAGGTTTAAGGGATTCTTCATTCAGCTAAAACATGCATGTGGAACCCAGAGTATGATCCACGGTGTGATCGGGAAACGTGTTCAAATGTGTCTCAGTTTTCGTCCCCTGGTACTCGGGTACAACATTCCAGACGCTTTACTAACACTCTCCCCACTTGGAGAGTCAGTGCCT
Source organism: Leucopleurus acutus (assembly GCF_964270905.1). Lineage (NCBI taxonomy): Eukaryota > Metazoa > Chordata > Mammalia > Artiodactyla > Delphinidae > Leucopleurus > Leucopleurus acutus. The sequence goes on along the minus strand of NC_139142.1, from coordinate 118,847,641 downwards.
TTAACCTCCTGTTTGGCCCAGTTTGCAGTTTCTGTGGAAGATGAACAGGAAGATGGAGAACCAAGGAGAGACTAGCTGGAGGTGTCTGGAAGGGCAAATTTAACTCTCATTTCCCACCAGGAAGAGGAATTAACCAAAGGCTCAGCGTGCCATGCCGGAACCACACTAGGGACTGAAGCAATCCTGCGGTGTTGCGGCCAGCTCACAAAAAAGCGAGTTGAAGAAAGGAGCTCAGGGACACTGTAAATCACAACCCTACAGAGTTATAAATGACACTTATCGTCCAAAAATATATTGAAGTAAGGCTGCCAAGAGGACTTGAAAGCGGGGCAGAATTGCAGGAAACCGATTTCAGGAGGTAGACTGGAATTGCATGTAAAGCATAGGAAAAGAGGCAGAACGTCCACAATGATGCACTTGGCCAAAAAGGGTGTATGCGTTCTTTCCTGAATATATTCAGGAAAAAACGCATACGCCCTTTTTGGCCAACCAAGCAAGCTTGCAAAGGTAATCTGCACTACAATGAAGTCTCACTGCCCCCACGGTCAAAAGGGCCATCTGAAAAAAGTGTAAAATCCAGAAAGGCAGGACAGGCCATGGAGAACTGGGAGCCTTGTTATGCTGATGGGCGGGATGTAAATTGCCAGCAGCCACTCTGGAGAAGTGTATGGTGTTTCCTGAAACATCCAAAAAACAAAGCAACAGAGCCTAGGGCACTTCCACTTATGGTCCTATAGCTTAGGGAAATTAAAATCAAAAAGACACAGCCACCCCAAGTTTGGGACGGCTCTGTTTACAAGAACCTCGTTTACGGTACAAGTTCAATATCACAGAAAGCGAAAAATGGATAAAGAAGTTGTGGTACTTACGTACAATGCAATATCACTCAGCAATGAAATCTATGTCATCAGGCCTGTAGCAGCATAATGACTGGATTCAGGTACGATGATTCTAAGTGAAATAAGTCACACAGAAAAAGAAACATCATAAGGTATCACTAATACATGGAATGTAAACTTGGCTACACAGGAACTGAATTACAAAGCAAAACAGGGTCTCAAATGTAGAAAGCCAACTTATGCTTGCTTAAGGGGAAAGGTGAGTTGGGGTGCTGCATAAAACCAGAGATTGAAATTAGCACAGATACCGTTCCATAAGCCAAATATGTAATAGACAAGAACTACTCCTTACTCAACGAAGTGGACTCAACACCCCATATTAAACGCCTAAGAATATACCTGACTAGTAAGAATCTTAAAACCTATGGATTTATATGTCTCCGAAAGAGAATCAAGCGTGTGTACAGCGGCATAAACGCAGCAGTGATAGGATTGTTGAGGTTCGGTGAGCAAATGCAGACCCTTTGAAGTCATATTGCATGGTACACATTACATCGGTCTCAACTCTCTAGGTCTAAGGGATTCTTCCTTCAGCTAAAACATCCATGTGGAACCAAGAGTATGATCCACCATGTGATCGGGAAATGTGTTCAAATGTGTCTCAGTTTTAGTCCCCTGGTACTCGGGTGCAACACTCCAGATGCTTTACTAACACTCTCCCCACTTGGAGAGTCAGTGCCTTTAACCTCCTGTTTGGCCCAGTTTGCAATTTCTGTGGAAGATGAACAGGAATAGTGAGAACCAATGAGAGACTAGCTCGAGGTGTCTGGACGGGCAAATTTAACTCTCATTTCCCACCAGGAAGAGGAATTAACCAAAGGTTCAGCATGCCGTGCCAGAACCAAACTAGGGCCTGAAGCAATCCTGCAGTGTTGCGGCCAGCTCACAAGAAAGCGAGTTGAAGAAAGGAGCTCAGGGGCACTGTAATTCACAAACCTGCAGAGTTATAAATGACAGCTATCGTCCAAAAATATATTGAAGTAAGGCTGCCAAGAGGAGTTGAAAGCGGGGCAGAATTGCAGGAAACCGATTTCAGGAGGTAGACTGGAATTGCATGTAAAGCATAGGAAAAGAGGCAGAACGTCCACAATGATGCACTTGGCCAAAAAGGGCGTATGCGTTTTTTCCTGAATATATTCAGGAAAAAACGCATACGCCCTTTTTGGCCAACCAAGCAAGCTTGCAAAGGAAATCTGCACTACAATGAAGTCTCACTGCCCCCCGGTCAAAAGGGCCATCTGAAAAAAGTGTATAATCCAGAAAGGCAGGACAGGCCATGGAGAACTGGGAGCCTTGTTATGCTGATGGGCGTGACGTAAATTGCCAACAGCCACTCTGGAGAAGTGTATGGTGTTTCCTGAAACATCCAAAAAACAAAGCAACAGAGCCTAGGGCACTTCCACTTATGGTCCTATAGCTTAGGGAAATTAAAATCAAAAAGACACAGCCACCCTAAAGTTTGGGACGGCTCTGTTTGCAAGAACCTCGTTTACGGTACAAGTTCAATATCACAGAAAGCGAAAAATGGATAAAGAAGTTGTGGTACTTACGTACAATGCAATATCAGTCAGCAATGAAATCTATGTCATCAGGCCCGTAGCAGCATAATAAATGGATTCAGGTACGATGATTCTAAGTGAAATAAGTCACACAGAAAAAGAAACATCATAAGATATCACTAATACATGGAATGTAAACTTGGCTACACAAGAACTGAATTACAAAACAGAACAGAGTGTCAAATGTAGAAAACCAACTTAGGCTTGCTTAAGGGGAAGGGTGAGTTGGGGTGCTGCATAAAACCAGAGATTGAAATTAGCACAGATACCGTTCCATAAGCCAAATATGTAATAGACAAGAGCTACTCCTTGCTCAACGAAGTGGACTCAACACCCCATATTAAACGCCTAAGAATATACCTGACTAGTAAGAATCTTAAAACCTTTGAATTTATGTCTCCGAAAGAGAATCAAGCGTGTGTACAGCGGCATAAACGCAGCAGTGATAGGATTGGTGAGGTTCGGTGAGCAAATGCAGACCCTTTGAAGTCATATTGCATGGTACCCATTCCATGGGTCTCAACTCTCCAAGTTTAAGGGATTCTTCCTTCAGCTAAAACATGCATGTGGAACACAGAGTATGATCCACCGTGTGATCAGGAAACGTCTTCAAATGTGTCTCAGTTTTCGTCCCCTGGTACTCGGGTGCAACACTCCAGACGCTTTACTAACACTCTCTCCACTTGGAGAGTCAGTGCCTTTAACCTCCTGTATGGCCCAGTTTGCAATTTCTGCGGAAAATGTTCAGGAATAGGGAGAACCAATGATAAGCTAGCTGGAGGTGTCTGGACGGGCAAATTTAACTCTCATTTCCCACCAGGAAGAGGAATTAACCAAAGGCTCAGCGTGCCGTGCCGGATCCACACTAGGACCAGAAGCAATCCTTTGGTGTTGCAGCCAGCTCACAAGAAAGCGAGTTGAAGAAAGGAGCTCAGGGGCACTGTAATTCACAAACCTGCAGAGTTATAAATGACAGCTATCTTCCAAAAATATATTGAAGTAAGGCAGCCAAGAGGAGTTGAAAGCGGAGCAGAATTGCAGGAAACCGATTTCAGGAGGCAGACAGGAATTGCATGTAAAGCATAGGAAAAGAGGCAGAACGTCCACAATGATGCACTTGGCCAAAAAGGGTGTATGCGTTTTTTCCTGAATATATTCAGGAAAAAACGCATACGCCCTTTTTGGCCAACCAAGAAAGCTTGCAAAGGAAATCTGCACTACAATGAAGTCTCACAGCCCCCCGGTCAAAAGGGCCATCTGAAAAAAGTGTAAAATCCAGAAAGGCAGGACAGGCCATGGAGAACTGGGAGCCTTTTTATGCTGATGGGCGGGATGTAAATTGCCAGCAGCCACTCTGGAGAAGTGTATAGTGTTTCCTGAAACATCCAAAAAACAAAGCAACAGAGCCTAGGGCACTTCCACTTATGGTCCTATAGCTTAGGGAAATTAAAATCAAAAAGACACAGCCACCCCAAAGTTTGGGATGGCTCTGTTTACAAGAACCTCGTTTACGGTACAAGTTCAATATCACAGAAAGCGAAAAATGTATAAAGAAGTTGTGGTACTTACGTACAATGCAATATCACTCAGCAATGAAATCTATGTCATCAGGCCCGTAGCAGCATAATGAGTGGATTTAGGTACAATGATTCTAAGTGAAATAAGTCACACAGAAAAAGAAACATCATAAGATATCACTATTACACGGAATGTAAACTTGGCTACAAAGGAACTGAATTACAAAACAGAACAGGGTGTCAAATGTAGAAAACCAACTTATGCTTGCTTAAGGGGAAAGGTGAGTTGGGGTGCTGCATGAAACCAGAGATTGAAATTAGCACAGATACCGTTCCATAAGCCAAATATGTAATAGACAAGAGCTACTCCTTGGTCAACGAAGTGGACTCAACACCCCATATTAAACGCCTAACAATATACCTGACTAGTAAGAATCTTAAAACCTATGGATTTATATGTCTCCGAAAGAGAATCAAGCGTGTGTACAGTGGCATAAACGCAGCAGTGATAGTATTGGTGAGGTTCGGTGAGCAAATGCAGACCCTTTGAAGTCATATTGCATGGTACCCATTCCATGGGTCTCAACTCTCCAGGTTTAAGGGATTCTTCCTTCAGCTAAAACATGAATGTGGAACACAGAGTATGATCCACCGTGTGATCAGGAAACGTCTTCAAATGTGTCTCAGTTTTAGTCCCCTGGTACTCGGGTGCAACACTCCAGACGCTTTACTAACACTCTCTCCACTTGGAGAGTCAGTGCCTTTAACCTCCTGTATGGCCCAGTTTGCAATTTCTGCGGAAAATGTACAGGAATAGGGAGAACCAATGATAAACTAGCTGGAGGTGTCTGGACGGGCAAATTTAACTCTCATTTCCCACCAGGAAGAGGAATTAACCAAAGGCTCAGCGTGCCGTGCCAGATCCACACTAGGGCCTGAAGCAATCCAGCGGTGTTGCGGCCAGCTCACAAAAAAGCGAGTTGAAGAAAGGAGATCAGGGGCACTGTAATTCACAAACCTGCAGAGTTATAAATGACAGCTATCGTCCAAAAATATATTGAAGTAAGGCTGCCAAGAGGACTTGAAAGCGGGGCAGAATTGCAGGAAACCGATTTCAGGAGGTAGACAGGAATTGCATGTAAAGCATAGGAAAAGAGGCAGAACGTCCACAATGATGCACTTGGCCAAAAAGGGCGTATGCGTTTTTTCCTGAATATATTCAGGAAAAAACGCATACGCCCTTTTTGGCCAACCAAGCAAGCTTGAAAAGGAAATCTACACTACAATGAAGTCTCACTGCAGCCCAGTCAAAAGGGCCATCTGAAAAATGTGTAAAATCCAGAAAGGCAGGACAGGCCATGGAGAACTGGGAGCCTTGTTATGCTGATGGGAGGGATGTAAATTGCCAACAGCCACTCTGGAGAAGTGTATGGTGTTTCCTGAAACATCTAAAAAACAAAGCAACAGAGCCTAGGGCACTTCCACTTATGGTCCTATAGATTAGGGAAATTAAAATCAAAAAGACACAGCCACCCCAATGTTTGGGACGGCTCTGTTTACAAGAACCTCGTTTATGGTACAAGTTCAATATCACAGAAAGCGAAAAATGGATAAAGAAGTTGTGGTACTTACGTACAATGCAATATCAGTCAGCAATGAAATCTATGTCATCAGGCCCGTAGCAGCATAATGAGTGGATGCAGGTACGATGATTCTAAGTGAAATAAGTCACACAGAAAAAGAAACATCATAAGGTATCACTACTACACGGAATGTAAACTTGGCTACACAGGAACTGAATTACAAAACAGAACAGGGTCTCAAATGTAGAAAACCAACTTATGCTTGCTTAAGGGGAAAGGTGAGTTGGGGTGCTGCATGAAACCAGATTGAAATTAGCACAGATACCGTTCCATAAGCCAAATATGCAATAGACAAGAGCTACTCCTTGCTGAACGAAGTGGACTCAACACCCCATATTAAACGCCTAAGAATATACCTGACTAGAAATAATCTTAAAACCTACGGATTTATATGTCTCCAAAAGTGAATCAAGCGTGTGTACAGCGGCATAAACGCAGCAGTGATAGGATTGGTGAGGTTCGGTGAGCAAATGCAGACCCTTTGAAGTCATATTGCATGGGACCCATTCCATGGGTCTCAACTCTCCAAGTTTAAGGGATTCTTCCTTCAGCTAAAACATGCATGTGGAACACAGAGTATGATCCACCGTGTGATCAGGAAACGTGTTCAAATGTGTCTCAGTTTTCGTCCCCTGGTACTCGGGTGCAACACTCCAGACGCTTTACTAACACTCTCCCCACTTGGAGAGTCAGTGCCTTTAACCTCCTGTATGGCCCAGTTTGCAATTTCTGCGGAAAATGTACAGGAATAGGGAGAACCAATGAGAAACTAGCTGGAGGTGTCTGGACGGGCAAATTTAACTCTCATTTCCGACCAGAAAGAGGAATTAACCAAAGGCTCAGCATGCCGTGCCGGAACCACACTAGGGCCTGAAGCAATCCTGCGGTGTTGCGGCCAGCTCACAAGAAAGCGAGTTGAAGAAACGAGCTCAGGGGCACTGTAATTCACAAACCTGCAGAGTTATAAATGACAGCTATCGTCCAAAAATATATTGAAGTAAGGCTGCCAAGAGGACTTGAAAGCGGGGCAGAATTGCAGGAAACCGATTTCAGGAGGTAGACGGGAATTGCATGTAAAGCATAGGAAAAGAGGCAGAACGTCCACAATGATGCACTTGGCCAAAAAGGGCGTATGTGTTCTTTCCTGAATATATTCAGGAAAAAACGCATACGCCCTTTTTGGCCAACCAAGAAGGCTTGCAAAGGAAATCTACACTACAATGAAGTCTCACTGCAGCCCAGTCAAAAGGGACATCTGAAAAATGTGTAAAATCCAGAAAGGCAGGACAGGCCATGGAGAACTGGGAGCCTTGTTATGCTGATGGGCGGGATGTAAATTGCCAACAGCCACTCTGGAGAAGTGTATGGTGTTTCCTGAAACATCTAAAAAACAAAGCAACAGAGCCTAGGGCACTTCCACTTATGGTCCTATAGCTTAGGGAAATTAAAATCAAAAAGACACAGCCACCCCAAAGTTTGGGACGGCTCTGTTTACAAGAACCTCGTTTATGGTACAAGTTCAATATCACAGAAAGCGAAAAATGGATAAAGAAGTTGTGGTACTTACGTACAATGCAATATCACTCAGCAATGAAATCTATGTCATCAGGCCCATAGCAGCATAATGAGTGGATTCAGGTACGATGATTCTAAGTGAAATAAGTCACACAGAAAAAGAAACATCATAAGATATCAGCAATACACGGAATGTAAACTTGGCTACACAGGAACTGAATTACAAAACAGAACAGGGTCTCAAATGTAGAAAACCAACTTATGCTTGCTTAAGGGGAAAGGTGAGTTGGGGTGCTGCATGAAACCAGAGATTGAAATTAGCACAGATACCGTTCCATAAGCCAAATATGCAATAGACAAGAGCTACTCCTTGCTGAACGAAGTGGACTCAACACCCCATATTAAACGCCTAAGAATATACCTGACTAGTAAGAATATTAAAACCTACCGATTTATATGTCTCCGAAAGAGAATCAAGCGTGTGTACGGCGGCATAAACGCAGCAGTGATAGGATTGGTGAAGTTCGGTGAGCAAATGCAGACCCATTGAAGTCATATTGCACGGTACCCATTCCATGGGACTCAACTCTCCAGGTTTAAGGGATTCTTCCTTCAGCTAAAACATGCATGTGGAATCCAGAGTATGATCCACCGTGTGATCGGGAAACGTGTTCAAATGTGTCTCAGTTTTCGTCCCGTGGAACTCGGGTGCAATATTCCAGATGCTTTACTAACACTCTCCCCACTTGGAGAGTCAGTGCCTTTTACCTCCTATTTGGCCCAGTTTGCAATTTCTGTGGAAAATGTACAGGAATAGGGAGAACCAATGAGAGACTAGCTGGAGGTGTCTGGACGGGCAAATTTAACTCTCATTTCCCACCAGGAAGAGGAATTAACCAAAGGCTCAGCATGCCGTGCCGGAAACAAACTAGGGCCTGAAGCAATCCTGCCGTGTTGCGGCCAGCTCACAAGAAAGCGAGTTGAAGAAAGATCAGGGGCACTGTAATTCACAAACCTGCAGAGTTATAAATGACAGCTATCTTCCAAAAATATATTGAAGTAAGGCAGCCAAGAGGAGTTGAAAGCGGGGCAGAATTGCAGGAAACCGATTTCAGGAGGTAGACTGGAATTGCATGTAAAGCATAGGAAAAGAGGCAGAACGTCCACAATGATGCACTTGGCCAAAAAGGGCGTATGCGTTTTTTCCTGAATATATTCAGGAAAAAACGCATACGCCCTTTTTGGCCAACCAAGCAAGCTTGCAAAGGAAATCTGCACTACAATGAAGTCTCACTGCCCCCCGGTCAAAAGGGCCATCTGAAAAAAGTGTAAAATCCAGAAAGGCAGGACAGGCCATGGAGAACTGGGAGCCTTGTTATGCTGATGGGCGGCATGTAAATTGCCAGCAGCCACTCTGGAGAAGTGTATGGTGTTTCCTGAAACATCTAAAAAACAAAGCAACAGAGCCTAGGGCACTTCCACTTATGGTCCTATAGCTTAGGGAAATTAAAATCAAAAAGACACAGCCACCCCAAGTTTGGGACGGCTCTGTTTACAAGAACCTTGTTCACCGTACAAGTTCAATATCACAGAAAGCGAAAAATGGATAAAGAAGTTGTGGTACTTACATACAATGCAATATCACTCAGCAATGAAATCTATGTCATCAGGCCTGTAGCAGCATAATGAGTGGATTCAGGTACAATGATTCTAAGTGAAATAAGTCACACAGGGCTTACCTGGTGGCGCAGTGGTTGAGAGTCCGCCTGCCGATGCAGAGTACATGGGTTCGTGCCCCGATCCGGGAAGATCCCATATGCCGCGGAGTGGCTGGGCCTGTGAGCCATGGCCGCTGAGCCTGCGCGTCCGGAGCCTGTGCTCTGCAATGGGAAAGACCACAACAGTGAGAGGCCCACGTACCGCAAAAAAAAAATAAATAAAAAAATAAAAAAATAAAAAATAAGTCACACAGAAAAAGAAACATCATAAGATATCACTACTACACGGATGTAAACTTGGTTACACAGGAACTAAATTACTAAACAGAACAGAGTGTCAAATGTAGAAAACCAATTTATGCTTGCTTAAGGGGAAAGGTGAGTTGGGGTGCTGCATACAACAAGAGATTGAAATTAGCACAGATACCGTTCCATAAGCCAAATATATAATAGACAAGTGCTACTCCTTGCTCAACGAAGTGGACTCAACACCCCATATTAAACGCCTAACAATATAACTGACTAGTAAGAATCTTATAAACTATGGATTTATATGTCTCCAAAAGAGAATCAAACGTGTGTACAGTGGCATAAAGGCAGCAGTGATAGGATTGGTGAGGTTCGGTGAGCAAATGCAGACCCTTTGAAGTCATATTGCATGGTACCCATTCCATGGGTCTCAACTCTCCATGTTTAAGGGATTCTTCCTTCAGCTAAAACATGCATGTGGAACCCAGAGTATGATCCACCGTGTGATCGGAAAACGTGTTCAAATGTGTCTCAGTTTACGTCCCCTGGTACTCGGGTGCAACATTCCAGACGCTTTACTAACACTCTCCCCACTTGGAGAGTCAGTGCCTTTAACCTCCTGTTTGGCCCAGTTTGCAATTTCTTCGGAAGATGAACAGGAATAAGGAGAAGCAATGGGAGACTATCTGTAGGTGTCTGGACGGGCAAATTTAACTCTCATTTCCCACCAGGAAGATAAATGAACCAAAGGCTCCGCGTGCCATGCTGGAACTAGATTAGGGCCTGAGGAGATCCTGCGGTGTTGCGGCCAGCTCACAAGAAAGCGAGTTGAAGAAAGGAGCTCAGGGGCACTGTAATTCAGAAACCTGCGGAGTTATAAATGACAGCTATCATCCAAAATTATACTGAAGTAAGGCTGCGAAGAGGACTTGAATGCGGGGCAGAATTGCTGGAAACTGATTTCAGAACGTACACGGGAGTAGCTCTTAAAGCATAGGAAAAGAGACAGAACTTGGAAAATAATGCACTTGGCAAAAAAGGGCATATGTGTTTTATCCAGAGCTCTCATACCTGAGGGGAGGAGATTCCCAGCAGGCTCCAACTGCCACCTGAGGGCTCACATTGCCAAGGCAACGTGAGCATGCCAGGCAGGAGTTACCTCACAGCAGAGGTCCCACCTCACAGAAGGGTGAGAAACCCAGCCAACATCAGACTCTCACCAGAGGGCCCACATCACCAAGGGGATGGGAACCAGGCAGGAGTGTCTTCACATCAGTGGGGCCACATCATCAAAAGCTGAGGTACTCAGCACATGTGTCCTCAAACCAGAGGACCCACATCACCAAGGACCTCGGAGTGAGGCAGGCAGGAGTAGTCTCACAACACTGAGCCCATAGAATAAAAAAGTGAGGAATCCAGCAGTTGGAACCTCCCAGCAGGCGGCCCAGAGCACCGAGGCCATGGGATCCAGGCCACAGTGAACTCACAGAAGAGGGCCCATGTCATGAAACTGAGCAACCCAGCCATTGGGACCTCAGAGCAGGAGGCCCACATCCCCATGGGGATGGAATTCTGGTAGGAGTGTCCTCGCACCACTGAGAACGTATCAGAAAATTTTGGGCGACCAGCAGTTAGGGCCTGACGCCAGAGGACCCTCATCACCAAGGGAAGGAGGCTCCCAGCAGGCTCCAACTGCCACCAGAGGGCTGACGTCGCCAAGGCGATGTGTGCCAACCAGGCACGAATGACCTCACAGCAGAGGGCCCACCTCAGAGAAGTGTGACGAACCCAGTCAGGATCAGACTCGCACCAGAGGGCCCACATCACCAAATGGATTGGAACCAGGCAGGAGTGTCCTCACATGAGTAGGGCCACATCATCTAAAGGTGAGGAACCCAGAACATGTGGCTTCAAATCATAGGACACCCATCACCAAGGGGCTGGGAGTGAGGCAGGCAGGAGGAGCCTCATAACAGAGGGCCCAAAAATAAGAAAGGTGAGGAATCCAGCAGTTGGAACCTCCCAGCAGGCGGCCCAGAGCACAGAGGCTAGAGGATCCAGGCCAGAGTGAACTAACACCAGACAGCCCACATCATGAAACTGTGAGCAACCCAGACATTGGGACCTCAGAGCAGAAGGCCCACATCCCCATGGTGATGGGAACATGACAGGAGTGTCCTGGCATCACTGGGCTCACATCAGAAAACGTGGGGTGCTCAGAAGTTAGGGCCTGACGCTAGAGGGCACTCATCACCGAGAGGAGGAGGCTCCCAGCAGGCTCCAGCTGCCACCAGAGGGCCAACGTCACCAAGGTGATGTGTGCCAGCCTGGCAGGAGTGACCTCACAGCAGAGGGCCCACCTCACAGAAGGGTGAGGAACACAGCCAGGATCAGACTCTCACCAGAGGGCCCACATCACCAAGGGGATGGGAACCAGGCAGGAGTGTCCCCACACCAGTGGGACAACATCATCGAAAGGTGAGGATCCCAGCACATGTGTCCTCAAACCAGAGGAACCACATCACCAAGGGGTTCGGAATGAGGCTGGCAGGACTGGCCTCACAACACAGGGTCCATAGAATATAAAAGTTGAGGAATCCAGCAGTTGGAACCTCCCAGCAAGTGGCCCAGAGCACCGAGGCTATGGGATCCAGGCCGCAGTGAACTCACAGCAGAGGGCCCACATCATGAACCTGTGAGCAGCCCAGCTGTTGGGACCTCAGAACAGAAGGCCCACATCCCCATTGGGATGGGAACCTGGCAGGAGTGGCTTTGCACCACTTAGCACATATCAGAAAATGTTAGGAGCCCAGCAGTTAGGGCCTGACGCCAGGGGGCCCTCATAACTGAGGGGAGGAGACTCCCAGCAGGTTCCAACTGCCAACAGAGGGCCCACGTCTACAAGGTGGCATGCGCCAGGCAGGCAGTAGTGACCTCACAGCAGAGGGCCTATCTCACAGAAGGGTGAGGAACCGAGGCAGGATGAGACTCTCACCAGAGGGCCCACAACACCAAGGGGATGGGAACCAGTCAGGACTGTCCTCCCACCAGTGGGGCCACATCATCGAAAGGTGAGGAACCCAGCACATGTGGCCTCATATCAGAAGACATACATCACAAAGGGGATGGGAGTGAGGCAGGTAGGAGTAGCCTAAAAACAGAGGGCCCAAAGAATAAAAAAAGTGAGGAATCCAGCATTTGGAACCTCCCAGCAGGCGGCCGAGAGCACAGAAGCTATGGGATGCAGGCAGGAGTGAAGTAACAGCAGAGAGCCCACATCATGAAACTGTGAGCAACCCAGGCATTGAGACTTCAGAGCAGAAAGCCCACATCCCCATGGGGATGGGAACCTGACAGGAGTGTCCTGGCATCACTGGGCTCACATCAGAAAACGTGGGGAGCCCAGCAGTTAGAGCCTGATGCTAGAGGGCCGTCATCACCGAGGGCAGGAGGCTCCCAGCAGGTTCCATGTGCCAACAGAGGGCCCACATCGCCAAGGTGATGTGTGCAAGTCAGGCAGGATTGACCTCACAGCAGAGGGCCTACCTCACAGAAGAGTGAGGAACCCAGCCAGGATAAGACTGTCACCAGAAGGCCCACATCACCAAGGGGATGGGAACCAGGCAGGAGTGTCCTCACACCAGTGGGGCCACATCATTGAAAGTTGCCTAACCCAGCACATGTGGCCTCAAACCAGAAGACCCACATCACGAAGGGGTTGCGAGTGAGGCAGGCAGGAGGAGCATCACAACACAGGACCCATAGAATACAAAAGTTGAGGAATCGAGCAGTGGGAAGCTCCCAGCAGGCAGCCAAGACCACAGAGGCTATGGGATCCAGGCCACAGTGAACTAACACCAGAGAGCCCACATCATGAAATTGTGATCAACCCAGCCGTTGGAACCTCAGAGCAGAAGGCCCACATCCCCATGGGGATGGGAACCTAAGAGGAGTGCTTGAGCAACACTGGGCTCACTAAGAAAAGTTGGGGAGCCCAGCAGTTAGGGCCTGACGTCAGAGGGCCCTCATCACAGAGCTGAGGAGGCTCCCAGCAGGGTCCAATTGCCACCAGAGGGCTCATGTCAACAAGGCGAGGTGAGCAACCCAGGCAAGAGTTACCTGATAGTAGAGGGCCCACCTCACAGATGGGTGAGGAACCCAGCCAGGATCAGACTCTCACCAGAGGGCCCACATCACAAAGGGGATGGGACCCAGTCAGGATTATCCTCACACCAGTGGGGCCTCATCGTCTTAAGGTGAGGAACCCAGCACATGTGTCCTCAAACCAGAGGACCCACATCACCAAGGGCCTTGGAGTGAGGCAGGCAGGAGTAGCCTCACAACACAGGGCACATAATATAAAAAACGTGAGGATTCCAGCATTTAGACCTTCCAGCAGGCGGCCCAGAACACCGAGGCTATGGGATCCAGGCCACAGTGAACTCACAGCAGAGGGCCCACATCACAAAACTGTGAGCAACCCAGGAGTTGAGACCTCAGCGCAGAAGGACCACATCCCCATGGGAATGGGAACCTGGCTGGAGTGTCCTCGCACCACTGGGCGCACATCAGAAAATGTGGGGAGCCCACCATTTAGGGCCTGACGCCAGAGGGCCGTCATCACCGAGAGGAGGAGGCGCCCTGCACGCTCCAACTGCCACCAGAGGGCTCACGTCTCCAAGGTGACGTGTGCCAGCCAGGCAGGAGTGACCTCACAGCAGAGGGCCTACCTCACAGAACGTTGAGGAACCCAGCCAGGATTAGACTCTCGCCAGAGGGCCCACCTCACCAAGGGGATGGGAACCAGGCAGGAGTGTCCTCACACGAGTGGGGTCACATCATCGAAAGGTGAGGAACGCAGCACATGTGGCCTCAAGCCATAGGACAGTCATCACCAAGGGGCTGGCAGTGAGGCAGGCAGGAGGAGCCTCACAACAGAGGGCACATAGAATAAAAAAGTTGAGGAATCCAGCAGTTGGAACCTCCCAGCAGGCGGCTCAGAGCACCGATGATAAGGGATCCTTGCCGGAGTGAACTCACAGCAGAGGGCCCACATCATGGTACTGTGAGCAAGCCAGCCGTCTTGACCTCAGAGCAGAAGGCCCATATCGCCATGGGGATGGGAACCTGGCAAGAGTCTCCTCACTCACTTGGCGCACATCAGAAAATGTGGGGAGCCCAGCAGTTATGGCCTAAGGCAAGAGGGCCCTCATCACCGAGGGGAGGAGGATCCCAGCACACTCCAACTGCCACCAGAGGGCCCACGTCGCCAAGGTGACGTGTGCCAGACAGGCATGATTGACCTCACAGCAGAGGGCCCACCTCACAGAAGGGTGAGGAACCCAGCCAGGATCAGACACTCACCTGAGGGCCCACATCAGCAAGGGGATGGGAACCAGTCAGGACTGTCTTCCCTCCAGTGGGGTCACATCATCGAAAGGTGCGGAACCCAGCACATGTGGCCTCAAATCAGAGGACACATATCACAAAGGGAATGGGAGTGAGGCAGGCAGGAGTAGCCTAAAAACAGAGGGCCCAAAGAATAAGAAAGGTGAGGAATCCAGCAGTTGGAACCTCCCAGCAGGCGGTCCAGAGCACAGAAGCTATGGGATGCAGGCAGGAGTGAACTAACAGCAGAGAGCCCACATCATGAAACTGTGAGCAACCCAGGCTTTGGGACCTCAGAGCAGAAGGCCCACACCCCAATGGGGATGTGAACCTGGCTGGAGTGTCCTCGCACCACTGGGCACACATCACAAAATGTGGGGAGCCCAGCAGTTAGGGCCTGATGCCAGAGGGCCCTCATCACCGAGGAGAGGAGGCTCCCAGCAGGCTCCAAGTGCCACCAGAGGGCTCATGTCCACAAGGCGAGGTGAGCAAGCCAGGCAGGAGTGACCTCACATCAGACGGCCCACCTCACAGATGGGTGAGGAACCCAGCCAGGATCAGACTCTCAACAGAGGGCCCACATCACCAAGGGGATGTGAACCAGGCAGGAGTCTCCTAAGACCATTGGTCCCACATCATCGAAAGGTGAGGAACCCAGCACATGTGGCCTCAAACCAGACGACACACATCACGAAGGGGCTGGGAGTGAGGCAGGCAGGAGGATCCTCACAACAGAGGGCCCAAAAATTTAAAAAAGTGAGGAATCCAGCAGTTGGAACCTCCCAGCAGGCGGCCAAGAGCACAGAGGCTATGGGATCCAGGCTTCTGTGAACTAACACCAGAGAGCCCACATCATGAAAATGTGAACAACCCAGCCGTTGGGACCTCAGAGCAGAAGGCCCACATCCCCATGGAAATGGGATCCTAAGACGAGTGCCAAAGCATCACTGGGCTCACTAAGAAAAGTTGGTGAGCCCAGCAGTCAGGGCCTGATGCAAGAGGGCCCTCATCACCGGGGGGAAGAGATTCCCAGCACGCTCCAACTGCCACCACACGGCTGACTTCACCAAGGCAATGTGTGCCAGCCATGCAGGAGTGACCTATCAGCAGAGGGTCTCCCTCACAGGTGGGTGAGGAACAAAGCCAGGAACAGACTCTCACCAGGGGGTCCACATAACCACGTGGATGAGAACCAAGCAGGAGTGTCCTCACACTAGTGGGGCCACATCATCGAAAGGTGAGGAACCCAGCAAAAGTGGCCACAAACCAGAGGACCCACATCACCAAGGGGTTGAGAGTGAGGTAGGTGTCTGGACGGGCATATTTAACACTCATTTCCCACCAGGAAGAGGAATTAACCAAAGGCTCAGCGTGCCCTGCCAGAAGCAGATTAGGGCCTGAAGCAGTCTTGCGGGTTTGCGGCCAGCTCACAAGAAAGCGAGTTGAAGAAAGGAGCTCAGGGGCCCTGTAATTCACAAACCTGCAGAGTTATAAATGACAGATAACGTCCAAAAATATATTGAAGTAAGGCTGCGAAGAGGACTTGAAAGCGGGGCAGAATTGCAGGAAACCGATTTCAGGAGGTAGACTGGATTTGCATTTAAAGCATAGGAAAAGAGGCAGAACATCGACAATGATGCACTTGGCAACAAAGGGCGTATGAGTTTGTTCCTGAATATATTCAGGAAAAAACACATACGCCCTTTTTGGCAAACCAAGCAAGCTTGCAATGGAAATCCGAACTACTATGAAGTGTCACTTCCCCCCGGTCTAAAGGGCCATCTGAGAAAAGTGTAAAATCCAGAAAGGCAAGACAGGCCATGGGGAAAAAGGAGCCTTGTTATGCTGATGGGCGGGATGTACATTGCCAACAGCCACTCTGGAGAAGTGTATGGTGTTTCCTGATACATCTGAAAAACAAAGCAACAGAGTCTAGGGCATTTCCACTTATGGTCCTATAGCTTAGGGAAATTAAAATCAAAAAGACACAGCCACCCCAAAATTTACAACGGCTCTGTTTACAGGAGCCTCTTCTACAGTACAAGTTAAATATCCCAGAGAACAAATAATTGATAAAGAAGTTGCGGTACTTATGTACAACAGAATACCACTCAGCAATGAAATCTGTGTCACCAGGCCTGTACCAGCATAATGAGTGGATTGAGGCATGATGATTCTAAGTGAAATAAGTCACACAGAAAAAGAAACATCATAAGGTATCACTAATGCACGGAATGTAAACTTGGCTACACATGAACTGAATTACAAAACAGAACAGGGTCTCAAGTTTAGAAAACCAACTTATGCTTGCTTAAGGGGAAAGGTGAGTTGGGGTGCTGCATAAAACCAGAGTTTGAAATTAGCACAGATACCGTTCCATAAGCCAAATACGTAATAGACAAGACCTACCCCTTGCTCAACGAAATGGACTCAACAATGAGGTATCACCTCACACCTGTTAGAATGGGCATCATCTGAAAATCTACAAACAACAAATGCTGGAAAGGGTGTGGAGAAAAGGAAGCCTCTTCCACTATTGTTGGGAATATAAATTGATACAGTCACTATGGAGAACAATATGGAGTTTCTTAAGACACTAATAATAGAATTACCATATGATACAGCAATCCCAGGACTGGACATATACCCAGACAAAACCATAAATCAAAAAGAGACATTCACCGCAATGTTCATTGCATCACTATTTACAATATCGAGGTAATGGAAGCAACCTAAATGCCCACAGACAGACGAATGCATAAAGATGTGGTACATATATAAAATGGAATATTACTAAGCCATGAAAGGAATGAAATTGGGTCATTTGTAGAGACGTCGATGGATCTAGAGACTGTCATACAGAGTGAAGTAAGTCAGAAAGAGAAAAACAAATCTTGTATATTCATGCATATATGTGGAACCTAGAAAAACTGTACAGATTAACCGTTTTGCAAGGCATAAATAGAGCAACAGATGTAGACAACAATCGTATGGACAACAAGGGGGGAAAGCTCTTGGAGGGGTGGTGGTGGGAGGAGTTGAGAGATTGGGATTGGCATGTAAACATTTATATGTATAAAATAGATAACCAATGAGAACCTGCTGTATAAAAATATAAAATAAAATTCAAAATTAAAAAGAAATAAAATTTAAAAAATAAAACAGAAAAAACAATTATTCCCTTCACATACATGTATTTATATGAATAAATTATTTCCATGCTTATATCTGTAAATACAAAAAAGAGGAATAAAATCTACCTTGAACCAAAAACGAAAAAGAGAAAAAAAAAACAGAACCCACCAGTTACTCAGAGGAAAACCGTATCAGGGCACTTGCTCCAGTTGTAAACAATTCTGAAGTTGGTCAGTGGTGGGGAATCGTCTCCCATTCAGCCAGCAGCCCCCACACAACAAGCGTCCTCATTGCAAAGCTGGGGCACCGTGCCGAGGCATCTGTGAGTAAACGTGAGCTGAACCCCAGGCCAGTTGCTGCTGAACTGTTCCCGCCCTTCCCAGGTAAAACACCTGAATATATACAAGGACTTGAAAGCCTAGAGGAAGGGCCATGGAGCCACACGAGTGACAGCATGCCAGCTGACTTGGTGCCTGCAGGCCAGCCAGGATGGTCCTGGCCCTGGGTGCTCTTCTGGAAGATTTCCATTTCCCTGCCTGAGATACCCGTCCTGTCCCTGCCCCCACTGCTTTTTTCCTTCCTCACCTCTGCCCAGGGAGAAATTCCAGCAGCAGGTATGGGTGACACATCCTCTTCTTTAGCAGGTGGCAGCCTGGCAACTGCTGCAGAAAGTCCAGCAGAGCCCCACTCACACTGGGCCACCCACAAAGCCGTGGCCTCTCACTCCCTCCCACCAGCCCAGCCCCGAGACTGCTGACAGGGCAGAGAAAATGGCGTCAGGCACAGCTGCAGGGGCTTTTGCTGCCTGGAGTGGTATTTATATTGATCTCAACCCAGGCACACCTGGGGAGGGCTGGCCGGCATGGTAAGGCTGCCCAGGTCAGCCAATCATCACCCCTCAGGGGCTCACAGTTGCAGAAAATGGAACTTGCTGAACCGGCCAGGTCCAAGGAACAGGTGTGGGCTCCTGAGAGTCAGGATAGACAAGGGGCTGCAGCTTTGGCTTGTTTTCTAATCATTTTATCTGGCCCATGAGTGGGAGACAACTTCAAGAAAACCCTCTCCTAATGAGAGGAACCCAGGAGTCAGGGAGAGGAGGGGTGGGTGGTGGTTGGAGACAGAGGTCTGGTGCCCTGGGTGCAGTGGAAGTCTCTGGAAGACCAGGTGGAGGGAGGCCACACAGAGTGATGCCCAGGGTCACAGACCTGTCGGAGCTGCTGTTTGTTAGTTCAAGTCCTGCTCTGAGGTGCTCTGTGTCAGCTCTGAGCGACAGGTGAGCTGGGGGTGCTCTTCAATGAGGGCTATGTGCATGGTTCCTGTGTGCCCAGCCCTGCCACGGTACCTGCAAGGGTAGCTCTGTATCCTGGGAGGGGCCTGACCATGAGAGCCCCGTGGGCTGGGTTGGGGGTGGGGTACCTGCCCAGGAGAGCTCCATATCCTGGGATTGGCCTGACCACGAGAGCCCCATGGGCTGCTGGGGACCTGGTAAAGGATGTCAGGACAGTCAGTGAAGCCACCGAGGATATACCTCCAGTTGCTCCTGATCCCTACACCCTGCTGGTCATTCTACCAACCACCAGGACATGGTATTCTGTATTAGTCTTCAATGATGCCTTCTTTTGTATTCCATTAGTCCCAGAGTCACAAGAAATTTTGGCTTGTGAGTGGCAGGACTCAACATACAACTAAAACAATACTTCCGGGCCGTCTTGCCCCAAGGGTTCAAAAATTCCCACACCATCTTTGGGGAAAGCTTAGCTAACGACCAAAAAGTTCTACCTCTGGAAAAGGAAACCCTCCTTCAATATGCAGACGACATTCTGATCGCCAGCCCTACTAAGGAGGCCTCTGAACTACCAAGCCAATAAAGGATAGAAGTTGTCCAAGAAAAAGCTCAAATATCACAGACTGCAGTGACCTGCCTGGGCTTCATTCTCACACAAGGTCAGAGAAGCCCATCCCAGGAAAGGGAAGAAACCATTTGCAGCCTTACCCCTTTCTAAAACTAGAAGACAGCTTAGGGGTTCCTGGGGAGGCCAGGGTTTGCTGCTTCTGGATCCCTAACTACAGTCTACTAGCTGGGCCTCTATATGAAACACTGAAAGGAAAAGATGATGATCCTTTTGAACAGAATCCAGAAGTGGCCTTTCAAGAATGGAAAGAGCAGTCAATTCAGACCCTTGCCCTGGAACTCCCTAATTGAGCTAAACCCTTTGACCTTTCCATTCCCGGTGAAAGGTGAATCGCCATTGGAGAATTAGTGCAAAAACTGGGACCACTTGAAATGGAACAACGCAAGAATGCCATCCAGGTAGGATAAACTACAGTCACCAAGGGGCTTGGCCCACTGCCACATCTGGCCAAGATACTGGCGGTATCTAAAAACCTGGAAATCAGCAGCCCAAAAGGCCACCTCCCTCCTAAGGGAAAAGGACCCCACGTGGTGATCCTAATCACCAACCATGCCCTGAAGTTGCAGGGTTCGCTCCGTGGGCACACCGACCTCGAGTGAGGAGGCCCTCCAACTCCAACATCCAGAGAGATAACCGGGGGCAACAGGGCACCATGACGACTCGTGTGAACATCACTTGACCTGGAGTTTCTCTCATAAAACAACAATAGTGTGTCCCGAAGGAGTAGACTACTGCTTGCAGGACTTCCTGCACCCGGAGGGGAGCTAATAATCTTGGCGGGGGAACCGTATATCACACCGTCACCATAGAAAAGCCTACAGACACCGTGATGATGGTGACCAATAAGACCGGCTGGACTCCTGTTTACTTCAAAAGGCTGTTGACTCAGTGGCCATCATGGTCCTTGATCACCACTGACCCTGGACTGTCTGGGAGTTGAGCGGGCAGGGCTCTGACACCTGGTGCTGTTTTTACGTTAATTCAGGGGCCTAATTGAAGAAAGAGCAGACTACTGGTCAGAGCATCTAGGCTGGCAGAAACGGTCAGCCTAAGGTGGCCGAACAAATGTGGGGCGGGGTGAAACCGGCCCCCACAGCATCTCTGCACATCTCTTTCCTGGACCCTTAAAGGTCATTAGAATCTATAACACTTCCAATGCTGGTGCTCAGGCGGACGAGCAGGGAGGCAGGGGTCCTGGGGCCAATCAACGTCACCTGGAGGCTGCTGGGGAGAAGTTCTGACCCTCGTCCCCTGGTATGAGGGCTCCCAACTCAGCACTCAGCAGTTACAGAAGAAGGGTCTGCACCCTCAGCACTCCAAGAATGAGGAACGGGACAAAAGGCAGAGGAGGGGTTTGTCCCCAGCAAAGCCCATTAAAAATCCCTGGGAGATAAAAATAGAATGTGGGCAATAAAGTCAAGTCTGACCTTTTTTATCCTTTGTGCTTTGTCTAATTTCACGTGCTCCTAGGGTCCCGCATGCAGAGGTTCCACACCCGGCACTTCAGACCAGATTTCCTGGTGCAGAATGGCTGGGTCGACACCTCAGCTCCTGGGGCCCAGTGCAGACTCCGAGATATAGAGCCTGAGCTGCAGCCAACCCGGCCCTTGAGAGCTCCGCCCCCTCCCTCCCACTGACTCTGACAGGATCTCTACACAGCAGCCCAGCCCACAGCCCACGGGGTAGTGCATGCTCTCACCTCTCCATTCTCTGATGAAAATATAAAGTTTCCTTTGCTTGGGAACCAAACTCAGTCTCGATCTGTTGGCCCCAATGACACTGGGCAGGGGGACCCTTGTTGGGGTCCACTCTGGAGGATCAGTAACAGAAATTGAGACTATTGTAACTTCAGTGAACAGATGTGTGAGCCAAACTGTAGTTAACATAGAACAGTTTATAAGGCTCGGGTAAAATAAGATGTTTCTAACACTTCCATTTGATATTTCCATCACTTTATTATAAGCAAGTTCAGTGAAAAGGTTTGTCTTATTTGTCAGGTCAATATTAGAGAAATGAAGTGATTTCTTTCCAAGGATGTACATCTAATAATCTTGGTTAAAGCTTCAATCTTGTTTTAAATGCTTTTCCATTGAAAATGATACCTCTCTTTCAGCTCCCCCATTTCTGAGAAGTATAAAATCTTATAATTTATTATTACCAAAGGGGAAAGGTGGGAGGAGGGATAAATTAACAGTTTGGAATTAACACATACACACTGCTATGTATAAAATAGATCATCAACAAGGAACTACTGTATAGCACAGGGAACTACACTCAATATTGTGCAATAACCTATAAGGGGAAATAATCGGAAAAAGAATAGATATTTTTATTGACATCATCTATCAATGACAGTTAAAGTGTAACCTAAGGGAAGCCGGTGGTGAGTGCTTCTGACCCTGAAGACTTCAGTCATCTAAAGTTTGGACTCTGCCTACTTCCCAAGGCCCTTAATGAACATATGTGTAGCCGTAGCTTAAAAAACTCCCCAGTTTGGGTTTCGGGGAGACACTGATTTTGAAAAAGCCCTGGTGTTCTCCTTACATGAATGGGACTCTTCCTACTGCTAAAACATGTCTGTCACATCCAGAGGATGGTATACCGTCTGATCGGGAAGAGTTTGGAAAAGGCATCTCATCTCCTCATCTCCTGGTGCTCGGGTTCACCCCTCCAGCGTCTTTACTAACAGTCTCCCCACTTGGAGATGTCAACACTGTCAACATCCTGTTGCGTACAGTTTGGAATTTGTCCAGAGGATGAAGCGGAAGGATGAGGAACAATGAGAGACAAGTCCTAGGTGTTCAGACAGGCACATGTCACTCTAATTTCCAATCAGGAAGATGAATTGACCAAAGGCTAGGGTTGCCCATGGAAACAGTATAGGGCTTGAGGAAATCCCACTGCTTTGTGGCCAGTTCCCATAAACACAAGTTGAACAATGGAACTCAGGGGCAGTAAAATTCACGAAACTGCAGAGTTGAAAATATCTATCACTGAAAAATGTCTTGAGGAAAGTCAGAGAAGAGGATTGGCAAGCAAGGGAGAATGGCAGGAAAGGGATTTGAGGAGGTAGAAAGGACTCGCCATTAAGCACAAGAAAAGGGGCTGAACATTGCCGACATTGCAGTTGGCCAAAAAGGCTGTATGCGTTTTTTTCTGTATATATTCAAGAAAAGGGCATACACTTTTTTAGCCAACCAAACAGGTGGGCACTGGAAATCAATACTACAAAAGATATCACTTCGCATCAGTCAGAAGAGCCATCCTCATAAAGTGTAAACACCAGAAATGCAGGACAGGGCAAGGAGAAGAGGGAGCCCTGTGAGGCTTATAGTGGAAATGTATATTGCCAACGGCCATTCTGGAGAAGTGTATTGTGTTTACTAAAGCATCTAAAAAATGAGCTACAGAGCATAGGGCACTTGCACTCATGGGCGTA
Source organism: Leucopleurus acutus (assembly GCF_964270905.1). Lineage (NCBI taxonomy): Eukaryota > Metazoa > Chordata > Mammalia > Artiodactyla > Delphinidae > Leucopleurus > Leucopleurus acutus. Next base: position 118,824,666 of record NC_139142.1, on the reverse strand, counting down.
TATCTTGGGAAAAACAAAAATCGAGAGGACACAGGCACCCCAATGTTTACTGCCTCTCTGTTTAAAAGATCCTCGACTAGGATATAACTTAAATGTCTCTGGAGGGAAAAAATGGATAGAGATGTGGTACTTATGTAGAGTGGAATATTACTCAGCCTGGAAATCAATGAAATATGGCCAGTTGTAACAACTCCGGAGGAGTTACGTATGATCATTCTAAGTGACATAATTCAAAAAGAAAAAGACACATATCATAAGATATCACTTAAAGGTGGAATCCAAAATGGCTACACATGAAATAAATTACAAAACAAAAACATAGTCAAATATGTAGAAAACACGCGTAAGGCTGCTAAACGGGAAAGGTGGGGAGGGGTGAGGCATCATCCAGGAGGTTGAAATTAGCAAAGATACCATTCCAAATACCAAACTGATAATCAACAAGGCCTACACGGTAGCTAAAAGAACTGCACTCAGCACACTCAAGTCACCGGAAAAGAATATCTATGACTGGTAAGAATCTGAAAAAGAATTTATTGATGTCTCTCTGTACGTGAATCAAGTGGATGTACAGCAGCAAGAAACAGAGCTTTGAAAATCAGCTGTAACCAATATAGTAATAAATTGAAAAAAATAAACGACAGAGAGACAGAGAAAACCTCTTACAACTTTTCCTCAGGGACGGTGATGCAACATGGATTGAACACATCTAGACCCACAGCAGGATGAGACATAAGGCTGGAAACTGTTCGCGCTAAGAGAAATGTGAGGTTGGGTGAGGAAATGCACACCCTTTAAAGTAATACTACCTGGTACCCATTCAATGGGTCCCAAATCTGCAGGTTCAAGGAATCTTCCTACAGCTAAAACATGCATGGAAAACCCAGAGGACTGTACACCATGTGATCGGGAGATGTGTCTAAAATGCACCTCATTTATCCTCTCCTGGTGCTCCTGTTCATCATTCCAGCCACGTTACTTAGAATCTCCCCACTTAGAGAATCAGCACATTTAAACTTCTGTTTCACACATTTTGCAAATTGTGAGGAGGATGAACGGGAAGAGGGGGAACCAATGAGAGAATAGTTGTAGGGGTTTGGACGGGCACATGTCACTCTAATTTCCCATTAAGAATAAGAATTAAAAAAAGGCTCAGCCCGCCTCGCCAGAGCCAAAATAGGGCCTGAAGCAATCCTGCGGTTTTGAGGCCAGCTCACAAAAGAGCAACTTAAAAAATGGAGCTCAGGGTCACTGCAATTCACAAACCTGCAGAGTTATAAATGAAAACTAACGTCCAAAAATATGTTGAGGTAAGGCAAAGAAGAGGATCTGAATGCAAGACAGAATTGCAAGAAACAGATTTCAAGAGATAGATTGGACTCGCCTTTAAAGCACATGAAAAGCGGCAGAATTTCGACAATGATGCAGTTGGCCCAAAAGGGAGTATGCGTTTTTTCCTGAATATATCCAGGAAAAAACGCATACGCACTTTATGGGCAACCAAGCAAGCAAGCAATGCAAATGTGCACAACAAAGAAGTCTCATTTCCCACCGGTCAAAAGGGCCATCCGAAAAAATTGTAAAAACCAGAAATGCAGGACAGGCCATGGAGAACAGGGAGCCTTTATACGCTGATGGACAGTGTGTGAACTGCCGAGAGCCACTCTGGAGAAGTGTATGGTGGTTCCTAAATCATCTAAAAAACAGAGCGACAGAGCATAGGGCACTTCCAATCACGGGAGTATATCTAGGGAAGTCTAAAAATCAACAAGACACAAGCACACCACAGTTTAGGGCTACTCTGTTTACAAGAACCTCAACTTCAGTACACCTTAAATATCCCAGGAAAGAGAACAATGGATAAAGAAAATGTGGTACTTATGTACAATGGAATATCTCTTCACCATGAAATCAATGTAATAAGGCTAGTAGAAGGATAAAGAGTGGATTGAGGTCCGATAATACTACTTGAAATAAGTCAAACAGAAAAAGAAACATATCATAAGATATCACTTATAGAGGGAGGATAAATATGGCTGCACAAAAAATGAATTACAAAACAGAACAGTGTCTCACATTTAGAAAACACACTTATGTCAGCTTAAGGGGAAAGGAGAGGTGGGGTGATGCATAAAACCAGAGTTTGAAATTAGCACAGATACCGTTCAATAAACCAAATAGGTATCAGACAAGATCTACACCTTGCTCAATGAACTGGCCTCAACACACCCTATAAACCACAGAGAAATATATCTGAGTAATAAGAATCTTAAAACCCATGTATTGATATATCTCCATAAGGGAATCAAGTGTGAGCAGAGCGGCACAAACACAGCAGTGAAAATGAGCTAAACCCCATTATAGAAATAAATTTTAAAACCAAAACGCAGAAACAATGAAAGAGAGAAAAATTCTTACAAAATTCACTCAGGGGCTGTGATGCAACCTGGAATGACCACATATAAACCCACAGCTGGATAAGACATAAGGCTGGACACTTGGGGCTGAAAGGATTGGAGAGCTTTGGTGAGCAACTGCCGAAAGTTTAATGCAATACTTCATGCTACTTATTCCAAGGGTCCCAACACTCCAAGTTGAAGGGAATCTTCCTACAGCTAAACCATGCATGGGAAATCCAGCAGATGATATACCATATGATCGGGAAAGGTTTCTAAAATGCACCTCATTTTCCTCTCCTGGGGCTCCGGATCAACATTCCAGCCACTTTACTAACAACATCTCCACATGGAGAGTCAATGCCTTTAAGTTCCGGTATCACACAGTCTGCAGTTAGTGCGGAGGATGAATGGGAATAGGGGGAACCAGTGAGAAAATAGCTGTAGCGGTTTCAATGGGCACATGTCACTCTAATTTCAATTCAGGAAGAAGAATTAACCAAAGGCAGAGCAAGGCGCCCCAGAAGAAGAATAGGGCCTGAAGAAATCCTGTGGATATGAGGCAAGATCACAAAAATAAGAGCTGAAAAATGGAGCTAAGGGCCACTGCAATTCAAAAACCTGCAGAGTTATAAAGGCCAACTATTTTCCAAAAGTATATTGAAGTAAGGCTATGAAGAGGCACTGAGAGCAAGGCAGAACTGCAGGAAACCTATTTCAGGAGGTAGACTGGAATTGCACTGAAAACATATGAAAAGACTCAGAACGTCGACAATGATGCACTTGGCCAAAAAGGGCGTATGCGTTCTTTCCTGAATATATTCAGGAAGAAACGCATACGCCCTTTCTGGCCAACCAAGCAAGCTCGCAAAGGAAATCTGCACTACAATGAAGTCTCACTGCCCCCCGGTCAAAGGGCCTTCTGAAAAAAGAGTAAAATCCAGAAAGGCAGGACAGGCCATGGAGAACTGGGAGCCTTGTTATGCTGATGGGCGAGATGTAAATTGCCAACAGCCACTCTGGAGAAGTGTATGGTGTTTCCTGAAACATCCAAAAAACTAAGCAACAGAGCCTAGGGCACTTCCACTTATGGTCCTATAGCTTAGGGAAATTAAAATCAAAAAGACACAGCCACCCCAAAGGTTGGGATGGCTCTGTTTACAAGAACCTCGTTTACGGTACAAGTTCAATATCGCAAAAAGCGAAAAATGGATAAAGAAGTTGTGGTACTTACGTACAATGCAATATCACTCAGCAATGAAATCTATGTCATCAGGCCCGTAGCAGGATAATGAGTGGATTCAGGTACGATGATTCTAAGTGAAATAAGTCACACAGGGCTTACCTGGTGGCGCAGTGGTTGAGAGTCCGCCTGCCGATGCAGAGGACATGGGTTCGTGCCCCGCTCCGGGAAGATCCCACATGCCGCGGAGCGGCTGGGCCTGTGAGCCATGGCCGCTGAGCCTACGCATCCGGAGCCTGTGCTCCGCAATGGGAAAAACCACAACAGTGAGAGGCCCACGTACCGCAAAAAAAAAAATAAATAAAAAAATAAAAAAATAAAAAAATAAAAAAATAAGTCACACAGAAAAAGAAACATCATAAGATATCACTACTACACGGAATGTAAACTTGGTTACACGGGAACTAAATTACTAAACAGAACAGAGTGTCAAATGTAGAAAACCAATTTATGCTTGCTTAAGGGGAAAGGTGAGTTGGGGTGCTGCATACAACAAGAGATTGAAATTAGCACAGATACCGTTCCATAAGCCAAATATATAATAGACAAGTGCTACTCCTTGCTCAACGAAGTGGACTCAACACCCCATATTAAACACCTAACAATATACCTAACTAGTAAGAATCTTAAAAACTATGGATTTATATGTCACCCAAAGAGAATCAAGCGTGTGTACAGTGGCATAAACGCAGCAGTGATAGGATTGGTGAGGTTCGGTGAGCAAATGCAAACCCTTTGAAGTCATATTGCATGGTACCCATTCCATGGGTCTCAACTCTCCATGTTTAAGGGATTCTTCCTTCAGCTAAAACATGCATGTGGAACCCAGAGTATGATCCACCGTGTGATCGGAAATCATGTTCAAATGTGTCTCAGTTTACGTCCCCTGGTACTCGGGTGCAACATTCCAGACGCTTTACTAACACTCTCCCCACTTGGAGAGTCAGTGCCTTTAACCTCCTGTTTGGCCCAGTTTGCAATTTCTGTGGAAAATGAACAGGAATAGGGAGAACCAATGAGAGACTAGCTGGAGCTGTCTGGACGGGCAAATTTAACTCTCATTTCCCACCAGGAAGAGGAATTAACCAAAGGCTCAGCGTGCCGTGCCGGAACCACACTAGGGCCTGAAGCAATCCTGCGGTGTTGCGGCCAGCTCACAAGAAAGCGAGTTGAAGAAAGGAGCTCAGGGGCACTGTAATTCACAAACATGCAGAGTTATAAATGACAGCTATCGTCCAAAAATATATTGAAGTAAGGCTGCCAAGAGGACTTGAAAGCGGGGCAGAATTGCAGGAAACCGATTTCAGGAGGTAGACGGGAATTGCATGTAAAGTATAGGAAAAGAGGCAGAACGTCCACAATGATGCACTTGGCCAAAAAGGGCGTATGCGTTTTTTCCTGAATATATTCAGGAAAAAACGCATACGCCCTTTTTGGCCAACCAAGCAAGCTTGCAAAGGAAATCTGCACTACAATGAAGTCTCACTGCCCCCCGGTCAAAAGGGCCATCTGAAAAAAGTGTAAAATCCAGAAAGGCAGGACAGGCCATGGAGAACTGGGAGCCTTGTTATGCTGATGGGCGGGATGTAAATTGCCAACAGCCACTCTGGAGAAGTGTATGGTGTTTCCTGAAACATCTAAAAAACAAGCAACAGAGCCTAGGGCACTTCCACTTATGGTCCTATAGCTTAGGGAAATTAAAATCAAAAAGACACAGCCACCCCAAAGTTTGGGACGGCTCTGTTTACAAGAATCTTGTTTACGGTACAAGTTCAATATCACAAAAGCGAAAAATGGATAAAGAAGTTGTGGTACTCACGTACAATGCAATATCACTCAGCAATGAAATCTTGTCATCAGGCCCGTCGCAGCATAATGAGTGGATTCAGGTACGATGATTCTAAGTGAAATAAGTCACACAGAAAAAGAAACATCATAAGATATCACTACTACACGGAATATAAACTTGGCTACACAAGAACTGAATTACAAAACAGAACAGGGTCTCAAATGTAGAACACCAACTTATGCTTGCTTAAGGGGAAAGGTGAGTTGGGGTGCTGCATGAAACCAGAGATTGAAATTAGCACAGATATCGTTCCATCAGCCAAATATGCAATAGACAAGAGCTACTCCTTGCTCAACGAAGTGGACTCAACACCCCATATTAAACGCCTAAGAATATACCTGACTAGAAATAATCTTAAAAACTACGGATTTATATGTCTCCGAAAGAGAATCAAGCGTGTGTATGGCGGCATAAATGCAGCAGTGATAGGATTGGTGAGGTTCGGTGAGCAAATGCAGACCCTTTGAAGTCATATTGCATGGTACCCATTCCATGGGTCTCAACTCTCCAGGTTTAAGGGATTCTTCCTTCAGCTAAAACATGCATGTGGAACCCAGAGTATGATCCACCGTGTGATCGGGAAACGTGTTCAAATGTGTCTCAGTTTTCATCCCCTGGTACTCGGGTGCAACATTCAAGACGCTTTACTAACACTCTCCCCACTTGGAGAGTCAGTGCCTTTAAACTCCTGTTTGGCCCAGTTTGCAATTTCTGCGGAAAATGTACAGGAATAGGGAGAACCAATGAGAGACTAGCTGGAGGTGTCTGGACGGGCAAATTTAACTCTCATTTCCCACCAGGAAGAGGAATTAACCAAAGGCTCAGCGTGCCGTGCCGGAACCACACTAGGGCGTGAAGCAATCCTGTGGTGTTGCGGCCAGCTCACAAGAAAGCGAGTTGAAGAAAGGAGCTTAGGGGCACTGTAATTCACAAACCTGCAGAGTTATAAATGACAGCTATCGTCCAAAAATATATTGAAGTAAGGCTGCCAAGAGGACTTGAAAGCGGGGCAGAATTGCAGGAAACCGATTTCAGGAGGTAGACGGGAATTGCATGTAAAGCATAGGAAAAGAGGCAGAACGTCCACAATGATGCACTTGGCCAAAAAGGGCGTATGTGTTTTTTCCTGAACATATTCAGGAAAAAACGCATACGCCCTTTTTGGCCAACCAAGCAAGCTTGCAAAGGAAATCTGCACTACAATGAAGTCTCACTGCCCCCCGGTCAAAAGGGCCATCTGAAAAAAGTGTAAAATCCAGAAAGGCAGGACAGGCCATGGAGAACTGGGAGCCTTGTTATGCTGATGGGCGGGATGTAAATTGCCAACAGCCACTCTGGAGAAGTGTATGGTGTTTCCTGAAACATCTAAAAAACAAAGCAACAGAGCCTAGGGCACTTCCACTTATGGTCCTATAGCTTAGGGAAATTAAAATCAAAAAGACACAGCCACCCCAAAGTTTGGGACGGCTCTGTTTACAAGGACCTCGTTTATGGTACAAGTTCAATATCACAGAAAGCGAAAAATGGATAAAGAAGTTGTGGTACTTACGTACAATGCAATATCACTCAGCAATGAAATCTATGTCATCAGGCCCGTAGCAGCATAATGAGTGGATTCAGGTACGATGATTCTAAGTGAAATAAGTCACACAGAAAAAGAAACATCATAAGATATCACCAATACACGGAATGTAAACTTGGCTACACAGGAACTGAATTACAAAACAGAACAGGGTCTCAAATGTAGAAAACCAACTTATGCTTGCTTAAGGGGAAAGGTGAGTTGGGGTGCTGCATGAAACCAGAGATTGAAATTAGCACAGATACCGTTCCATAAGCCAAATAAGCAATAGACAAGAGCTACTCCTTGCTGAACGAAGTGGACTCAACACCCCATATTAAACGCCTAAGAATATACCTGACTAGTAAGAATATTAAAACCTACCGATTTATATGTCTCCGAAAGAGAATCAAGCGTGTGTACGGCGGCATAAACGCAGCAGTGATAGGATTGGTGAAGTTCGGTGAGCAAATGCAGACCCGTTGAATTCATATTGCACGGTACCCATTCCATGGGACTCAACTCTCCAGGTTTAAGGGATTCTTCCTTCAGCTAAAACATGCATGTGGAATCCAGAGTATGATCCACCGTGTGATCGGGAAACGTGTTCAAATGTGTCTCAGTTTTCGTCCCGTGGAACTCGGGTGCAATATTCCAGATGCTTTACTAACACTCTCCCCACTTGGAGAGTCAGTGCCTTTTACCTCCTGTTTGGCCCAGTTTGCAATTTCTGTGGAAAATGAACAGGAATAGGGAGAACCAATGAGAGACTAGCTGGAGGTGTCTGGACGGGCAAATTTAACTCTCATTTCCCACCAGGAAGAGGAATTAACCAAAGGCTCAGCATGCCGTGCCGGAAACAAACTAGGGCCTGAAGCAATCCTGCGGTGTTGCGGCCAGCTCACAAGAAAGCGAGTTGAAGAAAGCTCAGGGGCACTGTAATTCACAAACCTGCAGAGTTATAAATGACAGCTATCTTCCAAAAATATATTGAAGTAAGGCAGCCAAGAGGAGTTGAAAGCGGGGCAGAATTGCAGGAAACCGATTTCAGGAGGTAGACTGGAATTGCATGTAAAGCATAGGAAAAGAGGCAGAACGTCCACAATGATGCACTTGGCCAAAAAGGGCGTATGCGTTTTTTCCTGAATATATTCAGGAAAAAACGCATACGCCCTTTTTGGCCAACCAAGCAAGCTTGCAAAGGAAATCTGCACTACAATGAAGTCTCACTGCCCCCCGGTCAAAAGGGCCATCTGAAAAAAGTGTAAAATCCAGAAAGGCAGGACAGGCCATGGAGAACTGGGAGCCTTGTTATGCTGATGGGCGGCATGTAAATTGCCAGCAGCCACTCTGGAGAAGTGTATGGTGTTTCCTGAAACATCCAAAAAACAAGGCAACAGAGCCTAGGGCACTTCCACTTATGGTCCTATAGCTTAGGGAAATTAAAATCAAAAAGACACAGCCACCCCAAAGTTTGGGACGGCTCTGTTTACAAGAACCTCGTTTACCGTACAAGTTCAATATCACAGAAAGCGAAAAATGGATACAGAAGTTGTGGTACTTACGTACAATGCAATATCACTCAGCAATGAAATCTATGTCATCAGGCCCATAGCAGCATAATGAGTGGATTCAGGTACGATGATTCTAAGTGAAATAAGTCACACAGAAAAAGGAACATCATAAGATATCCCTAATACACGGAATGTAAACTTGGCTACACAGGAACTGAATTACAAAACAGAACAGGGTCTCAAATGTAGAAAACCAACTTATGCTTGCTTAAGGGGAAAGGTGAGTTGGGGTGCTGCATGAAACCAGAGATTGAAATTAGCACAGATACCGTTCCATAAGCCAAATATGTAATAGACAAGAGCTACTCCTTGCTCAACGAAGTGGACTCAACACCCCATATTAAACGCCTAAGAATATACCTGACTAGTAAGAATCTTAAAACCTTTGAATTTATATGTCTCCGAAAGAGAATCAAGCGTGTGTACAGCAGCATAAACGCAGCAGTGATAGGATTGGTGAGGTTCGGTGAGCAAATGCAGACCCTTTGAAGTCATATTGCATGGTACCCATTCCATGGGTCTCAACTCTCCAGGTTTAAGGGATTCTTCCTTCAGCTAAAACATGCATGTGGAACGGAGTGTATGATCCACCGTGTGATCGGGAAACGTGTTCAAATGTGTCTCAGTTTTCGTCCCCTGGTACTCGGGTGCAACATTCCAGACGCTTTACTAACACTCTCCCCACTTGGAGAGTCAGTGCCTTTAACCTCCTGTTTGGCCCAGTTTGCAATTTCTTCGGAATATGAACAGGAATAAGGAGAAGCAATGGGAGACTATCTGTAGGTGTCTGGACGGGCAAATTTAACTCTCATTTCCCACCAGGAAGATAAATGAACCAAAGGCTCCGCGTGCCATGCTGGAACTTGATTAGGGCCTGAGGAGATCCTGCGGTGTTGCGGCCAGCTCACAAGAAAGCGAGTTGAAGAAAGGAGCTCAGGGGCACTGTAATTCAGAAACCTGTGGAGTTATAAATGACAGCTATCATCCAAAATTATACTGAAGTAAGGCTGCGAAGAGGACTTGAATGCGGGGCAGAATTGCTGGAAACTGATTTCAGAACGTACACGGGAGTAGCTCTTAAAGCATAGGAAAAGAGACAGAACTTGGAAAATAATGCACTTGGCAAAAAAGGGCATATGTGTTTTATCCAGAGCTCTCATACCTGAGGGGAGGAGATTCCCAGCAGGCTCCAACTGCCACCTGAGGGCTCACATTGCCAAGGCAACGTGAGCATGCCAGGCAGGAGTTACCTCACAGCAGAGGTCCCACCTCACAGAAGGGTGAGAAACCCAGCCAACATCAGACTCTCACCAGAGGGCCCACATCACCAAGGGGATGGGAACCAGGCAGGAGTGTCTTCACATCAGTGGGGCCACATCATCAAAAGCTGAGGTACTCAGCACATGTGTCCTCAAACCAGAGGACCCACATCACCAAGGACCTCGGAGTGAGGCAGGCAGGAGTAGTCTCACAACACTGGGCCCATAGAATAAAAAAGTGAGGAATCCAGCAGTTGGAACCTCCCAGCAGGCGGCCCAGAGCACCGAGGCCATGGGATCCAGGCCACAGTGAACTCACAGAAGAGGGCCCATGTCATGAAACTGAGCAACCCAGCCATTGGGACCTCAGAGCAGGAGGCCCACATCCCCATGGGGATGGAATTCTGGTAGGAGTGTCCTCGCACCACTGAGAACGTATCAGAAAATTTTGGGCGACCAGCAGTTAGGGCCTGACGCCAGAGGACCCTCATCACCAAGGGAAGGAGGCTCCCAGCAGGCTCCAACTGCCACCAGAGGGCTGACGTCGCCAAGGCGATGTGTGCCAACCAGGCACGAATGACCTCACAGCAGAGGGCCCACCTCAAAGAAGTGTGACGAACCCAGTCAGGATCAGACTCGCACCAGAGGGCCCACATCACCAAATGGATTGGAACCAGGCAGGAGTGTCCTCACATGAGTAGGGCCACATCATCTAAAGGTGAGGAACCCAGAACATGTGGCTTCAAACCATAGGACACCCATCACCAAGGGGCTGGGAGTGAGGCAGGCAGGAGGAGCCTCATAACAGAGGGCCCAAAAATAAGAAAGGTGAGGAATCCAGCAGTTGGAACCTCCCAGCAGGCGGCCCAGAGCACAGAGGCTAGAGGATCCAGGCCAGAGTGAACTAACACCAGACAGCCCACATCATGAAACTGTGAGCAACCCAGACATTGGGACCTCAGAGCAGAAGGCCCACATCCCCATGGTGATGGGAACATGACAGGAGTGTCCTGGCATCACTGGGCTCACATCAGAAAACGTGGGGTGCTCAGAAGTTAGGGCCTGACGCTAGAGGGCACTCATCACCGAGAGGAGGAGGCTCCCAGCAGGCTCCAGCTGCCACCAGAGGGCCAACGTCGCCAAGGTGATGTGTGCCAGCCTGGCAGGAGTGACCTCACAGCAGAGGGCCCACCTCACAGAAGGGTGAGGAACACAGCCAGGATCAGACTCTCACCAGAGGGCCCACATCACCAAGGGGATGGGAACCAGGCAGGAGTGTCCACACACCAGTGGGACAACATCATCGAAAGGTGAGGATCCCAGCACATGTGTCCTCAAACCAGAGGAACCACATCACCAAGGGGTTCGGAATGAGGCTGGCAGGACTGGCCTCACAACACAGGGTCCATAGAATATAAAAGTTGAGGAATCCAGCAGTTGGAACCTCCCAGCAAGTGGCCCAGAGCACCGAGGCTATGGGATCCAGGCCGCAGTGAACTCACAGCAGAGGGCCCACATCATGAACCTGTGAGCAGCCCAGCTGTTGGGACCTCAGAACAGAAGGCCCACATCCCCATTGGGATGGGAACCTGGCAGGAGTGGCTTTGCACCACTTAGCACATATCAGAAAATGTTAGGAGCCCAGCAGTTAGGGCCTGATGCCAGGGGGCCCTCATAACTGAGGGGAGGAGACTCCCAGCAGGTTCCAACTGCCAACAGAGGGCCCACGTCTACAAGGTGGCATGCGCCAGCCAGGCAGTAGTGACCTCACAGCAGAGGGCCTATCTCACAGAAGGGTGAGGAACCGAGGCAGGATGAGACTCTCACCAGAGGGCCCACAACACCAAGGGGATGGGAACCAGTCAGGACTGTCCTCCCACCAGTGGGGCCACATCATCGAAAGGTGAGGAACCCAGCACATGTGGCCTCATATCAGAGGACATACATCACAAAGGGGATGGGAGTGAGGCAGGTAGGAGTAGCCTAAAAACAGAGGGCCCAAAGAATAAAAAAAGTGAGGAATCCAGCATTTGGAACCTCCCAGCAGGCGGCCGAGAGCACAGAAGCTATGGGATGCAGGCAGGAGTGAACTAACAGCAGAGAGCCCACATCATGAAACTGTGAGCAACCCAGGCATTGGGACCTCAGAGCAGAAAGCCCACATCCCCATGGGGATGGGAACCTGACAGGAGTGTCCTGGCATCACTGGGCTCACATCAGAAAACGTGGGGAGCCCAGCAGTTAGAGCCTGATGCTAGAGGGCCGTCATCACCGAGGGCAGGAGGCTCCCAGCAGGTTCCATGTGCCAACAGAGGGCCCACATCGCCAAGGTGATGTGTGCAAGTCAGGCAGGATTGACCTCACAGCAGAGGGCCTACCTCACAGAAGAGTGAGGAACCCAGCCAGGATAAGACTGTCACCAGAAGGCCCACATCACCAAGGGGATGGGAACCAGGCAGGAGTGTCCTCACACCAGTGGGGCCACATCATTGAAAGTTGCCTAACCCAGCACATGTGGCCTCAAACCAGAAGACCCACATCACGAAGGGGTTGCGAGTGAGGCAGGCAGGAGGAGCATCACAACACAGGACCCATAGAATACAAAAGTTGAGGAATCGAGCAGTTGGAACCTCCCAGCAGGCAGCCAAGACCACAGAGGCTATGGGATCCAGGCCACAGTGAACTAACACCAGAGAGCCCACATCATGAAATTGTGATCAACCCAGCCGTTGGAACCTCAGAGCAGAAGGCCCACATCCCCATGGGGATGGGAACCTAAGAGGAGTGCTTGAGCAACACTGGGCTCACTAAGAAAAGTTGGGGAGCCCAGCAGTTAGGGCCTGACGTCAGAGGGCCCTCATCACAGAGCTGAGGAGGCTCCCAGCAGGGTCCAATTGCCACCAGAGGGCTCATGTCAACAAGGCGAGGTGAGCAACCCAGGCAAGAGTTACCTGATAGTAGAGGGCCCACCTCACAGATGGGTGAGGAACCCAGCCAGGATCAGACTCTCACCAGAGGGCCCACATCACAAAGGGGATGGGACCCAGTCAGGATTATCCTCACACCAGTGGGGCCTCATCATCTTAAGGTGAGGAACCCAGCACATGTGTCCTCAAACCAGAGGACCCACATCACCAAGGGCCTTGGAGTGAGGCAGGCAGGAGTAGCCTCACAACACAGGGCACATAATATAAAAAACGTGAGGATTCCAGCATTTAGACCTTCCAGCAGGCGGCCCAGAACACCGAGGCTATGGGATCCAGGCCACAGTGAACTCACAGCAGAGGGCCCACATCACAAAACTGTGAGCAACCCAGGAGTTGAGACCTCAGCGCAGAAGGACCACATCCCCATGGGAATGGGAACCTGGCTGGAGTGTCCTCGCACCACTGGGCGCACATCAGAAAATGTGGGGAGCCCACCATTTAGGGCCTGACGCCAGAGGGCCGTCATCACCGAGAGGAGGAGGCGCCCTGCACGCTCCAACTGCCACCAGAGGGCTCACGTCTCCAAGGTGACGTGTGCCAGCCAGGCAGGAGTGACCTCACAGCAGAGGGCCTACCTCACAGAACGTTGAGGAACCCAGCCAGGATTAGACTCTCGCCAGAGGGCCCACCTCACCAAGGGGATGGGAACCAGGCAGGAGTGTCCTCACACGAGTGGGGTCACATCATCGAAAGGTGAGGAACGCAGCACATGTGGCCTCAAGCCATAGGACAGTCATCACCAAGGGGCTGGCAGTGAGGCAGGCAGGAGGAGCCTCACAACAGAGGGCACATAGAATAAAAAAGTTGAGGAATCCAGCAGTTGGAACCTCCCAGCAGGCGGCTCAGAGCACCGATGATAAGGGATCCTTGCCGGAGTGAACTCACAGCAGAGGGCCCACATCATGGTACTGTGAGCAAGCCAGCCGTTTTGACCTCAGAGCAGAAGGCCCATATCGCCATGGGGATGGGAACCTGGCAAGAGTCTCCTCACTCACTTGGCGCACATCAGAAAATGTGGGGAGCCCAGCAGTTATGGCCTAAGGCAAGAGGGCCCTCATCACCGAGGGGAGGAGGATCCCAGCACACTCCAACTGCCACCAGAGGGCCCACGTCGCCAAGGTGACCTGTGCCAGACAGGCATGATTGACCTCACAGCAGAGGGCCCACCTCACAGAAGGGTGAGGAACCCAGCCAGGATCAGACTCTCACCTGAGGGCCCACATCAGCAAGGGGATGGGAACCAGTCAGGACTGTCTTCCCTCCAGTGGGGTCACATCATCGAAAGGTGCGGAACCCAGCACATGTGGCCTCAAATCAGAGGACACATATCACAAAGGGAACGGGAGTGAGGCAGGCAGGAGTAGCCTAAAAACAGAGGTCCCAAAGAATAAGAAAGGTGAGGAATCCAGCAGTTGGAACCTCCCAGCAGGCGGTCCAGAGCACAGAAGCTATGGGATGCAGGCAGGAGTGAACTAACAGCAGAGAGCCCACATCATGAAACTGTGAGCAACCCAGGCTTTGGGACCTCAGAGCAGAAGGCCCACACCCCAATGGGGATGTGAACCTGGCTGGAGTGTCCTCGCACCACTGGGCACACATCACAAAATGTGGGGAGCCCAGCAGTTAGGGCCTGATGCCAGAGGGCCCTCATCACCGAGGAGAGGAGGCTCCCAGCAGGCTCCAAGTGCCACCAGAGGGCTCATGTCCACAAGGCGAGGTGAGCAAGCCAGGCAAGAGTGACCTCACATCAGACGGCCCACCTCACAGATGGGTGAGGAACCCAGCCAGGATCAGACTCTCAACAGAGGGCCCACATCACCAAGGGGATGTGAACCAGGCAGGAGTCTCCTAAGACCATTGGTCCCACATCATCGAAAGGTGAGGAACCCAGCACATGTGGCCTCAAACCAGACGACACACATCACGAAGGGGCTGGGAGTGAGGCAGGCAGGAGGATCCTCACAACAGAGGGCCCAAAAATTTAAAAAAGTGAGGAATCCAGCAGTTGGAACCTCCCAGCAGGCGGCCAAGAGCACAGAGGCTATGGGATCCAGGCTTCTGTGAACTAACACCAGAGAGCCCACATCATGAAAATGTGAACAACCCAGCCGTTGGGACCTCAGAGCAGAAGGCCCACATCCCCATGGAGATGGGATCCTAAGAGGAGTGCCAAAGCATCACTGGGCTCACTAAGAAAAGTTGGTGAGCCCAGCA
This sequence comes from Leucopleurus acutus, assembly GCF_964270905.1. Taxonomy (NCBI): domain Eukaryota; kingdom Metazoa; phylum Chordata; class Mammalia; order Artiodactyla; family Delphinidae; genus Leucopleurus; species Leucopleurus acutus. Next base: position 118,809,583 of record NC_139142.1, on the reverse strand, counting down.
GTCAGGGCCTGATGCAAGAGGGCCCTCATCACCGGGGGGAAGAGATTCCCAGCACGCTCCAACTGCCACCACACGGCTGACTTCACCAAGGCAATGTGTGCCAGCCATGCAGGAGTGACCTATCAGCAGAGGGTCTCCCTCACAGGTGGGTGAGGAACAAAGCCAGGAACAGACTCTCACCAGGGGGTCCACATAACCACGTGGATGAGAACCAAGCAGGAGTGTCCTCACACTAGTGGGGCCACATCATCGAAAGGTGAGGAACCCAGCAAAAGTGGCCACAAACCAGAGGACCCACATCACCAAGGGGTTGAGAGTGAGGTAGGTGTCTGGACGGGCATATTTAACACTCATTTCCCACCAGGAAGAGGAATTAACCAAAGGCTCAGCGTGCCCTGCCAGAAGCAGATTAGGGCCTGAAGCAGTCTTGCGGGTTTGCGGCCAGCTCACAAGAAAGCGAGTTGAAGAAAGGAGCTCAGGGGCCCTGTAATTCACAAACCTGCAGAGTTATAAATGACAGATAACGTCCAAAAATATATTGAAGTAAGGCTGCGAAGAGGACTTGAAAGCGGGGCAGAATTGCAGGAAACCGATTTCAGGAGGTAGACTGGATTTGCATTTAAAGCATAGGAAAAGAGGCAGAACATCGACAATGATGCACTTGGCAACAAAGGGCGTATGAGTTTGTTCCTGAATATATTCAGGAAAAAACACATACGCCCTTTTTGGCAAACCAAGCAAGCTTGCAATGGAAATCCGAACTACTATGAAGTGTCACTTCCCCCCGGTCTAAAGGGCCATCTGAGAAAAGTGTAAAATCCAGAAAGGCAAGACAGGCCATGGGGAAAAAGGAGCCTTGTTATGCTGATGGGCGGGATGTACATTGCCAACAGCCACTCTGGAGAAGTGTATGGTGTTTCCTGATACATCTGAAAAACAAAGCAACAGAGTCTAGGGCATTTCCACTTATGGTCCTATAGCTTAGGGAAATTAAAATCAAAAAGACACAGCCAACCCAAAATTTACAACGGCTCTGTTTACAGGAGCCTCTTCTACAGTACAAGTTAAATATCCCAGAGAACAAATAATTGATAAAGAAGTTGCGGTACTTATGTACAACAGAATACCACTCAGCAATGAAATCTGTGTCACCAGGCCTGTACCAGCATAATGAGTGGATTGAGGCATGATGATTCTAAGTGAAATAAGTCACACAGAAAAAGAAACATCATAAGGTATCACTAATGCACGGAATGTAAACTTGGCTACACATGAACTGAATTACAAAACAGAACAGGGTCTCAAGTTTAGAAAACCAACTTATGCTTGCTTAAGGGGAAAGGTGAGTTGGGGTGCTGCATAAAACCAGAGTTTGAAATTAGCACAGATACCGTTCCATAAGCCAAATACGTAATAGACAAGACCTACCCCTCGCTCAACGAAATGGACTCAACAATGAGGTATCACCTCACACCTGTTAGAATGGGCATCATCTGAAAATCTACAAACAACAAATGCTGGAAAGGGTGTGGAGAAAAGGAAGCCTCTTCCACTATTGTTGGGAATATAAATTGATACAGTCACTATGGAGAACAATATGGAGTTTCTTAAGAAACTAATAATAGAATTACCATATGATACAGCAATCCCAGGACTGGACATATACCCAGACAAAACCATAAATCAAAAAGAGACATTCACCGCAATGTTCATTGCATCACTATTTACAATATCGAGGTAATGGAAGCAACCTAAATGCCCACAGACAGACGAATGCATAAAGATGTGGTACATATATAAAATGGAATATTACTAAGCCATGAAAGGAATGAAATTGGGTCATTTGTAGAGACGTCGATGGATCTAGAGACTGTCATACAGAGTGAAGTAAGTCAGAAAGAGAAAAACAAATCTTGTATATTCATGCATATATGTGGAACCTAGAAAAACTGTACAGATTAACCGTTTTGCAAGGCATAAATAGAGCAACAGATGTAGACAACAATCGTATGGACAACAAGGGGGGAAAGCTCTTGGAGGGGTGGTGGTGGGAGGAGTTGAGAGATTGGGATTGGCATGTAAACATTTATATGTATAAAATAGATAACCAATGAGAAGCTGCTGTATAAAAATATAAAATAAAATTCAAAATTAAAAAGAAATAAAATTTAAAAAATAAAACAGAAAAAACAATTATTCCCTTCACATACATGTATTTATATGAATAAATTATTTCCATGCTTATATCTGTAAATACAAAAAAGAGGAATAAAATCTACCTTGAACCAAAAACGAAAAAGAGAAACAAAAAAACAGAACCCACCAGTTACTCAGAGGAAAACCGTATCAGGGCACTTGCTCCAGTTGTAAACAATTCTGAAGTTGGTCAGTGGTGGGGAATCGTCTCCCATTCAGCCAGCAGCCCCCACACAACAAGCGTCCTCATTGCAAAGCTGGGGCACCGTGCCGAGGCATCTGTGAGTAAACGTGAGCTGAACCCCAGGCCAGTTGCTGCTGAACTGTTCCCGCCCTTCCCAGGTAAAACACCTGAATATATACAAGGACTTGAAAGCCTAGAGGAAGGGCCATGGAGCCACACGAGTGACAGCATGCCAGCTGACTTGGTGCCTGCAGGCCAGCCAGGATGGTCCTGGCCCTGGGTGCTCTTCTGGAAGATTTCCATTTCCCTGCCTGAGATACCCGTCCTGTCCCTGCCCCCACTGCTTTTTTCCTTCCTCACCTCTGCCCAGGGAGAAATTCCAGCAGCAGGTATGGGTGACACATCCTCTTCTTTAGCAGGTGGCAGCCTGGCAACTGCTGCAGAAAGTCCAGCAGAGCCCCACTCACACTGGGCCACCCACAAAGCCGTGGCCTCTCACTCCCTCCCACCAGCCCAGCCCCGAGACTGCTGACAGGGCAGAGAAAATGGCGTCAGGCACAGCTGCAGGGGCTTTTGCTGCCTGGAGTGGTATTTATATTGATCTCAACCCAGGCACACCTGGGGAGGGCTGGCCGGCATGGTAAGGCTGCCCAGGTCAGCCAATCATCACCCCTCAGGGGCTCACAGTTGCAGAAAATGGAACTTGCTGAACCGGCCAGGTCCAAGGAACAGGTGTGGGCTCCTGAGAGTCAGGATAGACAAGGGGCTGCAGCTTTGGCTTGTTTTCTAATCATTTTATCTGGCCCATGAGTGGGAGACAACTTCAAGAAAACCCTCTCCTAATGAGAGGAACCCAGGAGTCAGGGAGAGGAGGGGTGGGTGGTGGTTGGAGACAGAGGCCTGGTGCCCTGGGTGCAGTGGAAGTCTCTGGAAGACCAGGTGGAGGGAGGCCACACAGAGTGATGCCCAGGGTCACAGACCTGTCGGAGCTGCTGTTTGTTAGTTCAAGTCCTGCTCTGAGGTGCTCTGTGTCAGCTCTGAGCGACAGGTGAGCTGGGGGTGCTCTTCAATGAGGGCTATGTGCACGGTTCCTGTGTGCCCAGCCCTGCCACGGTACCTGCAAGGGTAGCTCTGTATCCTGGGAGGGGCCTGACCATGAGAGCCCCGTGGGCTGGGTTGGGGGTGGGGTACCTGCCCAGGAGAGCTCCATATCCTGGGATTGGCCTGACCACGAGAGCCCCATGGGCTGCTGGGGACCTGGTAAAGGATGTCAGGACAGTCAGTGAAGCCACCGAGGATATACCTCCAGTTGCTCCTGATCCCTACACCCTGCTGGTCATTCTACCAACCACCAGGACATGGTATTCTGTATTAGTCTTCAATGATGCCTTCTTTTGTATTCCATTAGTCCCAGAGTCACAAGAAATTTTGGCTTGTGAGTGGCAGGACTCAACATACAACTAAAACAATACTTCCGGGCCGTCTTGCCCCAAGGGTTCAAAAATTCCCACACCATCTTTGGGGAAAGCTTAGCTAACGACCGAAAAGTTCTACCTCTGGAAAAGGAAACCCTCCTTCAATATGCAGACGACATTCTGATCGCCAGCCCTACTAAGGAGGCCTCTGAACTACCAAGCCAATAAAGGATAGAAGTTGTCCAAGAAAAAGCTCAAATATCACAGACTGCAGTGACCTGCCTGGGCTTCATTCTCACACAAGGTCAGAGAAGCCCATCCCAGGAAAGGGAAGAAACCATTTGCAGCCTTACCCCTTTCTAAAACTAGAAGACAGCTTAGGGGTTCCTGGGGAGGCCAGGGTTTGCTGCTTCTGGATCCCTAACTACAGTCTACTAGCTGGGCCTCTATATGAAACACTGAAAGGAAAAGATGATGATCCTTTTGAACAGAATCCAGAAGTGGCCTTTCAAGAATGGAAAGAGCAGTCAATTCAGACCCTTGCCCTGGAACTCCCTAATTGAGCTAAACCCTTTGACCTTTCCATTCCCGGTGAAAGGTGAATCGCCATTGGAGAATTAGTGCAAAAACTGGGACCACTTGAAATGGAACAACGCAAGAATGCCATCCAGGTAGGATAAACTACAGTCACCAAGGGGCTTGGCCCACTGCCACATCTGGCCAAGATACTGGCGGTATCTAAAAACCTGGAAATCAGCAGCCCAAAAGGCCACCTCCCTCCTAAGGGAAAAGGACCCCACGTGGTGATCCTAATCACCAACCATGCCCTGAAGTTGCAGGGTTCGCTCCGTGGGCACACCGACCTCGAGTGAGGAGGCCCTCCAACTCCAACATCCAGAGAGATAACCGGGGGCAACAGGGCACCATGACGACTCGTGTGAACATCACTTGACCTGGAGTTTCTCTCATAAAACAACAATAGTGTGTCCCGAAGGAGTAGACTACTGCTTGCAGGACTTCCTGCACCCGGAGGGGAGCTAATAATCTTGGCGGGGGAACCGTATATCACACCGTCACCATAGAAAAGCCTACAGACACCGTGATGATGGTGGCCAATAAGACCGGCTGGACTCCTGTTTACTTCAAAAGGCTGTTGACTCAGTGGCCATCATGGTCCTTGATCACCACTGACCCTGGACTGTCTGGGAGTTGAGCGGGCAGGGCTCTGACACCTGGTGCTGTTTTTACGTTAATTCAGGGGCCTAATTGAAGAAAGAGCAGACTACTGGTCAGAGCATCTAGGCTGGCAGAAACGGTCAGCCTAAGGTGGCCGAACAAATGTGGGGCGGGGTGAAACCGGCCCCCACAGCGTCTCTGCACATCTCTTTCCTGGACCCTTAAAGGTCATTAGAATCTATAACACTTCCAATGCTGGTGCTCAGGTGGACGAGCAGGGAGGCAGGGGTCCTGGGGCCAATCAACGTCACCTGGAGGCTGCTGGGGAGAAGTTCTGACCCTCGTCCCCTGGTATGAGGGCTCCCAACTCAGCACTCAGCAGTTACAGAAGAAGGGTCTGCACCCTCAGCACTCCAAGAATGAGGAACGGGACAAAAGGCAGAGGAGGGGTTTGTCCCCAGCAAAGCCCATTAAAAATCCCTGGGAGATAAAAATAGAATATGGGCAATAAAGTCAAGTCTGACCTTTTTTATCCTTTGTGCTTTGTCTAATTTCACGTGCTCCTAGGGTCCCGCATGCAGAGGTTCCACACCCGGCACTTCAGACCAGATTTCCTGGTGCAGAATGGCTGGGTCGACACCTCAGCTCCTGGGGCCCAGTGCAGACTCCGAGATATAGAGCCTGAGCTGCAGCCAACCCGGCCCTTGAGAGCTCCGCCCCCTCCCTCCCACTGACTCTGACAGGATCTCTACACAGCAGCCCAGCCCACAGCCCACGGGGTAGTGCATGCTCTCACCTCTCCATTCTCTGATGAAAATATAAAGTTTCCTTTGCTTGGGAACCAAACTCAGTCTCGATCTGTTGGCCCCAATGACACTGGGCAGGGGGACCCTTGTTGGGGTCCACTCTGGAGGATCAGTAACAGAAATTGAGACTATTGTAACTTCAGTGAACAGATGTGTGAGCCAAACTGTAGTTAACATAGAACAGTTTATAAGGCTCGGGTAAAATAAGATGTTTCTAACACTTCCATTTGATATTTCCATCACTTTATTATAAGCAAGTTCAGTGAAAAGGTTTGTCTTATTTGTCAGGTCAATATTAGAGAAATGAAGTGATTTCTTTCCAAGGATGTACATCTAATAATCTTGGTTAAAGCTTCAATCTTGTTTTAAATGCTTTTCCATTGAAAATGATACCTCTCTTTCAGCTCCCCCATTTCTGAGAAGTATAAAATCTTATAATTTATTATTACCAAAGGGGAAAGGTGGGAGGAGGGATAAATTAACAGTTTGGAATTAACACATACACACTGCTATGTATAAAATAGATCATCAACAAGGAACTACTGTATAGCACAGGGAACTACACTCAATATTGTGCAATAACCTATAAGGGGAAATAATCGGAAAAAGAATAGATATTTTTATTGACATCATCTATCAATGACAGTTAAAGTGTAACCTAAGGGAAGCCGGTGGTGAGTGCTTCTGACCCTGAAGACTTCAGTCATCTAAAGTTTGGACTCTGCCTACTTCCCAAGGCCCTTAATGAACATATGTGTAGCCGTAGCTTAAAAAACTCCCCAGTTTGGGTTTCGGGGAGACACTGATTTTGAAAAAGCCCTGGTGTTCTCCTTACATGAATGGGACTCTTCCTACTGCTAAAACATGTCTGTCACATCCAGAGGATGGTATACCGTCTGATCGGGAAGAGTTTGGAAAAGGCATCTCATCTCCTCATCTCCTGGTGCTCGGGTTCACCCCTCCAGCGTCTTTACTAACAGTCTCCCCACTTGGAGATGTCAACACTGTCAACATCCTGTTGCGTACAGTTTGGAATTTGTCCAGAGGATGAAGCGGAAGGATGAGGAACAATGAGAGACAAGTCCTAGGTGTTCAGACAGGCACATGTCACTCTAATTTCCAATCAGGAAGATGAATTGACCAAAGGCTAGGGTTGCCCATGGAAACAGTATAGGGCTTGAGGAAATCCCACTGCTTTGTGGCCAGTTCCCATAAACACAAGTTGAACAATGGAACTCAGGGGCAGTAAAATTCACGAAACTGCAGAGTTGAAAATATCTATCACTGAAAAATGTCTTGAGGAAAGTCAGAGAAGAGGATTGGCAAGCAAGGGAGAATGGCAGGAAAGGGATTTGAGGAGGTAGAAAGGACTCGCCATTAAGCACAAGAAAAGGGGCTGAACATTGCCGACATTGCAGTTGGCCAAAAAGGCTGTATGCGTTTTTTTCTGTATATATTCAAGAAAAGGGCATACACTTTTTTAGCCAACCAAACAGGTGGGCACTGGAAATCAATACTACAAAAGATATCACTTCGCATCAGTCAGAAGAGCCATCCTCATAAAGTGTAAACACCAGAAATGCAGGACAGGGCAAGGAGAAGAGGGAGCCCTGTGAGGCTTATAGTGGAAATGTATATTGCCAACGGCCATTCTGGAGAAGTGTATTGTGTTTACTAAAGCATCTAAAAAATGAGCTACAGAGCATAGGGCACTTGCACTCATGGGCGTATATCTTGGGAAAAACAAAAATCGAGAGGACACAGGCACCCCAATGTTTACTGCCTCTCTGTTTAAAAGATCCTCGACTAGGATATAACTTAAATGTCTCTGGAGGGAAAAAATGGATAGAGATGTGGTACTTATGTAGAGTGGAATATTACTCAGCCTGGAAATCAATGAAATATGGCCAGTTGTAACAACTCCGGAGGAGTTACGTATGATCATTCTAAGTGACATAAATATGTAGAAAACACGCGTAAGGCTGCTAAACGGGAAAGGTGGGGAGGGGTGAGGCATCATCCAGGAGGTTGAAATTAGCAAAGATACCATTCCAAATACCAAACTGATAATCAACAAGGCCTACACGGTAGCTAAAAGAACTGCACTCAGCACACTCAAGTCACCGGAAAAGAATATCTATGACTGGTAAGCATCTGAAAAAGAAATTATTGATGTCTCTCTGTACGTGAATCAAGTGGATGTACAGCAGCAAGAAACAGAGCTTTGAAAATCAGCTGTAAACAACATAGTAATAAATTGAAAAAAATAAACGACAGAGAGACAGAGAAAACCTCTTACAACTTTTCCTCAGGGACGGTGATGCAACATGGATTGAACACATCTAGACCCACAGCAGGATGAGACATAAGGCTGGAAACTGTTCGCGCTAAGAGAAATGTGAGGTTGGGTGAGGAAATGCACACCTTTTAAAGTAATACTACCTGGTACCCATTCAATGGGTCCCAAATCTGCAGGTTCAAGGAATCTTCCTACAGCTAAAACATGCATGGAAAACCCAGAGAACTGTACACCATGTGATCGGGAGATGTGTCTAAAATGCACCTCATTTATCCTCTCCTGGTGCTCCTGTTCATCATTCCAGCCACGTTACTTAGAATCTCCCCACTTAGAGAATCAGCACATTTAAACTTCTGTTTCACACATTTTGCAAATTGTGAGGAGGATGAACGGGAACAGGGGGAACCAATGAGAGAATAGTTGTAGGGGTTTGGACGGGCACATGTCACTCTAATTTCCCATTAAGAATAAGAATTAAAAAAAGGCTCAGCCCGCCTCGCCGGAGCCAAAATAGGGCCTGAAGCAATCCTGCGGTTTTGAGGCCAGCTCACAAAAGAGCAACTTAAAAAATGGAGCTCAGGGTCACTGCAATTCACAAACCTGCAGAGTTATAAATGAAAACTAACGTCCAAAAATATGTTGAGGTAAGGCAAAGAAGAGGATCTGAATGCAAGACAGAATTGCAAGAAACAGATTTCAAGAGATAGATTGGACTCGCCTTTAAAGCACATGAAAAGCGGCAGAATTTCGACAATGATGCAGTTGGCCCAAAAGGGAGTATGCGTTTTTTCCTGAATATATCCAGGAAAAAACGCATACGCACTTTATGGGCAACCAAGCAAGCAAGCAATGCAAATGTGCACAACAAAGAAGTCTCATTTCCCACCGGTCAAAAGGGCCATCCGAAAAAATTGTAAAAACCAGAAATGCAGGACAGGCCATGGAGAACAGGGAGCCTTTATACGCTGATGGACAGTGTGTGAACTGCCGAGAGCCACTCTGGAGAAGTGTATGGTGGTTCCTAAATCATCTAAAAAACAGAGCGACAGAGCATAGGGCACTTCCAATCACGGGAGTATATCTAGGGAAGTCTAAAAATCAACAAGACACAAGCACACCACAGTTTAGGGCTACTCTGTTTACAAGAACCTCAACTTCAGTACACCTTAAATATCCCAGGAAAGAGAACAATGGATAAAGAAAATGTGGTACTTATGTACAATGGAATATCTCTTCACCATGAAATCAATGTAATAAGGCTAGTAGAAGGATAAAGAGTGGATTGAGGTCCGATAATACTACTTGAAATAAGTCAAACAGAAAAAGAAACATATCATAAGATATCACTTATAGAGGGAGGATAAATATGGCTGCACAAAAAATGAATTACAAAACAGAACAGTGTCTCACATTTAGAAAACACACTTATGTCAGCTTAAGGGGAAAGGAGAGGTGGGGTGATGCATAAAACCAGAGTTTGAAATTAGCACAGATACCGTTCAATAAACCAAATAGGTATCAGACAAGATCTACACCTTGCTCAATGAACTGGCCTCAACACACCCTATAAACCACAGAGAAATATATCTGAGTAATAAGAATCTTAAAACCCATGTATTGATATATCTCCATAAGGGAATCAAGTGTGAGCAGAGCGGCACAAACACAGCAGTGAAAATGAGCTAAACCCCATTATAGAAATAAATTTTAAAACCAAAACGCAGAAACAATGAAAGAGAGAAAAATTCTTACAAAATTCGCTCAGGGGCTGTGATGCAACCTGGAATGACCACATATAAACCCACAGCTGGATAAGACATAAGGCTGGACACTTGGGGCTGAAAGGATTGGAGAGCTTTGGTGAGCAACTGCCGAAAGTTTAATGCAATACTTCATGCTACTTATTCCAAGGGTCCCAACACTCCAAGTTGAAGGGAATCTTCCTACAGCTAAACCATGCATGGGAAATCCAGCGGATGGTATACCATATGATCGGGAAAGGTTTCTAAAATGCACCTCATTTTCCTCTCCTGGGGCTCCGGATCAACATTCCAGCCACTTTACTAACAACATCTCCACATGGAGAGTCAATGCCTTTAAGTTCCGGTATCGCACAGTCTGCAGTTAGTGCGGAGGATGAATGGGAATAGGGGGAACCAGTGAGAAAATAGCTGTAGCGGTTTCAATGGGCACATGTCACTCTAATTTCAATTCAGGAAGAAGAATTAACCAAAGGCAGAGCAAGGCGCCCCAGAAGAAGAATAGGGCCTGAAGAAATCCTGTGGATATGAGGCAAGATCACAAAAATAAGAGCTGAAAAATGGAGCTAAGGGCCACTGCAATTCAACAACCTGCAGAGTTATAAAGGCCAACTATTTTCCAAAAGTATATTGAAGTAAGGCTATGAAGAGGCACTGAGAGCAAGGCAGAACTGCAGGAAACCTATTTCAGGAGGTAGACTGGAATTGCACTGAAAACATATGAAAAGACTCAGAACGTCGACAATGATGCACTTGGCCAAAAAGGGCGTATGCGTTCTTTCCTGAATATATTCAGGAAGAAACGCATACGCCCTTTCTGGCCAACCAAGCAAGCTCGCAAAGGAAATCTGCACTACAATGAAGTCTCACTGCCCCCCGGTCAAAGGGCCTTCTGAAAAAAGAGTAAAATCCAGAAAGGCAGGACAGGCCATGGAGAACTGGGAGCCTTGTTATGCTGATGGGCGAGATGTAAATTGCCAACAGGCACTCTGGAGAAGTGTATGGTGTTTCCTGAAACATCCAAAAAACTAAGCAACAGAGCCTAGGGCACTTCCACTTATGGTCCTATAGCTTAGGGAAATTAAAATCAAAAAGACACAGCCACCCCAAAGGTTGGGATGGCTCTGTTTACAAGAACCTCGTTTACGGTACAAGTTCAATATCGCAAAAAGCGAAAAATGGATTAAGAAGTTGTGGTACTTACGTACAATGCAATATCACTAAGCAATGAAATCTATGTCATCAGGCCCGTAGCAGGATAATGAGTGGATTCAGGTACGATGATTCTAAGTGAAATAAGTCACACAGGGCTTACCTGGTGGCGCAGTGGTTGAGAGTCCGCCTGCCGATGCAGAGGACATGGGTTCGTGCCCCGCTCCGGGAAGATCCCACATGCCGCGGAGCGGCTGGGCCTGTGAGCAATGGCCGCTGAGCCTACGCGTCCGGAGCCTGTGCTCCGCAATGGGAAAAACCACAACAGTGAGAGGCCCACGTACCGCAAAAAAAAATAAATAAAAAAAAAATAAATAAAAAAATAAAAAAATAAGTCACACAGAAAAAGAAACATCATCAGATATCACTACTACACGGAATGTAAACTTGGTTACACAGGAACTAAATTACTAAACAGAACAGAGTGTCAAATGTAGAAAACCAATTTATGCTTGCTTAAGGGGAAAGGTGAGTTGGGGTGCTGCATACAACAAGAGATTGAAATTAGCACAGATACCGTTCCATAAGCCAAATATATAATAGGCAAGTGCTACTCCTTGCTCAACGAAGTGGACTCAACACCCCATATTAAACACCTAACAATATACCTAACTAGTAAGAATCTTAAAAACTATGGATTTATATGTCACCAAAAGAGAATCAAGCGTGTGTACAGTGGCATAAACGCAGCAGTGATAGGATTGGTGAGGTTCGGTGAGCAAATGCAGACCCTTTGAAGTCATATTGCATGGTACCCATTCCATGGGTCTCAACTCTCCATGTTTAAGGGATTCTTCCTTCAGCTAAAACATGCATGTGGAACACAGAGTATGATCCACCGTGTGATCGGAAAACTTTTTCAAATGTGTCTCAGTTTACGTCCCCTGGTACTCGGGTGCAACATTCCAGACGCTTTACTAACACTCTCCCCACTTGGAGAGTCAGTGCCTTTAACCTCCTGTTTGGCCCAGTTTGCAATTTCTGTGGAAAATGAACAGGAATAGGGAGAACCAATGAGAGACTAGCTGGAGCTGTCTGGACGGGCAAATTTAACTCTCATTTCCCACCAGGAAGAGGAATTAACCAAAGGCTCAGCATGCCGTGCCGGAAACAAACTAGGGCCTGAAGAAATCCTGCGGTGTTGCGGCCAGCTCACAAGAAAGCGAGTTGAAGAAAGGAGCTCAGGGGCACTGTAATTCACAAACCTGCAGAGTTATAAATGACAGCTGTCTTCCAAAAATATATTGAAGTAAGGCTGCCAAGAGGAGTTGAAAGCGGGGCAGAATTGCAGGAAACCGATTTCAGGAGGTAGACTGGAATTGCATGTAAAGCATAGGAAAAGAGGCAGAACGTCCACAATGATGCACTTGGCCAAAAAGGGCGTATGCGTTTTTTCCTGAATATATTCAGGAAAAAACGCATACGCCCTTTTTGGCCAACCAAGCAAGCTTGCAAAGGAAATCTGCACTACAATGAAGTCTCACTGCCCCCCGGTCTAAAGGGCCATCTGAAAAAAGTGTAAAATCCAGAAAGGCAGGACAGGCCATGGAGAACTGGGAGCCTTGTTATGCTGATGGGCGGGATGTAAAGTACCAGCAGCCACTCTGGAGAAGTGTATGGTGTTTCCTGAAACATCCAAAAAACAAAGCAACAGAGCCTAGGGCACTTCCACTTATGGTCCTATAGCTTAGGGAAATTAAAATCAAAAAGACACAGCCACCCCAAAGTTTGGGACGGCTCTGTTTACAAGAACCTTGTTCACCGTACAAGTTCAATATCACAGAAAGCGAAAAATGGATAAAGAAGTTGTGGTACTTACGTACAATGCAATATTACTCAGCAATGAAATCTATGTCATCAGGCACATAGCAGCATAATGAGTGGATTCAGGTACGATGATTGTAAGTGAAATAAGTCACACAGAAAAAGAAACATCATAAGATATCACTACTACACGTAATGTAAACTTGGCTACACAGGAACTGAATTACTAAACAGAACAGGGTGTCAAATGTAGAAAACCAACTTATGCTTGCTTAAGGGGAAAGGTGAGTTGGGGTGCTGCATACAACAAGAGATTGAAATTAGCACAGATATCGTTCCATAAGCCAAATATGTAATAAACAAGTGCTACTCCTTGCTCAACGAAGTGAACTCAACACCCCATATTAAACGCCTAAGAATATACCTGACTAGTAAGAATCTTAAAACCTATGGATTTATATGTCTCCAAAAGAGAATCAAGTGTGTGTACAGCGGCATAAACGCAGCAGTGATAGGATTGGTGAGGTTCGGTGAGCAAATGCAGACCCTTTGAAGTCATATTGCGTGGTTCCCATTCCATGGGTCTCAACTCTCCAGGTTTAAGGGATTCTTCCTTCAGCTAAAACATGCATGTGGAACCCAGAGTATGATCCACCGTGTGATCGGAAAACGTGTTCAAATGTGTCTCAATTTTCATCCCCTGGTACTCGGGAACAACATTCCAGACGCTTTACTAACACTCTCCCCACTTGGAGAGTCAGTGCCTTTAACCTCCTGTTTGGCCCAGTTTGCAGTTTCTGTGGAAGATGAACAGGAAGATGGAGAACCAAGGAGAGACTAGCTGGAGGTGTCTGGAAGTGCAAATTTAACTCTCATTTCCCACCAGGAAGAGGAATTAACCAAAGTCTCAGCATGCCGTGCCGGAACCAAACTAGGGCCTGAAGCAATCCTGCGGTGTTGCGGCCAGCTCACAAGAAAGCGAGTTGAAGAAAGGAGCTCAGGGGCACTGTAATTCACAAACCTGCAGAGTTATAAATGACAGCTATCTTCCAAAAATATATTGAATTAGGCTGCCAAGAGGAGTTGAAAGCGGGGCAGAATTGCAGGAAACCGATTTCAGGAGGTAGACGGGAATTGCATGTAAAGCATAGGAAAAGAGGCAGAACGTCCACAATGATGCACTTGGCCTAAAAGGGCGTATGCGTTTTTTCCTGAATATATTCAGGAAAAAACGCATACGCCCTTTTTGGCCAACCAAGCAAGCTTGCAAAGGAAATCTGCACTACAATGAAGTCTCACTGCCCCCCGGTCAAAAGGGCCATCTGAAAAAAGTGTAAAATCCAGAAAGGCAGGACAGGCCATGGAGAACTGGGAGCCTTGTTATGCTGATGGGCGGGATGTAAATTGCCAGCAGCCACTCTGGAGAAGTGTATGGTGTTTCCTGAAACATCCAAAAAACAAGGCAACAGAGCCTTGGGCACTTCCACTTATGGTCCTATAGCTTAGGGAAATTATAATCAAAAAGACACAGCCACCCCAAAGTTTGGGACGGCTCTGTTTACAAGGACCTCGTTTACCGTACAAGTTCAATATCACAGAAAGCGAAAAATAGATAAAGAAGTTGTGGTACTTACGTACAATGCAATATCACTCAGCAATGAAATGTATGTCATCAGGCCCGTAGCAGCATAATGAGTGGATTCAGGTACGATGATTCTAAGTGAAATAAGTCACACAGAAAAAGGAACATCATAAGATATCCCTAATACACGGAATGTAAACTTGGCTACACAGGAACTGAATTACAAAACAGAACAGGGTCTCAAATGTAGAAAACCAACTTATGCTTGCTTAAGGGGAAAGGTGAGTTGGGGTGCTGCATGAAACCAGAGATTGAAATTAGCACAGATACCGTTCCATAAGCCAAATATGTAATAGACAAGAGCTACTCCTTGCTCAACGAAGTGGACTCAACACCCCATATTAAACGCCTAAGAATATATCTGACTAGTAAGAATCTTAAAACCTTTGAATTTATATGTCTCCGAAAGAGAATCAAGCGTCTGTACAGCAGCATAAACGCAGCAGTGATAGGATTGGTGAGGTTCGGTGAGCAAATGCAGACCCTTTGAAGTCATATTGCATGGTACCCATTCCATGGGTCTCAACTCTCCAGGTTTAAGGGATTCTTCCTTCAGCTAAAACATGCATGTGGAACGGAGTGTATGATCCACCGTGTGATCGGGAAACGTGTTCAAATGTGTCTCAGTTTTCGTCCCCTGGTACTCGGGTGCAACATTCCAGACGCTTTACTAACACTCTCCCCACTTGGAGAGTCAGTGCCTTTAACCTCCTGTTTGGCCCAGTTTGCAATTTCTTCGGAAGATGAACAGGAATAAGGAGAAGCAATGGGAGACTATCTGTAGGTGTCTGGACGGGCAAATTTAACTCTCATTTCCCACCAGGAAGATAAATGAACCAAAGGCTCCGCGTGCCATGCTGGAACTAGATTAGGGCCTGAGGAGATCCTGCGGTGTTGCGGCCAGCTCACAAGAAAGCGAGTTGAAGAAAGGAGCTCAGGGGCACTGTAATTCAGAAACCTGCAGAGTTATAAATGACAGCTATCATCCAAAATTATACTGAAGTAAGGCTGCGAAGAGGACTTGAATGCGGGGCAGAATTGCTGGAAACTGATTTCAGAACGTACACGGGAGTAGCTCTTAAAGCATAGGAAAAGAGACAGAACTTGGAAAATAATGCACTTGGCAAAAAAGGGCATATGTGTTTTATCCAGAGCTCTCATACCTGAGGGGAGGAGATTCCCAGCAGGCTCCAACTGCCACCTGAGGGCTCACATTGCCAAGGCAACGTGAGCATGCCAGGCAGGAGTTACCTCACAGCAGAGGTCCCACCTCACAGAAGGGTGAGAAACCCAGCCAACATCAGACTCTCACCAGAGGGCCCACATCACCAAGGGGATGGGAACCAGGCAGGAGTGTCTTCACATCAGTGGGGCCACATCATCAAAAGCTGAGGTACTCAGCACATGTGTCCTCAAACCAGAGGACCCACATCACCAAGGACCTCGGAGTGAGGCAGGCAGGAGTAGCCTCACAACACTGGGCCCATAGAATAAAGAAGTGAGGAATCCAGCAGTTGGAACCTCCCAGCAGGCGGCCCAGAGCACCGAGGCCATGGGATCCAGGCCACAGTGAACTCACAGAAGAGGGCCCATGTCATGAAACTGAGCAACCCAGCCATTGGGACCTCAGAGCAGGAGGCCCACATCCCCATGGGGATGGAATTCTGGTAGGAGTGTCCTCGCACCACTGAGAACGTATCAGAAAATTTTGGGCGACCAGCAGTTAGGGCCTGACGCCAGAGGACCCTCATCACCAAGGGAAGGAGGCTCCCAGCAGGCTCCAACTGCCACCAGAGGGCTGACGTTGCCAAGGCGATGTGTGCCAACCAGGCACGAATGACCTCACAGCAGAGGGCCCACCTCAGAGAAGTGTGACGAACCCAGTCAGGATCAGACTCGCACCAGAGGGCCCACATCACCAAATGGATTGGAACCAGGCAGGAGTGTCCTCACATGAGTAGGGCCACATCATCTAAAGGTGAGGAACCCAGAACATGTGGCTTCAAACCATAGGACACCCATCACCAAGGGGCTGGGAGTGAGGCAGGCAGGAGGAGCCTCATAACAGAGGGCCCAAAAATAAGAAAGGTGAGGAATCCAGCAGTTGGAACCTCCCAGCAGGCGGCCCAGAGCACAGAGGCTAGAGGAACCAGGCCAGAGTGAACTAACACCAGACAGCCCACATCATGAAACTGTGAGCAACCCAGACATTGGGACCTCAGAGCAGAAGGCCCACATCCCCATGGTGATGGGAACATGACAGGAGTGTCCTGGCATCACTGGGCTCACATCAGAAAACGTGGGGTGCTCAGAAGTTAGGGCCTGACGCTAGAGGGCACTCATCACCGAGAGGAGGAGGCTCCCAGCAGGCTCCAGCTGCCACCAGAGGGCCAACGTCGCCAAGGTGATGTGTGCCAGCCTGGCAGGAGTGACCTCACAGCAGAGGGCCCACCTCACAGAAGGGTGAGGAACACAGCCAGGATCAGACTCTCACCAGAGGGCCCACATCACCAAGGGGATGGGAACCAGGCAGGAGTGTCCCCACACCAGTGGGACAACATCATCGAAAGGTGAGGATCCCAGCACATGTGTCCTCAAACCAGAGGAACCACATCACCAAGGGGTTCGGAATGAGGCTGGCAGGACTGGCCTCACAACACAGGGTCCATAGAATATAAAAGTTGAGGAATCCAGCAGTTGGAACCTCCCAGCAAGTGGCCCAGAGCACCGAGGCTATGGGATCCAGGCCGCAGTGAACTCACAGCAGAGGGCCCACATCATGAACCTGTGAGCAGCCCAGCTGTTGGGACCTCAGAACAGAAGGCCCACATCCCCATTGGGATGGGAACCTGGCAGGAGTGGCTTTGCACCACTTAGCACATATCAGAAAATGTTAGGAGCCCAGCAGTTAGGGCCTGATGCCAGGGGGCCCTCATAACTGAGGGGAGGAGACTCCCAGCAGGTTCCAACTGCCAACAGAGGGCCCACGTCTACAAGGTGGCATGCGCCAGCCAGGCAGTAGTGACCTCACAGCAGAGGGCCTATCTCACAGAAGGGTGAGGAACCGAGGCAGGATGAGACTCTCACCAGAGGGCCCACAACACCAAGGGGATGGGAACCAGTCAGGACTGTCCTCCCACCAGTGGGGCCACATCATCGAAAGGTGAGGAACCCAGCACATGTGGCCTCATATCAGAGGACATACATCACAAAGGGGATGGGAGTGAGGCAGGTAGGAGTAGCCTAAAAACAGAGGGCCCAAAGAATAAAAAAAGTGAGGAATCCAGCATTTGGAACCTCCCAGCAGGCGGCCGAGAGCACAGAAGCTATGGGATGCAGGCAGGAGTGAACTAACAGCAGAGAGCCCACATCATGAAACTGTGAGCAACCCAGGCATTGGGACCTCAGAGCAGAAAGCCCACATCCCCATGGGGATGGGAACCTAAGAGGAGTGCTTGAGCAACACTGGGCTCACTAAGAAAAGTTGGGGAGCCCAGCAGTTAGGGCCTGACGTCAGAGGGCCCTCATCACAGAGCTGAGGAGGCTCCCAGCAGGGTCCAATTGCCACCAGAGGGCTCATGTCAACAAGGCGAGGTGAGCAACCCAGGCAAGAGTTACCTGATAGTAGAGGGCCCACCTCACAGATGGGTGAGGAACCCAGCCAGGATCAGACTCTCACCAGAGGGCCCACATCACAAAGGGGATGGGACCCAGTCAGGATTATCCTCACACCAGTGGGGCCTCATCATCTTAAGGTGAGGAACCCAGCACATGTGTCCTCAAACCAGAGGACCCACATCACCAAGGGCCTTGGAGTGAGGCAGGCAGGAGTAGCCTCACAACACAGGGCACATAATATAAAAAACGTGAGGATTCCAGCATTTAGACCTTCCAGCAGGCGGCCCAGAACACCGAGGCTATGGGATCCAGGCCACAGTGAACTCACAGCAGAGGGCCCACATCACAAAACTGTGAGCAACCCAGGAGTTGAGACCTCAGCGCAGAAAGACCACATCCCCATGGGAATGGGAACCTGGCTGGAGTGTCCTCGCACCACTGGGCGCACATCAGAAAATGTGGGGAGCCCACCATTTAGGGCCTGACGCCAGAGGGCCGTCATCACCGAGAGGAGGAGGCGCCCTGCACGCTCCAACTGCCACCAGAGGGCTCACGTCTCCAAGGTGACGTGTGCCAGCCAGGCAGGAGTGACCTCACAGCAGAGGGCCTACCTCACAGAACGTTGAGGAACCCAGCCAGGATTAGACTCTCGCCAGAGGGCCCACCTCACCAAGGGGATGGGAACCAGGCAGGAGTGTCCTCACACGAGTGGGGTCACATCATCGAAAGGTGCGGAACCCAGCACATGTGGCCTCAAATCAGAGGACACATATCACAAAGGGAACGGGAGTGAGGCAGGCAGGAGTAGCCTAAAAACAGAGGGCCCAAAGAATAAGAAAGGTGAGGAATCCAGCAGTTGGAACCTCCCAGCAGGCGGTGCAGAGCACAGAAGCTATGGGATGCAGGCAGGAGTGAACTAACAGCAGAGAGCCCACATCATGAAACTGTGAGCAACCCAGGCTTTGGGACCTCAGAGCAGAAGGCCCACACCCCAATGGGGATGTGAACCTGGCTGGAGTGTCCTCGCACCACTGGGCACACATCACAAAATGTGGGGAGCCCAGCAGTTAGGGCCTGATGCCAGAGGGCCCTCATCACCGAGGAGAGGAGGCTCCCAGCAGGCTCCAAGTGCCACCAGAGGGCTCATGTCCACAAGGCGAGGTGAGCAAGCCAGGCAGGAGTGACCTCACATCAGACGGCCCACCTCACAGATGGGTGAGGAACCCAGCCAGGATCAGACTCTCAACAGAGGGCCCACATCACCAAGGGGATGTGAACCAGGCAGGAGTCTCCTAAGACCATTGGTCCCACATCATCGAAAGGTGAGGAACCCAGCACATGTGGCCTCAAACCAGACGACACACATCACGAAGGGGCTGGGAGTGAGGCAGGCAGGAGGATCCTCACAACAGAGGGCCCAAAAATTTAAAAAAGTGAGGAATCCAGCAGTTGGAACCTCCCAGCAGGCGGCCAAGAGCACAGAGGCTATGGGATCCAGGCTTCTGTGAACTAACACCAGAGAGCCCACATCATGAAAATGTGAACAACCCAGCCGTTGGGACCTCAGAGCAGAAGGCCCACATCCCCATGGAGATGGGATCCTAAGAGGAGTGCCAAAGCATCACTGGGCTCACTAAGAAAAGTTGGTGAGCCCAGCAGTCAGGGCCTGATGCAAGAGGGCCCTCATCACCGGGGGGAAGAGATTCCCAGCACGCTCCAACTGCCACCAACGGCTGACTTCACCAAGGCAATGTGTGCCAGCCATGCAGGAGTGACCTATAAGCAGAGGGTCTCCCTCACAGGTGGGT
Source organism: Leucopleurus acutus (assembly GCF_964270905.1). Taxonomy (NCBI): domain Eukaryota; kingdom Metazoa; phylum Chordata; class Mammalia; order Artiodactyla; family Delphinidae; genus Leucopleurus; species Leucopleurus acutus. The sequence goes on along the minus strand of NC_139142.1, from coordinate 118,789,703 downwards.
GAGGAACAAAGCCAGGAACAGACTCTCACCAGGGGGTCCACATAACCACGTGGATGAGAACCAAGCAGGAGTGTCCTCACACTAGTGGGGCCACATCATCGAAAGGTGAGGAACCCAGCAAAAGTGGCCACAAACCAGAGGACCCACATCACCAAGGGGTTGAGAGTGAGGTAGGTGTCTGGACGGGCATATTTAACACTCATTTCCCACCAGGAAGAGGAATTAACCAAAGGCTCAGCGTGCCCTGCCAGAAGCAGATTAGGGCCTGAAGCAGTCTTGCGGGTTTGCGGCCAGCTCACAAGAAAGCGAGTTGAAGAAAGGAGCTCAGGGGCCCTGTAATTCACAAACCTGCAGAGTTATAAATGACAGATAACGTCCAAAAATATATTGAAGTAAGGCTGCGAAGAGGACTTGAAAGCGGGGCAGAATTGCAGGAAACCGATTTCAGGAGGTAGACTGGAATTGCATTTAAAGCATAGGAAAAGAGGCAGAACATCGACAATGATGCACTTGGCAACAAAGGGCGTATGAGTTTGTTCCTGAATATATTCAGGAAAAAACACATACGCCCTTTTTGGCAAACCAAGCAAGCTTGCAATGGAAATCCGAACTACTATGAAGTGTCACTTCCCCCCGGTCTAAAGGGCCATCTGAGAAAAGTGTAAAATCCAGAAAGGCAAGACAGGCCATGGGGAAAAAGGAGCCTTGTTATGCTGATGGGCGGGATGTACATTGCCAACAGCCACTCTGGAGAAGTGTGTGGTGTTTCCTGATACATCTGAAAAACAAAGCAACAGAGTCTAGGGCATTTCCACTTATGGTCCTATAGCTTAGGGAAATTAAAATCAAAAAGACACAGCCACCCCAAAATTTACAACGGCTCTGTTTACAGGAGCCTCTTCTACAGTACAAGTTAAATATCCCAGAGAACAAATAATTGATAAAGAAGTTGCGGTACTTATGTACAACAGAATACCACTCAGCAATGAAATCTGTGTCACCAGACCTGTACCAGCATAATGAGTGGATTGAGGCATGATGATTCTAAGTGAAATAAGTCACACAGAAAAAGAAACATCATAAGGTATCACTAATGCACGGAATGTAAAATTGGCTACAAAGGAACTGAATTACAAAGCAAAACAGGGTCTCAAATGTAGAAAACCAACTTATGCTTGCTTAAGGGGAAAGGTGAGTTGGGGTGCTGCATAAAACCAGAGATTGAAATTAGCACAGATACCGTTCCATAAGCCAAATATGTAATAGACAAGAGCTACTCCTTGCTCAACGAAGTGGACTCAACACTCCATATTAAACGCCTAAGAATATACCTGACTAGTAAGAATCTTAAAACCTATGGATTTATATTTCTCCGAAAGAGAATCAAGCGTGTGTACAGCGGCATAAACGCAGCAGTGATAGGATTGGTGAGGTTCGGTGAGCAAATGCAGACCCTTTGAAGTCATATTGCATGGTACCCATTACATCGGTCCAACTATCTAGGTCTAAGGGATTCTTCCTTCAGCTAAAACATCCATGTGGAATCAAGAGTATGATCCACCATGTGATCGGGAAATGTGTTCAAATGTGTCTCAGTTTTAGTCCCCTGGTACTCGGGTGCAACATTCCAGACGCTTTACTAACACTCTCCCCACTTGGAGAGTCAGTGCCTTTAACCTCCTGTTTGGCCCAGTTTGCAATTTCTGTGGAAGATGAACAGGAATAGTGAGAACCAATGAGAGACTAGCTCGAGGTGTCTGGACGGGCAAATTTAACTCTCATTTCCCACCAGGAAGAGGAATTAACCAAAGGTTCAGCATGCCGTGCCAGAACCAAACTAGGGCCTGAAGCAATCCTGCAGTGTTGCGGCCAGCTCACAAGAAAGCGAGTTGAAGAAAGGAGCTCAGGGGCACTGTAATTCACAAACCTGCAGAGTTATAAATGACAGGTATCGTCCAAAAATATATTGAAGTAAGGCTGCCAAGAGGACTTGAAAGCGGGGCAGAATTGCAGGAAACCGATTTCAGGAGGTAGACTGGAATTGCATGTAAAGCATAGGAAAAGAGGCAGAACGTCCACAATGATGCACTTGGCCAAAAAGGGCGTATGCGTTTTTTCCTGAATATATTCAGGAAAAAACGCATACGCCCTTTTTGGCCAACCAAGAAAGCTTGCAAAGGAAATCTGCACTACAATGAAGTCTCACTGCCCCCCGGTCAAAAGGGCCATCTGAAAAAAGTGTAAAATCCAGAAAGGCAGGACAGGCCATGGAGAACTGGGAGCCTTTTTATGCTGATGGGCGGGATGTAAATTGCCAACAGCCACTCTGGAGAAGTGTATGGTGTTTCCTGAAACATCTAAAAAACAAAGCAACAGAGCCTAGGGCACTTCCACTTATGGTCCTATAGCTTAGGGAAATTAAAATCAAAAAGACACAGCCACCCTAAAGTTTGGGACGGCTCTGTTTGCAAGAACCTCGTTTACGGTACAAGTTCAATATCACAGAAAGCAAAAAATGGATAAAGAAGTTGTGGTACTTACGTACAATGCAATATCAGTCAGCAATGAAATCTATGTCATCAGGCCCGTAGCAGCATAATGAATGGATTCAGGTACGATGATTCTAAGTGAAATAAGTCACACAGAAAAAGAAACATCATAAGATATCCTAATACATGGAATGTAAACTTGGCTACACAAGAACTGAATTACAAAACAGAACAGAGTGTCAAATGTAGAAAACCAACTTAGGCTTGCTTAAGGGGAAGGGTGAGTTGGGGTGCTGCATAAAACCAGAGATTGAAATTAGCACAGATACCGTTCCATAAGCCAAATATGTAATAGACAAGAGCTACTCCTTGCTCAACGAAGTGGACTCAACACCCCATATTAAACGCCTAAGAATATACCTGACTAGTAAGAATCTTAAAACCTTTGAATTTATGTCTCCGAAAGAGAATCAAGCGTGTGTACAGCGGCATAAACGCAGCAGTGATAGGATTGGTGAGGTTCGGTGAGCAAATGCAGACCCTTTGAAGTCATATTGCATGGTACCCATTCCATGGGTCTCAACTCTCCAGGTTTAAGGGATTCTTCCTTCAGCTAAAACATGCATGTGGAACCCAGAGTATGATCCACCATGTGATCGGGAAACGTGTTCAAATGTGTCTCAGTTTTCGTCCCCTGGTACTCGGGTACAACACTCCAGACGCTTTACTAACACTCTCCCCACTTGGAGAGTCAGTGCCTTTAACCTCCTGTATGGCCCAGTTTGCAATTTCTGCGGAAAATGTACAGGAATAGGGAGAACCAATGAGAAACTAGCTGGAGGTGTCTATACGGGCAAATTTAACTCTCATTTCCCACCAGGAAGAGGAATTAACCAAAGGCTCAGCGTGCCGTGCCGGATCCACACTAGGACCAGAAGCAATCCTTTGGTGTTGCAGCCAGCTCACAAGAAAGCGAGTTGAAGAAAGGAGCTCAGGGGCACTGTAATTCACAAAACTGCAGAGTTATAAATGACAGCTATCTTCCAAAAATATATTGAAGTAAGGCAGCCAAGAGGAGTTGAAAGCGGAGCAGAATTGCAGGAAACCGATTTCAGGAGGCAGACGGGAATTGAATGTAAAGCATAGGAAAAGAGGCAGAACGTCCACAATGATGCACTTGGCCAAAAAGGGCGTATGCGTTTTTTCCTGAATATATTCAGGAAAAAACGCATACGCCCTTTTTGGCCAACCAAGAAAGCTTGCAAAGGAAATCTGCACTACAATGAAGTCTCACAGCCCCCCGGTCAAAAGGGCCATCTGAAAAAAGTGTAAAATCCAGAAAGGCAGGACAGGCCATGGAGAACTGGGAGCATTTTTATGCTGATGGGCGGGATGTAAATTGCCAGCAGCCACTCTGGAGAAGTGTATAGTGTTCCTAAAACATCCAAAAAACAAAGCAACAGAGCCTTGGGCACTTCCACTTATGGTCCTATAGCTTAGGGAAATTAAAATCAAAAAGACACAGCCACCCCAAAGTTTGGGATGGCTCTGTTTACAAGAACCTCGTTTATGGTACAAGTTCAATATCACAGAAAGCGAAAAATGTATAAAGAAGTTGTGGTACTTACGTACAATGCAATATCACTCAGCAATGAAATCTATGTCATCAGGCCCGTAGCAGCATAATGAGTGGATTCAGGTACAATGATTCTAAGTGAAATAAGTCACACAGAAAAAGAAACATCATAAGATATCACTATTACACGGAATGTAAACTTGGCTACACAGGAAATGAATTACAAAACAGAACAGGGTGTCAAATGTAGAAAACCAACTTATGCTTGCTTAAGGGGAAAGGTGAGTTAGGGTGCTGCATACAACAAGAGATTGAAATTAGCACAGATACCGTTCCATAAGCCAAATATGTAATAGACAAGAGCTACTCCTTGCTCAACGAAGTGGACTCAACATCCCATATTAAACGCCTAACAATATACCTGACTAGTAAGAATCTTAAAACCTATGGATTTATATGTCTCCGAAAGAGAATCAAGCGTGTGCACAGTGGCATAAACGCAGCAGTGATAGCATTGGTGAGGTTCGGTGAGCAAATGCAGACCCTTTGAAGTCATATTGCATGGTACCCATTCCATGGGTCTCAACTCTCCAGGTTTAAGGGATTCTTCCTTCAGCTAAAACATGCATGTGGAACCCAGAGTGTGATCCACCGTGTGATCGGGAAACGTGTTCAAATGTGTCTCGTTTTCGTCCCTGGTACTCGGGTGCAACATTCCAGATGCATTACTAACACTCTCCCCACTTGGAGAGTCAGTGCCTTTAACCTCCTGTTTGGCCCAGTTTGTAATTTCTGTGGAAAATTAACAGGAATAGGGAGAACGAAAGAGAGACTAGCTGGAGGTGTCTGGACGGGCAAATTTAACTCTCATTTCCCACCAGGAAGAGGAATTAACCAAAGGCTCAGCGTGCCGTGCCGGATCCACACTAGGGCCTGAAGCAATCCTGCGGTGTTGCGGCCAGCTCACAAAAAAGCGAGTTGAAGAAAGGAGCTCAGGGGCACTGTAATTCACAAACCTGCAGAGTTATAAATGACAGCTATCGTCCAAAAATATATTGAAGTAAGGCTGCCAAGAGGACTTGAAAGTGGTGCAGAATTGCACGAAACTGATTTCAGGAGGTAGACTGGAATTGCATGTAAAGCATAGGAAAAGAGGCAGAACATCCACAACGATGCACTTGGCCAAAAAGGGCGTATGCGTTTTTTCCTGAATATATTCAGGAAAAAACGCATACGCCCTTTTTGGCCAACCAAGCAAGCTTGCAAAGGAAATCTGCACTACAATGAAGTCTCACTGCCGCCCAGTCAAAAGGGCCATCTGAAAAATGTGTAAAATCCAGAAAGGCAGGACAGGCCATGGAGAACTGGGAGCCTTGTTATGCTGGTGGGCGGGATGTAAATTGCCAACAGCCACTCTGGAGAAGTGTATGGTGTTTCCTGAAACATCTAAAAAACAAAGCAACAGAGCCTAGGGCACTTCCACTTATGGTCCTATAGCTTAGGGAAATTAAAATAAAAAAGACACAGCCACACCAAAGTTTGGGACGGCTCTGTTTACAAGAACCTCGTTTACGGTACAAGTTCAATATCACAGAAAGCAAAAAATGGATAAAGAAGTTGTGGTACTTATGTACAATGCAATATCACTCAGCAATGAAATCTATGTCATCAGGCCCGTAGCAGCATAATGAGTGGATGCAGGTATGATGAGTCTAAGTGAAATAAGTCACACAGAAAAAGAAACATCATAAGATATCACTACTACACGGAATGTAAACTTGGCTACACAGGAACTGAATTACAAAACAGAACAGGGTCTCAAATGTAGAAAACCAACTTATGCTTGCTTAAGGGGAAAGGTGAGTTGGGGTGCTGCATGAAACCAGAGATTGAAATTAGCACAGATACTGTTCCATAAGCCAAATATGCAATAGACAAGAGCTACTCCTTGCTCAACGAAGTGGACTCAACACCCCATATTAAACGCCTAAGAATATACCTGACTAGAAATAATCTTAAAACCTACGGATTTATATGTCTCCGAAAGAGAATCAAGCGTGTGTACAGCGGCATAAACGCAGCAGTGATAGGATTGGTGAGGTTCGGTGAGCAAATGCAGACCCTTTGAAGTCATATTGCATGGTACCCATTCCATGGGTCTCAACTCTCCAGGTTTAAGGGATTCTTCCTTCAGCTAAAACATGCATGTGGAACCCAGAGTATGATCCACCGTGTGATCGGGAAACGTGTTCAAATGTGTCTCGTTTTCGTCCCTGGTACTCGGGTGCAACATTCCAGATGCTTTACTAACACTCTCCCCACTTGGAGAGTCAGTGCCTTTAACCTCCTGTTTGGCCCAGTTTGTAATTTCTGTGGAAAATGAACAGGAATAGGGAGAACGAAAGAGAGACTAGCTGGAGGTGTCTGGACGGGCAAATTTAACTCTCATTTCCCACCACGAAGAGGAATTAACCAAAGGCTCAGCGTGCCGTGCCGGAACTACACTAGGGCCTGAAGCAATCCTGCGGTGTTGCGGCCAGCTCACAACAAACGGAGTTGAAGAAACGAGCTCAGGGGCACTGTAATTCACAAACCTGCAGAGTTATAAATGACAGCTATCGTCCAAAAATATATTGAAGTAAGGCTGCCAAGAGGACTTGAAACCGGGGCAGAATTGCAGGAAATCGATTTCAGGAGGTACACTGGAATTGCATGTAAAGCATAGGAAAAGAGGTAGAACGTCCACAATCATGCACTTGGCCTAAAAGGGCATATGCTTTTTTTCCTGAATATATTCAGGAAAAAACGCATACGCCCTTTTTGGCCAACCAAGCAAGCTTGCAAAGGAAATCTGCACTACAATGAAGTCTCACTGCCCCCCGGTCAAAAGGGCCATCTGAAAAAAGTGTAAAATCCAGAAAGGCAGGACAGGCCATGGAGAACTGGGAGCTTTGTTATGCCGGTGGGCGGGATGTAAATTGCCAACAGCCACTCTGGAGAAGTGTATGGTGTTTCCTGAAACATCTAAAAAACAAAGCAACAGAGCCTAGGGCACTTCCACTTATGGTCCTATAGCTTAGGGAAATGAAAATCAAAAAGACACAGCCACCCCAAAGTTTGGGATGGCCCTGTTTACAAGAACCTTGTTTACGGTACAAGTTCAATATCACAGAAAGCGAAAAATGGATAAAGAAGTTGTGGTACTTACGTACAATGCAATATCACTCAGCAATGAAATCTATTTCATCAGGCCCGTAGCAGCATAATGAGTGGATTAAGGTACGATGATTTTAAGTGAAAAGAGTCACACAGAAAAAGAAACATCATAAGATATCACTACTACACGGAATATAAACTTGGCTACACAGGAACTGAATTACAAAACAGAACAGGGTCTCAAATGTAGAAAACCAACTTACGCTAGCTTAAGAGGAAAGGTGAGTTGGGGTGCTGCATGAAACCAGAGATTGAAATTAGCACAGATACCGTTCCATAAGCCAAATATGTAATAGACAAGAGCTACTCCTTGCTCAACGAAGTGGACTCAACACCCCATATTAAACGCCTAACAATATACCTGACTAGAAATAATCTTAAAACCTACGGATTTATATGTCTCCGAAAGACAATCAAGCATGTGTACAGCGGCATAAACGCAGCAGTGATAGGATTGGTGAGGTTCGGTGAGCAAATGCAGACCCTTTGAAGTCATATTGCATGGTACCCATTCCATGGGTCTCAACTCTCCAGGTTTAAGGGATTCTTCCTTCAGCTAAAACATGCATGTGGAACCCAGAGTATGATCCACCGTGTGATCGGGAAACGTGTTCAAATGTGTCTCAGTTTTCGTCCCCTGGTACTCGGGTGCAACACTCCAGACGCTTTACTAACACTCTCCCCACTTGGAGAGTCAGTGCCTTTAACCTCCTGTATGGCCCAGTTTGCAATTTCTGTGGAAAATGTACAGGAATAGGGAGAACCAATTAGAAACTAGCTGGAGGTGTCTGGACGGGCAAATTTAACTCTCATTTCCCACCAGGAAGAGGAATTAACCAAAGGCTCAGCATGCCGTGCCGGAACCACACTAGGGCCTGAAGCAATCCTGCGGTGTTGCGGCCAGCTCACAAGAAAGCGAGTTGAAGAAAGGAGCTGAGGGGCACTGTAATTCACAAACCTGCAGAGTTATAAATGACAGCTATCGTCCAAAAATATATTGAAGTAAGGCTGCCAAGAGGACTTGAAAGCGGGGCAGAATTGCAGGAAACCGATTTCAGGAGGTAGACGGGAATTGCATGTAAAGCATAGGAAAAGAGGCAGAACGTCCACAATGATGCACTTGGCCAAAAAGGGCGTATGTGTTCTTTCCTGAATATATTCAGGAAAAAACGCATACGCCCTTTTTGGCCAACCAAGCAGGCTTGCAAAGGAAATCTACACTACAATGAAGTCTCACTGCCCCGCGGTCAAAAGGGCCATCTGAAAAAATTGTAATATCCAGAAAGGCAGGACAGGGCATGGAGAACTGGGAGCCTTGTTATGCTGATGGGCGGGATGTAAATTGCCAACAGCCACTCTGGAGAAGTGTATGGTTTTTTCTGAAACATCTAAAAAACAAAGCAACAGAGCCTAGGGCACTTCCACTTATGGTCCTATAGCTTAGGGAAATTAAAATCAAAAAGACACAGCCTCCCCAAACTTTGGGACAGCTCTGTTTACAAGAACCTCGTTTACGGTACAAGTTCAATATCACAGAAAGCGAAAAATGGATACAGAAGTTGTGGTACTTACGTACAATACAATATCACTCAGCAATGAAATCTATGTCATCAGGCCCGTAGCAGCATAATGAGTGGATTCAGGTACGATGACTCTAAGTGAAATAAGTCACACAGAAAAAGAAACATCATAAGATATCACCAATACACGGAATGTAAACTTGGCTACACAGGAACTGAATTACAAAACAGAACAGGGTCTCAAATGTAGAAAACCAACTTACGCTAGCTTAAGGGGAAAGGTGAGTTGGGGTGCTGCATGAAACCAGAGATTGAAATTAGCACAGATACCGTTCCATAAGCCAAATATGTAATAGACAAGAGCTACTCCTTGCTCAACGAAGTGGACTCAACATCCCATATTAAAAGCCTAACAATATACCTGACTAGAAATAATCTTAAAACCTACGGATTTATATGTCTCCGAAAGACAATCAAGTGTGTGTACAGCGGCATAAACGCAGCAGTGATAGGATTGGTGAGGTTCGGTGAGCAAATGCAGACCCTTTGAAGTCATATTGCATGGTACCCATTCCATGGGTCTCAACTCTCCAGGTTTAAGGGATTCTTCCTTCAGCTAAAACATGCATGTGGAACCCAGAGTATGATCCACCGTGTGATCGGGAAACGTGTTCAAATGTGTCTCAGTTTTCTTCCCCTGGTACTCGGATGCAACATTCCAGACGCTTTACTAACACTCTCCCCACTTGGAGAGTCAGTGCCTTTAACCTCCTGTTTGGCCCAGTTTGCAATTTCTGCGGAAAATGTACAGGAATAGGGAGAACCAATGAGAGACTAGCTGGGGGTGTCTGGACGGGCAAATTTAACTCTCATTTCCCACCAGGAAGAGGAATTAACCAAAGGCTCAGCATGCCGTGCCGGAACCACACTAGGGCCTGAAGCAATCCTGCGGTGTTGCGGCCAGCTCACAAGAAAGCGAGTTGAAGAAAGGAGCTCAGGGGCACTGTAATTCACAAACCTGCAGAGTTATAAATGACAGCTATCGTCCAAAAATATATTGAAGTAAGGCTGCCAAGAGGACTTGAAAGCGGGGCAGAATTGCAGGAAACCGATTTCAGGAGGTAGACGGGAATTGCATGTAAAGCATAGGAAAAGAGGCAGAAAGTCCACAATGATGCACATGGCCAAAAAGGGCGTATGCGTTTTTTCCTGAATATATTCAGGAAAAAACGCATACGCCCTTTTTGGCCAACCAAGCAAGCTTGCAAAGGAAATCTGCACTACAATGAAGTCTCACTGCCCCCCGGTCAAAAGGGCCATCTGAAAAAAGTGTAAAATCCAGAAAGGCAGGACAGGCCATGGAGAACTGGGAGCTTTGTTATGCTGATGGGCGGGATGTAAATTGCCAACAGCCACTCTGGAGAAGTGCATGGTGTTTCCTGAAACATCTAAAAAACAAAGCAACAGAGCCTAGGGCACTTCCACTTATGGTCCTATAGCTTAGGGAAATTAAACTCAAAAAGACACAGCCACCCCAAAGTTTGGGACGGCAATGTTTACAAGAACCACGTTTGTGGTACAGGTTCAATATCGCAGAAAGCGAAAAATGGATAAAGAAGTTGTGGTACTTACGTACAATGCAATATCACTCAGCAATGAAATCTATGTCATCAGGCCCGTAGCAGCATAATGAGTGGATTCAGGTACGATGATTCTAAGTGAAATAAGTCACACAGAAAAATAAACATCATAAGATATCACTAACACACAGAATGTAAACTTGGCTACACAGGAACTGAATTACAAAACAGAACAGGGTCTCAAATGTAGAAAACCAACTTATGCTTGCTTAAGGGGAATGGTGAGTTGGGGGGCTGCATGAAACCAGAGATTGAAATTGGCACAGATACCGTTCCATAAGCCAAATATGTAATAGACCAGAGCTACTCCTTGCTCAACGAAGTGGACTCAACACACCATATTAAACGCCTAAGAATATACCTGACTAGTAAGAATCTTAAAACCTATGGATTTATATGTCTCCGAAAGAGAACCAAGTGTGTGTACAGCGGAATAAGCGCAGCAATAATAGGATTGGTGAGGTTCGGTGAGCAAATGCAGACCCTTTGAAGTCATATTGCATGGTACCATTCCATGGGTCGCAACTCTCCAGGTTTAAGAGATTCTTCCTTCAGCTAAAACATGCATGTGGAACCCAGAGTATGATCCACCGCGTGATCGGGAAACGTGTTCAAATGTGTCTCAGTTTTCGTCCCCTGGTACTCGGGTGCAACATTCCAGACGCTTTACTAACACTCTCCCCACTTGGAGAGTCAGTGCCTTTAACCTCCTGTTTGGCCCAGTTTCCAATTTCTGCGGAAAATGAACAGGAATAGGGAGAACCAATGAGAGACTAGGTGGAGGTGTCTGGACGGGCAAATTTAACTCTCATTTCCCACCAGGAAGAGGAATTAACCAAAGGCTCAGCGTGCCATGCCAGAACCAAACTAGGGCTTGAAGCAATCCTGCGGTGTTGTGGCCAGCTCACAAGAAAGCGAGTTGAAGAAAGGAGCTCAGGGGCACTGTAATTCACAAACCTGCAGAGTTATAAATGACAGCTATCTTCCAAAAATATATTGAAGTAAGGCAGCCAAGAGGAGTTGAACGCGGGGCAGAATTGCAGGAAACCGATTTCAGGAGGTACACTGGAATTGCATGTAAAGCATAGGAAAAGAGGCAAAACGTCGACAATGATACACTTGGCCAAAAAGGGCATATGCGTTTTTTTCCTGAATATATTCAGGAAAAAACGCATACGCCCTTTTTGGCCAACCAAGCAAGCTTGCAAAGGAAATCTGCACTACAATGAAGTCTCACTGCCCCCCAGTCAAACGGACCATCTGAAAAAGTCTAAAATCCAGAAAGGCAGGACAGGCCATGGAGAACTGGGAGCCTTGTTATGCTGATGGGCGGGATGTAAATTGCCATCAGCCTCTCTGGAGAAGTGTATGGTGTTTCCTGAAACATCCAAAAAACAAAGCAACAGAGCCTAGGGTACTTCCACTTAGGGTCCTATAGCTTAGGGAAATTAAAATAAAAAAGACACAGCCACCCCAAAGTTTGGGACGGCTCTGTTTACAAGAACCTCATTTACCGTACAAGTTCAATATCACAGAAAGTGAAAAATGGATAAAGAATTTGTGGTACTTACGTACAATGCAATATCACTCAGCAATGAAATCTATGTCATCAGGCCCGTAGCAGCATAATGAGTGGATTCAGGTACGATGATTCTAAGTGAAATAAGTCACACAGAAAAAGAAACATCATAAGATATCACTAATACACGGAATGTAAACTTGGCTACACAAGAACTGAATTACAAAACAGAACAGGGTGTCAAATGTAGAAAACCAACTTATGCTTGCTTAAGGGGAAAGGTGAGTTGGGGTGCAGCATAAAACCAGAGATTGAAATTAGCACAGATACCGTTCCATAAGCCAAATATGTAATAGACAAGAGCTACTCCTTGCTCAACGAAGTGGACTCAACACCCCATATTAAACGCCTAACAATATACCTGACTAGTAAGAATCTTAAAACCTATGGATTTATATGTCTCCGAAAGAGAATCAAGCGTGTGTACAGCGGCATAAACGCAGCAGCGATAGGATTGGTGAGGTTCGGTGAGCAAATGCAGACCCTTTGAAGTCATATTGCATGGTACCCATTCCATGGGTCTCAACTCTTCATGGTTAAGGGATTCTTCCTTCAGCTAAAACATGCATGTGGAACCCAGAGTATGATCCACCGTGTGATCGGAAAACGCGTTCAAATGTGTCTCAGTTTTCGTCCCCTGGTACTCGGGTGCAACATTCCAGACGCTTTACTAACACTCTCCCCACTTGGAGAGTCAGTGCCTTTAACCTCCTGTTTGGCCCAGTTTGCAATTTCTGTGGAAAATGAACAGGAATATGGAGAACCAATGAGAGACTAGGTGGAGGTGTCTGGACGGTCAAATTTAACTCTCATTTCCCACTAGAAAGAGGAATTAACCAAAGGCTCAGCATGCCATGCCGTAACCAAACTAGGGCCTGAAGCAATCCTGCGGTGTTGCGGCCAGCTCACAAGAAAGCGAGTTGAAGAAAGGAGCTCAGGGGCACTCTAATTCACAAACCTGCAGAGTTAAAAATGACAGCTATCTTCCAAAAATATATTGAAGTGAGGCTGCCAAGAGGACTTCAAAGCGGGGCAGAATTGCAGGAAACCAATTTCAGGAGGTAGACAGGAATTGCATGTAAAGCATAGGAAAAGAGGCAGAACGTCCACAATGATCCACTTGGCCAAAAAGGGCGTATGCGTTTTTTCCTGAATATATTCAGGAAAAAACGCATACACACTTTTTGGCCAACCAAGCAAGCTTGCAAAGGAAATCTGCACTACAATGAAGTCTCACTGCCCCCCAGTCAAACGGACCATCTGAAAAAGTCTAAAATCCAGAAAGGCAGGACAGGCCATGGAGAACTGGGAGCCTTGTTATGCTGATGGGCGGGATGTAAATTGCCAGCAGCCACTCTGGAGAAGTGTATGGTGTTTCCTGAAACATCCAAAAAACAAAGCAACAGAGCCTAGGGCACTTCCACTTATGGTCCTATAGCTTAGGGAAATTAAAATAAAAAAGACACATCCACCCCAAAGTTTGGGACGGCTCTGTTTACAAGAACCTCATTTACCGTACAAGTTCAATATCACAGAAAGCGAAAAATGGATAAAGAATTTGTGGTACTTACGTACAATGCAATATCACTCAGCAATGAAATCAATGTCATCAGGCCCGTAGCAGCATAATGAGTGGATTCAGGTACGATGATTCTAAGTGAAATAAGTCACACAGAAAAAGAAACATCATAAGATATCACTACTACACGGAATGTAAACTTGGCTACACAGGAAGTGAATTACAAAACAGAACAGTGTCTCAGATGTAGAAAACCAACTTATGCTTGCTTAAGGGGAAAGGTGAGTTGGGGTGCAGCATAAAACCACACATTGAAATTAGCACAGATACCGTTCCATAAGCCAAATATGTAATAGACAAGAGCTACTCCTTGCTCAACGAAGTGGACTCAACACCCCATATTAAACGCCTAAGAATATACCTGACTAGTAATAATCTTAAAACCTTTGGATTCATATGTCTCCGAAAGAGAATCAGCGTCTGTACAGCAGCATAAACGCAGCAGTGATAGGATTGGTGAGGTTCGGTGAGCAAATGCAGATCCTTTGAAGTCATATTGCATGGTACCCATTCCATGGGTCTCAACTCTCCAGGTTTAAGGGATTCTTCCTTCAGCTAAAACATGCATGTGGAACGGAGTGTATGATCCACCGTGTGATCGGGAAACGTGTTCAAATGTGTCTCAGTTTTCGTCCCCTGGTACTCGGGTGCAACATTCCAGACACTTTACTAACACTCTCCCCACTTGGAGAGTCAGTGCCTTTAACCTCCTGTTTGGCCCAGTTTGCAATTTCTGTGGAAGATGAACAGGAATAGGGAGAACCAATGAGAGACTAGGTGGAGGTGTCCGGACGCGCAAATTTAACTCTAATTTCCCATCAGGAAGAGGAATTAACCAAAGGCTCAGCGTGCCATGCCGGAAACAAACAAGGGCCTGAAGCAATCCTGCGGTGTTGCGGCCAGCTCACAAGAAAGCGAGTTGAAGAAAGGAGCTCAGGGGCACTGTAATTCACAAACCTGCAGAGTTATAATTGATAGCTATCGTCCAAAAATATATTGAAGTAAGGCTGCCAAGAGGACTTGAAAGCGGGGCAGAATTGCAGGAAACCGATTTCAGGAGGTAGACAGGAATTGCATGTAACGCATAGGAAAAGAGGCAGAATGTCCACAATGATGCTCTTGGCCAAAAAGGGCGTATGCTTTTCCTGAATATATTCAGGAAAAAACGCATACGCCCTTTTTGGCCAAACAAGCAAGCTTGCAAAGAAAATCTGCACTACAATGAAGTCTCACTGCCCCCCGGTCAAAAGGGCCATCTGAAAAAATTGTAAAATCCAGAAATGCAGGACAGGCCATGGAGAACTGGGAGCCTTGTTATGCTGATGATCGGGATGTGAATTGCCAGCAGCCACTCTGGAGAAGTGTATGGTGTTTCCTGAAACATCCAAAAAACAAAGCAACAGAGCCTAGGGCACTTCCACTTATGGTCCTATAGCTTAGGGAAATTAAAATCAAAAGACACAGCCACCCCAAAGTTTGGGACGTCTCTGTTTACAAGAACCTCGTTTACGGTACAAGTTCAATATCACAGAAAGCGAAAAATGGATAAAGAAGTTGTGGTACTTACGTACAATGCAATATCACTCAGCAATGAAATCTATGTCATCAGGCCCGTAGTAGCATAGTGAGTGGATTCAGGTACGAGTATTCTAAGTGAAATAAGTCACACAGAAAAAGAAACATCATAAGATATCCCTAATACACGGAATGTAAACTTGGCTACACAGGAACTGAATTACAAAACAGAACAGGGTCTCAAATGTAGAAAACCAACTTATGCTTGCTTAAGGGGAAAGGTGAGTTGGGGTGCTGCATGAAACCAGAGATTGAAATTAGCACAGATACCGTTCCATAAGCCAAATATGTAATAGACAAGAGCTACTCCTTGCTCAACGAAGTGGACTCAACACCCCATATTAAACGCCTAACAATATACCTGACTAGTAATAATCTTAAAACCTTTGGATTTATATGTCTCCGAAAGAGAATCAAGCGTCTGTACAGCAGCATAAACGCAGCAGTGATAGGATTGGTGAGGTTCGGTGAGCAAATGCAGATCCTTTGAAGTCATATTGCATGGTACCCATTCCATGGGTCTCAACTCTCCAGGTTTAAGGGATTCTTCCTTCAGCTAAAACATGCATGTGGAACGGAGTGTATGATCCACCGTGTGATCGGGAAACGTGTTCAAATGTGTCTCAGTTTTCGTCCCCTGGTACTCGGGTGCAACATTCCAGACGCTTTACTAACACTCTCCCCACTTGGAGAGTCAGTGCCTTTAACCTCCTGTTTGGCCCAGTTTGCAATTTCTTCGGAATATGAACAGGAATAAGGAGAAGCAATGGGAGACTATCTGTAGTTGTCTGGACGGGCAAATTTAACTCTCATTTCCCACCAGGAAGATAAATGAACCAAAGGCTCCGCGTGCCATGCTGGAACTAGATTAGGGCCTGAGGAGATCCTGCGGTGTTGCGGCCAGCTCACAAGAAAGCGAGTTGAAGAAAGGAGCTCAGGGGCACTGTAATTCAGAAACCTGCGGAGTTATAAATGACAGCTATCATCCAAAATTATACTGAAGTAAGGCTGCGAAGAGGACTTGAATGCGGGGCAGAATTGCTGGAAACTGATTTCAGAACGTACACGGGAGTAGCTCTTAAAGCATAGGAAAAGAGACAGAACTTGGAAAATAATGCACTTGGCAAAAAAGGGCATATGTGTTTTATCCAGAGCTCTCATACCTGAGGGGAGGAGATTCCCAGCAGGCTCCAACTGCCACCTGAGGGCTCACATTGCCAAGGCAACGTGAGCATGCCAGGCAGGAGTTACCTCACAGCAGAGGTCCCACCTCACAGAAGGGTGAGAAACCCAGCCAACATCAGACTCTCACCAGAGGGCCCACATCACCAAGGGGATGGGAACCAGGCAGGAGTGTCTTCACATCAGTGGGGCCACATCATCAAAAGCTGAGGTACTCAGCACATGTGTCCTCAAACCAGAGGACCCACATCACCAAGGACCTCGGAGTGAGGCAGGCAGGAGTAGCCTCACAACACTGGGCCCATAGAATAAAGAAGTGAGGAATCCAGCAGTTGGAACCTCCCAGCAGGCGGCCCAGAGCACCGAGGCCATGGGATCCAGGCCACAGTGAACTCACAGAAGAGGGCCCATGTCATGAAACTGAGCAACCCAGCCATTGGGACCTCAGAGCAGGAGGCCCACATCCCCATGGGGATGGAATTCTGGTAGGAGTGTCCTCGCACCACTGAGAACGTATCAGAAAATTTTGGGCGACCAGCAGTTAGGGCCTGACGCCAGAGGACCCTCATCACCAAGGGAAGGAGGCTCCCAGCAGGCTCCAACTGCCACCAGAGGGCTGACGTCGCCAAGGCGATGTGTGCCAACCAGGCACGAATGACCTCACAGCAGAGGGCCCACCTCAGAGAAGTGTGACGAACCCAGTCAGGATCAGACTCGCACCAGAGGGCCCACATCACCAAATGGATTGGAACCAGGCAGGAGTGTCCTCACATGAGTAGGGCCACATCATCTAAAGGTGAGGAACCCAGAACATGTGGCTTCAAACCATAGGACACCCATCACCAAGGGGCTGGGAGTGAGGCAGGCAGGAGGAGCCTCATAACAGAGGGCCCAAAAATAAGAAAGGTGAGGAATCCAGCAGTTGGAACCTCCCAGCAGGCGGCCCAGAGCACAGAGGCTAGAGGAACCAGGCCAGAGTGAACTAACACCAGACAGCCCACATCATGAAACTGTGAGCAACCCAGACATTGGGACCTCAGAGCAGAAGGCCCACATCCCCATGGTGATGGGAACATGACAGGAGTGTCCTGGCATCACTGGGCTCACATCAGAAAACGTGGGGTGCTCAGAAGTTAGGGCCTGACGCTAGAGGGCACTCATCACCGAGAGGAGGAGGCTCCCAGCAGGCTCCAGCTGCCACCAGAGGGCCAACGTCGCCAAGGTGATGTGTGCCAGCCTGGCAGGAGTGACCTCACAGCAGAGGGCCCACCTCACAGAAGGGTGAGGAACACAGCCAGGATCAGACTCTCACCAGAGGGCCCACATCACCAAGGGGATGGGAACCAGGCAGGAGTGTCCCCACACCAGTGGGACAACATCATCGAAAGGTGAGGATCCCAGCACATGTGTCCTCAAACCAGAGGAACCACATCACCAAGGGGTTCGGAATGAGGCTGGCAGGACTGGCCTCACAACACAGGGTCCATAGAATATAAAAGTTGAGGAATCCAGCAGTTGGAACCTCCCAGCAAGTGGCCCAGAGCACCGAGGCTATGGGATCCAGGCCGCAGTGAACTCACAGCAGAGGGCCCACATCATGAACCTGTGAGCAGCCCAGCTGTTGGGACCTCAGAACAGAAGGCCCACATCCCCATTGGGATGGGAACCTGGCAGGAGTGGCTTTGCACCACTTAGCACATATCAGAAAATGTTAGGAGCCCAGCAGTTAGGGCCTGACGCCAGGGGGCCCTCATAACTGAGGGGAGGAGACTCCCAGCAGGTTCCAACTGCCAACAGAGGGCCCACGTCTACAAGGTGGCATGCGCCAGCCAGGCAGTAGTGACCTCACAGCAGAGGGCCTATCTCACAGAAGGGTGAGGAACCGAGGCAGGATGAGACTCTCACCAGAGGGCCCACAACACCAAGGGGATGGGAACCAGTCAGGACTGTCCTCCCACCAGTGGGGCCACATCATCGAAAGGTGAGGAACCCAGCACATGTGGCCTCATATCAGAGGACATACATCACAAAGGGGATGGGAGTGAGGCAGGTAGGAGTAGCCTAAAAACAGAGGGCCCAAAGAATAAAAAAAGTGAGGAATCCAGCATTTGGAACCTCCCAGCAGGCGGCCGAGAGCACAGAAGCTATGGGATGCAGGCAGGAGTGAACTAACAGCAGAGAGCCCACATCATGAAACTGTGAGCAACCCAGGCATTGGGACCTCAGAGCAGAAAGCCCACATCCCCATGGGGATGGGAACCTGACAGGAGTGTCCTGGCATCACTGGGCTCACATCAGAAAACGTGGGGAGCCCAGCAGTTAGAGCCTGATGCTAGAGGGCCGTCATCACCGAGGGCAGGAGGCTCCCAGCAGGTTCCATGTGCCCACAGAGGGCCCACGTCACCAAGGTGATGTGTGCAAGTCAGGCAGGATTGACCTCACAGCAGAGGGCCTACCTCACAGAAGAGTGAGGAACCCAGCCAGGATAAGACTGTCACCAGAAGGCCCACATCACCAAGGGGATGGGAACCAGGCAGGAGTGTCCTCACACCAGTGGGGCCACATCATTGAAAGTTGCCTAACCCAGCACATGTGGCCTCAAACCAGAAGACCCACATCACGAAGGGGTTGCGAGTGAGGCAGGCAGGAGGAGCATCACAACACAGGACCCATAGAATACAAAAGTTGAGGAATCGAGCAGTTGGAACCTCCCAGCAGGCAGCCAAGACCACAGAGGCTATGGGATCCAGGCCACAGTGAACTAACACCAGAGAGCCCACATCATGAAATTGTGATCAACCCAGCCGTTGGAACCTCAGAGCAGAAGGCCCACATCCCCATGGGGATGGGAACCTAAGAGGAGTGCTTGAGCAACACTGGGCTCACTAAGAAAAGTTGGGGAGCCCAGCAGTTAGGGCCTGACGTCAGAGGGCCCTCATCACAGAGCTGAGGAGGCTCCCAGCAGGGTCCAATTGCCACCAGAGGGCTCATGTCAACAAGGCGAGGTGAGCAACCCAGGCAAGAGTTACCTGATAGTAGAGGGCCCACCTCACAGATGGGTGAGGAACCCAGCCAGGATCAGACTCTCACCAGAGGGCCCACATCACAAAGGGGATGGGACCCAGTCAGGATTATCCTCACACCAGTGGGGCCTCATCATCTTAAGGTGAGGAACCCAGCACATGTGTCCTCAAACCAGAGGACCCACATCACCAAGGGCCTTGGAGTGAGGCAGGCAGGAGTAGCCTCACAACACAGGGCACATAATATAAAAAACGTGAGAATTCCAGCATTTAGACCTTCCAGCAGGCGGCCCAGAACACCGAGGCTATGGGATCCAGGCCACAGTGAACTCACAGCAGAGGGCCCACATCACAAAACTGTGAGCAACCCAGGAGTTGAGACCTCAGCGCAGAAGGCCCATATCGCCATGGGGATGGGAACCTGGCAAGAGTCTCCTCACTCACTTGGCACACATCAGAAAATGTGGGGAGCCCAGCAGTTATGGCCTAAGGCAAGAGGGCCCTCATCACCGAGGGGAGGAGGATCCCAGCACACTCCAACTGCCACCAGAGGGCCCACGTCGCCAAGGTGACCTGTGCCAGACAGGCATGATTGACCTCACAGCAGAGGGCCCACCTCACAGAAGGGTGAGGAACCCAGCCAGGATCAGACTCTCACCTGAGGGCCCACATCAGCAAGGGGATGGGAACCAGTCAGGACTGTCTTCCCTCCAGTGGGGTCACATCATCGAAAGGTGCGGAACCCAGCACATGTGGCCTCAAATCAGAGGACACATATCACAAAGGGAACGGGAGTGAGGCAGGCAGGAGTAGCCTAAAAACAGAGGGCCCAAAGAATAAGAAAGGTGAGGAATCCAGCAGTTGGAACCTCCCAGCAGGCGGTCCAGAGCACAGAAGCTATGGGATGCAGGCAGGAGTGAACTAACAGCAGAGAGCCCACATCATGAAACTGTGAGCAACCCAGGCTTTGGGACCTCAGAGCAGAAGGCCCACACCCCAATGGGGATGTGAACCTGGCTGGAGTGTCCTCGCACCACTGGGCACACATCACAAAATGTGGGGAGCCCAGCAGTTAGAGCCTGATGCTAGAGGGCCGTCATCACCGAGGAGAGGAGGCTCCCAGCAGGCTCCAAGTGCCACCAGAGGGCTCATGTCCACAAGGTGACGTGTGCCAGCCAGGCAGGAGTGACCTCACATCAGACGGCCCACCTCACAGATGGGTGAGGAACCCAGCCAGGATCAGACTCTCAACAGAGGGCCCACATCACCAAGGGGTTGTGAACCAGGCAGGAGTCTCCTAAGACCATTGGTCCCACATCATCGAAAGGTGAGGAACCCAGCACATGTGGCCTCAAACCAGACGACACACATCACGAAGGGGCTGGGAGTGAGGCAGGCAGGAGGATCCTCACAACAGAGGGCCCAAAAATTTAAAAAAGTGAGGAATCCAGCAGTTGGAACCTCCCAGCAGGCAGCCAAGAGCACAGAGGCTATGGGATCCAGGCTTCTGTGAACTAACACCAGAGAGCCCACATCATGAAAATGTGAACAACCCAGCCGTTGGGACCTCAGAGCAGAAGGCCCACATCCCCATGGAGATGGGATCCTAAGAGGAGTGCCAAAGCATCACTGGGCTCACTAAGAAAAGTTGGTGAGCCCAGCAGTCAGGGCCTGATGCAAGAGGGCCCTCATCACCGGGGGGAAGAGATTCCCAGCACGCTCCAACTGCCACCACACGGCTGACTTCACCAAGGCAATGTGTGCCAGCCATGCAGGAGTGACCTATCAGCAGAGGGTCTCCCTCACAGGTGGGTGAGGAACAAAGCCAGGAACAGACTCTCACCAGGGGGTCCACATAACCACGTGGATGAGAACCAAGCAGGAGTGTCCTCACACTAGTGGGGCCACATCATCGAAAGGTGAGGAACCCAGCAAAAGTGGCCACAAACCAGAGGACCCACATCACCAAGGGGTTGAGAGTGAGGTAGGTGTCTGGACGGGCATATTTAACACTCATTTCCCACCAGGAAGAGGAATTAACCAAAGGCTCAGCGTGCCCTGCCAGAAGCAGATTAGGGCCTGAAGCAGTCTTGCGGGTTTGCGGCCAGCTCACAAGAAAGCGAGTTGAAGAAAGGAGCTCAGGGGCCCTGTAATTCACAAACCTGCAGAGTTATAAATGACAGATAACGTCCAAAAATATATTGAAGTAAGGCTGCGAAGAGGACTTGAAAGCGGGGCAGAATTGCAGGAAACCGATTTCAGGAGGTAGACTGGATTTGCATTTAAAGCATAGGAAAAGAGGCAGAACATCGACAATGATGCACTTGGCAACAAAGGGCGTATGAGTTTGTTCCTGAATATATTCAGGAACAAACACATACGCCCTTTTTGGCAAACCAAGCAAGCTTGCAATGGAAATCCGAACTACTATGAAGTGTCACTTCCCCCCGGTCTAAAGGGCCATCTGAGAAAAGTGTAAAATCCAGAAAGGCAAGACAGGCCATGGGGAAAAAGGAGCCTTGTTATGCTGATGGGCGGGATGTACATTGCCAACAGCCACTCTGGAGAAGTGTATGGTGTTTCCTGATACATCTGAAAAACAAAGCAACAGAGTCTAGGGCATTTCCACTTATGGTCCTATAGCTTAGGGAAATTAAAATCAAAAAGACACAGCCACCCCAAAATTTACAACGGCTCTGTTTACAGGAGCCTCTTCTACAGTACAAGTTAAATATCCCAGAGAACAAATAATTGATAAAGAAGTTGCGGTACTTATGTACAACAGAATACCACTCAGCAATGAAATCTGTGTCACCAGGCCTGTACCAGCATAATGAGTGGATTGAGGCATGATGATTCTAAGTGAAATAAGTCACACAGAAAAAGAAACATCATAAGGTATCACTAATGCACGGAATGTAAACTTGGCTACACATGAACTGAATTACAAAACAGAACAGGGTCTCAAGTTTAGAAAACCAACTTATGCTTGCTTAAGGGGAAAGGTGAGTTGGGGTGCTGCATAAAACCAGAGTTTGAAATTAGCACAGATACCGTTCCATAAGCCAAATACGTAATAGACAAGACCTACCCCTCGCTCAACGAAATGGACTCAACAATGAGGTATCACCTCACACCTGTTAGAATGGGCATCATCTGAAAATCTACAAACAACAAATGCTGGAAAGGGTGTGGAGAAAAGGAAACCTCTTCCACTATTGTTGGGAATATAAATTGATACAGTCACTATGGAGAACAATATGGAGTTTCTTAAGAAACTAATAATAGAATTACCATATGATACAGCGATCCCAGGACTGGACATATACCCAGACAAAACCATAAATCAAAAAGAGACATTCACCGCAATGTTCATTGCATCACTATTTACAATATCGAGGTAATGGAAGCAACCTAAATGCCCACAGACAGACGAATGCATAAAGATGTGGTACATATATAAAATGGAATATTACTAAGCCATGAAAGGAATGAAATTGGGTCATTTGTAGAGACGTCGATGGATCTAGAGACTGTCATACAGAGTGAAGTAAGTCAGAAAGAGAAAAACAAATCTTGTATATTCATGCATATATGTGGAACCTAGAAAAACTGTACAGATTAACCATTTTGCAAGGCATAAATAGAGCAACAGATGTAGACAACAATCGTATGGACAACAAGGGGGGAAAGCTCTTGGAGGGGTGGTGGTGGGAGGAGTTGAGAGATTGGGATTGGCATGTAAACATTTATATGTATAAAATAGATAACCAATGAGAAGCTGCTGTATAAAAATATAAAATAAAATTCAAAATTAAAAAGAAATAAAATTTAAAAAATAAAACAGAAAAAACAATTATTCCCTTCACATACATGTATTTATATGAATAAATTATTTCCATGCTTATATCTGTAAATACAAAAAAGAGGAATAAAATCTACCTTGAACCAAAAACGAAAAAGAGAAAAAAAAAACAGAACCCACCAGTTACTCAGAGGAAAACCGTATCAGGGCACTTGCTCCAGTTGTAAACAATTCTGAAGTTGGTCAGTGGTGGGGAATCGTCTCCCATTCAGCCAGCAGCCCCCACACAACAAGCGTCCTCATTGCAAAGCTGGGGCACCGTGCCGAGGCATCTGTGAGTAAACGTGAGCTGAACCCCAGGCCAGTTGCTGCTGAACTGTTCCCGCCCTTCCCAGGTAAAACACCTGAATATATACAAGGACTTGAAAGCCTAGAGGAAGGGCCATGGAGCCACACGAGTGACAGCATGCCAGCTGACTTGGTGCCTGCAGGCCAGCCAGGATGGTCCTGGCCCTGGGTGCTCTTCTGGAAGATTTCCATTTCCCTGCCTGAGATACCCGTCCTGTCCCTGCCCCCACTGCTTTTTTCCTTCCTCACCTCTGCCCAGGGAGAAATTCCAGCAGCAGGTATGGGTGACACATCCTCTTCTTTAGCAGGTGGCAGCCTGGCAACTGCTGCAGAAAGTCCAGCAGAGCCCCACTCACACTGGGCCACCCACAAAGCCGTGGCCTCTCACTCCCTCCCACCAGCCCAGCCCCGAGACTGCTGACAGGGCAGAGAAAATGGCGTCAGGCACAGCTGCAGGGGCTTTTGCTGCCTGGAGTGGTATTTATATTGATCTCAACCCAGGCACACCTGGGGAGGGCTGGCCGGCATGGTAAGGCTGCCCAGGTCAGCCAATCATCACCCCTCAGGGGCTCACAGTTGCAGAAAATGGAACTTGCTGAACCGGCCAGGTCCAAGGGACAGGTGTGGGCTCCTGAGAGTCAGGATAGACAAGGGGCTGCAGCTTTGGCTTGTTTTCTAATCATTTTATCTGGCCCATGAGTGGGAGACAACTTCAAGAAAACTCTCTCCTAATGAGAGGAACCCAGGAGTCAGGGAGAGGAGGGGTGGGTGGTGGTTGGAGACAGAGGCCTGGTGCCCTGGGTGCAGTGGAAGTCTCTGGAAGACCAGGTGGAGGGAGGCCACACAGAGTGATGCCCAGGGTCACAGACCTGTCGGAGCTGCTGTTTGTTAGTTCAAGTCCTGCTCTGAGGTGCTCTGTGTCAGCTCTGAGCGACAGGTGAGCTGGGGGTGCTCTTCAATGAGGGCTATGTGCACGGTTCCTGTGTGCCCAGCCCTGCCACGGTACCTGCAAGGGTAGCTCTGTATCCTGGGAGGGGCCTGACCATGAGAGCCCCGTGGGCTGGGTTGGGGGTGGGGTACCTGCCCAGGAGAGCTCCATATCCTGGGATTGGCCTGACCACGAGAGCCCCATGGGTTGCTGGGGACCTGGTAAAGGATGTCAGGACAGTCAGTGAAGCCACCGAGGATATACCTCCAGTTGCTCCTGATCCCTACACCCTGCTGGTCATTCTACCAACCACCAGGACATGGTATTCTGTATTAGTCTTCAATGATGCCTTCTTTTGTATTCCATTAGTCCCAGAGTCACAAGAAATTTTGGCTTGTGAGTGGCAGGACTCAACATACAACTAAAACAATACTTCCGGGCCGTCTTGCCCCAAGGGTTCAAAAATTCCCACACCATCTTTGGGGAAAGCTTAGCTAACGACCGAAAAGTTCTACCTCTGGAAAAGGAAACCCTCCTTCAATATGCAGACGACATTCTGATCGCCAGCCCTACTAAGGAGGCCTCTGAACTACCAAGCCAATAAAGGATAGAAGTTGTCCAAGAAAAAGCTCAAATATCACAGACTGCAGTGACCTGCCTGGGCTTCATTCTCACACAAGGTCAGAGAAGCCCATCCCAGGAAAGGGAAGAAACCATTTGCAGCCTTACCCCTTTCTAAAACTAGAAGACAGCTTAGGGGTTCCTGGGGAGGCCAGGGTTTGCTGCTTCTGGATCCCTAACTACAGTCTACTAGCTGGGCCTCTATATGAAACACTGAAAGGAAAAGATGATGATCCTTTTGAACAGAATCCAGAAGTGGCCTTTCAAGAATGGAAAGAGCAGTCAATTCAGACCCTTGCCCTGGAACTCCCTAATTGAGCTAAACCCTTTGACCTTTCCATTCCCGGTGAAAGGTGAATCGCCATTGGAGAATTAGTGCAAAAACTGGGACCACTTGAAATGGAACAACGCAAGAATGCCATCCAGGTAGGATAAACTACAGTCACCAAGGGGCTTGGCCCACTGCCACATCTGGCCAAGATACTGGCGGTATCTAAAAACCTGGAAATCAGCAGCCCAAAAGGCCACCTCCCTCCTAAGGGAAAAGGACCCCACGTGGTGATCCTAATCACCAACCATGCCCTGAAGTTGCAGGGTTCGCTCCGTGGGCACACCGACCTCGAGTGAGGAGGCCCTCCAACTCCAACATCCAGAGAGATAACCGGGGGCAACAGGGCACCATGACGACTCGTGTGAACATCACTTGACCTGGAGTTTCTCTCATAAAACAACAATAGTGTGTCCCGAAGGAGTAGACTACTGCTTGCAGGACTTCCTG
Organism: Leucopleurus acutus; assembly: GCF_964270905.1. Classification (NCBI taxonomy): domain Eukaryota; kingdom Metazoa; phylum Chordata; class Mammalia; order Artiodactyla; family Delphinidae; genus Leucopleurus; species Leucopleurus acutus. The sequence continues at coordinate 118,763,844 of NC_139142.1, read as the reverse complement.
CACCCGGAGGGGAGCTAATAATCTTGGCGGGGGAACCGTATATCACACCGTCACCATAGAAAAGCCTACAGACACCGTGATGATGGTGGCCAATAAGACCGGCTGGACTCCTGTTTACTTCAAAAGGCTGTTGACTCAGTGGCCATCATGGTCCTTGATCACCACTGACCCTGGACTGTCTGGGAGTTGAGCGGGCAGGGCTCTGACACCTGGTGCTGTTTTTACGTTAATTCAGGGGCCTAATTGAAGAAAGAGCAGACTACTGGTCAGAGCATCTAGGCTGGCAGAAACGGTCAGCCTAAGGTGGCCGAACAAATGTGGGGTGGGGTGAAACCGGCCCCCACAGCGTCTCTGCACATCTCTTTCCTGGACCCTTAAAGGTCATTAGAATCTATAACACTTCCAATGCTGGTGCTCAGGCGGACGAGCAGGGAGGCAGGGGTCCTGGGGCCAATCAACGTCACCTGGAGGCTGCTGGGGAGAAGTTCTGACCCTCGTCCCCTGGTATGAGGGCTCCCAACTCAGCACTCAGCAGTTACAGAAGAAGGGTCTGCACCCTCAGCACTCCAAGAATGAGGAACGGGACAAAAGGCAGAGGAGGGGTTTGTCCCCAGCAAAGCCCATTAAAAATCCCTGGGAGATAAAAATAGAATGTGGGCAATAAAGTCAAGTCTGACCTTTTTTATCCTTTGTGCTTTGTCTAATTTCACGTGCTCCTAGGGTCCCACATGCAGAGGTTCCACACCCGGCACTTCAGACCAGATTTCCTGGTGCAGAATGGCTGGGTCGACACCTCAGCTCCTGGGGCCCAGTGCAGACTCCGAGATATAGAGCCTGAGCTGCAGCCAACCCGGCCCTTGAGAGCTCCGCCCCCTCCCTCCCACTGACTCTGACAGGATCTCTACACAGCAGCCCAGCCCACAGCCCACGGGGTAGTGCATGCTCTCACCTCTCCATTCTCTGATGAAAATATAAAGTTTCCTTTGCTTGGGAACCAAACTCAGTCTCGATCTGTTGGCCCCAATGACACTGGGCAGGGGGACCCTTGTTGGGGTCCACTCTGGAGGATCAGTAACAGAAATTGAGACTATTGTAACTTCAGTGAACAGATGTGTGAGCCAAACTGTAGTTAACATAGAACAGTTTATAAGGCTCGGGTAAAATAAGATGTTTCTAACACTTCCATTTGATATTTCCATCACTTTATTATAAGCAAGTTCAGTGAAAAGGTTTGTCTTATTTGTCAGGTCAATATTAGAGAAATGAAGTGATTTCTTTCCAAGGATGTACATCTAATAATCTTGGTTAAAGCTTCAATCTTGTTTTAAATGCTTTTCCATTGAAAATGATACCTCTCTTTCAGCTCCCCCATTTCTGAGAAGTATAAAATCTTATAATTTATTATTACCAAAGGGGAAAGGTGGGAGGAGGGATAAATTAACAGTTTGGAATTAACACATACACACTGCTATGTATAAAATAGATCATCAACAAGGAACTACTGTATAGCACAGGGAACTACACTCAATATTGTGCAATAACCTATAAGGGGAAATAATCGGAAAAAGAATAGATATTTTTATTGACATCATCTATCAATGACAGTTAAAGTGTAACCTAAGGGAAGCCGGTGGTGAGTGCTTCTGACCCTGAAGACTTCAGTCATCTAAAGTTTGGACTCTGCCTACTTCCCAAGGCCCTTAATGAACATATGTGTAGCCGTAGCTTAAAAAACTCCCCAGTTTGGGTTTCGGGGAGACACTGATTTTGAAAAAGCCCTGGTGTTCTCCTTACATGAATGGGACTCTTCCTACTGCTAAAACATGTCTGTCACATCCAGAGGATGGTATACCGTCTGATCGGGAAGAGTTTGGAAAAGGCATCTCATCTCCTCATCTCCTGGTGCTCGGGTTCACCCCTCCAGCGTCTTTACTAACAGTCTCCCCACTTGGAGATGTCAACACTGTCAACATCCTGTTGCGTACAGTTTGGAATTTGTCCAGAGGATGAAGCGGAAGGATGAGGAACAATGAGAGACAAGTCCTAGGTGTTCAGACAGGCACATGTCACTCTAATTTCCAATCAGGAAGATGAATTGACCAAAGGCTAGGGTTGCCCATGGAAACAGTATAGGGCTTGAGGAAATCCCACTGCTTTGTGGCCAGTTCCCATAAACACAAGTTGAACAATGGAACTCAGGGGCAGTAAAATTCACGAAACTGCAGAGTTGAAAATATCTATCACTGAAAAATGTCTTGAGGAAAGTCAGAGAAAAGGATTGGCAAGCAAGGGAGAATGGCAGGAAAGGGATTTGAGGAGGTAGAAAGGATTCGCCATTAAGCACAAGAAAAGGGGCTGAACATTTCCGACATTGCAGTTGGCCAAAAAGGCTGTATGCGTTTTTTTCTGTATATATTCAAGAAAAGGGCATACACTTTTTTAGCCAACCAAACAGGTGGGCACTGGAAATCAATACTACAAAAGATATCACTTCGCATCAGTCAGAAGAGCCATCCTCATAAAGTGTAAACGCCAGAAATGCAGGACAGGGCAAGGAGAAGAGGGAGCCCTGTGAGGCTTATAGTGGAAATGTATATTGCCAACGGCCATTCTGGAGAAGTGTATTGTGTTTACTAAAGCATCTAAAAAATGAGCTACAGAGCATAGGGCACTTGCACTCATGGGCGTATATCTTGGGAAAAACAAAAATCGAGAGGACACAGGCACCCCAATGTTTACTGCCTCTCTGTTTAAAAGATCCTCGACTAGGATATAACTTAAATGTCTCTGGAGGGAAAAAATGGATAGAGATGTGGTACTTATGTAGAGTGGAATATTACTCAGCCTGGAAATCAATGAAATATGGCCAGTTGTAACAACTCCGGAGGAGTTACGTATGATCATTCTAAGTGACATAATTCAAAAAGAAAAAGACACATATCATAAGATATCACTTAAAGGTGGAATCCAAAATGGCTACACATGAGATAAATTACAAAACAAAAACATAGTCAAATATGTAGAAAACACGCGTAAGGCTGCTAAACGGGAAAGGTGGGGAGGGGTGAGGCATCATCCAGGAGGTTGAAATTAGCAAAGATACCATTCCAAATACCAAACTGATAATCAACAAGGCCTACACGGTAGCTAAAAGAACTGCACTCAGCACACTCAAGTCACCGGAAAAGAATATCTATGACTGGTAAGAATCTGAAAAAGAATTTATTGATGTCTCTCTGTACGTGAATCAAGTGGATGTACAGCAGCAAGAAACAGAGCTTTGAAAATCAGCTGTAACCAATATAGTAATAAATTGAAAAAAATAAACGACAGAGAGACAGAGAAAACCTCTTACAACTTTTCCTCAGGGACGGTGATGCAACATGGATTGAACACATCTAGACCCACAGCAGGATGAGACATAAGGCTGGAAACTGTTCGCGCTAAGAGAAATGTGAGGTTGGGTGAGGAAATGCACACCCTTTAAAGTAATACTACCTGGTACCCATTCAATTGGTCCCAAATCTGCAGGTTCAAGGAATCTTCCTACAGCTAAAACATGCATGGAAAACCCAGAGGACTGTACACCATGTGATCGGGAGATGTGTCTAAAATGCACCTCATTTATCCTCTCCTGGTGCTCCTGTTCATCATTCCAGCCACGTTACTTAGAATCTCCCCACTTAGAGAATCAGCACATTTAAACTTCTGTTTCACACATTTTGCAAATTGTGAGGAGGATGAACGGGAAGAGGGGGAAACAATGAGAGAATAGTTGTAGGGGTTTGGACGGGCACATGTCACTCTAATTTCCCATTAAGAATAAGAATTAAAAAAAGGCTCAGCCCGCCTCGCCGGAGCCAAAATAGGGCCTGAAGCAATCCTGCGGTTTTGAGGCCAGCTCACAAAAGAGCAACTTAAAAAATGGAGCTCAGGGTCACTGCAATTCACAAACCTGCAGAGTTATAAATGAAAACTAACGTCCAAAAATATGTTGAGGTAAGGCAAAGAAGAGGATCTGAATGCAAGACAGAATTGCAAGAAACAGATTTCAAGAGATAGATTGGACTCGCCTTTAAAGCACATGAAAAGCGGCAGAATTTCGACAATGATGCAGTTGGCCCAAAAGGGAGTATGCGTTATTTCCTGAATATATCCAGGAAAAAACGCATACGCACTTTATGGGCAACCAAGCAAGCAAGCAATGCAAATGTGCACAACAAAGAAGTCTCATTTCCCACCGGTCAAAAGGGCCATCCGAAAAAATTGTAAAAACCAGAAATGCAGGACAGGCCATGGAGAACAGGGAGCCTTTATACGCTGATGGACAGTGTGTGAACTGCCGAGAGCCACTCTGGAGAAGTGTATGGTGGTTCCTAAATCATCTAAAAAACAGAGCGACAGAGCATAGGGCACTTCCAATCACGGGAGTATATCTAGGGAAGTCTAAAAATCAACAAGACACAAGCACACCACAGTTTAGGGCTACTCTGTTTACAAGAACCTCAACTTCAGTACACCTTAAATATCCCAGGAAAGAGAACAATGGATAAAGAAAATGTGGTACTTATGTACAATGGAATATCTCTTCACCATGAAATCAATGTAATAAGGCTAGTAGAAGGATAAAGAGTGGATTGAGGTCCGATAATACTACTTGAAATAAGTCAAACAGAAAAAGAAACATATCATAAGATATCACTTATAGAGGGAGGATAAATATGGCTGCACAAAAAATGAATTACAAAACAGAACAGTGTCTCACATTTAGAAAACACACTTATGTCAGCTTAAGGGGAAAGGAGAGGTGGGGTGATGCATAAAACCAGAGTTTGAAATTAGCACAGATACCGTTCAATAAACCAAATAGGTATCAGACAAGATCTACACCTCGCTCAATGAACTGGCCTCAACACACCCTATACACCGCAGAGAAATATATCTGAGTAATAAGAATCTTAAAACCCATGTATTGATATATCTCCATAAGGGAATCAAGTGTGCGCAGAGCGGCACAAACACAGCAGTGAAAATGAGCTAAACCCCATTATAGAAATAAATTTTAAAACCAAAACGCAGAAACAATGAAAGAGAGAAAAATTCTTACAAAATTCACTCAGGGGCTGTGATGCAACCTGGAATGACCACATATAAACCCACAGCTGGATAAGACATAAGGCTGGACACTTGGGGCTGAAAGGATTGGAGAGCTTTGGTGAGCAACTGCCGAAAGTTTAATGCAATACTTCATGCTACTTATTCCAAGGGTCCCAACACTCCAAGTTGAAGGGAATCTTCCTACAGCTAAACCATGCATGGGAAATCCAGCGGATGGTATACCATATGATCGGGAAAGGTTTCTAAAATGCACCTCATTTTCCTCTCCTGGGGCTCCGGATCAACATTCCAGCCACTTTACTAACAACATCTCCACATGGAGAGTCAATGCCTTTAAGTTCCGGTATCGCACAGTCTGCAGTTAGTGCGGAGGATGAATGGGAATAGGGGGAACCAGTGAGAAAATAGCTGTAGCGGTATCAATGGGCACATGTCACTCTAATTTCACATCAGGAAGAAGAATTAACCAAAGGCAGAGCAAGGCACCCCAGAAGAAGAATAGGGCCTGAAGAAATCCTGTGGATATGAGGCAAGATCACAAAAATAAGAGCTGAAAAATGGAGCTAAGGGCCACTGCAATTCAAAAACCTGCAGAGTTATAAAGGCCAACTATTCTCCAAAAGTATATTGAGGTAAGGCTATGAAGAGGCACTGAGAGCAAGGCAGAACTGCAGGAAACCGATTTCAGGAGGTAGACAGGAATTGCACTGAAAACATATGAAAACACTCAGAAGGTCGACAATGATGCACTTGGCCAAAAAGGGCGTATGCGTTTCTTCCTGAATATATTCAGGAAGAAACGCATACGCCCTTTCTGGCCAACCAAGCAAGCTCTCAAAGGAAATCTGCACTACAATGAAGTCTCACTTCACCCCGGTCAAAGGGCCATCTGAAAAAAGTGTAAAATCCAGAAAGGCAGGACAGGCCATGGAGAACTGGGAGCCTTCTTATGCTGATGGGCGGGATGTAAATTGCCAGCAGCCACTCTGGAGAAGTGTATGGTGTTTCCTGAAACATCTAAAAAACAAAGCAACAGAGCCTAGGGCACTTGCACTTATGGTCCTATAGCTTAGGGAAATTAAAATCAAAAAGACACAGCCACCCCAAAGTTTGGGACGGCTCTGTTTACAAGAACCTCGTTTATGGTACAAGTTCAATATCACAGAAAGCGAAAAATGGATAAAGAAGTTGTGGTACTTACGTACAATGCAATATCACTCAGCAATGAAATCTATGTCATCAGGCCCGTAGCAGCATAATGAGTGGATTCAGGTACGATGATTCTAAGTGAAATAAGTCACACAGAAAAAGAAACATCATAAGATATCACCAATACACGGAATGTAAACTTGGCTACAAAGGAACTGAATTACAAAACAGAACAGGGTCTCAAATGTAGAAAACCAACTTATGCTTGCTTAAGGGGAAAGGTGAGTTGGGGTGCTGCATGAAACCAGAGATTGAAATTAGCACAGATACCGTTCCATAAGCCAAATATGTAATAGACAAGAGCTACTCCTTGCTCAACGAAGTGGACTCAACACCCCATATTAAACGCCTAAGAATATACCTGACTAGAAATAATCTTAAAACCTACGGATTTATTTGTCTCCGAAAGAGAATCAAGCGTGTGTACAGCGGCATAAACGCAGCAGTGATAGGATTGGTGAGGTTCGGTGAGCAAATGCAGACCCTTTGAAGTCATATTGCATGGTACCCATTCCATGGGTCTCAACTCTCCAGGTTTAAGGGATTCTTCCTTCAGCTAAAACATGCATGTGGAACCCAGAGTATGATCCACCGTGTGATCGGGAAACGTGTTCAAATGTGTCTCGTTTTCGTCCCCTGGTACTCGGGTGCAAACTCCAGACGCTTTACTAACACTCTCCCCACTTGGAGCGTCAGTGCCTTTAACCTCCTGTTTGGCCCAGTTTGCAATTTCTGCGGAAAATGTACAGGAATAGGGAGAACCAATGAGAGACTAGCTGGGGGTGTCTGGACGGGCAAATTTAACTCTCATTTCCCACCAGGAAGAGGAATTAACCAAAGGCTCAGTGTGCCGTGCCGGAACCACACTAGGGCCTGAAGCAATCCTGTGGTGTTGCGGCCAGCTCACAAGAAAGCGAGTTGAAGAAAGGAGCTCAGGGGCACTGTAATTCACAAACCTGCAGAGTTATAAATGACAGCTATCGTCCAAAAATATATTGAAGTAAGGCTGCCAAGAGGACTTGAAAGCGGGGCAGAATTGCAGGAAACCGATTTCAGGAGGTAGACGGGAATTGCATGTAAAGCATAGGAAAAGAGGCAGAACGTCCACAATGATGCACTTGGCCAAAAAGGGCGTATGCGTTTTTTCCTGAATATATTCAGGAAAAAACGCATACGCCCTTTTTGGCCAACCAAGCAAGCTTGCAAAGGAAATCTGCACTACAATGAAGTCTCACTGCCCCACGGTCAAAAGGGCCATCTGAAAAAAGTGTAAAATCCAGAAAGGCAGGACAGGCCATGGAGAACTGGGAGCTTTGTTATGCTGATGGGTGGGATGTAAATTGCCAACAGCCACTCTGGAGAAGTGTATGGTGTTTCCTGAAACATCTAAAAAACAAAGCAACAGAGCCTAGGGCACTTCCACTTATGGTCCTATAGCTTAGGGAAATTAAAATCAAAAAGACACAGCCACCCCAAAGTTTGGGACGGCTCTGTTTACAAGAACCTCGTTTACGGTACAAGTTCAATATCACAGAAAGCGAAAAATGGATAAAGAAGTTGTGGTACTTACGTAGAATGCAATATCACTCAGCAATGAAATCTATGTCATCAGGCCTGTCGCAGCATAATGAGTGGATTCAGGTACGATGATTCTAAGTGAAATAAGTCACACAGAAAAAGAAACATCATAAGATATCACTACTACACGGAATGTAAACTTGGCTACACAGGAACTGAATTACAAAACAGAACAGGGTCTCAAATGTAGAAAACCAACTTATGCTTGCTTAAGGGGAAAGGTGAGTTGGGGTGCTGCATGAAACCAGAGATTGAAATTAGCACAGATACCGTGCCATAAGCCAAAAATGTAATAGACAAGAGCTACTCCTTGCTAAACGAAGTGTACTCAACACCCCATATTAAACGCCTAAGAATACACATGACTAGTAAGAATCTTAAAACCTGTGGATTTATATGTCTCCGAAAGAGAATCAAGCGTGTGTACGGCGGCATAAACGCAGCAGTGATAGGATTGGTGAGGTTCGGTGAGCAAATGCAGACCCTTTGAAGTCATATTGCATGGTACCCATTCCATGGGTCTCAACTCTCCAGGTTTAAGGGATTCTTCCTTCAGCTAAAACATGCATGTGGAACCCAGAGTATGATCCACCGTGTGATCGGGAAACATGTTCCAATGTGTCTCAGTTTTCGTCCCCTGGTACTCGGGTGCAACATTCAAGACGCTTTACTAACACTCTCCCCACTTGGAGAGTCAGTGCCTTTAAACTCCTGTTTGGCCCAGTTTGCAATTTCTGCGGAAAATGTACAGGAATAGGGAGAACCAATGAGAGACTAGCTGGAGGTGTCTGGACGGGCAAATTTAACTCTCATTTCCCACCAGGAAGAGGAATTAATCAAAGGTTCAGCATGCCGTGCCGGAACAACACTAGGGCCTGAAGAAATCCTGCGGTGTTGCGGCCAGCTCACAAGAAAGCGAGTTGAAGAAAGGAGCTAAGGGGCACTGTAATTCACAAACCTGCAGAGTTATAAATGACAGCTATCGTCCAAAAATATATTGAAGTAAGGCTGCCAAGAGGACTTGAAAGCGGGGCAGAATTGCAGGAAACCGATTTCAGGAGGTAGACGGGAAATGCATGTAAAGCATAGGAAAAGAGGCAGAACGTCCACAATGATGCACTTGGCCAAAAAGGGCGTATGCGTTTTTTCCTGAATATATTCAGGAAAAAACGCATACGCCCTTTTTGGCCACCCAAGCAAGCTTGCAAAGGAAATCTGCACTACAATGAAGTCTCACTGCCCCCCAGTCAAAAGGGCCATCTGAAAAAAGTGTAAAATCCAGAAAGGCAAGACAGGACATGGAGAATTGGGAGCCTTGTTATGCTGATGGGCGGGATGTAAATTGCCAACAGCCACTCTGGAGAAGTGTATGCTGTTTCCTGAAACATCTAAAAAACAAAGCAACAGAGCCTAGGGCACTTCCACTTATGGTCCTATAGCTTAGGGAAATTAAAATCAAAAAGACACAGCCACCCCAAAGTTAGGGACGGCTCTGTTTACAAGAACCTTGTTTACGGTACAAGTTCAATATCACAGAAAGCGAAAAATGGATAAAGAAGTTGTGGTACTTACGTACAATGCAATATCACTCAGCAATGAAATCTATGTAATCAGGCCCGTAACAGCATAATGAGTGTATTAAGGTACGATGATTGTAAGTGAAATAAGTCACACAGAAAAAGAAACATCATAAGATATCACTACTACACGTAATGTAAACTTGGCTACACAGGAACTGAATTACAAAACAGAACAGGGTCTCAAATGTAGAAAACCAACTTATGCTTGCTTAAGGGGAAAGGTGAGTTGGGGTGCTGCATGAAACCAGAGATTGAAATTAGCACAGATACCGTTCCATAAGCCAAATATGTAATAGACAAGAGCTACTCCTTGCTCAACGAAGTGGACTCAACACCCCATATTAAACGCCTAAGAATATACCTGACTAGTAAGAATATTAAAACCTACCGATTTATATGTCTCCGAAAGAGAATCAAGCGTGTGTACGGCGGCATAAACGCAGCAGTGATAGGATTGGTGAAGTTCGGTGAGCAAATGCAGACCCTTTGAAGTCATATTGCATGGTACCCATTCCATGGGTCTCAACTCTCCAGGTTTAAGGGATTCTTCCTTCAGCTAAAACATGCATGTGGAACCCAGAGTATGATCCACCGTGTGATCGGGAAACGTGTTCAAATGTGTCTCAGTTTTCGTCCCGTGGAACTCGGGTGCAACATTCCAGATGCTTTACTAACACTCTCCCCACTTGGAGAGTCAGTGCCTTTAACCTCCTGTTTGGCCCAGTTTGCAATTTCTGTGGAAAATGAACAGGAATAGGTAGAACCAAAGAGAGACTAGCTGGAGGTGTCTGGACGGGCAAATTTAACTCTCATTTCCCACGAGGAAGAGGAATTAACCAAAGGCTCAGCGTGCCGTGCCGGAACCACACTAGGGCCTGAAGTAATCCTGCGGTGTTGCGGCCAGCTCACAAGAAAGCGAGTTGAAGAAAGGAGCTCAGGGGCACTGTAATTCCCAAACCTGCAGAGTTATAAATGACAGCTATCGTCCAAAAATATATTGAAGTAAGGCTGCCAAGAGGACTTGAAAGCGGGGCAGAATTGTAGGAAATCGATTTCAGGAGGTACACTGGAATTGCATGTAAAGCATAGAAAAGAGGCAGAACGTCCACAATGATGCACTTGGCCAAAAAGGGCGTATGCGTTTTTTCCTGAATATATTCAGGAAAAAACGCATACGCCCTTTTTGGCCAACCAAGCAAGCTTGCAAAGGATATCTGAACTACAATGAAGTCTCACTGCCCCCCGGTCAAAAGGGCCAACTGAAAAAAGTGTAAAATCCAGAAAGGCAGGACAGGCCATGGAGAACTGGGAGCCTTGTTATGCTGATGGGTGGGATGTAAATTGCCAACAGCCACTCTGAAGAAGTGTATGGTGTTTCCTGAAACATCTAAAAAACTAAGCAACAGAGCCTAGGGCACTTCCACTTATGGTCCTATAGCTTAGGGAAATTAAAATCAAAAAGACACGGTCACCCCAAAGTTTGGGACGGCTCTGCTTACAAGAACCTCGTTTACGGTACAAGTTCAATATCACAGAAAGCGAAAAATGGATAAAGAAGTTGTGGTACTTACGTACAATGCAATATCACTCAGCAATGAAATCTATGTCATCAGGCCCGTAGCAGCATAATGAGTGGATTCAGGTACGATGATTGTAAGTGAAATAAGTCACACAGAAAAAGAAACATCATAAGATATCACTACTACACGGAATGTAAACTTGGCTACACAGGAACTGAATTACAAAACAGAACAGGGTCTCAAATGTAGAAAACCAACTTACGCTAGCTTAAGGGGAAAGGTGAGTTGGGGTGCTGCATGAAACCAGAGATTGAAATTAGCACCGATACCGTTCCATAAGCCAAATATGTAATAGACAAGAGCTACTCCTTGCTCAATGAAGTGGACTCAACACCCGATATTAAACGCCTAAGAATATACCTGACTAGAAATAATCTAAAAACCTACGGATTTATATGTCTCCGAAAGACAATCAAGCGTGTGTACAGCGGCATAAACGCAGCAGTGATAGGATTGGTGAGGTTCGGTGAGCAAATGCAGACCCTTTGAAGTCATATTGCATGGTACCCATTCCATGGGTCTCAACTCTCCAGGTTTAAGGGATTCTTCCTTCAGCTAAAACATGCATGTGGAACCCAGAGTATGATCCACCGTGTGATCGGGAAACGTGTTCAAATGTGTCTCAGTTTTCGTCCCCTGGTACTCGGGTGCAAACTCCAGACGCTTTACTAACACTCTCCCCACTTGGAGAGTCAGTGCCTTTAACCTCCTGTTTGGCCCAGTTTGCAATTTCTGCGGAAAATGTACAGGAATAGGGAGAACCAATGAGAGACTAGCTGGGGGTGTCTGGACGGGCAAATTTAACTCTCATTTCCCACCAGGAAGAGGAATTAACCAAAGGCTCAGTGTGCCGTGCCGGAACCACACTAGGGCCTGAAGCAATCCTGTGGTGTTGCGGCCAGCTCACAAGAAAGCGAGTTGAAGAAAGGAGCTCAGGGGCACTGTAATTCACAAACCTGCAGAGTTATAAATGACAGCTATCGTCCAAAAATATATTGAAGTAAGGCTGCCAAGAGGACTTGAAAGCGGGGCAGAATTGCAGGAAACCGATTTCAGGAGGTAGACGGGAATTGCATGTAAAGCATAGGAAAAGAGGCAGAACGTCCACAATGATGCACTTGGCCAAAAAGGGCGTATGCGTTTTTTCCTGAATATATTCAGGAAAAAACGCATACGCCCTTTTTGGCCAACCAAGCAAGCTTGCAAAGGAAATCTGCACTACAATGAAGTCTCACTGCCCCCCGGTCAAAAGGGCCATCTGAAAAAAGTGTAAAATCCAGAAAGGCAAGACAGGACATGGAGAATTGGGAGCCTTGTTATGCTGATGGGCGGGATGTAAATTGCCAACAGCCACTCTGGAGAAGTGTATGCTGTTTCCTGAAACATCTAAAAAACAAAGCAACAGAGCCTAGGGCACTTCCACTTATGGTCCTATAGCTTAGGGAAATTAAAATCAAAAAGACACAGCCACCCCAAAGTTTGGGACGGCTCTGTTTACAAGAACCTTGTTTACGGTACAAGTTCAATATCACAGAAAGCGAAAAATGGATAAAGAAGTTGTGGTACTTACGTACAATGCAATATCACTCAGCAATGAAATCTATGTCATCAGGCCTGTCGCAGCATAATGAGTGGATTCAGGTACGATGATTCTAAGTGAAATAAGTCACACAGAAAAAGAAACATCATAAGATATCACTACTACACGGAATGTAAACTTGGCTACACAGGAACTGAATTACAAAACAGAACAGGGTCTCAAATGTAGAAAACCAACTTATGCTTGCTTAAGGGGAAAGGTGAGTTGGGGTGCTGCATGAAACCAGAGATTGAAATTAGCACAGATACCGTGCCATAAGCCAAAAATGTAATAGACAAGAGCTACTCCTTGCTAAACGAAGTGTACTCAACACCCCATATTAAACGCCTAAGAATACACATGACTAGTAAGAATCTTAAAACCTGTGGATTTATATGTCTCCGAAAGAGAATCAAGCGTGTGTACGGCGGCATAAACGCAGCAGTGATAGGATTGGTGAGGTTCGGTGAGCAAATGCAGACCCTTTGAAGTCATATTGCATGGTACCCATTCCATGGGTCTCAACTCTCCTGGTTTAAGGGATTCTTCCTTCAGCTAAAACATGCATGTGGAACCCAGAGTATGATCCACCGTGTGATCGGGAAACGTGTTCCAATGTGTCTCAGTTTTCGTCCCCTGGTACTCGGGTGCAACATTCAAGACGCTTTACTAACACTCTCCCCACTTGGAGAGTCAGTGCCTTTAAACTCCTGTTTGGCCCAGTTTGCAATTTCTGCCGAAAATGTACAGGAATAGGGAGAACCAATGAGAGACTAGCTGGAGGTGTCTGGACGGGCAAATTTAACTCTCATTTCCCACCAGGAAGAGGAATTAATCAAAGGTTCAGCATGCCGTGCCGGAACCACACTAGGGCCTGAAGCAATCCTGCGGTGTTGCGGCCAGCTCACAAGAAAGCGAGTTGAAGAAAGGAGCTAAGGGGCACTGTAATTCACAAACCTGCAGAGTTATAAATGACAGCTATCGTCCAAAAATATATTGAAGTAAGGCTGCCAAGAGGACTTGAAAGCGGGGCAGAATTGCAGGAAACCGATTTCAGGAGGTAGACGGGAATTGCATGTAAAGCATAGGAAAAGAGGCAGAACGTCCACAATGATGCACTTGTCCAAAAAGGGCGTATGCGTTTTTTCCTGAATATATTCAGGAAAAAACGCATACGCCCTTTTTGGCCAACCAAGCAAGCTTGCAAAGGAAATCTGCACTACAATGAAGTCTCACTGCCCCCCGGTCAAAAGGGCCATCTGAAAAAAGTGTAAAATCCAGAAAGGCAAGACAGGACATGGAGAATTGGGAGCCTTGTTATGCTGATGGGCGGGATGTAAATTGCCAACAGCCACTCTGGAGAAGTGTATGCTGTTTCCTGAAACATCTAAAAAACAAAGCAACAGAGCCTAGGGCACTTCCACTTATGGTCCTATAGCTTAGGGAAATTAAAATCAAAAAGACACAGCCACCCCAAAGTTTGGGACGGCTCTGTTTACAAGAACCTTGTTTACGGTACAAGTTCAATATCACAGAAAGCGAAAAATGGATAAAGAAGTTGTGGTACTTACGTACAATGCAATATCACTCAGCAATGAAATCTATGTAATCAGGCCCGTAACAGCATAATGAGTGGATTAAGGTACGATGATTGTAAGTGAAATAAGTCACACAGAAAAAGAAACATCATAAGATATCACTACTACACGGAATGTAAACTTGGCTACACAGGAACTGAATTACAAAACAGAACAGGGTCTCAAATGTAGAAAACCAACTTATGCTTGCTTAAGGGGAAAGGTGAGTTGGGGTGCTGCATGAAACCAGAGATTGAAATTAGCACAGATACCGTTCCATAAGCCAAATATGTAATAGACAAGAGCTACTCCTTGCTCAACGAAGTGGACTCAACACCCCATATTAAACGCCTAAGAATATACCTGACTAGTAAGAATATTAAAACCTACCGATTTATATGTCTCCGAAAGAGAATCAAGCGTGTGTACGGCGGCATAAACGCAGCAGTGATAGGATTGGTGAAGTTCGGTGAGCAAATGCAGACCCTTTGAAGTCATATTGCATGGTACCCATTCCATGGGTCTCAACTCTCCAGGTTTAAGGGATTCTTCCTTCAGCTAAAACATGCATGTGGAACCCAGAGTATGATCCACCGTGTGATCGGGAAACGTGTTCAAATGTGTCTCAGTTTTCGTCCCGTGGAACTCGGGTGCAACATTCCAGATGCTTTACTAACACTCTCCCCACTTGGAGAGTCAGTGCCTTTAACCTCCTGTTTGGCCCAGTTTGCAATTTCTGTGGAAAATGAACAGGAATAGGTAGAACCAAAGAGAGACTAGCTGGAGGTGTCTGGACGGGCAAATTTAACTCTCATTTCCCACGAGGAAGAGGAATTAACCAAAGGCTCAGCGTGCCGTGCCGGAACCACACTAGGGCCTGAAGTAATCCTGCGGTGTTGCGGCCAGCTCACAAGAAAGCGAGTTGAAGAAAGGAGCTCAGGGGCACTGTAATTCCCAAACCTGCAGAGTTATAAATGACAGCTATCGTCCAAAAATATATTGAAGTAAGGCTGCCAAGAGGACTTCAAAGCGGGGCAGAATTGCAGGAAACCGATTTCAGGAGGTAGACGGGAATTGCATGTAAAGCATAGGAAAAGAGGCAGAACGTCCACAATGATGCACTTGGCTAAAAAGGGCGTATGCGTTTTTTCCTGAATATATTCAGGAAAAAACGCATACGCCCTTTTTGGCCAACCAAGCAAGCTTGCAAAGGAAATCTGCACTACAATGAAGTCTCACTGCCCCCCGGTCAAAAGGGCCATCTGAAAAAAGTGTAAAATCCAGAAAGGCAGGACAGGCCATGGAGAACTGGGAGCCTTGTTATGCTGGTGGGCGGGATGTAAATTGCCAACAGCCACTCTGGAGAAGTGTATGGTGTTTCCAGAAACATCTAAAAAACAAAGCAACAGAGCCTAGGGCACTTCCACTTATGGTCCTATAGCTTAGGAATATTAAAATCAAAAAGACACAGCCACCCCAAAGTTTGGGCTGGCTCTGTTTACAAGAACCTCGTTTACGGTACAAGATCAATATCACAGAAAGCGAAAAATGGATAAAGAAGTTGTGGTACTTACGTACAATGCAATATCACTCAGCAATGAAATCTATGTCATCAGGCCCATAGCAGCATAATGAGTGGATTAGGTACGATGATTCTAAGTGAAATAAGTCACACAGAAAAAGAAACATCATAAGGTATCACTACTACACGGCATGTAAACTTGGCTACACAGGAACTGAATTACAAAACAGAACAGGGTCTCAAATGTAGAAAACCAACTTACGCTAGCTTAAGGGGAAAGGTGAGTTGGGGTGCTGCATGAAACCAGAGATTGAAATTAGCACAGATACCGTGCCATAAGCCAAATATATAATAGACAAGAGCTACTCCTTGCTCAACGAAGTGGACTCAACACCCCATATTAAACGCCTAAGAATATACCTGACTAGAAATAATCTTAAAACCTACGGATTTATATGTCTCCGAAAGACAATCAAGCGTGTGTACAGCGGCATAAACGCAGCAGCGATAGGATTGGTGAGGTTTGGTGAGCAAATGCAGACACTTTGAAGTCATATTGTATGGTATCCATTCCATGGGTCTCAACTCTCCATGTTTAAGGGATTCTTCCTTCAGCTAAAACATGCATGTGGAACCCAGAGTATGATCCACCGTGTGATTGGGAAACGTGTTCAAATGTGTCTCAGTTTTCGTCCCCTGGTACTCGGGTGCAACATTCAAGACGCTTTACTAACACTCTCCCCACTTGGAGAGTCAGTGCCTTTAATCTCCTGTTTGGCCCAATTTGCAATTTCTGCGGAAAATGTACAGGAATAGGGAGAACCAATGAGAGACTAGCTGGAGGTGTCTGGACGGGCAAATTTAACTCTCATTTCCCACCAGGAAGAGGAATTAACCAAAGGTTCAGCGTGCCATTCCGGAACCACACTAGGGCCTGAAGCAATCCTGCGGTGTTGTGGCCAGCTCACAAGAAAGCGAGTTGAAGAAAGGAGCTCAGGGGCACTGTAATTCACAAACCTGCAGAGTTATAAATGACAGCTATCGTCCAAAAATATATTGAAGTAAGGCTGCCAAGAGGACTTGAAAGCGGGGCAGAATTGCAGGAAACCGATTTCAGGAGGTAGACGGGAATTGCATGTAAAGCATAGGAAAAGAGGCAGAACGTCCACAATGATGCACTTGGCCAAAAAGGGCGTATGCGTTTTTTCCTGAATATATTCAGGAAAAAACGCATACGCCCTTTTTGGCCAACCAAGCAAGCTTGCAAAGGAAATCTGCACTACAATGAAGTCTCACTGTTCCCCGGTCAAAAGGCTATCTGAAAAAAGTGTAAAATCCAGAAAGGCAGGACAGGCCATGGAGAACTGGGAGCCTTGTTATTCTGATGGGTGGGATGTAAATTGCCAACAGCCACTCTGCAGAAGTGTATGGTGTTTCCTGAAACATCCAAAAAACAAAGCAACAGAGCCTAGGGCACTTCCACTTATGGTCCTATAGATTAGGGAAATTAAAATCAAAAAGACACAGCCACCCCGAAGTTTGGGACGGCTCTGTTTAAAGAACCTCATTTACGGTACAAGTTCAATATCACAGAAAGCGAAAAATGGATAAAGAAGTTGTGGTACTTACGTACAATGCAATATCACTCAGCAATGAAATCTATGTCATCAGGCCCATAGCAGCATAATGAGTGGATTCAGGTACGATGATTCTAAGTGAAATAAGTCACACAGAAAAAGAAACATCATAAGATATCACTACTACACGTAATGTAAACTTGGCTACACAGGAACTAAATTACTAAACAGAACAGAGTGTCAAATGTAGAAAACCAATTTATGCTTGCTTAAGGGGAAAGGTGAGTTGGGGTGCTGCATACAACAAGAGATTGAAGTTAGCACAGATACCGTTCCATAAGCCAAATATATAATAGACAAGTGCTACTCCTTGCTCAACGAAGTGGACTCAACACCCCATATTAAACGCCTAACAATATACCTGACTAGTAAGAATCTTAAAACCTATGGATTTATATGTCTCCGAAAGGCAATCAAGCGTGTGTACAGCGGCATAAACGCAGCAGCGATAGGATTGGTGAGGTTCGGTGAGCAAATGCAGACACTTTGAAGTCATATTGTATGGTATCCATTCCATGGGTCTCAACTCTCCAGGTTTAAGGGATTCTTCCTTCAGCTAAAACATGCATGTGGAACCCAGAGTATGATCCACCGTGTGATTGGGAAACGTGTTCAAATGTGTCTCAGTTTTCGTCCCCTGGTACTCGGGTGCAACATTCAAGATGCTTTACTTACACTCTCCCCACTTGGAGAGTCAGTGCCTTTAACCTCCTGTTTGGCCCAGTTTGCAATTTCTGCGGAAAATGTACAGGAATAGGGAGAACCAATGAGAGACTAGCTGGAGGTGTCTGGACGGGCAAATTTAACTCTCATTTCCCACCAGGAAGAGGAATTAACCAAAGGCTCAGCGTGCCGTGCAGGAACTACACTAGGGCCTGAAGCAATCCTGCGGTGTTGCGGCCAGCTCACAAGAAAACGAGTTGAAGAAACGAGCTCAGGGGCACTGTAATTCACAAACCTGCAGAGTTATAAATGACAGCTATCGTCCAAAAATATATTGAAGTAAGACTGCCAAGATGACTTGAAAGTGGGGCAGAATTGCAGGAAATCGATTTCAGGAGGTACACTGGAATTGCATGTAAAGCATAGGAAAAGAGGCAGAACGTCCACAATGATGCACTTGGCCAAAAAGGGCGTATGCGTTTTTTCCTGAATATATTCAGGAAAAAACGCATACGCCCTTTTTGGCCAACGAAGCAAGCTTGCAAAGGATATCTGCACTGCAATGAAGTCTCACTGCCCCCCGGTCAAAAGGGCCATCTGAAAAAAGTGTAAAATCCAGAAAGGCAGGACAGGCCATGGAGAACTGGGAGCCTTGTTATGCTGATGGGCGGGATGTAAATTGCCAACAGCCACTCTGGAGAAGTGTATGGTGTTTCCTGAAACATCTAAAAAACAAAGCACCAGAGCCTAGGGCACTTCCACTTATGGTCCTATAGCTTAGGGAAATTAAAATCAAAAAGACACAGTCACCCCAAAGTTTGGGACGGCTCTGTTTACAAGAACCTCGTTTACGGTACAAGTTCAATATCACAGAAAGCGAAAAATGGATAAAGAAGTTGTGGTACTTACGTACAATGCAATATCACTCAGCAATGAAATCTATGTCATCAGGCCCGTAGCAGCATAATGAGTGGATTCAGGTATGATGATTCTAAGTGAAATAAGTCACACAGAAAAAGAAACACCATAAGATATCACTACTACACGGAAGGTAAACTTGGCTACACAAGAACTGAATTACAAAACAGAACAGGTTCTCAAATGTAGAAAACCTACTTATGCTTGATTGAGGGGAAAGGTGAGTTGGGGTGCTGCATGAAACCAGAGATTGAAATTAGCACAGATACCGTTCCATAAGCCAAATATGTAATAGACAAGAGCTACTCCTTGCTCAACGAAGTGGACTCAACACCCCATATTAAACGCCTAAGAATATACCTGACTAGAAATAATCTTAAAACCTACGGATTTATATGTCTCCGAAAGACAATCAAGCGTGTGTACAGCGGCATAAACGCAGCAGTGATAGGATTGGTGAGGTTCGGTGAGCAAATGCAGACCCTTTGAAGTCATATTGCATGGTACCCATTCCATGGGTCTCAACTCTCCAGGTTTAAGGGATTCTTCCTTCAGCTAAAACATGCATGTGGAACCCAGAGTATGATCCACCGTGTGATCGGGAAACGTGTTCAAATGTGTCTCAGTTTTCGTCCCCTGGTACTCGGGTGCAACACTCCAGACGGTTTACTAACACTCTCTCCACTTGGAGAGTCAGTGCCTTTAACCTCCTGTTTCGCCCAGTTTGTAATTTGTGTGGAAAATGAACAGGAATAGGGAGAACGAAAGAGAGACTAGCTGGAGGTGTCTGGACGGGCAAATTTAACTCTCATTTCCCACCAGGAAGAGGAATTAACCAAAGGCTCAGCGTGCCGTGCCGGAACTACACTAGGGCCTGAAGCAATCCTGCGGTGTTGCGGCCAGCTCACAAGAAAGCGAGTTGAAGAAAGGAGCTCAGGGGCACTGTAATTCACAAACCTGCAGAGTTATAAATGACAGCTATCGTCCAAAAATATATTGAAGTAAGGCTGCCAAGAGGACTTGAAAGCGGGGCAGAATTGCAGGAAACCGATTTCAGGAGGTAGACGGGAATTGCATGTAAAGCATAGGAAAAGAGGCAGAACGTCCAAAATGATGCACTTGGGCAAAAAGGGCGTATGTGTTCTTTCCTGAATATATTCAGGAAAAAACGCATACGCCCTTTTTGGCCAACCAAGCAGGCTTGCAAATGAAATCTACACTACAATGAAGTCTCACTGCCCCCCGGTCAAAAGGGCCATCTGAATAAAGTGTAATATCCAGAAAGGCAGGACAGGGCATGGAGAACTGAGAGCCTTGTTATGCTGATGGGCGGGATGTAAATTGTCAACAGCCACTCTGGAGAAGTGTATGGTGTTTCCTGAAACATCTAAAAAACAAAGCAACAGAGCCTAGGGCACTTCCACTTATGGTCCTATAGCTTAGGGAAATTAAAATCAAAAAGACACAGCCTCCCCAAACTTTGGGATGGCTCTGTTTACAAGAACCTCGTTTATGGTACAAGTTCAATATCACAGAAAGCGAAAAATGGATACAGAAGTTGTGGTACTTACGTACAATGCAATATCACTCAGCAATGAAATCTATGTCATCAGGCCCGTAGCAGCATAGTGAGTGGATTCAGGTATGATGATTCTAAGTGAAATAAGTCACACAGAAAAAGAAACATCATAAGATATCACCAATACACGGAATGTAAACTTGGCTACACAGGAACTGAATTACAAAACAGAACAGGGTCTCAAATGTAGAAAACCAACGTATG
Source organism: Leucopleurus acutus (assembly GCF_964270905.1). NCBI lineage: Eukaryota > Metazoa > Chordata > Mammalia > Artiodactyla > Delphinidae > Leucopleurus > Leucopleurus acutus. Next base: position 118,743,100 of record NC_139142.1, on the reverse strand, counting down.
CTTGCTTAAGGGGAAAGGTGAGTTGGGGTGCTGCATGAAACCAGAGATTGAAATTAGCACAGATACCGTTCCATAAGCCAAATATGCAATAGACAAGAGCTACTCCTTGCTGAACGAAGTGGACTCAACACCCCATATTAAACGCCTAAGAATATACCTGACTAGAAATAATCTTAAAACCTACGGATTTATATGTCTCCGAAAGAGAATCAAGCGTGTGTACAACGGCATAAACGCAGCAGTGATAGGATTGGTGAGGTTCGGTGAGCAAATGCAGACCCTTTGAAGTCATATTGCATGGTACCCATTCCATGGGTCTCACCTCTCCAGGTTTAAGGGATTCTTCCTTCAGCTAAAACATGCATGTGGAACCCAGAGTATGATCCAACGTGTGATCGGGAAACGTGTTTAAATGTGTCTCAGTTTTCGTCCCCTGGTACTCGGGTGCAAACTCCAGACGCTTTACTAACACTCTCCCCACTTGGAGAGTCAGTGCCTTTAACCTCCTGTTTGGCCCAGTTTGCAATTTCTGCGAAAAATGTACAGGAATAGGGAGAACCAATGAGAGACTAGCTGGGGGTGTCTGGACGGGCAAATTTAACTCTCATTTTCCACCAGGAACAGGAATTAACCAAAGGCTCAGCATGCCGTGCCGGAACCACACTAGGGCCTGAAGCAATCCTGCGGTGTTGCGGCCAGCTCACAAGAAAGCGAGTTGAAGAAAGGAGCTCAGGGGCACTGTAATTCACAAACCTGCAGAGTTATAAATGACAGCTATCGTCCAAAAATATATTGAAGTAAGGCTGCCAAGAGGACTTGAAAGCGGGGCAGAATTGCAGGAAACCGATTTCAGGAGGTAGATGGGAATTGGATGTAAAGCATAGGAAAAGAGGCAGAACGTCCACAATGATGCACTTGGCCAAAAAGGGCGTATGCGTTTTTTCCTGAATATATTCAGGAAAAAACGCATACGCCCTTTTTGGCCAACCAAGCAAGCTTGCAAAGGAAATCTGCACTACAATGAAGTCTCACTGCCCCCTGGTCAAAAGGGCCATCTGAAAAAAGTGTAAAATCCAGAAAGGCAGGACAGGCCATGGAGAACTGGGAGCTTTGTTATGCTGATGGGCGGGATGTAAATTGCCAACAGCCACTCTGGAGAAGTGTATGGTGTTTCCTGAAACATCTAAAAAACAAAGCAACAGAGCCTAGGGCACTTCCACTTATGGTCCTATAGCTTAGGGAAATTAAAATCAAAAAGACACAGCCACCCCAAAGTTTGGGACGGCTCTGTTTACAAGAACCTCGTTTACGGTACAAGCTCAATATCACAGAAAGCGAAAAATGGATAAAGTAGTTGTGGTACTTACGTACAATGCAATATCACTCAGCAATGAAATCTATGTCATCAGGCCCGTCGCAGCATAATGAGTGGATTCAGGTACGATGATTCTAAGTGAAATAAGTCACACAGAAAAAGAAACATCATAAGATATCACTACTACACGGAATGTAAACTTAGCTACACAGGAACTGAATTACAAAAAAGAACAGGGTCTCAAATGTAGAAAACCAACTTATGCTTGCTTAAGGGGAAAGGTGAGTTGGGGTGCTGCATGAAACCAGAGATTGAAATTAGCACAGATACCGTGCCATAAGCCAAATATGTAATAGACAAGAGCTACTCCTTGCTCAACGCAGTGGACTCAACACCCCATATTAAACGCCTAAGAATATACCTCACTAGAAATAATCTTAAAACCTACGCATTTATATGTCTCCGAAAGAGAATCAAGCATGTGTACGGCTGCATAAACGCAGCAGTGATAGGATTGGTGAGGTTCGGTGAGCAAATGCAGACCCTTTGAAGTCATACTGCATGGTACCCATTCCATGGGTCTCAACTCTCCAGGTTTAAGGGATTCTTCCTTCAGCTGAAACATGCATGTGGAACACAGAGTATGATCCACCGTGTGATCAGGAAACGTGTTCAAATGTGTCTCAGTTTTCGTCCCCTGGTACTCGGGTGCAACATTCAAGACGCTTTACTAACACTCTCCCCACTTGGAGAGTCAGTGCCTTTAAACTCCTGTTTGGCCCAGTTTGCAATTTCTGCGGAAAATGTACAGGAATAGGGAGAACCAATGAGAGACTAGCTGGAGGTGTGTGGACGGGCAAATTTAACTCTCATTTCCCACCAGGAAGAGGAATTAACCAAAGGCTCAGCGTGCCGTGCCGGAACCACACTAGGGCCTGAACTAATCCTGCGGTGTTGCGGCCAGCTCACAAGAAACCGAGTTGAAGAAACGAGCTCAGGGGCACTGTAATTCACAAACCTGCAGAGTTATAAATGACAGCTATCGTCCAAAAATATATTGAAGTAAGGCTGCCAAGAGGACTTGAAAGCGGGGCAGAATTGCAGGAAATCGATTTCAGGAGGTACACTGGAAATGCATGTAAAGCATAGGAAAAGAGGCAGAACGTCCACAATGATGCACTTGGCCAAAAAGGGCGTATGCGTTTTTTCCTGAATATATTCAGGAAAAAACGCATACGCCCTTTTTGGCCAACCAAGCAAGCTTGCAAAGGAAATCTGCACTACAATGAAGTCTCACTGCCCCCTGGTCAAAAGGGCCATCTGAAAAAAGTGTAAAATCCAGAAAGGCAGGACAGGCCATGGAGAACTGGGAGCTTTGTTATGCTGATGGGCGGGATGTAAATTGCCAACAGCCACTCTGGAGAAGTGTATGCTGTTTCCTGAAACATCTAAAAAACAAAGCAACAGAGCCTAGGGCACTTCCACTTATGGTCCTATAGCTTAGGGAAATTAAAATCAAAAAGACACAGCCACCCCAAAGTTTGGGACGGCTCTGTTTACAAGAACCTCGTTTACGGTACAAGCTCAATATCACAGAAAGCGAAAAATGGATAAAGAAGTTGTGGTACTTACGTACAATGCAATATCACTCAGCAATGAAATCTATGTCATCAGGCCCGTCGCAGCATAATGAGTGGATTCAGGTACGATGATTCTAAGTGAAATAAGTCACACAGAAAAAGAAACATCATAAGATATCACTACTACACGGAATGTAAACTTAGCTACACAGGAACTGAATTACAAAAAAGAACAGGGTCTCAAATGTAGAAAACCAACTTATGCTTGCTTAAGGGGAAAGGTGAGTTGGGGTGCTGCATGAAACCAGTGATTGAAATTAGCACAGATACCGTGCCATAAGCCAAATATGTAATAGACAAGAGCTACTCCTTGCTCAACGCAGTGGACTCAACACCCCATATTAAACGCCTAAGAATATACCTCACTAGAAATAATCTTAAAACCTACGCATTTATATGTCTCCGAAAGAGAATCAAGCATGTGTACGGCTGCATAAACGCAGCAGTGATAGGATTGGTGAGGTTCGGTGAGCAAATGCAGACCCTTTGAAGTCATACTGCATGGTACCCATTCCATGGGTCTCAACTCTCCAGGTTTAAGGGATTCTTCCTTCAGCTGAAACATGCATGTGGAACACAGAGTATGATCCACCGTGTGATCAGGAAATGTGTTCAAATGTGTCTCAGTTTTCGTCCCCTGGTACTCGGGTGCAACATTCAAGACGCTTTACTAACACTCTCCCCACTTGGAGAGTCAGTGCCTTTAAACTCCTGTTTGGCCCAGTTTGCAATTTCTGCGGAAAATGTACAGGAATAGGGAGAACCAATGAGAGACTAGCTGGAGGTGTGTGGACGGGCAAATTTAACTCTCATTTCCCACCAGGAAGAGGAATTAACCAAAGGCTCAGCGTGCCGTGCCGGAACCACACTAGGGCCTGAACTAATCCTGCGGTGTTGCGGCCAGCTCACAAGAAACCGAGTTGAAGAAACGAGCTCAGGGGCACTGTAATTCACAAACCTGCAGAGTTATAAATGACAGCTATCGTCCAAAAATATATTGAAGTAAGGCTGCCAAGAGGACTTGAAAGCGGGCCAGAATGGCAGGAAATCGATTTCAGGAGGTACACTGGAAATGCATGTAAAGCATAGGAAAAGAGGCAGAACGTCCACAATGATGCACTTGGCCAAAAAGGGCGTATGCGTTTTTTCGTGAATATATTCAGGAAAAAACGCATACGCCCTTTTTGGCCAACCAAGCAAGCTTGCAAAGGATATTTGCACTACAATGAAGTCTCACTGCCCCCCGGTCAAAAGGGCCATCTGAAAAAAGTATAAAATCCAGAAAGGCAGGACAGGCCATGGAGAACTGGGAGCCTTCTATGCTGATGGGCGGGATGTAAATTGCCAACAGCCACTCTGGAGAAGTGTATGGTGTTTCCTGAAACATCTAAAAAACAAAGCAACAGAGCCTAGGGCACTTCCACTTATGGTCCTATAGCTTAGGGAAATTAAAATCAAAAAGACACAGTCACCCCAAAGTTTGGGACGGCTCTGTTTACAAGAACCTCGTTTACGGTACAAGTTCAATATCACAGAAAGCGAAAAATGGATAAAGAACTTGTGGTACTTACGTACAATGCAATATCACTCAGCAATGAAATCTATGTCATCAGGCCCGTAGCAGCATAATGAGTGGATTCAGGTATGATGATTCTAAGTGAAATAAGTCACACAGAAAAAGAAACACCAGAAGATATCACTACTACACGGAAGGTAAACTTGTCTACAAAAGAACTGAATTACAAAACAGAACAGGGTCTCAAATGTAGAAAACCAACTTATGCTTGCTTGAGGGGAAAGGTGAGTTGGGGTGCTGCATGAAACCAGAGATTGAAATTAGCACAGATACCGTTCCATAAGCCAAATATGTAATAGACAAGAGCTACTCCTTGCTCAACGAAGTGGACCCAACACCCCATATTAAACGCCTAAGAATATACCTGACTAGTAAGAATATTAAAACCTACGGATTTATATGTCTCCGAAAGAGAATCAAGCGTGTGTACAGCAGCATAAACGCAGCAGTGATAGGATTGGTGAGGTTCGGTGAGCAAATGCAGACCCTTTGAAGTCATATTGCATGGTACCCATTCCATGGGTCTCAACTCTCCAAGTTTAAGGGATTCTTCCTTCAGCGAAAACATGCATGTGGAACACAGAGTATGATTCACCGTGTGATCAGGAAACGTGTTCAAATGTGTCTCAGTTTTCGTCCCCTGGTACTCGGGTGCAACACTCCAGACGGTTTACTAACACTCTCTCCACTTGGAGAGTCAGTGCCTTTAACCTCCTGTTTCGCCCAGTTTGTAATTTCTGTGGAAAATGAACAGGAATAGGGAGAACGAAAGAGAGACTAGCTGGAGGTGTCTGGACGGGCAAATTTAACTCTCATTTCCCACCAGGAAGAGGAATTAACCAAAGGCTCAGCGTGCCGTGCCGGAACTACACTAGGGCCTGAAGCAATCCTGCGGTGTTGCGGCCAGCTCACAAGAAAGCGAGTTGAAGAAAGGAGCTCAGGGGCACTGTAATTCACAAACCTGCAGAGTTATAAATGACAGCTATCGTCCAAAAATATATTGAAGTAAGGCTGCCAAGAGGACTTGAAAGCGGGGCAGAATTGCAGGAAACCGATTTCAGGAGGTAGACGGGAATTGCATGTAAAGCATAGGAAAAGAGGCAGAACGTCCAAAATGATGCACTTGGGTAAAAAGGGCGTATGTGTTCTTTCCTGAATATATTCAGGAAAAAACGCATACGCCCTTTTTGGCCAACCAAGCAGGCTTGCAAATGAAATCTACACTACAATGAAGTCTCACTGCCCCCCGGTCAAAAGGGCCATCTGAATAAAGTGTAATATCCAGAAAGGCAGGACAGGGCATGGAGAACTGAGAGCCTTGTTATGCTGATGGGCGGGATGTAAATTGTCAACAGCCACTCTGGAGAAGTGTATGGTGTTTCCTGAAACATCTAAAAAACAAAGCAACAGAGCCTAGGGCACTTCCACTTATGGTCCTATAGCTTAGGGAAATTAAAATCAAAAAGACACAGCCTCCCCAAACTTTGGGATGGCTCTGTTTACAAGAACCTCGTTTATGGTACAAGTTCAATATCACAGAAAGCGAAAAATGGATACAGAAGTTGTGGTACTTACGTACAATGCAATATCACTCAGCAATGAAATCTATGTCATCAGGCCCATAGCAGCATAATGAGTGGATTCAGGTATGATGATTCTAAGTGAAATAAGTCACACAGAAAAAGAAACATCATAAGATATCACCAATACACGGAATGTAAACTTGGCTACACAGGAACTGAATTACAAAACAGAACAGGGTCTCAAATGTAGAAAATCAACTTATGCTTGCTTAAGGGGAAAGGTGAGTTGGGGTGCTGCATGAAACCAGAGATTGAAATTAGCACAGATACCGTTCCATAAGCCAAATATGCAATAGACAAGAGCTACTCCTTGCTGAACGAAGTGGACTCAACACCCCATATTAAACGCCTAAGAATATACCTGACTAGAAATAATCTTAAAACCTACGGACTTATATGTCTCCGAAAGAGAATCAAGCGTGTGTACAACGGCATAAACAAAGCAGTGATAGGATTGGTGAGGTTCGGTGAGCAAATGCAGACCCTTTGAAGTCATATTGCATGGTACCCATTCCATGGGTCTCAACTCTCCAGGTTTAAGGGATTCTTCCTTCAGCTAAAACATGCATGTGGAACCCAGAGTATGATCCAACGTGTGATCGGGAAACGTGTTTAAATGTGTCTCAGTTTTCGTCCCCTGGTACTCGGGTGCAAACTCCAGACGCTTTACTAACACTCTCCCCACTTGGAGAGTCAGTGCCTTTAACCTCCTGTTTGGCCCAGTTTGCAATTTCTGCGAAAAATGTACAGGAATAGGGAGAACCAATGAGAGACTAGCTGGGGGTGTCTGGACGGGCAAATTTAACTCTCATTTTCCACCAGGAACAGGAATTAACCAAAGGCTCAGCATGCCGTGCCGGAACCACACTAGGGCCTGAAGCAATCCTGCGGTGTTGCGGCCAGCTCACAAGAAAGCGAGTTGAAGAAAGGAGCTCAGGGGCACTGTAATTCACAAACCTGCAGAGTTATAAATGACAGCTATCGTCCAAAAATATATTGAAGTAAGGCTGCCAAGAGGACTTGAAAGCGGGGCAGAATTGCAGGAAACCGATTTCAGGAGGTAGACGGGAATTGGATGTAAAGCATAGGAAAAGAGGCAGAACGTCCACAATGATGCACTTGGCCAAAAAGGGCGTATGCGTTTTTTCCTGAATATATTCAGGAAAAAACGCATACGCCCTTTTTGGCCAACCAAGCAAGCTTGCAAAGGAAATCTGCACTACAATGAAGTCTCACTGCCCCCTGGTCAAAAGGGCCATCTGAAAAAAGTGTAAAATCCAGAAAGGCAGGACAGGCCATGGAGAACTGGGAGCTTTGTTATGCTGATGGGCGGGATGTAAATTGCCAACAGCCACTCTGGAGAAGTGTATGGTGTTTCCTGAAACATCTAAAAAACAAAGCAACAGAGCCTAGGGCACTTCCACTTATGGTCCTATAGCTTAAGGAAATTAAAATCAAAAAGACACAGCCACCCCAAAGATTGGGAAGGCTCTGTTTACAAGAACCTCGTTTATGGTACAAGTTCAATATCAAAGAAAGCAAAAAATGGATAAAGAAGTTGTGGTACTTACGTACAATGCAATATCACTCAGCAATGAAATCTATGTCATCAGGCCCGTAGCAGCATAATGAGTGGATGCAGGTACGATGATTCTAAGTGAAATAAGTCACACAGAAAAAGAAACATCATAAGGTATCACTACTACACGGAATGTAAACTTGGCTACACAGGAACTGAATTACAAAACAGAAAAGGGTCTCAAATGTAGAAAACCAACTTATGCTTGCTTAAGGGGAAAGGTGAGTTGGGGTGCTGCATAAAACCAGAGATTGAAATTAGCACAGATACCGTTCCATAAGCCAAATATGTAATAGACAAGAGCTACTCCTTGCTCAACGCAGTGGACTCAACACCACATATTAAACGCCTAAGGATATACCTGACTAGAAATAATCTTAAAACCTATGGATTTATATGTCTCCGAAAGAGAATCAAGCGTGTGTACGGCGGCATAAATGCAGCAGTGATAGGATTGGTGAGGTTCGGTGAGCAAATGCAGACCCTTTGAAGTCATACTGCATGGTACCCATTCCATAGGTCTCAACTCTCCAGGTTTAAGGGATTCTTCCTTCAGCTGAAACATACATGTGGAACACAGAGTATGATCCACCGTGTGATCGGGAAACGTGTTCAAATGTGTCTCAGTTTTCGTCCCCTGGTACTCGGGTGCAACATTCAAGACGCTTTACTAACACTCTCCCCACTTGGAGAGTCAGTGCCTTTAAACTCCTGTTTGGCCCAGTTTGCAATTTCTGCGGAAAATGTACAGGAATAGGGAGAACCAATGAGAGACTAGCTGGAGGTGTGTGGACGGGCAAATTTAACTCTCATTTCCCACCAGGAAGAGGAATTAACCAAAAGCTCAGCGTGCCGTGCCGGAACCACACTAGGGCCTGAAGCAATCCTGCGGTGTTGCGGCCAGCTCACAAGAAAGCGAGTTGAAGAAACGAGCTCAGGGGCACTGTAATTCACAAACCTGCAGAGTTATAAATGACAGCTATCGTCCAAAAATATATTGAAGTAAGGCTGCCAAGAGGACTTGAAAGCGGGGCAGAATTGCAGGAAACCAATTTCAGGAGGTAGACGGGAATTGCATGTAAAGCATAGGAAAAGAGGCAGAACGTCCACAATGATGCACTTGGCCAAAAAGGGCGTATGCGTTTTTTCCTGAATATATTCAGGAAAAAACGCATACGCCCTTTTTGGCCAACCAAGCAAGCTTGCAAAGGAAATCTGCACTACAATGAAGTCTCACTGCCCCCCGGTCAAAAGGGCCATCTGAAAAAAGTGTAAAATCCAGAAAGGCAGGACAGGCCATGGAGAACTGGGAGCCTTGTTATGCTGATGGGTGGGATGTAAATTGCCAACAGCCACTCTGGAGAAGTGTATGGTGTTTCCTGAAACATCTAAAAAACTAAGCAACAGAGCCTAGGGCACTTCCACTTATGGTCCTATAGCTTAGGGAAATTAAAATCAAAAAGACACAGCCACCCCAAAGATTGGGAAGGCTCTGTTTACAAGAACCTCGTTTACGGTACAAGTTCAATATCACAGAAAGCAAAAAATGGATAAAGAAGTTGTGGTATTACGTACAATGCAATATCACTCAGCAATGAAATCTATGTCATCAGGCCCGTGGCAGCATAATGAGTGGATGCAGGTACGATGATTCTAAGTGAAATAAGTCACACAGGAAAAGAAACATCATAAGGTATCACTACTACACGGAATGTAAACTTGGCTACACAGGAACTGAATTACAAAACAGAAAAGGGTCTCAAATGTAGAAAACCAACTTATGCTTGCTTAAGGGGAAAGATGAGTTGGGGTGCTGCATAAAACCAGAGATTGAAATTAGCACAGATACCGTTCCATAAGCCAAATATGTAATAGACAAGAGCTACTCCTTGCTCAACGCAGTGGACTCAACACCCCATATTAAACGTCTAAGAATATACCTGACTAGAAATAATCTTAAAACCTACGGATTTATATGTCTCCGAAAGAGAATCAAGCGTGTGTACAGTGGCATAAACGCAGCAGTGATAGTATTGGTGAGGTTCGGTGAGCAAATGCAGACCCTTTGAAGTCATATTGCATGGTACCCATTCCATGGGTCTCAACTCTCCAGGTTTAAGGGATTCTTCCTTCAGCTAAAACATGCATGTGGAACCCAGAGTATGATCCACCGTGTGATCGGGAAACGTGTTCAAATGTGTCTCGTTTTCGTCCCTGGTACTCGGGTGCAAAATTCCAGATGCTTTACTAACACTCTCCCCACTTGGAGAGTCAGTGCCTTTAACCTCCTGTTTGGCCCAGTTTGTAATTTCTTTGGAAAATGAACAGGAATAGGGAGAACCAAAGAGAGACTAGCTGGAGGTGTCTGGACGGGCAAATTTAACTCTCATTTCCCACCAGGAAGAGGAATTAACCAAAGGCTCAGCGTGCCGTGCAGGAACTACACTAGGGCCTGAAGCAATCCTGCGGTGTTGCGGCCAGCTCACAAGAAAACGAGTTGAAGAAACGAGCTCAGGGGCACTGTAGTTCACAAACCTGCAGAGTTATAAATGACAGCTATCGTCCAAAAATATATTGAAGTAAGGCTGCCAAGAGGACTTGAAAGTGGGGCAGAATTGCAGGAAATCGATTTCAGGAGGTACACTGGAATTGCATGTAAAGCATAGGAAAAGAGGCAGAACGTCCACAATGATGCACTTGGCCAAAAAGGGCGTATGCGTTTTTTCCTGAATATATTCAGGAAAAAACGCATACGCCCTTTTTGGCCAACGAAGCAAGCTTGCAAAGGATATCTGCACTGCAATGAAGTCTCACTGCCCCCCGGTCAAAAGGGCCATCTGAAAAAAGTGTAAAATCCAGAAAGGCAGGACAGGCCATGGAGAACTGGGAGCCTTGTTATGCTGATGGGCGGGATGTAAATTGCCAACAGCCACTCTGGAGAAGTGTATGGTGTTTCCTGAAACATCTAAAAAACAAAGCACCAGAGCCTAGGGCACTTCCACTTATGGTCCTATAGCTTAGGGAAATTAAAATCAAAAAGACACAGTCACCACAAAGTTTGGGACGGCTCTGTTTACAAGAACCTCGTTTATGGTACAAGTTCAATATCACAGAAAGCGAAAAATGGATAAAGAAGTTGTGGTACTTACGTACAATGCAATATCACTCAGCAATGAAATCTATGTCATCAGGCCCGTAGCAGCATAATGAGTGGATTCAGGTATGATGATTCTAAGTGAAATAAGTCACACAGAAAAAGAAACACCATAAGATATCACTACTACACGGAAGGTAAACTTGGCTACACAAGAACTGAATTACAAAACAGAACAGGTTCTCAAATGTAGAAAACCTACTTATGCTTGATTGAGGGGAAAGGTGAGTTGGGGTGCTGCATGAAACCAGAGATTGAAATTAGCACAGATACCGTTCCATAAGCCAAATATGTAATAGACAAGAGCTACTCCTTGCTAAACGAAGTGTACTCAACACCCCATATTAAACGCCTAAGAATACACCTGACTAGTAAGAATCTTAAAACCTGTGGATTTATATGTCTCCGAAAGAGAATCAAGCGTGTGTACGGCGGCATAAACGCAGCAGTGATAGGATTGGTGAGGTTCGGTGAGCAAATGCAGACCCTTTGAAGTCATATTGCATGGTACCCATTCCATGGGTCTCAACTCTCCAGGTTTAAGGGATTCTTCCTTCAGCTAAAACATGCATGTGGAACCCAGAGTATGATCCACCGTGTGATCGGGAAACGTGTTCAAATGTGTCTCAGTTTTCGTCCCCTGGTACTCGGGTGCAACATTCAAGACGCTTTACTAACACTCTCCCCACTTGGAGAGCCAGTGCCTTTAAACTCCTGTTTGGCCCAGTTTGCAATTTCTGCGGAAAATGTACAGGAATAGGGAGAACCAATGAGAGACTAGCTGGAGGTGTCTGGACGGGCAAATTTAACTCTCATTTCCCACCAGGAAGAGGAATTAACCAAAGGTTCAGCGTGCCGTGCCGGAACCACACTAGGGCCTGAAGCAATCCTGCGGTGTTGCGGCCAGCTCACAAGAAAGCGAGTTGAAGAAAGGAGCTCCGGGCACAGTAATTCACAAACCTGCAGAGTTATAAATGACAGCTATCGTCCAAAAATATATTGAAGTAAGGCTGCCAAGAGGACTTGAAAGCGGGGCAGAATTGCAGGAAACCGATTTCAGGAGGTAGACGGGAATTGCATGTAAAGCATAGGAAAAGAGGCAGAACGTCCACAATGATGCACTTGGCCAAAAAGGGCGTATGCATTTTTTCCTGAATATATTCAGGAAAAAACGCATACGCCCTTTTTGGCCAACCAAGCAAGCTTGCAAAGGAAATCTGCACTACAATGAAGTCTCACTGCCCCCCGGTCAAAAGGGCCATTTGAAAAAAGTGTAAAATCCAGAAAGGCAAGACAGGACATGGAGAATTAGGAGCCTTGTTATGCTGATGGGCGGGATGTAAATTGCCAACAGCCACTCTGGAGAAGTGTATGGTGTTTCCTGAAACATCTAAAAAACAAAGCAACAGAGCCTAGGGCACTTCCACTTATGGTCCTATAGCTTAGGGAAATGAAAATCAAAAAGACACAGCCACCCCAAAGTTTGGGATGGCCCTGTTTACAAGAACCTTGTTTACGGTACAAGTTCAATATCACAGAAAGCGAAAAATGGATAAAGAAGTTGTGGTACTTACGTACAATGCAATATCACTCAGCAATGAAATCTATTTCATCAGGCCCGTAACAGCATAATGAGTGGATTAAGGTACGATGATTTTAAGTGAAAAGAGTCACACAGAAAAAGAAACATCATAAGATATCACTACTACACGGAATGTAAACTTGGCTACACAGGAACTGAATTACAAAACAGAACAGGGTCTCAAATGTAGAAAACCAACTTACGCTAGCTTAAGGGGAAAGGTGAGTTGGGGTGCTGCATGAAACCAGAGATTGAAATTAGCACAGATACCGTTCCATAAGCCAAATATGTAATAGACAAGAGCTACTCCTTGCTCAACGAAGTGGACTCAACACCCCATATTAAACGCCTAACAATATACCTGACTAGAAATAATCTTAAAACCTACGGATTTATATGTCTCCGAAAGACAATCAAGCATGTGTACAGCGGCATAAACGCAGCAGTGATAGGATTGGTGAGGTTCGGTGAGCAAATGCAGACCCTTTGAAGTCATATTGCATGGTACCCATTCCATGGGTCTCAACTCTCCAGGTTTAAGGGATTCTTCCTTCAGCTAAAACATGCATGTGGAACCCAGAGTATGATCCACCGTGTGATCGGGAAACGTGTTCAAATGTGTCTCAGTTTTCGTCCCCTGGTACTCGGGTGCAACACTCCAGACGCTTTACTAACACTCTCCCCACTTGGAGAGTCAGTGCCTTTAACCTCCTGTATGGCCCAGTTTGCAATTTCTGTGGAAAATGTACAGGAATAGGGAGAACCAATTAGAAACTAGCTGGAGGTGTCTGGACGGGCAAATTTAACTCTCATTTCCCACCAGGAAGAGGAATTAACCAAAGGCTCAGCATGCCGTGCCGGAACCACACTAGGGCCTGAAGCAATCCTGCGGTGTTGCGGCCAGCTCACAAGAAAGCGAGTTGAAGAAAGGAGCTGAGGGGCACTGTAATTCACAAACCTGCAGAGTTATAAATGACAGCTATCGTCCAAAAATATATTGAAGTAAGGCTGCCAAGAGGACTTGAAAGCGGGGCAGAATTGCAGGAAACCGATTTCAGGAGGTAGACGGGAATTGCATGTAAAGCATAGGAAAAGAGGCAGAACGTCCACAATGATGCACTTGGCCAAAAAGGGCGTATGTGTTCTTTCCTGAATATATTCAGGAAAAAACGCATACGCCCTTTTTGGCCAACCAAGCAGGCTTGCAAAGGAAATCTACACTACAATGAAGTCTCACTGCCCCGCGGTCAAAAGGGCCATCTGAAAAAATTGTAATATCCAGAAAGGCAGGACAGGGCATGGAGAACTGGGAGCCTTGTTATGCTGATGGGCGGGATGTAAATTGCCAACAGCCACTCTGGAGAAGTGTATGGTTTTTTCTGAAACATCTAAAAAACAAAGCAACAGAGCCTAGGGCACTTCCACTTATGGTCCTATAGCTTAGGGAAATTAAAATCAAAAAGACACAGCCTCCCCAAACTTTGGGACAGCTCTGTTTACAAGAACCTCGTTTACGGTACAAGTTCAATATCACAGAAAGCGAAAAATGGATACAGAAGTTGTGGTACTTACGTACAATACAATATCACTCAGCAATGAAATCTATGTCATCAGGCCCGTAGCAGCATAATGAGTGGATTCAGGTACGATGACTCTAAGTGAAATAAGTCACACAGAAAAAGAAACATCATAAGATATCACCAATACACGGAATGTAAACTTGGCTACACAGGAACTGAATTACAAAACAGAACAGGGTCTCAAATGTAGAAAACCAACTTACGCTAGCTTAAGGGGAAAGGTGAGTTGGGGTGCTGCATGAAACCAGAGATTGAAATTAGCACAGATACCGTTCCATAAGCCAAATATGTAATAGACAAGAGCTACTCCTTGCTCAACGAAGTGGACTCAACATCCCATATTAAAAGCCTAACAATATACCTGACTAGAAATAATCTTAAAACCTACGGATTTATATGTCTCCGAAAGACAATCAAGTGTGTGTACAGCGGCATAAACGCAGCAGTGATAGGATTGGTGAGGTTCGGTGAGCAAATGCAGACCCTTTGAAGTCATATTGCATGGTACCCATTCCATGGGTCTCAACTCTCCAGGTTTAAGGGATTCTTCCTTCAGCTAAAACATGCATGTGGAACCCAGAGTATGATCCACCGTGTGATCGGGAAATGTGTTCAAATGTGTCTCAGTTTTCGTCCCCTGGTACTCGGATGCAACATTCCAGACGCTTTACTAACACTCTCCCCACTTGGAGAGTCAGTGCCTTTAACCTCCTGTTTGGCCCAGTTTGCAATTTCTGCGGAAAATGTACAGGAATAGGGAGAACCAATGAGAGACTAGCTGGGGGTGTCTGGACGGGCAAATTTAACTCTCATTTCCCACCAGGAAGAGGAATTAACCAAAGGCTCAGCATGCCGTGCCGGAACCACACTAGGGCCTGAAGCAATCCTGCGGTGTTGCGGCCAGCTCACAAGAAAGCGAGTTGAAGAAAGGAGCTCAGGGGCACTGTAATTCACAAACCTGCAGAGTTATAAATGACAGCTATCGTCCAAAAATATATTGAAGTAAGGCTGCCAAGAGGACTTGAAAGCGGGGCAGAATTGCAGGAAACCGATTTCAGGAGGTAGACGGGAATTGCATGTAAAGCATAGGAAAAGAGGCAGAAAGTCCACAATGATGCACTTGGCCAAAAAGGGCGTATGCGTTTTTTCCTGAATATATTCAGGAAAAAACGCATACGCCCTTTTTGGCCAACCAAGCAAGCTTGCAAAGGAAATCTGCACTACAATGAAGTCTCACTGCCCCCCGGTCAAAAGGGCCATCTGAAAAAAGTGTAAAATCCAGAAAGGCAGGACAGGCCATGGAGAACTGGGAGCTTTGTTATGCTGATGGGCGGGATGTAAATTGCCAACAGCCACTCTGGAGAAGTGCATGGTGTTTCCTGAAACATCTAAAAAACAAAGCAACAGAGCCTAGGGCACTTCCACTTATGGTCCTATAGCTTAGGGAAATTAAACTCAAAAAGACACAGCCACCCCAAAGTTTGGGACGGCAATGTTTACAAGAACCACGTTTGTGGTACAGGTTCAATATCGCAGAAAGCGAAAAATGGATAAAGAAGTTGTGGTACTTACGTACAATGCAATATCACTCAGCAATGAAATCTATGTCATCAGGCCCGTAGCAGCATAATGAGTGGATTCAGGTACGATGATTCTAAGTGAAATAAGTCACACAGAAAAATAAACATCATAAGATATCACTAACACACAGAATGTAAACTTGGCTACACAGGAACTGAATTACAAAACAGAACAGGGTCTCAAATGTAGAAAACCAACTTATGCTTGCTTAAGGGGAATGGTGAGTTGGGGGGCTGCATGAAACCAGAGATTGAAATTGGCACAGATACCGTTCCATAAGCCAAATATGTAATAGACCAGAGCTACTCCTTGCTCAACGAAGTGGACTCAACACACCATATTAAACGCCTAAGAATATACCTGACTAGTAAGAATCTTAAAACCTATGGATTTATATGTCTCCGAAAGAGAACCAAGTGTGTGTACAGCGGAATAAGCGCAGCAATAATAGGATTGGTGAGGTTCGGTGAGCAAATGCAGACCCTTTGAAGTCATATTGCATGGTACCATTCCATGGGTCGCAACTCTCCAGGTTTAAGAGATTCTTCCTTCAGCTAAAACATGCATGTGGAACCCAGAGTATGATCCACCGCGTGATCGGGAAACGTGTTCAAATGTGTCTCAGTTTTCGTCCCCTGGTACTCGGGTGCAACATTCCAGACGCTTTACTAACACTCTCCCCACTTGGAGAGTCAGTGCCTTTAACCTCCTGTTTGGCCCAGTTTCCAATTTCTGCGGAAAATGAACAGGAATAGGGAGAACCAATGAGAGACTAGGTGGAGGTGTCTGGACGGGCAAATTTAACTCTCATTTCCCACCAGGAAGAGGAATTAACCAAAGGCTCAGCGTGCCATGCCAGAACCAAACTAGGGCTTGAAGCAATCCTGCGGTGTTGTGGCCAGCTCACAAGAAAGCGAGTTGAAGAAAGGAGCTCAGGGGCACTGTAATTCACAAACCTGCAGAGTTATAAATGACAGCTATCTTCCAAAAATATATTGAAGTAAGGCAGCCAAGAGGACTGGAAAGCGGGGCAGAATTGCAGGAAACCGATTTCAGGAGGTACACTGGAATTGCATGTAAAGCATAGGAAAAGAGGCAAAACGTCGACAATGATACACTTGGCCAAAAAGGGCATATGCGTTTTTTTCCTGAATATATTCAGGAAAAAACGCATACGCCCTTTTTGGCCAACCAAGCAAGCTTGCAAAGGAAATCTGCACTACAATGAAGTCTCACTGCCCCCCAGTCAAACGGACCATCTGAAAAAGTCTAAAATCCAGAAAGACAGGACAGGCCATGGAGAACTGGGAGCCTTGTTATGCTGATGGGCGGGATGTAAATTGCCATCAGCCACTCTGGAGAAGTGTATGGTGTTTCCTGAAACATCCAAAAAACAAAGCAACAGAGCCTAGGGTACTTCCACTTATGGTCCTATAGCTTAGGGAAATTAAAATAAAAAAGACACAGCCACCCCAAAGTTTGGGACGGCTCTGTTTACAAGAACCTCATTTACCGTACAAGTTCAATATCACAGAAAGTGAAAAATGGATAAAGAATTTGTGGTACTTACGTACAATGCAATATCACTCAGCAATGAAATCTATGTCATCAGGCCCGTAGCAGCATAATGAGTGGATTCAGGTACGATGATTCTAAGTGAAATAAGTCACACAGAAAAAGAAACATCATAAGATATCACTAATACACGGAATGTAAACTTGGCTACACAAGAACTGAATTACAAAACAGAACAGGGTGTCAAATGTAGAAAACCAACTTATGCTTGCTTAAGGGGAAAGGTGAGTTGGGGTGCAGCATAAAACCAGAGATTGAAATTAGCACAGATACCGTTCCATAAGCCAAATATGTAATAGACAAGAGCTACTCCTTGCTCAACGAAGTGGACTCAACACCCCATATTAAACGCCTAACAATATACCTGACTAGTAAGAATCTTAAAACCTATGGATTTATATGTCTCCGAAAGAGAATCAAGCGTGTGTACAGCGGCATAAACGCAGCAGCGATAGGATTGGTGAGGTTCGGTGAGCAAATGCAGACCCTTTGAAGTCATATTGCATGGTACCCATTCCATGGGTCTCAACTCTTCATGGTTAAGGGATTCTTCCTTCAGCTAAAACATGCATGTGGAACCCAGAGTATGATCCACCGTGTGATCGGAAAACGCGTTCAAATGTGTCTCAGTTTTCGTCCCCTGGTACTCGGGTGCAACATTCCAGACGCTTTACTAACACTCTCCCCACTTGGAGAGTCAGTGCCTTTAACCTCCTGTTTGGCCCAGTTTGCAATTTCTGTGGAAAATGAACAGGAATATGGAGAACCAATGAGAGACTAGGTGGAGGTGTCTGGACGGTCAAATTTAACTCTCATTTCCCACTAGAAAGAGGAATTAACCAAAGGCTCAGCATGCCATGCCGTAACCAAACTAGGGCCTGAAGCAATCCTGCGGTGTTGCGGCCAGCTCACAAGAAAGCGAGTTGAAGAAAGGAGCTCAGGGGCACTGTAATTCACAAACCTGCAGAGTTAAAAATGACAGCTATCTTCCAAAAATATATTGAAGTGAGGCTGCCAAGAGGACTTCAAAGCGGGGCAGAATTGCAGGAAACCAATTTCAGGAGGTAGACAGGAATTGCATGTAAAGCATAGGAAAAGAGGCAGAACGTCCACAATGATCCACTTGGCCAAAAAGGGCGTATGCGTTTTTTCCTGAATATATTCAGGAAAAAACGCATACACACTTTTTGGCCAACCAAGCAAGCTTGCAAAGGAAATCTGCACTACAATGAAGTCTCACTGCCCCCCAGTCAAACGGACCATCTGAAAAAGTCTAAAATCCAGAAAGGCAGGACAGGCCATGGAGAACTGGGAGCCTTGTTATGCTGATGGGCGGGATGTAAATTGCCAGCAGCCACTCTGGAGAAGTGTATGGTGTTTCCTGAAACATCCAAAAAACAAAGCAACAGAGCCTAGGGCACTTCCACTTATGGTCCTATAGCTTAGGGAAATTAAAATAAAAAAGACACATCCACCCCAAAGTTTGGGACGGCTCTGTTTACAAGAACCTCATTTACCGTACAAGTTCAATATCACAGAAAGCGAAAAATGGATAAAGAATTTGTGGTACTTACGTACAATGCAATATCACTCAGCAATGAAATCAATGTCATCAGGCCCGTAGCAGCATAATGAGTGGATTCAGGTACGATGATTCTAAGTGAAATAAGTCACACAGAAAAAGAAACATCATAAGATATCACTACTACACGGAATGTAAACTTGGCTACACAGGAAGTGAATTACAAAACAGAACAGTGTCTCAGATGTAGAAAACCAACTTATGCTTGCTTAAGGGGAAAGGTGAGTTGGGGTGCTGCATAAAACCACACATTGAAATTAGCACAGATACCGTTCCATAAGCCAAATATGTAATAGACAAGAGCTACTCCTTGCTCAACGAAGTGGACTCAACACCCCATATTAAACGCCTAAGAATATACCTGACTAGTAATAATCTTAAAACCTTTGGATTCATATGTCTCCGAAAGAGAATCAGCGTCTGTACAGCAGCATAAACGCAGCAGTGATAGGATTGGTGAGGTTCGGTGAGCAAATGCAGATCCTTTGAAGTCATATTGCATGGTACCCATTCCATGGGTCTCAACTCTCCAGGTTTAAGGGATTCTTCCTTCAGCTAAAACATGCATGTGGAACGGAGTGTATGATCCACCGTGTGATCGGGAAACGTGTTCAAATGTGTCTCAGTTTTCGTCCCCTGGTACTCGGGTGCAACATTCCAGACACTTTACTAACACTCTCCCCACTTGGAGAGTCAGTGCCTTTAACCTCCTGTTTGGCCCAGTTTGCAATTTCTGTGGAAGATGAACAGGAATAGGGAGAACCAATGAGAGACTAGGTGGAGGTGTCCGGACGCGCAAACTTAACTCTAATTTCCCATCAGGAAGAGGAATTAACCAAAGGCTCAGCGTGCCATGCCGGAACCAAACAAGGGCCTGAAGCAATCCTGCGGTGTTGCGGCCAGCTCACAAGAAAGCGAGTTGAAGAAAGGAGCTCAGGGGCACTGTAATTCACAAACCTGCAGAGTTATAATTGATAGCTATCGTCCAAAAATATATTGAAGTAAGGCTGCCAAGAGGACTTGAAAGCGGGGCAGAATTGCAGGAAACCGATTTCAGGAGGTAGACAGGAATTGCATGTAACGCATAGGAAAAGAGGCAGAATGTCCACAATGATGCTCTTGGCCAAAAAGGGCGTATGCTTTTCCTGAATATATTCAGGAAAAAACGCATACGCCCTTTTTGGCCAAACAAGCAAGCTTGCAAAGAAAATCTGCACTACAATGAAGTCTCACTGCCCCCCGGTCAAAAGGGCCATCTGAAAAAATTGTAAAATCCAGAAATGCAGGACAGGCCATGGAGAACTGGGAGCCTTGTTATGCTGATGATCGGGATGTGAATTGCCAGCAGCCACTTTGGAGAAGTGTATGGTGTTTCCTGAAACATCCAAAAAACAAAGCAACAGAGCCTAGGGCACTTCCACTTATGGTCCTATAGCTTAGGGAAATTAAAATCAAAAGACACAGCCACCCCAAAGTTTGGGACGGCTCTGTTTACAAGAACCTCGTTTACGGTACAAGTTCAATATCACAGAAAGCGAAAAATGGATAAAGAAGTTGTGGTACTTACGTACAATGCAATATCACTCAGCAATGAAATCTATGTCATCAGGCCCGTAGTAGCATAGTGAGTGGATTCAGGTACGAGTATTCTAAGTGAAATAAGTCACACAGAAAAAGAAACATCATAAGATATCCCTAATACACGGAATGTAAACTTGGCTACACAGGAACTGAATTACAAAACAGAACAGGGTCTCAAATGTAGAAAACCAACTTATGCTTGCTTAAGGGGAAAGGTGAGTTGGGGTGCTGCATGAAACCAGAGATTGAAATTAGCACAGATACCGTTCCATAAGCCAAATATGTAATAGACAAGAGCTACTCCTTGCTGAACGAAGTGGACTCAACACCCCATATTAAACGCCTAAGAATATACCTGACTAGTAATAATCTTAAAACCTTTGGATTTATATGTCTCCGAAAGAGAATCAAGCGTCTGTACAGCAGCATAAACGCAGCAGTGATAGGATTGGTGAGGTTCGGTGAGCAAATGCAGATCCTTTGAAGTCATATTGCATGGTACCCATTCCATGGGTCTCAACTCTCCAGGTTTAAGGGATTCTTCCTTCAGCTAAAACATGCATGTGGAACGGAGTGTATGATCCACCGTGTGATCGGGAAACGTGTTCAAATGTGTCTCAGTTTTCGTCCCCTGGTACTCGGGTGCAACATTCCAGACGCTTTACTAACACTCTCCCCACTTGGAGAGTCAGTGCCTTTAACCTCCTGTTTGGCCCAGTTTGCAATTTCTTCGGAATATGAACAGGAATAAGGAGAAGCAATGGGAGACTATCTGTAGGTGTCTGGACGGGCAAATTTAACTCTCATTTCCCACCAGGAAGATAAATGAACCAAAGGCTCCGCGTGCCATGCTGGAACTAGATTAGGGCCTGAGGAGATCCTGCGGTGTTGCGGCCAGCTCACAAGAAAGCGAGTTGAAGAAAGGAGCTCAGGGGCACTGTAATTCAGAAACCTGCGGAGTTATAAATGACAGCTATCATCCAAAATTATACTGAAGTAAGGCTGCGAAGAGGACTTGAATGCGGGGCAGAATTGCTGGAAACTGATTTCAGAACGTACACGGGAGTAGCTCTTAAAGCATAGGAAAAGAGACAGAACTTGGAAAATAATGCACTTGGCAAAAAAGGGCATATGTGTTTTATCCAGAGCTCTCATACCTGAGGGGAGGAGATTCCCAGCAGGCTCCAACTGCCACCTGAGGGCTCACATTGCCAAGGCAACGTGAGCATGCCAGGCAGGAGTTACCTCACAGCAGAGGTCCCACCTCACAGAAGGGTGAGAAACCCAGCCAACATCAGACTCTCACCAGAGGGCCCACATCACCAAGGGGATGGGAACCAGGCAGGAGTGTCTTCACATCAGTGGGGCCACATCATCAAAAGCTGAGGTACTCAGCACATGTGTCCTCAAACCAGAGGACCCACATCACCAAGGACCTCGGAGTGAGGCAGGCAGGAGTAGCCTCACAACACTGGGCCCATAGAATAAAGAAGTGAGGAATCCAGCAGTTGGAACCTCCCAGCAGGCGGCCCAGAGCACCGAGGCCATGGGATCCAGGCCACAGTGAACTCACAGAAGAGGGCCCATGTCATGAAACTGAGCAACCCAGCCATTGGGACCTCAGAGCAGGAGGCCCACATCCCCATGGGGATGGAATTCTGGTAGGAGTGTCCTCGCACCACTGAGAACGTATCAGAAAATTTTGGGCGACCAGCAGTTAGGGCCTGACGCCAGAGGACCCTCATCACCAAGGGAAGGAGGCTCCCAGCAGGCTCCAACTGCCACCAGAGGGCTGACGTCGCCAAGGCGATGTGTGCCAACCAGGCACGAATGACCTCACAGCAGAGGGCCCACCTCAGAGAAGTGTGACGAACCCAGTCAGGATCAGACTCGCACCAGAGGGCCCACATCACCAAATGGATTGGAACCAGGCAGGAGTGTCCTCACATGAGTAGGGCCACATCATCTAAAGGTGAGGAACCCAGAACATGTGGCTTCAAACCATAGGACACCCATCACCAAGGGGCTGGGAGTGAGGCAGGCAGGAGGAGCCTCATAACAGAGGGCCCAAAAATAAGAAAGGTGAGGAATCCAGCAGTTGGAACCTCCCAGCAGGCGGCCCAGAGCACAGAGGCTAGAGGAACCAGGCCAGAGTGAACTAACACCAGACAGCCCACATCATGAAACTGTGAGCAACCCAGACATTGGGACCTCAGAGCAGAAGGCCCACATCCCCATGGTGATGGGAACATGACAGGAGTGTCCTGGCATCACTGGGCTCACATCAGAAAACGTGGGGTGCTCAGAAGTTAGGGCCTGACGCTAGAGGGCACTCATCACCGAGAGGAGGAGGCTCCCAGCAGGCTCCAGCTGCCACCAGAGGGCCAACGTCGCCAAGGTGATGTGTGCCAGCCTGGCAGGAGTGACCTCACAGCAGAGGGCCCACCTCACAGAAGGGTGAGGAACACAGCCAGGATCAGACTCTCACCAGAGGGCCCACATCACCAAGGGGATGGGAACCAGGCAGGAGTGTCCCCACACCAGTGGGACAACATCATCGAAAGGTGAGGATCCCAGCACATGTGTCCTCAAACCAGAGGAACCACATCACCAAGGGGTTCGGAATGAGGCTGGCAGGACTGGCCTCACAACACAGGGTCCATAGAATATAAAAGTTGAGGAATCCAGCAGTTGGAACCTCCCAGCAAGTGGCCCAGAGCACCGAGGCTATGGGATCCAGGCCGCAGTGAACTCACAGCAGAGGGCCCACATCATGAACCTGTGAGCAGCCCAGCTGTTGGGACCTCAGAACAGAAGGCCCACATCCCCATTGGGATGGGAACCTGGCAGGAGTGGCTTTGCACCACTTAGCACATATCAGAAAATGTTAGGAGCCCAGCAGTTAGGGCCTGACGCCAGGGGGCCCTCATAACTGAGGGGAGGAGACTCCCAGCAGGTTCCAACTGCCAACAGAGGGCCCACGTCTACAAGGTGGCATGCGCCAGCCAGGCAGTAGTGACCTCACAGCAGAGGGCCTATCTCACAGAAGGGTGAGGAACCGAGGCAGGATGAGACTCTCACCAGAGGGCCCACAACACCAAGGGGATGGGAACCAGTCAGGACTGTCCTCCCACCAGTGGGGCCACATCATCGAAAGGTGAGGAACCCAGCACATGTGGCCTCATATCAGAGGACATACATCACAAAGGGGATGGGAGTGAGGCAGGTAGGAGTAGCCTAAAAACAGAGGGCCCAAAGAATAAAAAAAGTGAGGAATCCAGCATTTGGAACCTCCCAGCAGGCGGCCGAGAGCACAGAAGCTATGGGATGCAGGCAGGAGTGAACTAACAGCAGAGAGCCCACATCATGAAACTGTGAGCAACCCAGGCATTGGGACCTCAGAGCAGAAAGCCCACATCCCCATGGGGATGGGAACCTGACAGGAGTGTCCTGGCATCACTGGGCTCACATCAGAAAACGTGGGGAGCCCAGCAGTTAGAGCCTGATGCTAGAGGGCCGTCATCACCGAGGGCAGGAGGCTCCCAGCAGGTTCCATGTGCCCACAGAGGGCCCACGTCGCCAAGGTGATGTGTGCAAGTCAGGCAGGATTGACCTCACAGCAGAGGGCCTACCTCACAGAAGAGTGAGGAACCCAGCCAGGATAAGACTGTCACCAGAAGGCCCACATCACCAAGGGGATGGGAACCAGGCAGGAGTGTCCTCACACCAGTGGGGCCACATCATTGAAAGTTGCCTAACCCAGCACATGTGGCCTCAAACCAGAAGACCCACATCACGAAGGGGTTGCGAGTGAGGCAGGCAGGAGGAGCATCACAACACAGGACCCATAGAATACAAAAGTTGAGGAATCGAGCAGTTGGAACCTCCCAGCAGGCAGCCAAGACCACAGAGGCTATGGGATCCAGGCCACAGTGAACTAACACCAGAGAGCCCACATCATGAAATTGTGATCAACCCAGCCGTTGGAACCTCAGAGCAGAAGGCCCACATCCCCATGGGGATGGGAACCTAAGAGGAGTGCTTGAGCAACACTGGGCTCACTAAGAAAAGTTGGGGAGCCCAGCAGTTAGGGCCTGACGTCAGAGGGCCCTCATCACAGAGCTGAGGAGGCTCCCAGCAGGGTCCAATTGCCACCAGAGGGCTCATGTCAACAAGGCGAGGTGAGCAACCCAGGCAAGAGTTACCTGATAGTAGAGGGCCCACCTCACAGATGGGTGAGGAACCCAGCCAGGATCAGACTCTCACCAGAGGGCCCACATCACAAAGGGGATGGGACCCAGTCAGGATTATCCTCACACCAGTGGGGCCTCATCATCTTAAGGTGAGGAACCCAGCACATGTGTCCTCAAACCAGAGGACCCACATCACCAAGGGCCTTGGAGTGAGGCAGGCAGGAGTAGCCTCACAACACAGGGCACATAATATAAAAAACGTGAGAATTCCAGCATTTAGACCTTCCAGCAGGCGGCCCAGAACACCGAGGCTATGGGATCCAGGCCACAGTGAACTCACAGCAGAGGGCCCACATCACAAAACTGTGAGCAACCCAGGAGTTGAGACCTCAGCGCAGAAGGCCCATATCGCCATGGGGATGGGAACCTGGCAAGAGTCTCCTCACTCACTTGGCACACATCAGAAAATGTGGGGAGCCCAGCAGTTATGGCCTAAGGCAAGAGGGCCCTCATCACCGAGGGGAGGAGGATCCCAGCACACTCCAACTGCCACCAGAGGGCCCACGTCGCCAAGGTGACCTGTGCCAGACAGGCATGATTGACCTCACAGCAGAGGGCCCACCTCACAGAAGGGTGAGGAACCCAGCCAGGATCAGACTCTCACCTGAGGGCCCACATCAGCAAGGGGATGGGAACCAGTCAGGACTGTCTTCCCTCCAGTGGGGTCACATCATCGAAAGGTGTGGAACCCAGCACATGTGGCCTCAAATCAGAGGACACATATCACAAAGGGAACGGGAGTGAGGCAGGCAGGAGTAGCCTAAAAACAGAGGGCCCAAAGAATAAGAAAGGTGAGGAATCCAGCAGTTGGAACCTCCCAGCAGGCGGTCCAGAGCACAGAAGCTATGGGATGCAGGCAGGAGTGAACTAACAGCAGAGAGCCCACATCATGAAACTGTGAGCAACCCAGGCTTTGGGACCTCAGAGCAGAAGGCCCACACCCCAATGGGGATGTGAACCTGGCTGGAGTGTCCTCGCACCACTGGGCACACATCACAAAATGTGGGGAGCCCAGCAGTTAGAGCCTGATGCTAGAGGGCCGTCATCACCGAGGAGAGGAGGCTCCCAGCAGGCTCCAAGTGCCACCAGAGGGCTCATGTCCACAAGGTGACGTGTGCCAGCCAGGCAGGAGTGACCTCACATCAGACGGCCCACCTCACAGATGGGTGAGGAACCCAGCCAGGATCAGACTCTCAACAGAGGGCCCACATCACCAAGGGGTTGTGAACCAGGCAGGAGTCTCCTAAGACCATTGGTCCCACATCATCGAAAGGTGAGGAACCCAGCACATGTGGCCTCAAACCAGACGACACACATCACGAAGGGGCTGGGAGTGAGGCAGGCAGGAGGATCCTCACAACAGAGGGCCCAAAAATTTAAAAAAGTGAGGAATCCAGCAGTTGGAACCTCCCAGCAGGCAGCCAAGAGCACAGAGGCTATGGGATCCAGGCTTCTGTGAACTAACACCAGAGAGCCCACATCATGAAAATGTGAACAACCCAGCCGTTGGGACCTCAGAGCAGAAGGCCCACATCCCCATGGAGATGGGATCCTAAGAGGAGTGCCAAAGCATCACTGGGCTCACTAAGAAAAGTTGGTGAGCCCAGCAGTCAGGGCCTGATGCAAGAGGGCCCTCATCACCGGGGGGAAGAGATTCCCAGCACGCTCCAACTGCCACCACACGGCTGACTTCACCAAGGCAATGTGTGCCAGCCATGCAGGAGTGACCTATCAGCAGAGGGTCTCCCTCACAGGTGGGTGAGGAACAAAGCCAGGAACAGACTCTCACCAGGGGGTCCACATAACCACGTGGATGAGAACCAAGCAGGAGTGTCCTCACACTAGTGGGGCCACATCATCGAAAGGTGAGGAACCCAGCAAAAGTGGCCACAAACCAGAGGACCCACATCACCAAGGGGTTGAGAGTGAGGTAGGTGTCTGGACGGGCATATTTAACACTCATTTCCCACCAGGAAGAGGAATTAACCAAAGGCTCAGCGTGCCCTGCCAGAAGCAGATTAGGGCCTGAAGCAGTCTTGCGGGTTTGCGGCCAGCTCACAAGAAAGCGAGTTGAAGAAAGGAGCTCAGGGGCCCTGTAATTCACAAACCTGCAGAGTTATAAATGACAGATAACGTCCAAAAATATATTGAAGTAAGGCTGCGAAGAGGACTTGAAAGCGGGGCAGAATTGCAGGAAACCGATTTCAGGAGGTAGACTGGATTTGCATTTAAAGCATAGGAAAAGAGGCAGAACATCGACAATGATGCACTTGGCAACAAAGGGCGTATGAGTTTGTTCCTGAATATATTCAGGAACAAACACATACGCCCTTTTTGGCAAACCAAGCAAGCTTGCAATGGAAATCCGAACTACTATGAAGTGTCACTTCCCCCCGGTCTAAAGGGCCATCTGAGAAAAGTGTAAAATCCAGAAAGGCAAGACAGGCCATGGGGAAAAAGGAGCCTTGTTATGCTGATGGGCGGGATGTACATTGCCAACAGCCACTCTGGAGAAGTGTATGGTGTTTCCTGATACATCTGAAAAACAAAGCAACAGAGTCTAGGGCATTTCCACTTATGGTCCTATAGCTTAGGGAAATTAAAATCAAAAAGACACAGCCACCCCAAAATTTACAACGGCTCTGTTTACAGGAGCCTCTTCTACAGTACAAGTTAAATATCCCAGAGAACAAATAATTGATAAAGAAGTTGCGGTACTTATGTACAACAGAATACCACTCAGCAATGAAATCTGTGTCACCAGGCCTGTACCAGCATAATGAGTGGATTGAGGCATGATGATTCTAAGTGAAATAAGTCACACAGAAAAAGAAACATCATAAGGTATCACTAATGCACGGAATGTAAACTTGGCTACACATGAACTGAATTACAAAACAGAACAGGGTCTCAAGTTTAGAAAACCAACTTATGCTTGCTTAAGGGGAAAGGTGAGTTGGGGTGCTGCATAAAACCAGAGTTTGAAATTAGCACAGATACCGTTCCATAAGCCAAATACGTAATAGACAAGACCTACCCCTCGCTCAACGAAATGGACTCAACAATGAGGTATCACCTCACACCTGTTAGAATGGGCATCATCTGAAAATCTACAAACAACAAATGCTGGAAAGGGTGTGGAGAAAAGGAAGCCTCTTCCACTATTGTTGGGAATATAAATTGATACAGTCACTATGGAGAACAATATGGAGTTTCTTAAGAAACTAATAATAGAATTACCATATGATACAGCGATCCCAGGACTGGACATATACCCAGACAAAACCATAAATCA
The DNA here is from genome assembly GCF_964270905.1 of Leucopleurus acutus. Lineage (NCBI taxonomy): Eukaryota > Metazoa > Chordata > Mammalia > Artiodactyla > Delphinidae > Leucopleurus > Leucopleurus acutus. The sequence goes on along the minus strand of NC_139142.1, from coordinate 118,715,224 downwards.
AAAAGAGACATTCACCGCAATGTTCATTGCATCACTATTTACAATATCGAGGTAATGGAAGCAACCTAAATGCCCACAGACAGACGAATGCATAAAGATGTGGTACATATATAAAATGGAATATTACTAAGCCATGAAAGGAATGAAATTGGGTCATTTGTAGAGACGTCGATGGATCTAGAGACTGTCATACAGAGTGAAGTAAGTCAGAAAGAGAAAAACAAATCTTGTATATTCATGCATATATGTGGAACCTAGAAAAACTGTACAGATTAACCATTTTGCAAGGCATAAATAGAGCAACAGATGTAGACAACAATCGTATGGACAACAAGGGGGGAAAGCTCTTGGAGGGGTGGTGGTGGGAGGAGTTGAGAGATTGGGATTGGCATGTAAACATTTATATGTATAAAATAGATAACCAATGAGAACCTGCTGTATAAAAATATAAAATAAAATTCAAAATTAAAAAGAAATAAAATTTAAAAAATAAAACAGAAAAAACAATTATTCCCTTCACATACATGTATTTATATGAATAAATTATTTCCATGCTTATATCTGTAAATACAAAAAAGAGGAATAAAATCTACCTTGAACCAAAAACGAAAAAGAGAAAAAAAAAACAGAACCCACCAGTTACTCAGAGGAAAACCGTATCAGGGCACTTGCTCCAGTTGTAAACAATTCTGAAGTTGGTCAGTGGTGGGGAATCGTCTCCCATTCAGCCAGCAGCCCCCACACAACAAGCGTCCTCATTGCAAAGCTGGGGCACCGTGCCGAGGCATCTGTGAGTAAACGTGAGCTGAACCCCAGGCCAGTTGCTGCTGAACTGTTCCCGCCCTTCCCAGGTAAAACACCTGAATATATACAAGGACTTGAAAGCCTAGAGGAAGGGCCATGGAGCCACACGAGTGACAGCATGCCAGCTGACTTGGTGCCTGCAGGCCAGCCAGGATGGTCCTGGCCCTGGGTGCTCTTCTGGAAGATTTCCATTTCCCTGCCTGAGATACCCGTCCTGTCCCTGCCCCCACTGCTTTTTTCCTTCCTCACCTCTGCCCAGGGAGAAATTCCAGCAGCAGGTATGGGTGACACATCCTCTTCTTTAGCAGGTGGCAGCCTGGCAACTGCTGCAGAAAGTCCAGCAGAGCCCCACTCACACTGGGCCACCCACAAAGCCGTGGCCTCTCACTCCCTCCCACCAGCCCAGCCCCGAGACTGCTGACAGGGCAGAGAAAATGGCGTCAGGCACAGCTGCAGGGGCTTTTGCTGCCTGGAGTGGTATTTATATTGATCTCAACCCAGGCACACCTGGGGAGGGCTGGCCGGCATGGTAAGGCTGCCCAGGTCAGCCAATCATCACCCCTCAGGGGCTCACAGTTGCAGAAAATGGAACTTGCTGAACCGGCCAGGTCCAAGGGACAGGTGTGGGCTCCTGAGAGTCAGGATAGACAAGGGGCTGCAGCTTTGGCTTGTTTTCTAATCATTTTATCTGGCCCATGAGTGGGAGACAACTTCAAGAAAACTCTCTCCTAATGAGAGGAACCCAGGAGTCAGGGAGAGGAGGGGTGGGTGGTGGTTGGAGACAGAGGCCTGGTGCCCTGGGTGCAGTGGAAGTCTCTGGAAGACCAGGTGGAGGGAGGCCACACAGAGTGATGCCCAGGGTCACAGACCTGTCGGAGCTGCTGTTTGTTAGTTCAAGTCCTGCTCTGAGGTGCTCTGTGTCAGCTCTGAGCGACAGGTGAGCTGGGGGTGCTCTTCAATGAGGGCTATGTGCACGGTTCCTGTGTGCCCAGCCCTGCCACGGTACCTGCAAGGGTAGCTCTGTATCCTGGGAGGGGCCTGACCATGAGAGCCCCGTGGGCTGGGTTGGGGGTGGGGTACCTGCCCAGGAGAGCTCCATATCCTGGGATTGGCCTGACCACGAGAGCCCCATGGGTTGCTGGGGACCTGGTAAAGGATGTCAGGACAGTCAGTGAAGCCACCGAGGATATACCTCCAGTTGCTCCTGATCCCTACACCCTGCTGGTCATTCTACCAACCACCAGGACATGGTATTCTGTATTAGTCTTCAATGATGCCTTCTTTTGTATTCCATTAGTCCCAGAGTCACAAGAAATTTTGGCTTGTGAGTGGCAGGACTCAACATACAACTAAAACAATACTTCCGGGCCGTCTTGCCCCAAGGGTTCAAAAATTCCCACACCATCTTTGGGGAAAGCTTAGCTAACGACCGAAAAGTTCTACCTCTGGAAAAGGAAACCCTCCTTCAATATGCAGACGACATTCTGATCGCCAGCCCTACTAAGGAGGCCTCTGAACTACCAAGCCAATAAAGGATAGAAGTTGTCCAAGAAAAAGCTCAAATATCACAGACTGCAGTGACCTGCCTGGGCTTCATTCTCACACAAGGTCAGAGAAGCCCATCCCAGGAAAGGGAAGAAACCATTTGCAGCCTTACCCCTTTCTAAAACTAGAAGACAGCTTAGGGGTTCCTGGGGAGGCCAGGGTTTGCTGCTTCTGGATCCCTAACTACAGTCTACTAGCTGGGCCTCTATATGAAACACTGAAAGGAAAAGATGATGATCCTTTTGAACAGAATCCAGAAGTGGCCTTTCAAGAATGGAAAGAGCAGTCAATTCAGACCCTTGCCCTGGAACTCCCTAATTGAGCTAAACCCTTTGACCTTTCCATTCCCGGTGAAAGGTGAATCGCCATTGGAGAATTAGTGCAAAAACTGGGACCACTTGAAATGGAACAACGCAAGAATGCCATCCAGGTAGGATAAACTACAGTCACCAAGGGGCTTGGCCCACTGCCACATCTGGCCAAGATACTGGCGGTATCTAAAAACCTGGAAATCAGCAGCCCAAAAGGCCACCTCCCTCCTAAGGGAAAAGGACCCCACGTGGTGATCCTAATCACCAACCATGCCCTGAAGTTGCAGGGTTCGCTCCGTGGGCACACCGACCTCGAGTGAGGAGGCCCTCCAACTCCAACATCCAGAGAGATAACCGGGGGCAACAGGGCACCATGACGACTCGTGTGAACATCACTTGACCTGGAGTTTCTCTCATAAAACAACAATAGTGTGTCCCGAAGGAGTAGACTACTGCTTGCAGGACTTCCTGCACCCGGAGGGGAGCTAATAATCTTGGCGGGGGAACCGTATATCACACCGTCACCATAGAAAAGCCTACAGACACCGTGATGATGGTGGCCAATAAGACCGGCTGGACTCCTGTTTACTTCAAAAGGCTGTTGACTCAGTGGCCATCATGGTCCTTGATCACCACTGACCCTGGACTGTCTGGGAGTTGAGCGGGCAGGGCTCTGACACCTGGTGCTGTTTTTACGTTAATTCAGGGGCCTAATTGAAGAAAGAGCAGACTACTGGTCAGAGCATCTAGGCTGGCAGAAACGGTCAGCCTAAGGTGGCCGAACAAATGTGGGGTGGGGTGAAACCGGCCCCCACAGCGTCTCTGCACATCTCTTTCCTGGACCCTTAAAGGTCATTAGAATCTATAACACTTCCAATGCTGGTGCTCAGGCGGACGAGCAGGGAGGCAGGGGTCCTGGGGCCAATCAACGTCACCTGGAGGCTGCTGGGGAGAAGTTCTGACCCTCGTCCCCTGGTATGAGGGCTCCCAACTCAGCACTCAGCAGTTACAGAAGAAGGGTCTGCACCCTCAGCACTCCAAGAATGAGGAACGGGACAAAAGGCAGAGGAGGGGTTTGTCCCCAGCAAAGCCCATTAAAAATCCCTGGGAGATAAAAATAGAATGTGGGCAATAAAGTCAAGTCTGACCTTTTTTATCCTTTGTGCTTTGTCTAATTTCACGTGCTCCTAGGGTCCCACATGCAGAGGTTCCACACCCGGCACTTCAGACCAGATTTCCTGGTGCAGAATGGCTGGGTCGACACCTCAGCTCCTGGGGCCCAGTGCAGACTCCGAGATATAGAGCCTGAGCTGCAGCCAACCCGGCCCTTGAGAGCTCCGCCCCCTCCCTCCCACTGACTCTGACAGGATCTCTACACAGCAGCCCAGCCCACAGCCCACGGGGTAGTGCATGCTCTCACCTCTCCATTCTCTGATGAAAATATAAAGTTTCCTTTGCTTGGGAACCAAACTCAGTCTCGATCTGTTGGCCCCAATGACACTGGGCAGGGGGACCCTTGTTGGGGTCCACTCTGGAGGATCAGTAACAGAAATTGAGACTATTGTAACTTCAGTGAACAGATGTGTGAGCCAAACTGTAGTTAACATAGAACAGTTTATAAGGCTCGGGTAAAATAAGATGTTTCTAACACTTCCATTTGATATTTCCATCACTTTATTATAAGCAAGTTCAGTGAAAAGGTTTGTCTTATTTGTCAGGTCAATATTAGAGAAATGAAGTGATTTCTTTCCAAGGATGTACATCTAATAATCTTGGTTAAAGCTTCAATCTTGTTTTAAATGCTTTTCCATTGAAAATGATACCTCTCTTTCAGCTCCCCCATTTCTGAGAAGTATAAAATCTTATAATTTATTATTACCAAAGGGGAAAGGTGGGAGGAGGGATAAATTAACAGTTTGGAATTAACACATACACACTGCTATGTATAAAATAGATCATCAACAAGGAACTACTGTATAGCACAGGGAACTACACTCAATATTGTGCAATAACCTATAAGGGGAAATAATCGGAAAAAGAATAGATATTTTTATTGACATCATCTATCAATGACAGTTAAAGTGTAACCTAAGGGAAGCCGGTGGTGAGTGCTTCTGACCCTGAAGACTTCAGTCATCTAAAGTTTGGACTCTGCCTACTTCCCAAGGCCCTTAATGAACATATGTGTAGCCGTAGCTTAAAAAACTCCCCAGTTTGGGTTTCGGGGAGACACTGATTTTGAAAAAGCCCTGGTGTTCTCCTTACATGAATGGGACTCTTCCTACTGCTAAAACATGTCTGTCACATCCAGAGGATGGTATACCGTCTGATCGGGAAGAGTTTGGAAAAGGCATCTCATCTCCTCATCTCCTGGTGCTCGGGTTCACCCCTCCAGCGTCTTTACTAACAGTCTCCCCACTTGGAGATGTCAACACTGTCAACATCCTGTTGCGTACAGTTTGGAATTTGTCCAGAGGATGAAGCGGAAGGATGAGGAACAATGAGAGACAAGTCCTAGGTGTTCAGACAGGCACATGTCACTCTAATTTCCAATCAGGAAGATGAATTGACCAAAGGCTAGGGTTGCCCATGGAAACAGTATAGGGCTTGAGGAAATCCCACTGCTTTGTGGCCAGTTCCCATAAACACAAGTTGAACAATGGAACTCAGGGGCAGTAAAATTCACGAAACTGCAGAGTTGAAAATATCTATCACTGAAAAATGTCTTGAGGAAAGTCAGAGAAAAGGATTGGCAAGCAAGGGAGAATGGCAGGAAAGGGATTTGAGGAGGTAGAAAGGATTCGCCATTAAGCACAAGAAAAGGGGCTGAACATTTCCGACATTGCAGTTGGCCAAAAAGGCTGTATGCGTTTTTTTCTGTATATATTCAAGAAAAGGGCATACACTTTTTTAGCCAACCAAACAGGTGGGCACTGGAAATCAATACTACAAAAGATATCACTTCGCATCAGTCAGAAGAGCCATCCTCATAAAGTGTAAACGCCAGAAATGCAGGACAGGGCAAGGAGAAGAGGGAGCCCTGTGAGGCTTATAGTGGAAATGTATATTGCCAACGGCCATTCTGGAGAAGTGTATTGTGTTTACTAAAGCATCTAAAAAATGAGCTACAGAGCATAGGGCACTTGCACTCATGGGCGTATATCTTGGGAAAAACAAAAATCGAGAGGACACAGGCACCCCAATGTTTACTGCCTCTCTGTTTAAAAGATCCTCGACTAGGATATAACTTAAATGTCTCTGGAGGGAAAAAATGGATAGAGATGTGGTACTTATGTAGAGTGGAATATTACTCAGCCTGGAAATCAATGAAATATGGCCAGTTGTAACAACTCCGGAGGAGTTACGTATGATCATTCTAAGTGACATAATTCAAAAAGAAAAAGACACATATCATAAGATATCACTTAAAGGTGGAATCCAAAATGGCTACACATGAGATAAATTACAAAACAAAAACATAGTCAAATATGTAGAAAACACGCGTAAGGCTGCTAAACGGGAAAGGTGGGGAGGGGTGAGGCATCATCCAGGAGGTTGAAATTAGCAAAGATACCATTCCAAATACCAAACTGATAATCAACAAGGCCTACACGGTAGCTAAAAGAACTGCACTCAGCACACTCAAGTCACCGGAAAAGAATATCTATGACTGGTAAGAATCTGAAAAAGAATTTATTGATGTCTCTCTGTACGTGAATCAAGTGGATGTACAGCAGCAAGAAACAGAGCTTTGAAAATCAGCTGTAACCAATATAGTAATAAATTGAAAAAAATAAACGACAGAGAGACAGAGAAAACCTCTTACAACTTTTCCTCAGGGACGGTGATGCAACATGGATTGAACACATCTAGACCCACAGCAGGATGAGACATAAGGCTGGAAACTGTTCGCGCTAAGAGAAATGTGAGGTTGGGTGAGGAAATGCACACCCTTTAAAGTAATACTACCTGGTACCCATTCAATGGGTCCCAAATCTGCAGGTTCAAGGAATCTTCCTACAGCTAAAACATGCATGGAAAACCCAGAGGACTGTACACCATGTGATCGGGAGATGTGTCTAAAATGCACCTCATTTATCCTCTCCTGGTGCTCCTGTTCATCATTCCAGCCACGTTACTTAGAATCTCCCCACTTAGAGAATCAGCACATTTAAACTTCTGTTTCACACATTTTGCAAATTGTGAGGAGGATGAACGGGAAGAGGGGGAAACAATGAGAGAATAGTTGTAGGGGTTTGGACGGGCACATGTCACTCTAATTTCCCATTAAGAATAAGAATTAAAAAAAGGCTCAGCCCGCCTCGCCGGAGCCAAAATAGGGCCTGAAGCAATCCTGCGGTTTTGAGGCCAGCTCACAAAAGAGCAACTTAAAAAATGGAGCTCAGGGTCACTGCAATTCACAAACCTGCAGAGTTATAAATGAAAACTAACGTCCAAAAATATGTTGAGGTAAGGCAAAGAAGAGGATCTGAATGCAAGACAGAATTGCAAGAAACAGATTTCAAGAGATAGATTGGACTCGCCTTTAAAGCACATGAAAAGCGGCAGAATTTCGACAATGATGCAGTTGGCCCAAAAGGGAGTATGCGTTATTTCCTGAATATATCCAGGAAAAAACGCATACGCACTTTATGGGCAACCAAGCAAGCAAGCAATGCAAATGTGCACAACAAAGAAGTCTCATTTCCCACCGGTCAAAAGGGCCATCCGAAAAAATTGTAAAAACCAGAAATGCAGGACAGGCCATGGAGAACAGGGAGCCTTTATACGCTGATGGACAGTGTGTGAACTGCCGAGAGCCACTCTGGAGAAGTGTATGGTGGTTCCTAAATCATCTAAAAAACAGAGCGACAGAGCATAGGGCACTTCCAATCACGGGAGTATATCTAGGGAAGTCTAAAAATCAACAAGACACAAGCACACCACAGTTTAGGGCTACTCTGTTTACAAGAACCTCAACTTCAGTACACCTTAAATATCCCAGGAAAGAGAACAATGGATAAAGAAAATGTGGTACTTATGTACAATGGAATATCTCTTCACCATGAAATCAATGTAATAAGGCTAGTAGAAGGATAAAGAGTGGATTGAGGTCCGATAATACTACTTGAAATAAGTCAAACAGAAAAAGAAACATATCATAAGATATCACTTATAGAGGGAGGATAAATATGGCTGCACAAAAAATGAATTACAAAACAGAACAGTGTCTCACATTTAGAAAACACACTTATGTCAGCTTAAGGGGAAAGGAGAGGTGGGGTGATGCATAAAACCAGAGTTTGAAATTAGCACAGATACCGTTCAATAAACCAAATAGGTATCAGACAAGATCTACACCTCGCTCAATGAACTGGCCTCAACACACCCTATACACCGCAGAGAAATATATCTGAGTAATAAGAATCTTAAAACCCATGTATTGATATATCTCCATAAGGGAATCAAGTGTGCGCAGAGCGGCACAAACACAGCAGTGAAAATGAGCTAAACCCCATTATAGAAATAAATTTTAAAACCAAAACGCAGAAACAATGAAAGAGAGAAAAATTCTTACAAAATTCGCTCAGGGGCTGTGATGCAACCTGGAATGACCACATATAAACCCACAGCTGGATAAGACATAAGGCTGGACACTTGGGGCTGAAAGGATTGGAGAGCTTTGGTGAGCAACTGCCGAAAGTTTAATGCAATACTTCATGCTACTTATTCCAAGGGTCCCAACACTCCAAGTTGAAGGGAATCTTCCTACAGCTAAACCATGCATGGGAAATCCAGCGGATGGTATACCATATGATCGGGAAAGGTTTCTAAAATGCACCTCATTTTCCTCTCCTGGGGCTCCGGATCAACATTCCAGCCACTTTACTAACAACATCTCCACATGGAGAGTCAATGCCTTTAAGTTCCGGTATCGCACAGTCTGCAGTTAGTGCGGAGGATGAATGGGAATAGGGGGAACCAGTGAGAAAATAGCTGTAGCGGTATCAATGGGCACATGTCACTCTAATTTCACATCAGGAAGAAGAATTAACCAAAGGCAGAGCAAGGCACCCCAGAAGAAGAATAGGGCCTGAAGAAATCCTGTGGATATGAGGCAAGATCACAAAAATAAGAGCTGAAAAATGGAGCTAAGGGCCACTGCAATTCAAAAACCTGCAGAGTTATAAAGGACAACTATTCTCCAAAAGTATATTGAGGTAAGGCTATGAAGAGGCACTGAGAGCAAGGCAGAACTGCAGGAAACCGATTTCAGGAGGTAGACAGGAATTGCACTGAAAACATATGAAAACACTCAGAAGGTCGACAATGATGCACTTGGCCAAAAAGGGCGTATGCGTTTCTTCCTGAATATATTCAGGAAGAAACGCATACGCCCTTTCTGGCCAACCAAGCAAGCTCTCAAAGGAAATCTGCACTACAATGAAGTCTCACTTCACCCCGGTCAAAGGGCCATCTGAAAAAAGTGTAAAATCCAGAAAGGCAGGACAGGCCATGGAGAACTGGGAGCCTTCTTATGCTGATGGGCGGGATGTAAATTGCCAGCAGCCACTCTGGAGAAGTGTATGGTGTTTCCTGAAACATCTAAAAAACAAAGCAACAGAGCCTAGGGCACTTGCACTTATGGTCCTATAGCTTAGGGAAATTAAAATCAAAAAGACACAGCCACCCCAAAGTTTGGGACGGCTCTGTTTACAAGAACCTCGTTTATGGTACAAGTTCAATATCACAGAAAGCGAAAAATGGATAAAGAAGTTGTGGTACTTACGTACAATGCAATATCACTCAGCAATGAAATCTATGTCATCAGGCCCGTAGCAGCATAATGAGTGGATTCAGGTACGATGATTCTAAGTGAAATAAGTCACACAGAAAAAGAAACATCATAAGATATCACCAATACACGGAATGTAAACTTGGCTACAAAGGAACTGAATTACAAAACAGAACAGGGTCTCAAATGTAGAAAACCAACTTATGCTTGCTTAAGGGGAAAGGTGAGTTGGGGTGCTGCATGAAACCAGAGATTGAAATTAGCACAGATACCGTTCCATAAGCCAAATATGTAATAGACAAGAGCTACTCCTTGCTCAACGAAGTGGACTCAACACCCCATATTAAACGCCTAAGAATATACCTGACTAGAAATAATCTTAAAACCTACGGATTTATTTGTCTCTGAAAGAGAATCAAGCGTGTGTACAGCGGCATAAACGCAGCAGTGATAGGATTGGTGAGGTTCGGTGAGCAAATGCAGACCCTTTGAAGTCATATTGCATGGTACCCATTCCATGGGTCTCAACTCTCCAGGTTTAAGGGATTCTTCCTTCAGCTAAAACATGCATGTGGAACCCAGAGTATGATCCACCGTGTGATCGGGAAACGTGTTCAAATGTGTCTCAGTTTTCGTCCCGTGGAACTCGGGTGCAACATTCCAGACGCTTTACTAACACTCTCCCCACTTGGAGAGTCAGTGCCTTTAACCTCCTGTTTGGCCCAGTTTGCAATTTCTGCGGAAAATGTACAGGAATAGGGAGAACCAATGAGAGACTAGCTGGGGGTGTCTGGACGGGCAAATTTAACTCTCATTTCCCACCAGGAAGAGGAATTAACCAAAGGCTCAGTGTGCCGTGCCGGAACCACACTAGGGCCTGAAGCAATCCTGTGGTGTTGCGGCCAGCTCACAAGAAAGCGAGTTGAAGAAAGGAGCTCAGGGGCACTGTAATTCACAAACCTGCAGAGTTATAAATGACAGCTATCGTCCAAAAATATATTGAAGTAAGGCTGCCAAGAGGACTTGAAAGCGGGGCAGAATTGCAGGAAACCGATTTCAGGAGGTAGACGGGAATTGCATGTAAAGCATAGGAAAAGAGGCAGAACGTCCACAATGATGCACTTGGCCAAAAAGGGCGTATGCGTTTTTTCCTGAATATATTCAGGAAAAAACGCATACGCCCTTTTTGGCCAACCAAGCAAGCTTGCAAAGGAAATCTGCACTACAATGAAGTCTCACTGCCCCCCGGTCAAAAGGGCCATCTGAAAAAAGTGTAAAATCCAGAAAGGCAGGACAGGCCATGGAGAACTGGGAGCTTTGTTATGCTGATGGGTGGGATGTAAATTGCCAACAGCCACTCTGGAGAAGTGTATGGTGTTTCCTGAAACATCTAAAAAACAAAGCAACAGAGCCTAGGGCACTTCCACTTATGGTCCTATAGCTTAGGGAAATTAAAATCAAAAAGACACAGCCACCCCAAAGTTTGGGACGGCTCTGTTTACAAGAACCTCGTTTACGGTACAAGTTCAATATCACAGAAAGCGAAAAATGGATAAAGAAGTTGTGGTACTTACGTAGAATGCAATATCACTCAGCAATGAAATCTATGTCATCAGGCCTGTCGCAGCATAATGAGTGGATTCAGGTACGATGATTCTAAGTGAAATAAGTCACACAGAAAAAGAAACATCATAAGATATCACTACTACACGGAATGTAAACTTGGCTACACAGGAACTGAATTACAAAACAGAACAGGGTCTCAAATGTAGAAAACCAACTTATGCTTGCTTAAGGGGAAAGGTGAGTTGGGGTGCTGCATGAAACCAGAGATTGAAATTAGCACAGATACCGTGCCATAAGCCAAAAATGTAATAGACAAGAGCTACTCCTTGCTAAACGAAGTGTACTCAACACCCCATATTAAACGCCTAAGAATACACATGACTAGTAAGAATCTTAAAACCTGTGGATTTATATGTCTCCGAAAGAGAATCAAGCGTGTGTACGGCGGCATAAACGCAGCAGTGATAGGATTGGTGAGGTTCGGTGAGCAAATGCAGACCCTTTGAAGTCATATTGCATGGTACCCATTCCATGGGTCTCAACTCTCCAGGTTTAAGGGATTCTTCCTTCAGCTAAAACATGCATGTGGAACCCAGAGTATGATCCACCGTGTGATCGGGAAACATGTTCCAATGTGTCTCAGTTTTCGTCCCCTGGTACTCGGGTGCAACATTCAAGACGCTTTACTAACACTCTCCCCACTTGGAGAGTCAGTGCCTTTAAACTCCTGTTTGGCCCAGTTTGCAATTTCTGCGGAAAATGTACAGGAATAGGGAGAACCAATGAGAGACTAGCTGGAGGTGTCTGGACGGGCAAATTTAACTCTCATTTCCCACCAGGAAGAGGAATTAATCAAAGGTTCAGCATGCCGTGCCGGAACAACACTAGGGCCTGAAGAAATCCTGCGGTGTTGCGGCCAGCTCACAAGAAAGCGAGTTGAAGAAAGGAGCTAAGGGGCACTGTAATTCACAAACCTGCAGAGTTATAAATGACAGCTATCGTCCAAAAATATATTGAAGTAAGGCTGCCAAGAGGACTTGAAAGCGGGGCAGAATTGCAGGAAACCGATTTCAGGAGGTAGACGGGAATTGCATGTAAAGCATAGGAAAAGAGGCAGAACGTCCACAATGATGCACTTGGCCAAAAAGGGCGTATGCGTTTTTTCCTGAATATATTCAGGAAAAAACGCATACGCCCTTTTTGGCCAACCAAGCAAGCTTGCAAAGGAAATCTGCACTACAATGAAGTCTCACTGCCCCCCAGTCAAAAGGGCCATCTGAAAAAAGTGTAAAATCCAGAAAGGCAAGACAGGACATGGAGAATTGGGAGCCTTGTTATGCTGATGGGCGGGATGTAAATTGCCAACAGCCACTCTGGAGAAGTGTATGCTGTTTCCTGAAACATCTAAAAAACAAAGCAACAGAGCCTAGGGCACTTCCACTTATGGTCCTATAGCTTAGGGAAATTAAAATCAAAAAGACACAGCCACCCCAAAGTTAGGGACGGCTCTGTTTACAAGAACCTTGTTTACGGTACAAGTTCAATATCACAGAAAGCGAAAAATGGATAAAGAAGTTGTGGTACTTACGTACAATGCAATATCACTCAGCAATGAAATCTATGTAATCAGGCCCGTAACAGCATAATGAGTGTATTAAGGTACGATGATTGTAAGTGAAATAAGTCACACAGAAAAAGAAACATCATAAGATATCACTACTACACGTAATGTAAACTTGGCTACACAGGAACTGAATTACAAAACAGAACAGGGTCTCAAATGTAGAAAACCAACTTATGCTTGCTTAAGGGGAAAGGTGAGTTGGGGTGCTGCATGAAACCAGAGATTGAAATTAGCACAGATACCGTTCCATAAGCCAAATATGTAATAGACAAGAGCTACTCCTTGCTCAACGAAGTGGACTCAACACCCCATATTAAACGCCTAAGAATATACCTGACTAGTAAGAATATTAAAACCTACCGATTTATATGTCTCCGAAAGAGAATCAAGCGTGTGTACGGCGGCATAAACGCAGCAGTGATAGGATTGGTGAAGTTCGGTGAGCAAATGCAGACCCTTTGAAGTCATATTGCATGGTACCCATTCCATGGGTCTCAACTCTCCAGGTTTAAGGGATTCTTCCTTCAGCTAAAACATGCATGTGGAACCCAGAGTATGATCCACCGTGTGATCGGGAAACGTGTTCAAATGTGTCTCAGTTTTCGTCCCGTGGAACTCGGGTGCAACATTCCAGATGCTTTACTAACACTCTCCCCACTTGGAGAGTCAGTGCCTTTAACCTCCTGTTTGGCCCAGTTTGCAATTTCTGTGGAAAATGAACAGGAATAGGTAGAACCAAAGAGAGACTAGCTGGAGGTGTCTGGACGGGCAAATTTAACTCTCATTTCCCACGAGGAAGAGGAATTAACCAAAGGCTCAGCGTGCCGTGCCGGAACCACACTAGGGCCTGAAGTAATCCTGCGGTGTTGCGGCCAGCTCACAAGAAAGCGAGTTGAAGAAAGGAGCTCAGGGGCACTGTAATTCCCAAACCTGCAGAGTTATAAATGACAGCTATCGTCCAAAAATATATTGAAGTAAGGCTGCCAAGAGGACTTGAAAGCGGGGCAGAATTGTAGGAAATCGATTTCAGGAGGTACACTGGAATTGCATGTAAAGCATAGAAAAGAGGCAGAACGTCCACAATGATGCACTTGGCCAAAAAGGGCGTATGCGTTTTTTCCTGAATATATTCAGGAAAAAACGCATACGCCCTTTTTGGCCAACCAAGCAAGCTTGCAAAGGATATCTGAACTACAATGAAGTCTCACTGCCCCCCGGTCAAAAGGGCCATCTGAAAAAAGTGTAAAATCCAGAAAGGCAGGACAGGCCATGGAGAACTGGGAGCCTTGTTATGCTGATGGGTGGGATGTAAATTGCCAACAGCCACTCTGAAGAAGTGTATGGTGTTTCCTGAAACATCTAAAAAACTAAGCAACAGAGCCTAGGGCACTTCCACTTATGGTCCTATAGCTTAGGGAAATTAAAATCAAAAAGACACGGTCACCCCAAAGTTTGGGACGGCTCTGCTTACAAGAACCTCGTTTACGGTACAAGTTCAATATCACAGAAAGCGAAAAATGGATAAAGAAGTTGTGGTACTTACGTACAATGCAATATCACTCAGCAATGAAATCTATGTCATCAGGCCCGTAGCAGCATAATGAGTGGATTCAGGTACGATGATTGTAAGTGAAATAAGTCACACAGAAAAAGAAACATCATAAGATATCACTACTACACGGAATGTAAACTTGGCTACACAGGAACTGAATTACAAAACAGAACAGGGTCTCAAATGTAGAAAACCAACTTACGCTAGCTTAAGGGGAAAGGTGAGTTGGGGTGCTGCATGAAACCAGAGATTGAAATTAGCACAGATACCGTGCCATAAGCCAAAAATGTAATAGACAAGAGCTACTCCTTGCTAAACGAAGTGTACTCAACACCCCATATTAAACGCCTAAGAATACACCTGACTAGTAAGAATCTTAAAACCTGTGGATTTATATGTCTCCGAAAGAGAATCAAGCGTGTGTACGGCGGCATAAACGCAGCAGTGATAGGATTGGTGAGGTTCGGTGAGCAAATGCAGACCCTTTGAAGTCATATTGCATGGTACCCATTCCATGGGTCTCAACTCTCCTGGTTTAAGGGATTCTTCCTTCAGCTAAAACATGCATGTGGAACCCAGAGTATGATCCACCGTGTGATCGGGAAACGTGTTCCAATGTGTCTCAGTTTTCGTCCCCTGGTACTCGGGTGCAACATTCAAGACGCTTTACTAACACTCTCCCCACTTGGAGAGTCAGTGCCTTTAAACTCCTGTTTGGCCCAGTTTGCAATTTCTGCGGAAAATGTACAGGAATAGGGAGAACCAATGAGAGACTAGCTGGAGGTGTCTGGACGGGCAAATTTAACTCTCATTTCCCACCAGGAAGAGGAATTAATCAAAGGTTCAGCATGCCGTGCCGGAACCACACTAGGGCCTGAAGCAATCCTGCGGTGTTGCGGCCAGCTCACAAGAAAGCGAGTTGAAGAAAGGAGCTAAGGGGCACTGTAATTCACAAACCTGCAGAGTTATAAATGACAGCTATCGTCCAAAAATATATTGAAGTAAGGCTGCCAAGAGGACTTGAAAGCGGGGCAGAATTGCAGGAAACCGATTTCAGGAGGTAGACGGGAATTGCATGTAAAGCATAGGAAAAGAGGCAGAACGTCCACAATGATGCACTTGTCCAAAAAGGGCGTATGCGTTTTTTCCTGAATATATTCAGGAAAAAACGCATACGCCCTTTTTGGCCAACCAAGCAAGCTTGCAAAGGAAATCTGCACTACAATGAAGTCTCACTGCCCCCCGGTCAAAAGGGCCATCTGAAAAAAGTGTAAAATCCAGAAAGGCAAGACAGGACATGGAGAATTGGGAGCCTTGTTATGCTGATGGGCGGGATGTAAATTGCCAACAGCCACTCTGGAGAAGTGTATGCTGTTTCCTGAAACATCTAAAAAACAAAGCAACAGAGCCTAGGGCACTTCCACTTATGGTCCTATAGCTTAGGGAAATTAAAATCAAAAAGACACAGCCACCCCAAAGTTTGGGACGGCTCTGTTTACAAGAACCTTGTTTACGGTACAAGTTCAATATCACAGAAAGCGAAAAATGGATAAAGAAGTTGTGGTACTTACGTACAATGCAATATCACTCAGCAATGAAATCTATGTCATCAGGCCTGTCGCAGCATAATGAGTGGATTCAGGTACGATGATTCTAAGTGAAATAAGTCACACAGAAAAAGAAACATCATAAGATATCACTACTACACGGAATGTAAACTTGGCTACACAGGAACTGAATTACAAAACAGAACAGGGTCTCAAATGTAGAAAACCAACTTATGCTTGCTTAAGGGGAAAGGTGAGTTGGGGTGCTGCATGAAACCAGAGATTGAAATTAGCACAGATACCGTGCCATAAGCCAAAAATGTAATAGACAAGAGCTACTCCTTGCTAAACGAAGTGTACTCAACACCCCATATTAAACGCCTAAGAATACACATGACTAGTAAGAATCTTAAAACCTGTGGATTTATATGTCTACGAAAGAGAATCAAGCGTGTGTACGGCGGCATAAACGCAGCAGTGATAGGATTGGTGAGGTTCGGTGAGCAAATGCAGACCCTTTGAAGTCATATTGCATGGTACCCATTCCATGGGTCTCAACTCTCCTGGTTTAAGGGATTCTTCCTTCAGCTAAAACATGCATGTGGAACCCAGAGTATGATCCACCGTGTGATCGGGAAACGTGTTCCAATGTGTCTCAGTTTTCGTCCCCTGGTACTCGGGTGCAACATTCAAGACGCTTTACTAACACTCTCCCCACTTGGAGAGTCAGTGCCTTTAAACTCCTGTTTGGCCCAGTTTGCAATTTCTGCCGAAAATGTACAGGAATAGGGAGAACCAATGAGAGACTAGCTGGAGGTGTCTGGACGGGCAAATTTAACTCTCATTTCCCACCAGGAAGAGGAATTAATCAAAGGTTCAGCATGCCGTGCCGGAACCACACTAGGGCCTGAAGCAATCCTGCGGTGTTGCGGCCAGCTCACAAGAAAGCGAGTTGAAGAAAGGAGCTAAGGGGCACTGTAATTCACAAACCTGCAGAGTTATAAATGACAGCTATCGTCCAAAAATATATTGAAGTAAGGCTGCCAAGAGGACTTGAAAGCGGGGCAGAATTGCAGGAAACCGATTTCAGGAGGTAGACGGGAATTGCATGTAAAGCATAGGAAAAGAGGCAGAACGTCCACAATGATGCACTTGTCCAAAAAGGGCGTATGCGTTTTTTCCTGAATATATTCAGGAAAAAACGCATACGCCCTTTTTGGCCAACCAAGCAAGCTTGCAAAGGAAATCTGCACTACAATGAAGTCTCACTGCCCCCCGGTCAAAAGGGCCATCTGAAAAAAGTGTAAAATCCAGAAAGGCAGGACAGGCCATGGAGAACTGGGAGCCTTGTTATGCTGGTGGGCGGGATGTAAATTGCCAACAGCCACTCTGGAGAAGTGTATGGTGTTTCCAGAAACATCTAAAAAACAAAGCAACAGAGCCTAGGGCACTTCCACTTATGGTCCTATAGCTTAGGGAAATTAAAATCAAAAAGACACAGCCACCCCAAAGTTTGGGCTGGCTCTGTTTACAAGAACCTCGTTTACGGTACAAGATCAATATCACAGAAAGCGAAAAATGGATAAAGAAGTTGTGGTACTTACGTACAATGCAATATCACTCAGCAATGAAATCTATGTCATCAGGCCCATAGCAGCATAATGAGTGGATTAGGTACGATGATTCTAAGTGAAATAAGTCACACAGAAAAAGAAACATCATAAGGTATCACTACTACACGGCATGTAAACTTGGCTACACAGGAACTGAATTACAAAACAGAACAGGGTCTCAAATGTAGAAAACCAACTTACGCTAGCTTAAGGGGAAAGGTGAGTTGGGGTGCTGCATGAAACCAGAGATTGAAATTAGCACAGATACCGTGCCATAAGCCAAATATATAATAGACAAGAGCTACTCCTTGCTCAACGAAGTGGACTCAACACCCCATATTAAACGCCTAAGAATATACCTGACTAGAAATAATCTTAAAACCTACGGATTTATATGTCTCCGAAAGACAATCAAGCGTGTGTACAGCGGCATAAACGCAGCAGCGATAGGATTGGTGAGGTTTGGTGAGCAAATGCAGACACTTTGAAGTCATATTGTATGGTATCCATTCCATGGGTCTCAACTCTCCATGTTTAAGGGATTCTTCCTTCAGCTAAAACATGCATGTGGAACCCAGAGTATGATCCACCGTGTGATTGGGAAACGTGTTCAAATGTGTCTCAGTTTTCGTCCCCTGGTACTCGGGTGCAACATTCAAGACGCTTTACTAACACTCTCCCCACTTGGAGAGTCAGTGCCTTTAACCTCCTTTTTGGCCCAATTTGCAATTTCTGCGGAAAATGTACAGGAATAGGGAGAACCAATGAGAGACTAGCTGGAGGTGTCTGGACGGGCAAATTTAACTCTCATTTCCCACCAGGAAGAGGAATTAACCAAAGGTTCAGCGTGCCATTCCGGAACCACACTAGGGCCTGAAGCAATCCTGCGGTGTTGTGGCCAGCTCACAAGAAAGCGAGTTGAAGAAAGGAGCTCAGGGGCACTGTAATTCACAAACCTGCAGAGTTATAAATGACAGCTATCGTCCAAAAATATATTGAAGTAAGGCTGCCAAGAGGACTTGAAAGCGGGGCAGAATTGCAGGAAACCGATTTCAGGAGGTAGACGGGAATTGCATGTAAAGCATAGGAAAAGAGGCAGAACGTCCACAATGATGCACTTGGCCAAAAAGGGCGTATGCGTTTTTTCCTGAATATATTCAGGAAAAAACGCATACGCCCTTTTTGGCCAACCAAGCAAGCTTGCAAAGGAAATCTGCACTACAATGAAGTCTCACTGTTCCCCGGTCAAAAGGCTATCTGAAAAAAGTGTAAAATCCAGAAAGGCAGGACAGGCCATGGAGAACTGGGAGCCTTGTTATTCTGATGGGTGGGATGTAAATTGCCAACAGCCACTCTGCAGAAGTGTATGGTGTTTCCTGAAACATCCAAAAAACAAAGCAACAGAGCCTAGGGCACTTCCACTTATGGTCCTATAGATTAGGGAAATTAAAATCAAAAAGACACAGCCACCCCGAAGTTTGGGACGGCTCTGTTTAAAGAACCTCATTTACGGTACAAGTTCAATATCACAGAAAGCGAAAAATGGATAAAGAAGTTGTGGTACTTACGTACAATGCAATATCACTCAGCAATGAAATCTATGTCATCAGGCCCATAGCAGCATAATGAGTGGATTCAGGTACGATGATTCTAAGTGAAATAAGTCACACAGAAAAAGAAACATCATAAGATATCACTACTACACGTAATGTAAACTTGGCTACACAGGAACTAAATTACTAAACACAACAGAGTGTCAAATGTAGAAAACCATTTTATGCTTGCTTAAGGGGAAAGGTGAGTTGGGGTGCTGCATACAACAAGAGATTGAAGTTAGCACAGATACCGTTCCATAAGCCAAATATATAATAGACAAGTGCTACTCCTTGCTCAACGAAGTGGACTCAACACCCCATATTAAACGCCTAACAATATACCTGACTAGTAAGAATCTTAAAACCTATGGATTTATATGTCTCCGAAAGGCAATCAAGCGTGTGTACAGCGGCATAAACGCAGCAGCGATAGGATTGGTGAGGTTCGGTGAGCAAATGCAGACACTTTGAAGTCATATTGTATGGTATCCATTCCATGGGTCTCAACTCTCCAGGTTTAAGGGATTCTTCCTTCAGCTAAAACATGCATGTGGAACCCAGAGTATGATCCACCGTGTGATTGGGAAACGTGTTCAAATGTGTCTCAGTTTTCGTCCCCTGGTACTCGGGTGCAACATTCAAGATGCTTTACTTACACTCTCCCCACTTGGAGAGTCAGTGCCTTTAACCTCCTGTTTGGCCCAGTTTGCAATTTCTGCGGAAAATGTACAGGAATAGGGAGAACCAATGAGAGACTAGCTGGAGGTGTCTGGACGGGCAAATTTAACTCTCATTTCCCACCAGGAAGAGGAATTAACCAAAGGCTCAGCGTGCCGTGCAGGAACTACACTAGGGCCTGAAGCAATCCTGCGGTGTTGCGGCCAGCTCACAAGAAAACGAGTTGAAGAAACGAGCTCAGGGGCACTGTAATTCACAAACCTGCAGAGTTATAAATGACAGCTATCGTCCAAAAATATATTGAAGTAAGACTGCCAAGATGACTTGAAAGTGGGGCAGAATTGCAGGAAATCGATTTCAGGAGGTACACTGGAATTGCATGTAAAGCATAGGAAAAGAGGCAGAACGTCCACAATGATGCACTTGGCCAAAAAGGGCGTATGCGTTTTTTCCTGAATATATTCAGGAAAAAACGCATACGCCCTTTTTGGCCAATGAAGCAAGCTTGCAAAGGATATCTGCACTGCAATGAAGTCTCACTGCCCCCCGGTCAAAAGGGCCATCTGAAAAAAGTGTAAAATCCAGAAAGGCAGGACAGGCCATGGAGAACTGGGAGCCTTGTTATGCTGATGGGCGGGATGTAAATTGCCAACAGCCACTCTGGAGAAGTGTATGGTGTTTCCTGAAACATCTAAAAAACAAAGCACCAGAGCCTAGGGCACTTCCACTTATGGTCCTATAGCTTAGGGAAATTAAAATCAAAAAGACACAGTCACCCCAAAGTTTGGGACGGCTCTGTTTACAAGAACCTCGTTTACGGTACAAGTTCAATATCACAGAAAGCGAAAAATGGATAAAGAAGTTGTGGTACTTACGTACAATGCAATATCACTCAGCAATGAAATCTATGTCATCAGGCCCGTAGCAGCATAATGAGTGGATTCAGGTATGATGATTCTAAGTGAAATAAGTCACACAGAAAAAGAAACACCATAAGATATCACTACTACACGGAAGGTAAACTTGGCTACACAAGAACTGAATTACAAAACAGAACAGGTTCTCAAATGTAGAAAACCTACTTATGCTTGATTGAGGGGAAAGGTGAGTTGGGGTGCTGCATGAAACCAGAGATTGAAATTAGCACAGATACCGTTCCATAAGCCAAATATGTAATAGACAAGAGCTACTCCTTGCTCAACGAAGTGGACTCAACACCCCATATTAAACGCCTAAGAATATACCTGACTAGAAATAATCTTAAAACCTACGGATTTATATGTCTCCGAAAGACAATCAAGCGTGTGTACAGCGGCATAAACGCAGCAGTGATAGGATTGGTGAGGTTCGGTGAGCAAATGCAGACCCTTTGAAGTCATATTGCATGGTACCCATTCCATGGGTCTCAACTCTCCAGGTTTAAGGGATTCTTCCTTCAGCTAAAACATGCATGTGGAACCCAGAGTATGATCCACCGTGTGATCGGGAAACGTGTTCAAATGTGTCTCAGTTTTCGTCCCCTGGTACTCGGGTGCAACACTCCAGACGGTTTACTAACACTCTCTCCACTTGGAGAGTCAGTGCCTTTAACCTCCTGTTTCGCCCAGTTTGTAATTTGTGTGGAAAATGAACAGGAATAGGGAGAACGAAAGAGAGACTAGCTGGAGGTGTCTGGACGGGCAAATTTAACTCTCATTTCCCACCAGGAAGAGGAATTAACCAAAGGCTCAGCGTGCCGTGCCGGAACTACACTAGGGCCTGAAGCAATCCTGCGGTGTTGCGGCCAGCTCACAAGAAAGCGAGTTGAAGAAAGGAGCTCAGGGGCACTGTAATTCACAAACCTGCAGAGTTATAAATGACAGCTATCGTCCAAAAATATATTGAAGTAAGGCTGCCAAGAGGACTTGAAAGCGGGGCAGAATTGCAGGAAACCGATTTCAGGAGGTAGACGGGAATTGCATGTAAAGCATAGGAAAAGAGGCAGAACGTCCAAAATGATGCACTTGGGCAAAAAGGGCGTATGTGTTCTTTCCTGAATATATTCAGGAAAAAACGCATACGCCCTTTTTGGCCAACCAAGCAGGCTTGCAAATGAAATCTACACTACAATGAAGTCTCACTGCCCCCCGGTCAAAAGGGCCATCTGAATAAAGTGTAATATCCAGAAAGGCAGGACAGGGCATGGAGAACTGAGAGCCTTGTTATGCTGATGGGCGGGATGTAAATTGTCAACAGCCACTCTGGAGAAGTGTATGGTGTTTCCTGAAACATCTAAAAAACAAAGCAACAGAGCCTAGGGCACTTCCACTTATGGTCCTATAGCTTAGGGAAATTAAAATCAAAAAGACACAGCCTCCCCAAACTTTGGGATGGCTCTGTTTACAAGAACCTCGTTTATGGTACAAGTTCAATATCACAGAAAGCGAAAAATGGATACAGAAGTTGTGGTACTTACGTACAATGCAATATCACTCAGCAATGAAATCTATGTCATCAGGCCCGTAGCAGCATAGTGAGTGGATTCAGGTATGATGATTCTAAGTGAAATAAGTCACACAGAAAAAGAAACATCATAAGATATCACCAATACACGGAATGTAAACTTGGCTACACAGGAACTGAATTACAAAACAGAACAGGGTCTCAAATGTAGAAAACCAACGTATGCTTGCTTAAGGGGAAAGGTGAGTTGGGGTGCTGCATGAAACCAGAGATTGAAATTAGCACAGATACCGTTCCATAAGCCAAATATGCAATAGACAAGAGCTACTCCTTGCTGAACGAAGTGGACTCAACACCCCATATTAAACGCCTAAGAATATACCTGACTAGAAATAATCTTAAAACCTACGGATTTATATGTCTCCGAAAGAGAATCAAGCGTGTGTACAACGGCATAAACGCAGCAGTGATAGGATTGGTGAGGTTCGGTGAGCAAATGCAGACCCTTTGAAGTCATATTGCATGGTACCCATTCCATGGGTCTCACCTCTCCAGGTTTAAGGGATTCTTCCTTCAGCTAAAACATGCATGTGGAACCCAGAGTATGATCCAACGTGTGATCGGGAAACGTGTTTAAATGTGTCTCAGTTTTCGTCCCCTGGTACTCGGGTGCAAACTCCAGACGCTTTACTAACACTCTCCCCACTTGGAGAGTCAGTGCCTTTAACCTCCTGTTTGGCCCAGTTTGCAATTTCTGCGAAAAATGTACAGGAATAGGGAGAACCAATGAGAGACTAGCTGGGGGTGTCTGGACGGGCAAATTTAACTCTCATTTTCCACCAGGAACAGGAATTAACCAAAGGCTCAGCATGCCGTGCCGGAACCACACTAGGGCCTGAAGCAATCCTGCGGTGTTGCGGCCAGCTCACAAGAAAGCGAGTTGAAGAAAGGAGCTCAGGGGCACTGTAATTCACAAACCTGCAGAGTTATAAATGACAGCTATCGTCCAAAAATATATTGAAGTAAGGCTGCCAAGAGGACTTGAAAGCGGGGCAGAATTGCAGGAAACCGATTTCAGGAGGTAGATGGGAATTGGATGTAAAGCATAGGAAAAGAGGCAGAACGTCCACAATGATGCACTTGGCCAAAAAGGGCGTATGCGTTTTTTCCTGAATATATTCAGGAAAAAACGCATACGCCCTTTTTGGCCAACCAAGCAAGCTTGCAAAGGAAATCTGCACTACAATGAAGTCTCACTGCCCCCTGGTCAAAAGGGCCATCTGAAAAAAGTGTAAAATCCAGAAAGGCAGGACAGGCCATGGAGAACTGGGAGCTTTGTTATGCTGATGGGCGGGATGTAAATTGCCAACAGCCACTCTGGAGAAGTGTATGGTGTTTCCTGAAACATCTAAAAAACAAAGCAACAGAGCCTAGGGCACTTCCACTTATGGTCCTATAGCTTAGGGAAATTAAAATCAAAAAGACACAGCCACCCCAAAGTTTGGGACGGCTCTGTTTACAAGAACCTCGTTTACGGTACAAGCTCAATATCACAGAAAGCGAAAAATGGATAAAGTAGTTGTGGTACTTACGTACAATGCAATATCACTCAGCAATGAAATCTATGTCATCAGGCCCGTCGCAGCATAATGAGTGGATTCAGGTACGATGATTCTAAGTGAAATAAGTCACACAGAAAAAGAAACATCATAAGATATCACTACTACACGGAATGTAAACTTAGCTACACAGGAACTGAATTACAAAAAAGAACAGGGTCTCAAATGTAGAAAACCAACTTATGCTTGCTTAAGGGGAAAGGTGAGTTGGGGTGCTGCATGAAACCAGAGATTGAAATTAGCACAGATACCGTGCCATAAGCCAAATATGTAATAGACAAGAGCTACTCCTTGCTCAACGCAGTGGACTCAACACCCCATATTAAACGCCTAAGAATATACCTCACTAGAAATAATCTTAAAACCTACGCATTTATATGTCTCCGAAAGAGAATCAAGCATGTGTACGGCTGCATAAACGCAGCAGTGATAGGATTGGTGAGGTTCGGTGAGCAAATGCAGACCCTTTGAAGTCATACTGCATGGTACCCATTCCATGGGTCTCAACTCTCCAGGTTTAAGGGATTCTTCCTTCAGCTGAAACATGCATGTGGAACACAGAGTATGATCCACCGTGTGATCAGGAAACGTGTTCAAATGTGTCTCAGTTTTCGTCCCCTGGTACTCGGGTGCAACATTCAAGACGCTTTACTAACACTCTCCCCACTTGGAGAGTCAGTGCCTTTAAACTCCTGTTTGGCCCAGTTTGCAATTTCTGCGGAAAATGTACAGGAATAGGGAGAACCAATGAGAGACTAGCTGGAGGTGTGTGGACGGGCAAATTTAACTCTCATTTCCCACCAGGAAGAGGAATTAACCAAAGGCTCAGCGTGCCGTGCCGGAACCACACTAGGGCCTGAACTAATCCTGCGGTGTTGCGGCCAGCTCACAAGAAACCGAGTTGAAGAAACGAGCTCAGGGGCACTGTAATTCACAAACCTGCAGAGTTATAAATGACAGCTATCGTCCAAAAATATATTGAAGTAAGGCTGCCAAGAGGACTTGAAAGCGGGGCAGAATTGCAGGAAATCGATTTCAGGAGGTACACTGGAAATGCATGTAAAGCATAGGAAAAGAGGCAGAACGTCCACAATGATGCACTTGGCCAAAAAGGGCGTATGCGTTTTTTCCTGAATATATTCAGGAAAAAACGCATACGCCCTTTTTGGCCAACCAAGCAAGCTTGCAAAGGAAATCTGCACTACAATGAAGTCTCACTGCCCCCTGGTCAAAAGGGCCATCTGAAAAAAGTGTAAAATCCAGAAAGGCAGGACAGGCCATGGAGAACTGGGAGCTTTGTTATGCTGATGGGCGGGATGTAAATTGCCAACAGCCACTCTGGAGAAGTGTATGCTGTTTCCTGAAACATCTAAAAAACAAAGCAACAGAGCCTAGGGCACTTCCACTTATGGTCCTATAGCTTAGGGAAATTAAAATCAAAAAGACACAGCCACCCCAAAGTTTGGGACGGCTCTGTTTACAAGAACCTCGTTTACGGTACAAGCTCAATATCACAGAAAGCGAAAAATGGATAAAGAAGTTGTGGTACTTACGTACAATGCAATATCACTCAGCAATGAAATCTATGTCATCAGGCCCGTCGCAGCATAATGAGTGGATTCAGGTACGATGATTCTAAGTGAAATAAGTCACACAGAAAAAGAAACATCATAAGATATCACTACTACACGGAATGTAAACTTAGCTACACAGGAACTGAATTACAAAAAAGAACAGGGTCTCAAATGTAGAAAACCAACTTATGCTTGCTTAAGGGGAAAGGTGAGTTGGGGTGCTGCATGAAACCAGTGATTGAAATTAGCACAGATACCGTGCCATAAGCCAAATATGTAATAGACAAGAGCTACTCCTTGCTCAACGCAGTGGACTCAACACCCCATATTAAACGCCTAAGAATATACCTCACTAGAAATAATCTTAAAACCTACGCATTTATATGTCTCCGAAAGAGAATCAAGCATGTGTACGGCTGCATAAACGCAGCAGTGATAGGATTGGTGAGGTTCGGTGAGCAAATGCAGACCCTTTGAAGTCATACTGCATGGTACCCATTCCATGGGTCTCAACTCTCCAGGTTTAAGGGATTCTTCCTTCAGCTGAAACATGCATGTGGAACACAGAGTATGATCCACCGTGTGATCAGGAAATGTGTTCAAATGTGTCTCAGTTTTCGTCCCCTGGTACTCGGGTGCAACATTCAAGACGCTTTACTAACACTCTCCCCACTTGGAGAGTCAGTGCCTTTAAACTCCTGTTTGGCCCAGTTTGCAATTTCTGCGGAAAATGTACAGGAATAGGGAGAACCAATGAGAGACTAGCTGGAGGTGTGTGGACGGGCAAATTTAACTCTCATTTCCCACCAGGAAGAGGAATTAACCAAAGGCTCAGCGTGCCGTGCCGGAACCACACTAGGGCCTGAACTAATCCTGCGGTGTTGCGGCCAGCTCACAAGAAACCGAGTTGAAGAAACGAGCTCAGGGGCACTGTAATTCACAAACCTGCAGAGTTATAAATGACAGCTATCGTCCAAAAATATATTGAAGTAAGGCTGCCAAGAGGACTTGAAAGCGGGCCAGAATGGCAGGAAATCGATTTCAGGAGGTACACTGGAAATGCATGTAAAGCATAGGAAAAGAGGCAGAACGTCCACAATGATGCACTTGGCCAAAAAGGGCGTATGCGTTTTTTCGTGAATATATTCAGGAAAAAACGCATACGCCCTTTTTGGCCAACCAAGCAAGCTTGCAAAGGATATTTGCACTACAATGAAGTCTCACTGCCCCCCGGTCAAAAGGGCCATCTGAAAAAAGTATAAAATCCAGAAAGGCAGGACAGGCCATGGAGAACTGGGAGCCTTCTATGCTGATGGGCGGGATGTAAATTGCCAACAGCCACTCTGGAGAAGTGTATGGTGTTTCCTGAAACATCTAAAAAACAAAGCAACAGAGCCTAGGGCACTTCCACTTATGGTCCTATAGCTTAGGGAAATTAAAATCAAAAAGACACAGTCACCCCAAAGTTTGGGACGGCTCTGTTTACAAGAACCTCGTTTACGGTACAAGTTCAATATCACAGAAAGCGAAAAATGGATAAAGAACTTGTGGTACTTACGTACAATGCAATATCACTCAGCAATGAAATCTATGTCATCAGGCCCGTAGCAGCATAATGAGTGGATTCAGGTATGATGATTCTAAGTGAAATAAGTCACACAGAAAAAGAAACACCAGAAGATATCACTACTACATGGAAGGTAAACTTGTCTACAAAAGAACTGAATTACAAAACAGAACAGGGTCTCAAATGTAGAAAACCAACTTATGCTTGCTTGAGGGGAAAGGTGAGTTGGGGTGCTGCATGAAACCAGAGATTGAAATTAGCACAGATACCGTTCCATAAGCCAAATATGTAATAGACAAGAGCTACTCCTTGCTCAACGAAGTGGACCCAACACCCCATATTAAACGCCTAAGAATATACCTGACTAGTAAGAATATTAAAACCTACGGATTTATATGTCTCCGAAAGAGAATCAAGCGTGTGTACAGCAGCATAAACGCAGCAGTGATAGGATTGGTGAGGTTCGGTGAGCAAATGCAGACCCTTTGAAGTCATATTGCATGGTACCCATTCCATGGGTCTCAACTCTCCAAGTTTAAGGGATTCTTCCTTCAGCGAAAACATGCATGTGGAACACAGAGTATGATTCACCGTGTGATCAGGAAACGTGTTCAAATGTGTCTCAGTTTTCGTCCCCTGGTACTCGGGTGCAACACTCCAGACGGTTTACTAACACTCTCTCCACTTGGAGAGTCAGTGCCTTTAACCTCCTGTTTCGCCCAGTTTGTAATTTCTGTGGAAAATGAACAGGAATAGGGAGAACGAAAGAGAGACTAGCTGGAGGTGTCTGGACGGGCAAATTTAACTCTCATTTCCCACCAGGAAGAGGAATTAACCAAAGGCTCAGCGTGCCGTGCCGGAACTACACTAGGGCCTGAAGCAATCCTGCGGTGTTGCGGCCAGCTCACAAGAAAGCGAGTTGAAGAAAGGAGCTCAGGGGCACTGTAATTCACAAACCTGCAGAGTTATAAATGACAGCTATCGTCCAAAAATATATTGAAGTAAGGCTGCCAAGAGGACTTGAAAGCGGGGCAGAATTGCAGGAAACCGATTTCAGGAGGTAGACGGGAATTGCATGTAAAGCATAGGAAAAGAGGCAGAACGTCCAAAATGATGCACTTGGGTAAAAAGGGCGTATGTGTTCTTTCCTGAATATATTCAGGAAAAAACGCATACGCCCTTTTTGGCCAACCAAGCAGGCTTGCAAATGAAATCTACACTACAATGAAGTCTCACTGCCCCCCGGTCAAAAGGGCCATCTGAATAAAGTGTAATATCCAGAAAGGCAGGACAGGGCATGGAGAACTGAGAGCCTTGTTATGCTGATGGGCGGGATGTAAATTGTCAACAGCCACACTGGAGAAGTGTATGGTGTTTCCTGAAACATCTAAAAAACAAAGCAACAGAGCCTAGGGCACTTCCACTTATGGTCCTATAGCTTAGGGAAATTAAAATCAAAAAGACACAGCCTCCCCAAACTTTGGGATGGCTCTGTTTACAAGAACCTCGTTTATGGTACAAGTTCAATATCACAGAAAGCGAAAAATGGATACAGAAGTTGTGGTACTTACGTACAATGCAATATCACTCAGCAATGAAATCTATGTCATCAGGCCCGTAGCAGCATAATGAGTGGATTCAGGTATGATGATTCTAAGTGAAATAAGTCACACAGAAAAAGAAACATCATAAGATATCACCAATACACGGAATGTAAACTTGGCTACACAGGAACTGAATTACAAAACAGAACAGGGTCTCAAATGTAGAAAATCAACTTATGCTTGCTTAAGGGGAAAGGTGAGTTGGGGTGCTGCATGAAACCAGAGATTGAAATTAGCACAGATACCGTTCCATAAGCCAAATATGCAATAGACAAGAGCTACTCCTTGCTGAACGAAGTGGACTCAACACCCCATATTAAACGCCTAAGAATATACCTGACTAGAAATAATCTTAAAACCTACGGACTTATATGTCTCCGAAAGAGAATCAAGCGTGTGTACAACGGCATAAACAAAGCAGTGATAGGATTGGTGAGGTTCGGTGAGCAAATGCAGACCCTTTGAAGTCATATTGCATGGTACCCATTCCATGGGTCTCAACTCTCCAGGTTTAAGGGATTCTTCCTTCAGCTAAAACATGCATGTGGAACCCAGAGTATGATCCAACGTGTGATCGGGAAACGTGTTTAAATGTGTCTCAGTTTTCGTCCCCTGGTACTCGGGTGCAAACTCCAGACGCTTTACTAACACTCTCCCCACTTGGAGAGTCAGTGCCTTTAACCTCCTGTTTGGCCCAGTTTGCAATTTCTGCGAAAAATGTACAGGAATAGGGAGAACCAATGAGAGACTAGCTGGGGGTGTCTGGACGGGCAAATTTAACTCTCATTTTCCACCAGGAACAGGAATTAACCAAAGGCTCAGCATGCCGTGCCGGAACCACACTAGGGCCTGAAGCAATCCTGCGGTGTTGCGGCCAGCTCACAAGAAAGCGAGTTGAAGAAAGGAGCTCAGGGGCACTGTAATTCACAAACCTGCAGAGTTATAAATGACAGCTATCGTCCAAAAATATATTGAAGTAAGGCTGCCAAGAGGACTTGAAAGCGGGGCAGAATTGCAGGAAACCGATTTCAGGAGGTAGACGGGAATTGGATGTAAAGCATAGGAAAAGAGGCAGAACGTCCACAATGATGCACTTGGCCAAAAAGGGCGTATGCGTTTTTTCCTGAATATATTCAGGAAAAAACGCATACGCCCTTTTTGGCCAACCAAGCAAGCTTGCAAAGGAAATCTGCACTACAATGAAGTCTCACTGCCCCCTGGTCAAAAGGGCCATCTGAAAAAAGTGTAAAATCCAGAAAGGCAGGACAGGCCATGGAGAACTGGGAGCTTTGTTATGCTGATGGGCGGGATGTAAATTGCCAACAGCCACTCTGGAGAAGTGTATGGTGTTTCCTGAAACATCTAAAAAACAAAGCAACAGAGCCTAGGGCACTTCCACTTATGGTCCTATAGCTTAAGGAAATTAAAATCAAAAAGACACAGCCACCCCAAAGATTGGGAAGGCTCTGTTTACAAGAACCTCGTTTATGGTACAAGTTCAATATCAAAGAAAGCAAAAAATGGATAAAGAAGTTGTGGTACTTACGTACAATGCAATATCACTCAGCAATGAAATCTATGTCATCAGGCCCGTAGCAGCATAATGAGTGGATGCAGGTACGATGATTCTAAGTGAAATAAGTCACACAGAAAAAGAAACATCATAAGGTATCACTACTACACGGAATGTAAACTTGGCTACACAGGAACTGAATTACAAAACAGAAAAGGGTCTCAAATGTAGAAAACCAACTTATGCTTGCTTAAGGGGAAAGGTGAGTTGGGGTGCTGCATAAAACCAGAGATTGAAATTAGCACAGATACCGTTCCATAAGCCAAATATGTAATAGACAAGAGCTACTCCTTGCTCAACGCAGTGGACTCAACACCACATATTAAACGCCTAAGGATATACCTGACTAGAAATAATCTTAAAACCTATGGATTTATATGTCTCCGAAAGAGAATCAAGCGTGTGTACGGCGGCATAAATGCAGCAGTGATAGGATTGGTGAGGTTCGGTGAGCAAATGCAGACCCTTTGAAGTCATACTGCATGGTACCCATTTCATAGGTCTCAACTCTCCAGGTTTAAGGGATTCTTCCTTCAGCTGAAACATACATGTGGAACACAGAGTATGATCCACCGTGTGATCGGGAAACGTGTTCAAATGTGTCTCAGTTTTCGTCCCCTGGTACTCGGGTGCAACATTCAAGACGCTTTACTAACACTCTCCCCACTGGAGAGTCAGTGCCTTTAAACTCCTGTTTGGCCCAGTTTGCAATTTCTGCGGAAAATGTACAGGAATAGGGAGAACCAATGAGAGACTAGCTGGAGGTGTGTGGACGGGCAAATTTAACTCTCATTTCCCACCAGGAAGAGGAATTAACCAAAAGCTCAGCGTGCCGTGCCGGAACCACACTAGGGCCTGAAGCAATCCTGCGGTGTTGCGGCCAGCTCACAAGAAAGCGAGTTGAAGAAACGAGCTCAGGGGCACTGTAATTCACAAACCTGCAGAGTTATAAATGACAGCTATCGTCCAAAAATATATTGAAGTAAGGCTGCCAAGAGGACTTGAAAGCGGGGCAGAATTGCAGGAAACCAATTTCAGGAGGTAGACGGGAATTGCATGTAAAGCATAGGAAAAGAGGCAGAACGTCCACAATGATGCACTTGGCCAAAAAGGGCGTATGCGTTTTTTCCTGAATATATTCAGGAAAAAACGCATACGCCCTTTTTGGCCAACCAAGCAAGCTTGCAAAGGAAATCTGCACTACAATGAAGTCTCACTGCCCCCCGGTCAAAAGGGCCATCTGAAAAAAGTGTAAAATCCAGAAAGGCAGGACAGGCCATGGAGAACTGGGAGCCTTGTTATGCTGATGGGTGGGATGTAAATTGCCAACAGCCACTCTGGAGAAGTGTATGGTGTTTCCTGAAACATCTAAAAAACTAAGCAACAGAGCCTAGGGCACTTCCACTTATGGTCCTATAGCTTAGGGAAATTAAAATCAAAAAGACACAGCCACCCCAAAGATTGGGAAGGCTCTGTTTACAAGAACCTCGTTTACGGTACAAGTTCAATATCACAGAAAGCAAAAAATGGATAAAGAAGTTGTGGTATTACGTACAATGCAATATCACTCAGCAATGAAATCTATGTCATCAGGCCCGTGGCAGCATAATGAGTGGATGCAGGTACGATGATTCTAAGTGAAATAAGTCACACAGGAAAAGAAACATCATAAGGTATCACTACTACACGGAATGTAAACTTGGCTACACAGGAACTGAATTACAAAACAGAAAAGGGTCTCAAATGTAGAAAACCAACTTATGCTTGCTTAAGGGGAAAGATGAGTTGGGGTGCTGCATAAAACCAGAGATTGAAATTAGCACAGATACCGTTCCATAAGCCAAATATGTAATAGACAAGAGCTACTCCTTGCTCAACGCAGTGGACTCAACACCCCATATTAAACGTCTAAGAATATACCTGACTAGAAATAATCTTAAAACCTACGGATTTATATGTCTCCGAAAGAGAATCAAGCGTGTGTACAGTGGCATAAACGCAGCAGTGATAGTATTGGTGAGGTTCGGTGAGCAAATGCAGACCCTTTGAAGTCATATTGCATGGTACCCATTCCATGGGTCTCAACTCTCCAGGTTTAAGGGATTCTTCCTTCAGCTAAAACATGCATGTGGAACCCAGAGTATGATCCACCGTGTGATCGGGAAACGTGTTCAAATGTGTCTCGTTTTCGTCCCTGGTACTCGGGTGCAAAATTCCAGATGCTTTACTAACACTCTCCCCACTTGGAGAGTCAGTGCCTTTAACCTCCTGTTTGGCCCAGTTTGTAATTTCTTTGGAAAATGAACAGGAATAGGGAGAACCAAAGAGAGACTAGCTGGAGGTGTCTGGACGGGCAAATTTAACTCTCATTTCCCACCAGGAAGAGGAATTAACCAAAGGCTCAGCGTGCCGTGCAGGAACTACACTAGGGCCTGAAGCAATCCTGCGGTGTTGCGGCCAGCTCACAAGAAAACGAGTTGAAGAAACGAGCTCAGGGGCACTGTAGTTCACAAACCTGCAGAGTTATAAATGACAGCTATCGTCCAAAAATATATTGAAGTAAGGCTGCCAAGAGGACTTGAAAGTGGGGCAGAATTGCAGGAAATCGATTTCAGGAGGTACACTGGAATTGCATGTAAAGCATAGGAAAAGAGGCAGAACGTCCACAATGATGCACTTGGCCAAAAAGGGCGTATGCGTTTTTTCCTGAATATATTCAGGAAAAAACGCATACGCCCTTTTTGGCCAACGAAGCAAGCTTGCAAAGGATATCTGCACTGCAATGAAGTCTCACTGCCCCCCGGTCAAAAGGGCCATCTGAAAAAAGTGTAAAATCCAGAAAGGCAGGACAGGCCATGGAGAACTGGGAGCCTTGTTATGCTGATGGGCGGGATGTAAATTGCCAACAGCCACTCTGGAGAAGTGTATGGTGTTTCCTGAAACATCTAAAAAACAAAGCACCAGAGCCTAGGGCACTTCCACTTATGGTCCTATAGCTTAGGGAAATTAAAATCAAAAAGACACAGTCACCACAAAGTTTGGGACGGCTCTGTTTACAAGAACCTCCTTTACGGTACAAGTTCAATATCACAGAAAGCGAAAAATGGATAAAGAAGTTGTGGTACTTACGTACAATGCAATATCACTCAGCAATGAAATCTATGTCATCAGGCCCGTAGCAGCATAATGAGTGGATTCAGGTATGATGATTCTAAGTGAAATAAGTCACACAGAAAAAGAAACACCATAAGATATCACTACTACACGGAAGGTAAACTTGGCTACACAAGAACTGAATTACAAAACAGAACAGGTTCTCAAATGTAGAAAACCTACTTATGCTTGATTGAGGGGAAAGGTGATTTGGGGTGCTGCATGAAACCAGAGATTGAAATTAGCACAGATACCGTTCCATAAGCCAAATATGTAATAGACAAGAGCTACTCCTTGCTAAACGAAGTGTACTCAACACCCCATATTAAACGCCTAAGAATACACCTGACTAGTAAGAATCTTAAAACCTGTGGATTTATATGTCTCCGAAAGAGAATCAAGCGTGTGTACGGCGGCATAAACGCAGCAGTGATAGGATTGGTGAGGTTCGGTGAGCAAATGCAGACCCTTTGAAGTCATATTGCATGGTACCCATTCCATGGGTCTCAACTCTCCAGGTTTAAGGGATTCTTCCTTCAGCTAAAACATGCATGTGGAACCCAGAGTATGATCCACCGTGTGATCGGGAAACGTGTTCAAATGTGTCTCAGTTTTCGTCCCCTGGTACTCGGGTGCAACATTCAAGACGCTTTACTAACACTCTCCCCACTTGGAGAGCCAGTGCCTTTAAACTCCTGTTTGGCCCAGTTTGCAATTTCTGCGGAAAATGTACAGGAATAGGGAGAACCAATGAGAGACTAGCTGGAGGTGTCTGGACGGGCAAATTTAACTCTCATTTCCCACCAGGAAGAGGAATTAACCAAAGGTTCAGCGTGCCGTGCCGGAACCACACTAGGGCCTGAAGCAATCCTGCGGTGTTGCGGCCAGCTCACAAGAAAGCGAGTTGAAGAAAGGAGCTCCGGGCACAGTAATTCACAAACCTGCAGAGTTATAAATGACAGCTATCGTCCAAAAATATATTGAAGTAAGGCTGCCAAGAGGACTTGAAAGCGGGGCAGAATTGCAGGAAACCAATTTCAGGAGGTAGACGGGAATTGCATGTAAAGCATAGGAAAAGAGGCAGAACGTCCACAATGATGCACTTGGCCAAAAAGGGCGTATGCATTTTTTCCTGAATATATTCAGGAAAAAACGCATACGCCCTTTTTGACCAACCAAGCAAGCTTGCAAAGGAAATCTGCACTACAATGAAGTCTCACTGCCCCCCGGTCAAAAGGGCCATTTGAAAAAAGTGTAAAATCCAGAAAGGCAAGACAGGACATGGAGAATTAGGAGCCTTGTTATGCTGATGGGCGGGATGTAAATTGCCAACAGCCACTCTGGAGAAGTGTATGGTGTTTCCTGAAACATCTAAAAAACAAAGCAACAGAGCCTAGGGCACTTCCACTTATGGTCCTATAGCTTAGGGAAATGAAAATCAAAAAGACACAGCCACCCCAAAGTTTGGGATGGCCCTGTTTACAAGAACCTTGTTTACGGTACAAGTTCAATATCACAGAAAGCGAAAAATGGATAAAGAAGTTGTGGTACTTACGTACAATGCAATATCACTCAGCAATGAAATCTATTTCATCAGGCCCGTAACAGCATAATGAGTGGATTAAGGTACAATGATTTTAAGTGAAAAGAGTCACACAGAAAAAGAAACATCATAAGATATCACTACTACACGGAATGTAAACTTGGCTACACAGGAACTGAATTACAAAACAGAACAGGGTCTCAAATGTAGAAAACCAACTTACGCTAGCTTAAGGGGAAAGGTGAGTTGGGGTGCTGCATGAAACCAGAGATTGAAATTAGCACAGATACCGTTCCATAAGCCAAATATGTAATAGACAAGAGCTACTCCTTGCTCAACGAAGTGGACTCAACACCCCATATTAAACGCCTAACAATATACGTGACTAGAAATAATCTTAAAACCTACGGATTTATATGTCTCCGAAAGACAATCAAGCATGTGTACAGCGGCATAAACGCAGCAGTGATAGGATTGGTGAGGTTCGGTGAGCAAATGCAGACCCTTTGAAGTCATATTGCATGGTACCCATTCCATGGGTCTCAACTCTCCAGGTTTAAGGGATTCTTCCTTCAGCTAAAACATGCATGTGGAACCCAGAGTATGATCCACCGTGTGATCGGGAAACGTGTTCAAATGTGTCTCAGTTTTCGTCCCCTGGTACTCGGGTGCAACACTCCAGACGCTTTACTAACACTCTCCCCACTTGGAGAGTCAGTGCCTTTAACCTCCTGTATGGCCCAGTTTGCAATTTCTGTGGAAAATGTACAGGAATAGGGAGAACCAATTAGAAACTAGCTGGAGGTGTCTGGACGGGCATATTTAACACTCATTTCCCACCAGGAAGAGGAATTAACCAAAGGCTCAGCGTGCCCTGCCAGAAGCAGATTAGGGCCTGAAGCAGTCTTGCGGGTTTGCGGCCAGCTCACAAGAAAGCGAGTTGAAGAAAGGAGCTCAGGGGCCCTGTAATTCACAAACCTGCAGAGTTATAAATGACAGATAACGTCCAAAAATATATTGAAGTAAGGCTGCGAAGAGGACTTGAAAGCGGGGCAGAATTGCAGGAAACCGATTTCAGGAGGTAGACTGGATTTGCATTTAAAGCATAGGAAAAGAGGCAGAACATCGACAATGATGCACTTGGCAACAAAGGGCGTATGAGTTTGTTCCTGAATATATTCAGGAACAAACACATACGCCCTTTTTGGCAAACCAAGCAAGCTTGCAATGGAAATCCGAACTACTATGAAGTGTCACTTCCCCCCGGTCTAAAGGGCCATCTGAGAAAAGTGTAAAATCCAGAAAGGCAAGACAGGCCATGGGGAAAAAGGAGCCTTGTTATGCTGATGGGCGGGATGTACATTGCCAACAGCCACTCTGGAGAAGTGTATGGTGTTTCCTGATACATCTGAAAAACAAAGCAACAGAGTCTAGGGCATTTCCACTTATGGTCCTATAGCTTAGGGAAATTAAAATCAAAAAGACACAGCCACCCCAAAATTTACAACGGCTCTGTTTACAGGAGCCTCTTCTACAGTACAAGTTAAATATCCCAGAGAACAAATAATTGATAAAGAAGTTGCGGTACTTATGTACAACAGAATACCACTCAGCAATGAAATCTGTGTCACCAGGCCTGTACCAGCATAATGAGTGGATTGAGGCATGATGATTCTAAGTGAAATAAGTCACACAGAAAAAGAAACATCATAAGGTATCACTAATGCACGGAATGTAAACTTGGCTACACATGAACTGAATTACAAAACAGAACAGGGTCTCAAGTTTAGAAAACCAACTTATGCTTGCTTAAGGGGAAAGGTGAGTTGGGGTGCTGCATAAAACCAGAGTTTGAAATTAGCACAGATACCGTTCCATAAGCCAAATACGTAATAGACAAGACCTACCCCTCGCTCAACGAAATGGACTCAACAATGAGGTATCACCTCACACCTGTTAGAATGGGCATCATCTGAAAATCTACAAACAACAAATGCTGGAAAGGGTGTGGAGAAAAGGAAGCCTCTTCCACTATTGTTGGGAATATAAATTGATACAGTCACTATGGAGAACAATATGGAGTTTCTTAAGAAACTAATAATAGAATTACCATATGATACAGCGATCCCAGGACTGGACATATACCCAGACAAAACCATAAATCAAAAAGAGACATTCACCGCAATGTTCATTGCATCACTATTTACAATATCGAGGTAATGGAAGCAACCTAAATGCCCACAGACAGACGAATGCATAAAGATGTGGTACATATATAAAATGGAATATTACTAAGCCATGAAAGGAATGAAATTGGGTCATTTGTAGAGACGTCGATGGATCTAGAGACTGTCATACAGAGTGAAGTAAGTCAGAAAGAGAAAAACAAATCTTGTATATTCATGCATATATGTGGAACCTAGAAAAACTGTACAGATTAACCATTTTGCAAGGCATAAATAGAGCAACAGATGTAGACAACAATCGTATGGACAACAAGGGGGGAAAGCTCTTGGAGGGGTGGTGGTGGGAGGAGTTGAGAGATTGGGATTGGCATGTAAACATTTATATGTATAAAATAGATAACCAATGAGAACCTGCTGTATAAAAATATAAAATAAAATTCAAAATTAAAAAGAAATAAAATTTAAAAAATAAAACAGAAAAAACAATTATTCCCTTCACATACATGTATTTATATGAATAAATTATTTCCATGCTTATATCTGTAAATACAAAAAAGAGGAATAAAATCTACCTTGAACCAAAAACGAAAAAGAGAAAAAAAAAACAGAACCCACCAGTTACTCAGAGGAAAACCGTATCAGGGCACTTGCTCCAGTTGTAAACAATTCTGAAGTTGGTCAGTGGTGGGGAATCGTCTCCCATTCAGCCAGCAGCCCCCACACAACAAGCGTCCTCATTGCAAAGCTGGGGCACCGTGCCGAGGCATCTGTGAGTAAACGTGAGCTGAACCCCAGGCCAGTTGCTGCTGAACTGTTCCCGCCCTTCCCAGGTAAAACACCTGAATATATACAAGGACTTGAAAGCCTAGAGGAAGGGCCATGGAGCCACACGAGTGACAGCATGCCAGCTGACTTGGTGCCTGCAGGCCAGCCAGGATGGTCCTGGCCCTGGGTGCTCTTCTGGAAGATTTCCATTTCCCTGCCTGAGATACCCGTCCTGTCCCTGCCCCCACTGCTTTTTTCCTTCCTCACCTCTGCCCAGGGAGAAATTCCAGCAGCAGGTATGGGTGACACATCCTCTTCTTTAGCAGGTGGCAGCCTGGCAACTGCTGCAGAAAGTCCAGCAGAGCCCCACTCACACTGGGCCACCCACAAAGCCGTGGCCTCTCACTCCCTCCCACCAGCCCAGCCCCGAGACTGCTGACAGGGCAGAGAAAATGGCGTCAGGCACAGCTGCAGGGGCTTTTGCTGCCTGGAGTGGTATTTATATTGATCTCAACCCAGGCACACCTGGGGAGGGCTGGCCGGCATGGTAAGGCTGCCCAGGTCAGCCAATCATCACCCCTCAGGGGCTCACAGTTGCAGAAAATGGAACTTGCTGAACCGGCCAGGTCCAAGGGACAGGTGTGGGCTCCTGAGAGTCAGGATAGACAAGGGGCTGCAGCTTTGGCTTGTTTTCTAATCATTTTATCTGGCCCATGAGTGGGAGACAACTTCAAGAAAACTCTCTCCTAATGAGAGGAACCCAGGAGTCAGGGAGAGGAGGGGTGGGTGGTGGTTGGAGACAGAGGCCTGGTGCCCTGGGTGCAGTGGAAGTCTCTGGAAGACCAGGTGGAGGGAGGCCACACAGAGTGATGCCCAGGGTCACAGACCTGTCGGAGCTGCTGTTTGTTAGTTCAAGTCCTGCTCTGAGGTGCTCTGTGTCAGCTCTGAGCGACAGGTGAGCTGGGGGTGCTCTTCAATGAGGGCTATGTGCACGGTTCCTGTGTGCCCAGCCCTGCCACGGTACCTGCAAGGGTAGCTCTGTATCCTGGGAGGGGCCTGACCATGAGAGCCCCGTGGGCTGGGTTGGGGGTGGGGTACCTGCCCAGGAGAGCTCCATATCCTGGGATTGGCCTGACCACGAGAGCCCCATGGGTTGCTGGGGACCTGGTAAAGGATGTCAGGACAGTCAGTGAAGCCACCGAGGATATACCTCCAGTTGCTCCTGATCCCTACACCCTGCTGGTCATTCTACCAACCACCAGGACATGGTATTCTGTATTAGTCTTCAATGATGCCTTCTTTTGTATTCCATTAGTCCCAGAGTCACAAGAAATTTTGGCTTGTGAGTGGCAGGACTCAACATACAACTAAAACAATACTTCCGGGCCGTCTTGCCCCAAGGGTTCAAAAATTCCCACACCATCTTTGGGGAAAGCTTAGCTAACGACCGAAAAGTTCTACCTCTGGAAAAGGAAACCCTCCTTCAATATGCAGACGACATTCTGATCGCCAGCCCTACTAAGGAGGCCTCTGAACTACCAAGCCAATAAAGGATAGAAGTTGTCCAAGAAAAAGCTCAAATATCACAGACTGCAGTGACCTGCCTGGGCTTCATTCTCACACAAGGTCAGAGAAGCCCATCCCAGGAAAGGGAAGAAACCATTTGCAGCCTTACCCCTTTCTAAAACTAGAAGACAGCTTAGGGGTTCCTGGGGAGGCCAGGGTTTGCTGCTTCTGGATCCCTAACTACAGTCTACTAGCTGGGCCTCTATATGAAACACTGAAAGGAAAAGATGATGATCCTTTTGAACAGAATCCAGAAGTGGCCTTTCAAGAATGGAAAGAGCAGTCAATTCAGACCCTTGCCCTGGAACTCCCTAATTGAGCTAAACCCTTTGACCTTTCCATTCCCGGTGAAAGGTGAATCGCCATTGGAGAATTAGTGCAAAAACTGGGACCACTTGAAATGGAACAACGCAAGAATGCCATCCAGGTAGGATAAACTACAGTCACCAAGGGGCTTGGCCCACTGCCACATCTGGCCAAGATACTGGCGGTATCTAAAAACCTGGAAATCAGCAGCCCAAAAGGCCACCTCCCTCCTAAGGGAAAAGGACCCCACGTGGTGATCCTAATCACCAACCATGCCCTGAAGTTGCAGGGTTCGCTCCGTGGGCACACCGACCTCGAGTGAGGAGGCCCTCCAACTCCAACATCCAGAGAGATAACCGGGGGCAACAGGGCACCATGACGACTCGTGTGAACATCACTTGACCTGGAGTTTCTCTCATAAAACAACAATAGTGTGTCCCGAAGGAGTAGACTACTGCTTGCAGGACTTCCTGCACCCGGAGGGGAGCTAATAATCTTGGCGGGGGAACCGTATATCACACCGTCACCATAGAAAAGCCTACAGACACCGTGATGATGGTGGCCAATAAGACCGGCTGGACTCCTGTTTACTTCAAAAGGCTGTTGACTCAGTGGCCATCATGGTCCTTGATCACCACTGACCCTGGACTGTCTGGGAGTTGAGCGGGCAGGGCTCTGACACCTGGTGCTGTTTTTACGTTAATTCAGGGGCCTAATTGAAGAAAGAGCAGACTACTGGTCAGAGCATCTAGGCTGGCAGAAACGGTCAGCCTAAGGTGGCCGAACAAATGTGGGGTGGGGTGAAACCGGCCCCCACAGCGTCTCTGCACATCTCTTTCCTGGACCCTTAAAGGTCATTAGAATCTATAACACTTCCAATGCTGGTGCTCAGGCGGACGAGCAGGGAGGCAGGGGTCCTGGGGCCAATCAACGTCACCTGGAGGCTGCTGGGGAGAAGTTCTGACCCTCGTCCCCTGGTATGAGGGCTCCCAACTCAGCACTCAGCAGTTACAGAAGAAGGGTCTGCACCCTCAGCACTCCAAGAATGAGGAACGGGACAAAAGGCAGAGGAGGGGTTTGTCCCCAGCAAAGCCCATTAAAAATCCCTGGGAGATAAAAATAGAATGTGGGCAATAAAGTCAAGTCTGACCTTTTTTATCCTTTGTGCTTTGTCTAATTTCACGTGCTCCTAGGGTCCCACATGCAGAGGTTCCACACCCGGCACTTCAGACCAGATTTCCTGGTGCAGAATGGCTGGGTCGACACCTCAGCTCCTGGGGCCCAGTGCAGACTCCGAGATATAGAGCCTGAGCTGCAGCCAACCCGGCCCTTGAGAGCTCCGCCCCCTCCCTCCCACTGACTCTGACAGGATCTCTACACAGCAGCCCAGCCCACAGCCCACGGGGTAGTGCATGCTCTCACCTCTCCATTCTCTGATGAAAATATAAAGTTTCCTTTGCTTGGGAACCAAACTCAGTCTCGATCTGTTGGCCCCAATGACACTGGGCAGGGGGACCCTTGTTGGGGTCCACTCTGGAGGATCAGTAACAGAAATTGAGACTATTGTAACTTCAGTGAACAGATGTGTGAGCCAAACTGTAGTTAACATAGAACAGTTTATAAGGCTCGGGTAAAATAAGATGTTTCTAACACTTCCATTTGATATTTCCATCACTTTATTATAAGCAAGTTCAGTGAAAAGGTTTGTCTTATTTGTCAGGTCAATATTAGAGAAATGAAGTGATTTCTTTCCAAGGATGTACATCTAATAATCTTGGTTAAAGCTTCAATCTTGTTTTAAATGCTTTTCCATTGAAAATGATACCTCTCTTTCAGCTCCCCCATTTCTGAGAAGTATAAAATCTTATAATTTATTATTACCAAAGGGGAAAGGTGGGAGGAGGGATAAATTAACAGTTTGGAAT
The DNA here is from genome assembly GCF_964270905.1 of Leucopleurus acutus. Classification (NCBI taxonomy): domain Eukaryota; kingdom Metazoa; phylum Chordata; class Mammalia; order Artiodactyla; family Delphinidae; genus Leucopleurus; species Leucopleurus acutus. The sequence goes on along the minus strand of NC_139142.1, from coordinate 118,673,770 downwards.
TAACACATACACACTGCTATGTATAAAATAGATCATCAACAAGGAACTACTGTATAGCACAGGGAACTACACTCAATATTGTGCAATAACCTATAAGGGGAAATAATCGGAAAAAGAATAGATATTTTTATTGACATCATCTATCAATGACAGTTAAAGTGTAACCTAAGGGAAGCCGGTGGTGAGTGCTTCTGACCCTGAAGACTTCAGTCATCTAAAGTTTGGACTCTGCCTACTTCCCAAGGCCCTTAATGAACATATGTGTAGCCGTAGCTTAAAAAACTCCCCAGTTTGGGTTTCGGGGAGACACTGATTTTGAAAAAGCCCTGGTGTTCTCCTTACATGAATGGGACTCTTCCTACTGCTAAAACATGTCTGTCACATCCAGAGGATGGTATACCGTCTGATCGGGAAGAGTTTGGAAAAGGCATCTCATCTCCTCATCTCCTGGTGCTCGGGTTCACCCCTCCAGCGTCTTTACTAACAGTCTCCCCACTTGGAGATGTCAACACTGTCAACATCCTGTTGCGTACAGTTTGGAATTTGTCCAGAGGATGAAGCGGAAGGATGAGGAACAATGAGAGACAAGTCCTAGGTGTTCAGACAGGCACATGTCACTCTAATTTCCAATCAGGAAGATGAATTGACCAAAGGCTAGGGTTGCCCATGGAAACAGTATAGGGCTTGAGGAAATCCCACTGCTTTGTGGCCAGTTCCCATAAACACAAGTTGAACAATGGAACTCAGGGGCAGTAAAATTCACGAAACTGCAGAGTTGAAAATATCTATCACTGAAAAATGTCTTGAGGAAAGTCAGAGAAAAGGATTGGCAAGCAAGGGAGAATGGCAGGAAAGGGATTTGAGGAGGTAGAAAGGATTCGCCATTAAGCACAAGAAAAGGGGCTGAACATTTCCGACATTGCAGTTGGCCAAAAAGGCTGTATGCGTTTTTTTCTGTATATATTCAAGAAAAGGGCATACACTTTTTTAGCCAACCAAACAGGTGGGCACTGGAAATCAATACTACAAAAGATATCACTTCGCATCAGTCAGAAGAGCCATCCTCATAAAGTGTAAACGCCAGAAATGCAGGACAGGGCAAGGAGAAGAGGGAGCCCTGTGAGGCTTATAGTGGAAATGTATATTGCCAACGGCCATTCTGGAGAAGTGTATTGTGTTTACTAAAGCATCTAAAAAATGAGCTACAGAGCATAGGGCACTTGCACTCATGGGCGTATATCTTGGGAAAAACAAAAATCGAGAGGACACAGGCACCCCAATGTTTACTGCCTCTCTGTTTAAAAGATCCTCGACTAGGATATAACTTAAATGTCTCTGGAGGGAAAAAATGGATAGAGATGTGGTACTTATGTAGAGTGGAATATTACTCAGCCTGGAAATCAATGAAATATGGCCAGTTGTAACAACTCCGGAGGAGTTACGTATGATCATTCTAAGTGACATAATTCAAAAAGAAAAAGACACATATCATAAGATATCACTTAAAGGTGGAATCCAAAATGGCTACACATGAGATAAATTACAAAACAAAAACATAGTCAAATATGTAGAAAACACGCGTAAGGCTGCTAAACGGGAAAGGTGGGGAGGGGTGAGGCATCATCCAGGAGGTTGAAATTAGCAAAGATACCATTCCAAATACCAAACTGATAATCAACAAGGCCTACACGGTAGCTAAAAGAACTGCACTCAGCACACTCAAGTCACCGGAAAAGAATATCTATGACTGGTAAGAATCTGAAAAAGAATTTATTGATGTCTCTCTGTACGTGAATCAAGTGGATGTACAGCAGCAAGAAACAGAGCTTTGAAAATCAGCTGTAACCAATATAGTAATAAATTGAAAAAAATAAACGACAGAGAGACAGAGAAAACCTCTTACAACTTTTCCTCAGGGACGGTGATGCAACATGGATTGAACACATCTAGACCCACAGCAGGATGAGACATAAGGCTGGAAACTGTTCGCGCTAAGAGAAATGTGAGGTTGGGTGAGGAAATGCACACCCTTTAAAGTAATACTACCTGGTACCCATTCAATGGGTCCCAAATCTGCAGGTTCAAGGAATCTTCCTACAGCTAAAACATGCATGGAAAACCCAGAGGACTGTACACCATGTGATCGGGAGATGTGTCTAAAATGCACCTCATTTATCCTCTCCTGGTGCTCCTGTTCATCATTCCAGCCACGTTACTTAGAATCTCCCCACTTAGAGAATCAGCACATTTAAACTTCTGTTTCACACATTTTGCAAATTGTGAGGAGGATGAACGGGAAGAGGGGGAAACAATGAGAGAATAGTTGTAGGGGTTTGGACGGGCACATGTCACTCTAATTTCCCATTAAGAATAAGAATTAAAAAAAGGCTCAGCCCGCCTCGCCGGAGCCAAAATAGGGCCTGAAGCAATCCTGCGGTTTTGAGGCCAGCTCACAAAAGAGCAACTTAAAAAATGGAGCTCAGGGTCACTGCAATTCACAAACCTGCAGAGTTATAAATGAAAACTAACGTCCAAAAATATGTTGAGGTAAGGCAAAGAAGAGGATCTGAATGCAAGACAGAATTGCAAGAAACAGATTTCAAGAGATAGATTGGACTCGCCTTTAAAGCACATGAAAAGCGGCAGAATTTCGACAATGATGCAGTTGGCCCAAAAGGGAGTATGCGTTATTTCCTGAATATATCCAGGAAAAAACGCATACGCACTTTATGGGCAACCAAGCAAGCAAGCAATGCAAATGTGCACAACAAAGAAGTCTCATTTCCCACCGGTCAAAAGGGCCATCCGAAAAAATTGTAAAAACCAGAAATGCAGGACAGGCCATGGAGAACAGGGAGCCTTTATACGCTGATGGACAGTGTGTGAACTGCCGAGAGCCACTCTGGAGAAGTGTATGGTGGTTCCTAAATCATCTAAAAAACAGAGCGACAGAGCATAGGGCACTTCCAATCACGGGAGTATATCTAGGGAAGTCTAAAAATCAACAAGACACAAGCACACCACAGTTTAGGGCTACTCTGTTTACAAGAACCTCAACTTCAGTACACCTTAAATATCCCAGGAAAGAGAACAATGGATAAAGAAAATGTGGTACTTATGTACAATGGAATATCTCTTCACCATGAAATCAATGTAATAAGGCTAGTAGAAGGATAAAGAGTGGATTGAGGTCCGATAATACTACTTGAAATAAGTCAAACAGAAAAAGAAACATATCATAAGATATCACTTATAGAGGGAGGATAAATATGGCTGCACAAAAAATGAATTACAAAACAGAACAGTGTCTCACATTTAGAAAACACACTTATGTCAGCTTAAGGGGAAAGGAGAGGTGGGGTGATGCATAAAACCAGAGTTTGAAATTAGCACAGATACCGTTCAATAAACCAAATAGGTATCAGACAAGATCTACACCTCGCTCAATGAACTGGCCTCAACACACCCTATACACCGCAGAGAAATATATCTGAGTAATAAGAATCTTAAAACCCATGTATTGATATATCTCCATAAGGGAATCAAGTGTGCGCAGAGCGGCACAAACACAGCAGTGAAAATGAGCTAAACCCCATTATAGAAATAAATTTTAAAACCAAAACGCAGAAACAATGAAAGAGAGAAAAATTCTTACAAAATTCGCTCAGGGGCTGTGATGCAACCTGGAATGACCACATATAAACCCACAGCTGGATAAGACATAAGGCTGGACACTTGGGGCTGAAAGGATTGGAGAGCTTTGGTGAGCAACTGCCGAAAGTTTAATGCAATACTTCATGCTACTTATTCCAAGGGTCCCAACACTCCAAGTTGAAGGGAATCTTCCTACAGCTAAACCATGCATGGGAAATCCAGCGGATGGTATACCATATGATCGGGAAAGGTTTCTAAAATGCACCTCATTTTCCTCTCCTGGGGCTCCGGATCAACATTCCAGCCACTTTACTAACAACATCTCCACATGGAGAGTCAATGCCTTTAAGTTCCGGTATCGCACAGTCTGCAGTTAGTGCGGAGGATGAATGGGAATAGGGGGAACCAGTGAGAAAATAGCTGTAGCGGTATCAATGGGCACATGTCACTCTAATTTCACATCAGGAAGAAGAATTAACCAAAGGCAGAGCAAGGCACCCCAGAAGAAGAATAGGGCCTGAAGAAATCCTGTGGATATGAGGCAAGATCACAAAAATAAGAGCTGAAAAATGGAGCTAAGGGCCACTGCAATTCAAAAACCTGCAGAGTTATAAAGGCCAACTATTCTCCAAAAGTATATTGAGGTAAGGCTATGAAGAGGCACTGAGAGCAAGGCAGAACTGCAGGAAACCGATTTCAGGAGGTAGACAGGAATTGCACTGAAAACATATGAAAACACTCAGAAGGTCGACAATGATGCACTTGGCCAAAAAGGGCGTATGCGTTTCTTCCTGAATATATTCAGGAAGAAACGCATACGCCCTTTCTGGCCAACCAAGCAAGCTCTCAAAGGAAATCTGCACTACAATGAAGTCTCACTTCACCCCGGTCAAAGGGCCATCTGAAAAAAGTGTAAAATCCAGAAAGGCAGGACAGGCCATGGAGAACTGGGAGCCTTCTTATGCTGATGGGCGGGATGTAAATTGCCAGCAGCCACTCTGGAGAAGTGTATGGTGTTTCCTGAAACATCTAAAAAACAAAGCAACAGAGCCTAGGGCACTTGCACTTATGGTCCTATAGCTTAGGGAAATTAAAATCAAAAAGACACAGCCACCCCAAAGTTTGGGACGGCTCTGTTTACAAGAACCTCGTTTATGGTACAAGTTCAATATCACAGAAAGCGAAAAATGGATAAAGAAGTTGTGGTACTTACGTACAATGCAATATCACTCAGCAATGAAATCTATGTCATCAGGCCCGTAGCAGCATAATGAGTGGATTCAGGTACGATGATTCTAAGTGAAATAAGTCACACAGAAAAAGAAACATCATAAGATATCACCAATACACGGAATGTAAACTTGGCTACAAAGGAACTGAATTACAAAACAGAACAGGGTCTCAAATGTAGAAAACCAACTTATGCTTGCTTAAGGGGAAAGGTGAGTTGGGGTGCTGCATGAAACCAGAGATTGAAATTAGCACAGATACCGTTCCATAAGCCAAATATGTAATAGACAAGAGCTACTCCTTGCTCAACGAAGTGGACTCAACACCCCATATTAAACGCCTAAGAATATACCTGACTAGAAATAATCTTAAAACCTACGGATTTATTTGTCTCCGAAAGAGAATCAAGCGTGTGTACAGCGGCATAAACGCAGCAGTGATAGGATTGGTGAGGTTCGGTGAGCAAATGCAGACCCTTTGAAGTCATATTGCATGGTACCCATTCCATGGGTCTCAACTCTCCAGGTTTAAGGGATTCTTCCTTCAGCTAAAACATGCATGTGGAACCCAGAGTATGATCCACCGTGTGATCGGGAAACGTGTTCAAATGTGTCTCAGTTTTCGTCCCGTGGAACTCGGGTGCAACATTCCAGATGCTTTACTAACACTCTCCCCACTTGGAGAGTCAGTGCCTTTAACCTCCTGTTTGGCCCAGTTTGCAATTTCTGCGGAAAATGTACAGGAATAGGGAGAACCAATGAGAGACTAGCTGGGGGTGTCTGGACGGGCAAATTTAACTCTCATTTCCCACCAGGAAGAGGAATTAACCAAAGGCTCAGTGTGCCGTGCCGGAACCACACTAGGGCCTGAAGCAATCCTGTGGTGTTGCGGCCAGCTCACAAGAAAGCGAGTTGAAGAAAGGAGCTCAGGGGCACTGTAATTCACAAACCTGCAGAGTTATAAATGACAGCTATCGTCCAAAAATATATTGAAGTAAGGCTGCCAAGAGGACTTGAAAGCGGGGCAGAATTGCAGGAAACCGATTTCAGGAGGTAGACGGGAATTGCATGTAAAGCATAGGAAAAGAGGCAGAACGTCCACAATGATGCACTTGGCCAAAAAGGGCGTATGCGTTTTTTCCTGAATATATTCAGGAAAAAACGCATACGCCCTTTTTGGCCAACCAAGCAAGCTTGCAAAGGAAATCTGCACTACAATGAAGTCTCACTGCCCCCCGGTCAAAAGGGCCATCTGAAAAAAGTGTAAAATCCAGAAAGGCAGGACAGGCCATGGAGAACTGGGAGCTTTGTTATGCTGATGGGTGGGATGTAAATTGCCAACAGCCACTCTGGAGAAGTGTATGGTGTTTCCTGAAACATCTAAAAAACAAAGCAACAGAGCCTAGGGCACTTCCACTTATGGTCCTATAGCTTAGGGAAATTAAAATCAAAAAGACACAGCCACCCCAAAGTTTGGGACGGCTCTGTTTACAAGAACCTCGTTTACGGTACAAGTTCAATATCACAGAAAGCGAAAAATGGATAAAGAAGTTGTGGTACTTACGTACAATGCAATATCACTCAGCAATGAAATCTATGTCATCAGGCCTGTCGCAGCATAATGAGTGGATTCAGGTACGATGATTCTAAGTGAAATAAGTCACACAGAAAAAGAAACATCATAAGATATCACTACTACACGGAATGTAAACTTGGCTACACAGGAACTGAATTACAAAACAGAACAGGGTCTCAAATGTAGAAAACCAACTTATGCTTGCTTAAGGGGAAAGGTGAGTTGGGGTGCTGCATGAAACCAGAGATTGAAATTAGCACAGATACCGTGCCATAAGCCAAAAATGTAATAGACAAGAGCTACTCCTTGCTAAACGAAGTGTACTCAACACCCCATATTAAACGCCTAAGAATACACATGACTAGTAAGAATCTTAAAACCTGTGGATTTATATGTCTCCGAAAGAGAATCAAGCGTGTGTACGGCGGCATAAACGCAGCAGTGATAGGATTGGTGAGGTTCGGTGAGCAAATGCAGACCCTTTGAAGTCATATTGCATGGTACCCATTCCATGGGTCTCAACTCTCCAGGTTTAAGGGATTCTTCCTTCAGCTAAAACATGCATGTGGAACCCAGAGTATGATCCACCGTGTGATCGGGAAACATGTTCCAATGTGTCTCAGTTTTCGTCCCCTGGTACTCGGGTGCAACATTCAAGACGCTTTACTAACACTCTCCCCACTTGGAGAGTCAGTGCCTTTAAACTCCTGTTTGGCCCAGTTTGCAATTTCTGCGGAAAATGTACAGGAATAGGGAGAACCAATGAGAGACTAGCTGGAGGTGTCTGGACGGGCAAATTTAACTCTCATTTCCCACCAGGAAGAGGAATTAATCAAAGGTTCAGCATGCCGTGCCGGAACAACACTAGGGCCTGAAGAAATCCTGCGGTGTTGCGGCCAGCTCACAAGAAAGCGAGTTGAAGAAAGGAGCTAAGGGGCACTGTAATTCACAAACCTGCAGAGTTATAAATGACAGCTATCGTCCAAAAATATATTGAAGTAAGGCTGCCAAGAGGACTTGAAAGCGGGGCAGAATTGCAGGAAACCGATTTCAGGAGGTAGACGGGAATTGCATGTAAAGCATAGGAAAAGAGGCAGAACGTCCACAATGATGCACTTGGCCAAAAAGGGCGTATGCGTTTTTTCCTGAATATATTCAGGAAAAAACGCATACGCCCTTTTTGGCCAACCAAGCAAGCTTGCAAAGGAAATCTGCACTACAATGAAGTCTCACTGCCCCCCAGTCAAAAGGGCCATCTGAAAAAAGTGTAAAATCCAGAAAGGCAAGACAGGACATGGAGAATTGGGAGCCTTGTTATGCTGATGGGCGGGATGTAAATTGCCAACAGCCACTCTGGAGAAGTGTATGCTGTTTCCTGAAACATCTAAAAAACAAAGCAACAGAGCCTAGGGCACTTCCACTTATGGTCCTATAGCTTAGGGAAATTAAAATCAAAAAGACACAGCCACCCCAAAGTTAGGGACGGCTCTGTTTACAAGAACCTTGTTTACGGTACAAGTTCAATATCACAGAAAGCGAAAAATGGATAAAGAAGTTGTGGTACTTACGTACAATGCAATATCACTCAGCAATGAAATCTATGTAATCAGGCCCGTAACAGCATAATGAGTGTATTAAGGTACGATGATTGTAAGTGAAATAAGTCACACAGAAAAAGAAACATCATAAGATATCACTACTACACGTAATGTAAACTTGGCTACACAGGAACTGAATTACAAAACAGAACAGGGTCTCAAATGTAGAAAACCAACTTATGCTTGCTTAAGGGGAAAGGTGAGTTGGGGTGCTGCATGAAACCAGAGATTGAAATTAGCACAGATACCGTTCCATAAGCCAAATATGTAATAGACAAGAGCTACTCCTTGCTCAACGAAGTGGACTCAACACCCCATATTAAACGCCTAAGAATATACCTGACTAGTAAGAATATTAAAACCTACCGATTTATATGTCTCCGAAAGAGAATCAAGCGTGTGTACGGCGGCATAAACGCAGCAGTGATAGGATTGGTGAAGTTCGGTGAGCAAATGCAGACCCTTTGAAGTCATATTGCATGGTACCCATTCCATGGGTCTCAACTCTCCAGGTTTAAGGGATTCTTCCTTCAGCTAAAACATGCATGTGGAACCCAGAGTATGATCCACCGTGTGATCGGGAAACGTGTTCAAATGTGTCTCAGTTTTCGTCCCGTGGAACTCGGGTGCAACATTCCAGATGCTTTACTAACACTCTCCCCACTTGGAGAGTCAGTGCCTTTAACCTCCTGTTTGGCCCAGTTTGCAATTTCTGTGGAAAATGAACAGGAATAGGTAGAACCAAAGAGAGACTAGCTGGAGGTGTCTGGACGGGCAAATTTAACTCTCATTTCCCACGAGGAAGAGGAATTAACCAAAGGCTCAGCGTGCCGTGCCGGAACCACACTAGGGCCTGAAGTAATCCTGCGGTGTTGCGGCCAGCTCACAAGAAAGCGAGTTGAAGAAAGGAGCTCAGGGGCACTGTAATTCCCAAACCTGCAGAGTTATAAATGACAGCTATCGTCCAAAAATATATTGAAGTAAGGCTGCCAAGAGGACTTGAAAGCGGGGCAGAATTATAGGAAATCGATTTCAGGAGGTACACTGGAATTGCATGTAAAGCATAGAAAAGAGGCAGAACGTCCACAATGATGCACTTGGCCAAAAAGGGCGTATGCGTTTTTTCCTGAATATATTCAGGAAAAAACGCATACGCCCTTTTTGGCCAACCAAGCAAGCTTGCAAAGGATATCTGAACTACAATGAAGTCTCACTGCCCCCCGGTCAAAAGGGCCATCTGAAAAAAGTGTAAAATCCAGAAAGGCAGGACAGGCCATGGAGAACTGGGAGCCTTGTTATGCTGATGGGTGGGATGTAAATTGCCAACAGCCACTCTGAAGAAGTGTATGGTGTTTCCTGAAACATCTAAAAAACTAAGCAACAGAGCCTAGGGCACTTCCACTTATGGTCCTATAGCTTAGGGAAATTAAAATCAAAAAGACACGGTCACCCCAAAGTTTGGGACGGCTCTGCTTACAAGAACCTCGTTTACGGTACAAGTTCAATATCACAGAAAGCGAAAAATGGATAAAGAAGTTGTGGTACTTACGTACAATGCAATATCACTCAGCAATGAAATCTATGTCATCAGGCCCGTAGCAGCATAATGAGTGGATTCAGGTACGATGATTGTAAGTGAAATAAGTCACACAGAAAAAGAAACATCATAAGATATCACTACTACACGGAATGTAAACTTGGCTACACAGGAACTGAATTACAAAACAGAACAGGGTCTCAAATGTAGAAAACCAACTTACGCTAGCTTAAGGGGAAAGGTGAGTTGGGGTGCTGCATGAAACCAGAGATTGAAATTTGCACAGATACCGTTCCATAAGCCAAATATGTAATAGACAAGAGCTACTCCTTGCTCAATGAAGTGGACTCAACACCCGATATTAAACGCCTAAGAATATACCTGACTAGAAATAATCTAAAAACCTACGGATTTATATGTCTCCGAAAGACAATCAAGCGTGTGTACAGCGGCATAAACGCAGCAGTGATAGGATTGGTGAGGTTCGGTGAGCAAATGCAGACCCTTTGAAGTCATATTGCATGGTACCCATTCCATGGGTCTCAACTCTCCAGGTTTAAGGGATTCTTCCTTCAGCTAAAACATGCATGTGGAACCCAGAGTATGATCCACCGTGTGATCGGGAAACGTGTTCAAATGTGTCTCAGTTTTCGTCCCCTGGTACTCGGGTGCAAACTCCAGACGCTTTACTAACACTCTCCCCACTTGGAGAGTCAGTGCCTTTAACCTCCTGTTTGGCCCAGTTTGCAATTTCTGCGGAAAATGTACAGGAATAGGGAGAACCAATGAGAGACTAGCTGGGGGTGTCTGGACGGGCAAATTTAACTCTCATTTCCCACCAGGAAGAGGAATTAACCAAAGGCTCAGTGTGCCGTGCCGGAACCACACTAGGGCCTGAAGCAATCCTGTGGTGTTGCGGCCAGCTCACAAGAAAGCGAGTTGAAGAAAGGAGCTCAGGGGCACTGTAATTCACAAACCTGCAGAGTTATAAATGACAGCTATCGTCCAAAAATATATTGAAGTAAGGCTGCCAAGAGGAGTTGAAAGCGGGGCAGAATTGCAGGAAACCGATTTCAGGAGGTAGACGGGAATTGCATGTAAAGCATAGGAAAAGAGGCAGAACGTCCACAATGATGCACTTGGCCAAAAAGGGCGTATGCGTTTTTTCCTGAATATATTCAGGAAAAAACGCATACGCCCTTTTTGGCCAACCAAGCAAGCTTGCAAAGGATATCTGAACTACAATGAAGTCTCACTGCCCCCCGGTCAAAAGGGCCATCTGAAAAAAGTGTAAAATCCAGAAAGGCAGGACAGGCCATGGAGAACTGGGAGCCTTGTTATGCTGATGGGTGGGATGTAAATTGCCAACAGCCACTCTGAAGAAGTGTATGGTGTTTCCTGAAACATCTAAAAAACTAAGCAACAGAGCCTAGGGCACTTCCACTTATGGTCCTATAGCTTAGGGAAATTAAAATCAAAAAGACACGGTCACCCCAAAGTTTGGGACGGCTCTGCTTACAAGAACCTCGTTTACGGTACAAGTTCAATATCACAGAAAGCGAAAAATGGATAAAGAAGTTGTGGTACTTACGTACAATGCAATATCACTCAGCAATGAAATCTATGTCATCAGGCCCGTAGCAGCATAATGAGTGGATTCAGGTACGATGATTGTAAGTGAAATAAGTCACACAGAAAAAGAAACATCATAAGATATCACTACTACACGGAATGTAAACTTGGCTACACAGGAACTGAATTACAAAACAGAACAGGGTCTCAAATGTAGAAAACCAACTTACGCTAGCTTAAGGGGAAAGGTGAGTTGGGGTGCTGCATGAAACCAGAGATTGAAATTTGCACAGATACCGTTCCATAAGCCAAATATGTAATAGACAAGAGCTACTCCTTGCTCAATGAAGTGGACTCAACACCCGATATTAAACGCCTAAGAATATACCTGACTAGAAATAATCTAAAAACCTACGGATTTATATGTCTCCGAAAGACAATCAAGCGTGTGTACAGCGGCATAAACGCAGCAGTGATAGGATTGGTGAGGTTCGGTGAGCAAATGCAGACCCTTTGAAGTCATATTGCATGGTACCCATTCCATGGGTCTCAACTCTCCAGGTTTAAGGGATTCTTCCTTCAGCTAAAACATGCATGTGGAACCCAGAGTATGATCCACCGTGTGATCGGGAAACGTGTTCAAATGTGTCTCAGTTTTCGTCCCCTGGTACTCGGGTGCAAACTCCAGACGCTTTACTAACACTCTCCCCACTTGGAGAGTCAGTGCCTTTAACCTCCTGTTTGGCCCAGTTTGCAATTTCTGCGGAAAATGTACAGGAATAGGGAGAACCAATGAGAGACTAGCTGGGGGTGTCTGGACGGGCAAATTTAACTCTCATTTCCCACCAGGAAGAGGAATTAACCAAAGGCTCAGCGTGCCGTGCCGGAACCACACTAGGGCCTGAAGCAATCCTGTGGTGTTGCGGCCAGCTCACAAGAAAGCGAGTTGAAGAAAGGAGCTCAGGGGCACTGTAATTCACAAACCTGCAGAGTTATAAATGACAGCTATCGTCCAAAAATATATTGAAGTAAGGCTGCCAAGAGGACTTGAAAGCGGGGCAGAATTGCAGGAAACCGATTTCAGGAGGTAGACGGGAATTGCATGTAAAGCATAGGAAAAGAGGCAGAACGTCCACAATGATGCACTTGGCCAAAAAGGGCGTATGCGTTTTTTCCTGAATATATTCAGGAAAAAACGCATACGCCCTTTTTGGCCAACCAAGCAAGCTTGCAAAGGAAATCTGCACTACAATGAAGTCTCACTGCCCCCCGGTCAAAAGGGCCATCTGAAAAAAGTGTAAAATCCAGAAAGGCAGGACAGGCCATGGAGAACTGGGAGCTTTGTTATGCTGATGGGTGGGATGTAAATTGCCAACAGCCACTCTGGAGAAGTGTATGGTGTTTCCTGAAACATCTAAAAAACAAAGCAACAGAGCCTAGGGCACTTCCACTTATGGTCCTATAGCTTAGGGAAATTAAAATCAAAAAGACACAGCCACCCCAAAGTTTGGGACGGCTCTGTTTACAAGAACCTCGTTTACGGTACAAGTTCAATATCACAGAAAGCGAAAAATGGATAAAGAAGTTGTGGTACTTACGTACAATGCAATATCACTCAGCAATGAAATCTATGTCATCAGGCCTGTCGCAGCATAATGAGTGGATTCAGGTACGATGATTCTAAGTGAAATAAGTCACACAGAAAAAGAAACATCATAAGATATCACTACTACACGGAATGTAAACTTGGCTACGCAGGAACTGAATTACAAAACAGAACAGGGTCTCAAATGTAGAAAACCAACTTATGCTTGCTTAAGGGGAAAGGTGAGTTGGGGTGCTGCATGAAACCAGAGATTGAAATTAGCACAGATACCGTGCCATAAGCCAAAAATGTAATAGACAAGAGCTACTCCTTGCTAAACGAAGTGTACTCAACACCCCATATTAAACGCCTAAGAATACACCTGACTAGTAAGAATCTTAAAACCTGTGGATTTATATGTCTCCGAAAGAGAATCAAGCGTGTGTACGGCGGCATAAACGCAGCAGTGATAGGATTGGTGAGGTTCGGTGAGCAAATGCAGACCCTTTGAAGTCATATTGCATGGTACCCATTCCATGGGTCTCAACTCTCCTGGTTTAAGGGATTCTTCCTTCAGCTAAAACATGCATGTGGAACCCAGAGTATGATCCACCGTGTGATCGGGAAACGTGTTCCAATGTGTCTCAGTTTTCGTCCCCTGGTACTCGGGTGCAACATTCAAGACGCTTTACTAACACTCTCCCCACTTGGAGAGTCAGTGCCTTTAAACTCCTGTTTGGCCCAGTTTGCAATTTCTGCGGAAAATGTACAGGAATAGGGAGAACCAATGAGAGACTAGCTGGAGGTGTCTGGACGGGCAAATTTAACTCTCATTTCCCACCAGGAAGAGGAATTAATCAAAGGTTCAGCATGCCGTGCCGGAACCACACTAGGGCCTGAAGTAATCCTGCGGTGTTGCGGCCAGCTCACAAGAAAGCGAGTTGAAGAAAGGAGCTAAGGGGCACTGTAATTCACAAACCTGCAGAGTTATAAATGACAGCTATCGTCCAAAAATATATTGAAGTAAGGCTGCCAAGAGGACTTGAAAGCGGGGCAGAATTGCAGGAAACCGATTTCAGGAGGTAGACGGGAATTGCATGTAAAGCATAGGAAAAGAGGCAGAACGTCCACAATGATGCACTTGTCCAAAAAGGGCGTATGCGTTTTTTCCTGAATATATTCAGGAAAAAACGCATACGCCCTTTTTGGCCAACCAAGCAAGCTTGCAAAGGAAATCTGCACTACAATGAAGTCTCACTGCCCCCCGGTCAAAAGGGCCATCTGAAAAAAGTGTAAAATCCAGAAAGGCAAGACAGGACATGGAGAATTGGGAGCCTTGTTATGCTGATGGGCGGGATGTAAATTGCCAACAGCCACTCTGGAGAAGTGTATGCTGTTTCCTGAAACATCTAAAAAACAAAGCAACAGAGCCTAGGGCACTTCCACTTATGGTCCTATAGCTTAGGGAAATTAAAATCAAAAAGACACAGCCACCCCAAAGTTTGGACGGCTCTGTTTACAAGAACCTTGTTTACGGTACAAGTTCAATATCACAGAAAGCGAAAAATGGATAAAGAAGTTGTGGTACTTACGTACAATGCAATATCACTCAGCAATGAAATCTATGTAATCAGGCCCGTAACAGCATAATGAGTGGATTAAGGTACGATGATTGTAAGTGAAATAAGTCACACAGAAAAAGAAACATCATAAGATATCACTACTACACGTAATGTAAACTTGGCTACACAGGAACTGAATTACAAAACAGAACAGGGTCTCAAATGTAGAAAACCAACTTATGCTTGCTTAAGGGGAAAGGTGAGTTGGGGTGCTGCATGAAACCAGAGATTGAAATTAGCACAGATACCGCTCCATAAGCCAAATATGTAATAGACAAGAGCTACTCCTTGCTCAACGAAGTGGACTCAACACCCCATATTAAACGCCTAAGAATATACCTGACTAGTAAGAATATTAAAACCTACCGATTTATATGTCTCCGAAAGAGAATCAAGCGTGTGTATGGCGGCATAAACGCAGCAGTGATAGGATTGGTGAAGTTCGGTGAGCAAATGCAGACCCTTTGAAGTCATATTGCATGGTACCCATTCCATGGGTCTCAACTCTCCAGGTTTAAGGGATTCTTCCTTCAGCTAAAACATGCATGTGGAACCCAGAGTATGATCCACCGTGTGATCGGGAAACGTGTTCAAATGTGTCTCAGTTTTCGTCCCCTGGTACTCGGGTGCAACATTCAAGACGCTTTACTAACACTCTCCCCACTTGGAGAGTCAGTGCCTTTAACCTCCTGTTTGGCCCAATTTGCAATTTCTGCGGAAAATGTACAGGAATAGGGAGAACCAATGAGACACTAGCTGGAGGTGTCTGGACGGGCAAATTTAACTCTCATTTCCCACCAGGAAGAGGAATTAACCAAAGGTTCAGCGTGCCATGCCGGAACCACACTAGGGCCTGAAGCAATCCTGCGGTGTTGTGGCCAGCTCACAAGAAAGCGAGTTGAAGAAAGGAGCTCAGGGGCACTGTAATTCACAAACCTGCAGAGTTATAAATGACAGCTATCGTCCAAAAATATATTGAAGTAAGGCTGCCAAGAGGACTTGAAAGCGGGGCAGAATTGCAGGAAACCGATTTCAGGAGGTAGACTGGAATTGCATGTAAAGCATAGGAAAAGAGGCAGAACGTCCACAATGATGCACTTGGCCAAAAAGGGCGTATGCGTTTTTTCCTGAATATATTCAGGAAAAAACGCATACGCCCTTTTTGGCCAACCAAGCAAGCTTGCAAATGAAATCTGCACTACAATGAAGTCTCACTGTTCCCCGGTCAAAAGGCTATCTGAAAAAAGTGTAAAATCCAGAAAGGCAGGACAGGCCATGGAGAACTGGGAGCCTTGTTATTCTGATGGGTGGGATGTAAATTGCCAACAGCCACTCTGCAGAAGTGTATGGTGTTTCCTGAAACATCCAAAAAACAAAGCAACAGAGCCTAGGGCACTTCCACTTATGGTCCTATAGATTAGGGAAATTAAAATCAAAAAGACACAGCCACCCCGAAGTTTGGGACGGCTCTGTTTAAAGAACCTCATTTACGGTACAAGTTCAATATCACAGAAAGCGAAAAATGGATAAAGAAGTTGTGGTACTTACGTACAATGCAATATCACTCAGCAATGAAATCTATGTCATCAGGCCCATAGCAGCATAATGAGTGGATTCAGGTACGATGATTCTAAGTGAAATAAGTCACACAGAAAAAGAAACATCATAAGATATCACTACTACACGTAATGTAAACTTGGCTACACAGGAACTAAATTACTAAACAGAACAGAGTGTCAAATGTAGAAAACCAATTTATGCTTGCTTAAGGGGAAAGGTGAGTTGGGGTGCTGCATACAACAAGAGATTGAAGTTAGCACAGATACCGTTCCATAAGCCAAATATATAATAGACAAGTGCTACTCCTTGCTCAACGAAGTGGACTCAACACCCCATATTAAACGCCTAACAATATACCTGACTAGTAAGAATCTTAAAACCTATGGATTTATATGTCTCCGAAAGGCAATCAAGCGTGTGTACAGCGGCATAAACGCAGCAGCGATAGGATTGGTGAGGTTCGGTGAGCAAATGCAGACACTTTGAAGTCATATTGTATGGTATCCATTCCATGGGTCTCAACTCTCCAGGTTTAAGGGATTCTTCCTTCAGCTAAAACATGCATGTGGAACCCAGAGTATGATCCACCGTGTGATTGGGAAACGTGTTCAAATGTGTCTCAGTTTTCGTCCCCTGGTACTCGGGTGCAACATTCAAGACGCTTTACTTACACTCTCCCCACTTGGAGAGTCAGTGCCTTTAACCTCCTGTTTGGCCCAGTTTGCAATTTCTGCGGAAAATGTACAGGAATAGGGAGAACCAATGAGAGACTAGCTGGAGGTGTCTGGACGGGCAAATTTAACTCTCATTTCCCACCAGGAAGAGGAATTAACCAAAGGCTCAGCGTGCCGTGCAGGAACTACACTAGGGCCTGAAGCAATCCTGCGGTGTTGCGGCCAGCTCACAAGAAAACGAGTTGAAGAAACGAGCTCAGGGGCACTGTAATTCACAAACCTGCAGAGTTATAAATGACAGCTATCGTCCAAAAATATATTGAAGTAAGACTGCCAAGATGACTTGAAAGTGGGGCAGAATTGCAGGAAATCGATTTCAGGAGGTACACTGGAATTGCATGTAAAGCATAGGAAAAGAGGCAGAACGTCCACAATGATGCACTTGGCCAAAAAGGGCGTATGCGTTTTTTCCTGAATATATTCAGGAAAAAACGCATACGCCCTTTTTGGCCAACGAAGCAAGCTTGCAAAGGATATCTGCACTGCAATGTAGTCTCACTGCCCCCCGGTCAAAAGGGCCATCTGAAAAAAGTGTAAAATCCAGAAAGGCAGGACAGGCCATGGAGAACTGGGAGCCTTGTTATGCTGATGGGCGGGATGTAAATTGCCAACAGCCACTCTGGAGAAGTGTATGGTGTTTCCTGAAACATCTAAAAAACAAAGCACCAGAGCCTAGGGCACTTCCACTT
The DNA here is from genome assembly GCF_964270905.1 of Leucopleurus acutus. NCBI lineage: Eukaryota > Metazoa > Chordata > Mammalia > Artiodactyla > Delphinidae > Leucopleurus > Leucopleurus acutus. The sequence goes on along the minus strand of NC_139142.1, from coordinate 118,656,414 downwards.
ATGGTCCTATAGCTTAGGGAAATTAAAATCAAAAAGACACAGCCACCCCAAAGTTTGGGACGGCTCTGTTTACAAGAACCTCGTTTACGGTACAAGTTCAATATCACAGAAAGCGAAAAATGGATAAAGAAGTTGTGGTACTTACGTACAATGCAATATCACTCAGCAATGAAATCTATGTCATCAGGCCCGTAGCAGCATAATGAGTGGATTCAGGTATGATGATTCTAAGTGAAATAAGTCACACAGAAAAAGAAACACCATAAGATATCACTACTACACGGAAGGTAAACTTGGCTACACAAGAACTGAATTACAAAACAGAACAGGTTCTCAAATGTAGAAAACCTACTTATGCTTGATTGAGGGGAAAGGTGAGTTGGGGTGCTGCATGAAACCAGAGATTGAAATTAGCACAGATACCGTTCCATAAGCCAAATATGTAATAGACAAGAGCTACTCCTTGCTCAACGAAGTGGACTCAACACCCCATATTAAACGCCTAAGAATATACCTGACTAGAAATAATCTTAAAACCTACGGATTTATATGTCTCCGAAAGACAATCAAGCGTGTGTACAGCGGCATAAACGCAGCAGTGATAGGATTGGTGAGGTTCGGTGAGCAAATGCAGACCCTTTGAAGTCATATTGCATGGTACCCATTCCATGGGTCTCAACTCTCCAGGTTTAAGGGATTCTTCCTTCAGCTAAAACATGCATGTGGAACCCAGAGTATGATCCACCGTGTGATCGGGAAACGTGTTCAAATGTGTCTCAGTTTCCGTCCCCTGGTACTCGGGTGCAACATTCAAGACGCTTTACTAACACTCTCCCCACTTGGAGAGTCAGTGCCTTTAACCTCCTGTTTGGCCCAGTTTCTAATTTCTGCGGAAAATGTACAGGAATAGGGAGAACCAATGAGAGACTAGCTGGGGGTGTCTGCACAGGCAAATTTAACTCTCATTTCCCACCAGGAACAGGAATTAACCAAAGGCTCAGCGTGCCGTGCCGGAACCACACTAGGGCCTGAAGCAATCCTGCGGTGTTGCGGCCAGCTCACAAGAAAGCGAGTTGAAGAAAGGAGCTCAGGGGCACTGTAATTCACAAACCTGCAGAGTTATAAATGACAGCTATCGTCCAAAAATATATTGAAGTAAGGCTGCCAAGAGGACTTGAAAGCGGGGCAGAATTGCAGGAAACCGATTTCAGGAGGTAGACGGGAATTGCATGTAAAGCATAGGAAAAGAGGCAGAACGTCCACAATGATGCACTTGGCCAAAAAGGGCGTATGCGTTTTTTCCTGAATATATTCAGGAAAAAACGCATACGCACTTTTTGGCCAACCAAGCAAGCTTGCAAAGGAAATCTGCACTACAATGAATTCTCACTGCCCCCCAGTCAAAAGAGCCATCTGAAAAAAGTGTAAAATCCAGAAAGGCAGGACAGGCTAAGGAGAACTGGGAGCCTTTTTATGCTGATGGGTGGGATGTAAATTGCCAACAGCCACTCTGGAGAAGTGTATGGTGTTTCCTGAAACATCCAAAAAACAAAGCAACAGAGCCTAGGGCACTCCCACTTATGGTCCTATAGCTTAGGGAAATTAAAATCAAAAAGACACAGCCACCCCAAAGTTTCCGCCGGCTCTGTTTACAAGAACCTCATTTACTGTAAAAGTTCAATATCACAGAAAGCGAAAAATGGATAAAGAAGTTGTGGTACTTACGTACAATGCAATATCACTCAGCAATGAAATCTATGTCATCAGGCCCGTAGCAGCATAATGAGTGGATTCAGGTACGATGATTCTAAGTGAAATAAGTCACACAGAAAAAGAAACATCATAAGATATCACTACTACACGGAATGTAAACTTGGCTACACAGGAACTGAATTACAAAACAGAACAGGGTCTCAAATATAGAAAACCAACTTATGCTTGCTTAAGGGGACAGGTGAGTTGGGGTGCGGCATAAAACCAGAGATTGAAATTAGCACAGATACCGTTCCATAAGCCAAATATGTAATAGACAAGAGGTACTCCTTGCTCAAAGAAGTGGACTCAACACCCCATAATAAACGCCTAAGCATATACCTGACTAGTAAGAATCTAAAACGTTTGGATTTATATGTCTCCAAAAGAGAATCAAGCGTGTGTACAGCAGCATAAACGCAGCAGTGATAGGATTAGTGAGGTTCAGTGAGCAAATGCAGGCCCTTTGAAGTCATATTGCATGGTACCAATTCCATGGGTCTCAACTCTCCAGGTTTAAGGGATTCTTCCTTCAGCTAAAACATGCATGTGGAACCCAGAGTATGATCCACCGTGTGATCGGGAAACGTGTTCAAATGTGTCTCAGTTTTCGTCCCCTGGTACTCGGGTGTAACATTCCACACGCTTTACTAACACTCTCCCCACTTGGAGAGTCAGTGCCTTTAAACTCCTGGTTGGCCCAGTTTGCAATTTCTGCGTAAGATGAACAGGAATAGGGAGAACCAATGAGAGACTAGGTGGAGGTGTCTGGACGGGCAAATTTAACTCTCATTTCCCACCAGTAAGAGGAATTAACCAATGGCTCAGCGTGCCATGCCAGAAGCACACTAGGGCCTGAAGCAATCCTGCGGTGTTGCAGCGAGCTCACAAGAAAGCAAGTTGAAGAAAAGAACTCAGGGGCACTGTAATTCACAAACCTGCAGAGTTATAAATGACAGCTATCGTCCAAAAATATATTGAAGTAAGGCTGCCAAGATGACTTGAAAGCGGGGCAGAATTGCAGGAAACCGATTTCAGGAGGTAGACTGGAATTGCATGTAAAGCATAGGAAAAGAGGCAGAACGTCCACAATGATGCACTTGGCCAAAAAGGGCGTATGCGTTTTTTCCTGAATATATTCAGGAAAAAACGCATACGCCCTTTTTGGCCAACCAAGCAAGCTTTCAAAAGAAATCTGCACTACAATGAAGTCTCACTGCTCCCCGGTCAAAAGGCTATCTGAAAAAAGTGTAAAATCCAGAAAGGCAGGACAGGCCATGGAGAACTGGGAGCCTTGTTATTCTGATGGGTGGGATGTAAATTGCCAACAGCCACTCTGCAGAAGTGTATGGTGTTTCCTGAAACATCCAAAAAACAAAGCAACAGAGCCTAGGGCACTTCCACTTATGGTCCTATAGCTTAGGGAAATTAAAATCAAAAAGACACAGCCACCCCAAAGTTTGGGACGGCTCTGTTTAAAAGAACCTCATTTACGGTACAAGTTCAATATCACAGAAAGCGAAAAATGGATAAAGAAGTTGTGGTACTTACGTACAATGCAATATCACTCAGCAATGAAATCTATGTCATCAGGCCCGTAGCAGCATAATGAGTGGATTCAGATACGATGATTCTAAGTGAAATAAGTCACACAGAAAAAGAAACATCATAAGATATCACTACTACACGGAATGTAAACTTGGCTACACAGGAACTGAATTACAAAACAGAACAGTGTCTCAGATGTAGAAAAGCAAATTATGCTTGCTTAAGGGGAAAGGTGAGTTGGGGTGCAGCATAAAACCACACATTGAAATTAGCACAGATACCGTTCCATAAACCAAATATGTAATAGACAAGAGCTACTCTTTGCTCAACGAAGTGGACTCAACACCCCATATTAAACGCTTAACAATATACCTGACTAGTAAGAATCTTAAAACCTATGGATTTATATGTCTCCGAAAGAGAATCAAGCATGTGTACAGCGGCATAAACGCAGCAGTGATAGGATTGGTGAGTTTCGGTGAGCAAATGCAGACCCTTTGAAGTCATATTGCATGGTACCCATTCCATGGGTCTCAACTCTCCATGTTTAAGGGATTCTTCCTTCAGCTAAAACATGCATGTGGAACCCAGAGTATGATCCACCGCGTGATCGGAAAACGTGTTCAAATGTGTCTCAGTTTACGTCCCCTGGTACTCGGGTGCAACATTCCAGACGCTTTACTAACACTCTCCCCACTTGGAGAGTCAGTGCCTTTAACCTCCTGTTTGGCCCAGTTTGCAATTTCTGCGGAAAATGAACAGGAATAGGGAGAACCATTGAGAGACTAGCTGCAGCTGTCTGGACGGGCAAATTTAACTCTCATTTCCCACCAGGAAGAGGAATTAACCAAAGGCTCAGCATGCCGTGCAGGGAAACAAACTAGGGCCTGAAGCAATCCTGCGGTGTTGCGGCCAGCTCACAAGAAAGCGAGTTGAAGAAAGGAGCTCAGGGGCACTGAAATTCACAAACCTGCTGAGTTATAAATGACAGCTATCGTCCAAAAATATATTGAAGTAAGGCTGCCAAGAGGAGTTGAAAGCGGGGCAGAATTGCAGGAAACCGATTTCAGGAGGTAGACTGGAATTGCATGTAAAGCATAGGAAAAGAGGCAGAACGTCCACAATGATGCACTTGGCCAAAAAGGGCGTATGCGTTTTTTCCTGAATATATTCAGGAAAAAACGCATACGCCCTTTTTGGCCAACCAAGCAAGCTTGCAAAGGAAATCTGCACTACAATGAAGTCTCACTGCCCCCCGGTCAAAAGGGCCATCTGAAAAAAGTGTAAAATCCAGAAAGGCAGGACAGGCCATGGAGAACTGGGAGCCTTGTTATGCTGATTGGCGGGATGTAAATTGTCAGCAGCCACTCTGGAGAAGTGTATGGTGTTTCCTGAAACATCCAAAAAACAAAGCAACAGAGCCTAGGGCACTTCCACTTATGGTCCTATAGCTTAAGGAAATTAAAATCAAAAAGACACAGCCTCCCCAAACTTTGGGATGGCTCTGTTTACAAGAAGCTCGTTTACAGTACAAGTTCAATATCACAGAAAGTGAAAAATGGATACAGAAGTTGTGGTACTTACGTACAATGCAATATCACTCAGCAATGAAATCTATGTCATCAGGCCCGTAGCAGCATAATGAGTGGATTCAGGTATGATGATTCTAAGTGAAATAAGTCACACAGAAAAAGAAACATCATAAGATATCACTACTACACGGAATGTAAACTTGGCTACACAGGAACTGAATTACAAAACAGAACAGGGTCTCAAATGTAGAAAACCAACTTATGCTTCCTTAAGGGGAAAGGTGAGTTGGGGTGCTGCATGAAACCAGAGATTGAAATTAGCACAGATACCGCTCCATAAGCCAAATATGTAATAGACAACAGCTACACCTTGCTCAACGAAGTGGACTCAACACCCCATATTAAACGCCTAAGAATATACATGATTAGAAATAATCTTAAAACCTACGGATTTATATGTCTCCGAAAGAGAATCAAGCGTGTGTACAGCGGCATAAACGCAGCAGTGATAGGATTGGTGAGGTTCGGTGCGCAAATGCAGACCCTTTGAAGTCATATTGCATGGTACCCATTCCATGGCTCTCAAATCTCCAGGTTTAAGGGATTCTTCCTTCAGATAAAACATGCATGTGGAACCCAGAGTATGATCCACCGTGTGATCGGGAAACGTGTTCAAATGTGTCTCAGTTTTCGTCCCGTGGAACTCGGGTGCAACATTCCAGATGCTTTACTAACACTCTCCCCACTTGGAGAGTCAGTGCCTTTAACCTCCTGTTTGGCCCAGTTTGCAATTTCTGCGTAAGATGAACAGGAATAGGGAGAACCAATGAGAGACTAGCTGGAGGTGTCTGGACGGGCAAATTTAACTCTCATTTCCCACCAAGAAGAGGAAATAACCAAAGGCTCAGCGTGCCATGCCAGAAGCACACTAAGGCCTGAAGCAATCCTGAGGTGTTGCGGCCAGCTCACAAGAAAGCGAGTTGAAGAAAGGAGCTCAGGGGCACTGTAATTCACAAACCTGCAGAGTTATAAATGACAGCTATCTTCCAAAAATATATTGAAGTAAGGCTGCCAAGAGGAGTTGAAAGCGGGGCAGAATTGCAGGAAACCGATTTCAGGAGGTAGACTGGAATTGCATGTAAAGCATAGGAAAAGAGGCAGAACGTCCACAATGATGCACTTGGCCAAAAAGGGCGTATGCGTTTTTTCCTGAATATATTCAGGAAAAAACGCATACGCCCTTTTTGGCCAACCAAGCAAGCTTGCAAAGGAAATCTGCACTACAATGAATTCTCACTGCCCCCCAGTCAAAAGAGCCATCTGAAAAAAGTGTAAAATCCAGAAAGGCAGGACAGGCTAAGGAGAACTGGGAGCCTTTTTATGCTGATGGGTGGGATGTAAATTGCCAACAGCCACTCTGGAGAAGTGTATGGTGTTTCCTGAAACATCCAAAAAACAAAGCAACAGAGCCTAGGGCACTCCCACTTATGGTCCTATAGCTTAGGGAAATTAAAATCAAAAAGACACAGCCACCCCAAAGTTTCCGCCGGCTAGGTTTACAAGAACCTCATTTACTGTAAAAGTTCAATATCACAGAAAGCGAAAAATGGATAAAGAAGTTGTGGTACTTACGTACAATGCAATATCACTCAGCAATGAAATCTATGTCATCAGGCCCGTAGCAGCATAATGAGTGGATTCAGGTACGATGATTCTAAGTGAAATAAGTCACACAGAAAAAGAAACATCATAAGATATCACTACTACACGGAATGTAAACTTGGCTACACAGGAACTGAATTACAAAACAGAACAGGGTCTCAAATATAGAAAACCAACTTATGCTTGCTTAAGGGGACAGGTGAGTTGGGGTGCGGCATAAAACCAGAGATTGAAATTAGCACAGATACCGTTCCATAAGCCAAATATGTAATAGACAAGAGGTACTCCTTGCTCAAAGAAGTGGACTCAACACCCCATAATAAACGCCTAAGCATATACCTGACTAGTAAGAATCTAAAACGTTTGGATTTATATGTCTCCAAAAGAGAATCAAGCGTGTGTACAGCAGCATAAACGCAGCAGTGATAGGATTGGTGAGGTTCGGTGAGCAAATGCAGGCCCTTTGAAGTCATATTGCATGGTACCAATTCCATGGGTCTCAACTCTCCAGGTTTAAGGGATTCTTCCTTCAGCTAAAACATGCATGTGGAACCCAGAGTATGATCCACCGTGGGATCGGGAAACGTGTTCAAATGTGTCTCAGTTTTCGTCCCCTGGTACTCGGGTGTAACATTCCACACGCTTTACTAACACTCTCCCCACTTGGAGAGTCAGTGCCTTTAAACTCCTGGTTGGCCCAGTTTGCAATTTCTGCGTAAGATGAACAGGAATAGGGAGAACCAATGAGAGACTAGGTGGAGGTGTCTGGACGGGCAAATTTAACTCTCATTTCCCACCAGTAAGAGGAATTAACCAAAGGCTCAGCGTGCCATGCCAGAAGCACACTAGGGCCTGAAGCAATCCTGCGGTGTTGCAGCGAGCTCACAAGAAAGCAAGTTGAAGAAAAGAACTCAGGGGCACTGTAATTCACAAACCTGCAGAGTTATAAATGACAGCTATCGTCCAAAAATATATTGAAGTAAGGCTGCCAAGATGACTTGAAAGCGGGGCAGAATTGCAGGAAACCGATTTCAGGAGGTAGACTGGAATTGCATGTAAAGCATAGGAAAAGAGGCAGAACGTCCACAATGATGCACTTGGCCAAAAAGGGCGTATGCGTTTTTTCCTGAATATATTCAGGAAAAAACGCATACGCCCTTTTTGGCCAACCAAGCAAGCTTTCAAAAGAAATCTGCACTACAATGAAGTCTCACTGCTCCCCGGTCAAAAGGCTATCTGAAAAAAGTGTAAAATCCAGAAAGGCAGGACAGGCCATGGAGACCTGGGAGCCTTGTTATTCTGATGGGTGGGATGTAAATTGCCTACAGCCACTCTGCAGAAGTGTATGGTGTTTCCTGAAACATCCAAAAAACAAAGCAACAGAGCCTAGGGCACTTCCACTTATGGTCCTATAGCTTAGGGAAATTAAAATCAAAAAGACACAGCCACCCCAAAGTTTGGGACGGCTCTGTTTAAAAGAACCTCATTTACGGTACAAGTTCAATATCACAGAAAGCGAAAAATGGATAAAGAAGTTGTGGTACTTACATACAATGCAATATCACTCAGCAATGAAATCTATGTCATCAGGCCCGTAACAGCATAATGAGTGGATTCAGATACGATGATTCTAAGTGAAATAAGTCACACAGAAAAAGAAACATCATAAGATATCACTACTACACTGAATGTAAACTTGGCTACACAGGAACTGAATTACAAAACAGAACAGTGTCTCAGATGTAGAAAAGCAAATTATGCTTGCTTAAGGGGAAAGGTGAGTTGGGGTGCAGCATAAAACCACACATTGAAATTAGCACAGATACCGTTCCATAAGCCAAATATGTAATAGACAAGAGCTACTCTTTGCTCAACGAAGTGGACTCAACACCCCATATTAAACGCTTAACAATATACCTGACTAGTAAGAATCTTAAAACCTATGGATTTATATGTCTCCGAAAGAGAATCAAGCGTGTGTACAGCGGCATAAACGCAGCAGTGATAGGATTGGTGAGTTTCGGTGAGCAAATGCAGACCCTTTGAAGTCATATTGCATGGTACCCATTCCATGGGTCTCAACTCTCCATGTTTAAGGGATTCTTCCTTCAGCTAAAACATGCATGTGGAACCCAGAGTATGATCCACCGCGTGATCGGAAAACGTGTTCAAATGTGTCTCAGTTTACGTCCCCTGGTACTCGGGTGCAACATTCCAGACGCTTTACTAACACTCTCCCCACTTGGAGAGTCAGTGCCTTTAACCTCCTGTTTGGCCCAGTTTGCAATTTCTGCGGAAAATGAACAGGAATAGGGAGAACCAATGAGAGACTAGCTGCAGCTGTCTGGACGGGCAAATTTAACTCTCATTTCCCACCAGGAAGAGGAATTAACCAAAGGCTCAGCATGCCGTGCAGGGAAACAAACTAGGGCCTGAAGCAATCCTGCGGTGTTGCGGCCAGCTCACAAGAAAGCGAGTTGAAGAAAGGAGCTCAGCGGCACTGAAATTCACAAACCTGCTGAGTTATAAATGACAGCTATCGTCCAAAAATATATTGAAGTAAGGCTGCCAAGAGGAGTTGAAAGCGGGGCAGAATTGCAGGAAACCGATTTCAGGAGGTAGACTGGAATTGCATGTAAAGCATAGGAAAAGAGGCAGAACGTCCACAATGATGCACTTGGCCAAAAAGGGCGTATGCGTTTTTTCCTGAATATATTCAGGAAAAAACGCATACGCCCTTTTTGGCCAACCAAGCAAGCTTGCAAAGGAAATCTGCACTACAATGAAGTCTCACTGCCCCCCGGTCAAAAGGGCCATCTGAAAAAAGTGTAAAATCCAGAAAGGCAGGACAGGCCATGGAGAACTGGGAGCCTTGTTATGCTGATTGGCGGGATGTAAATTGTCAGCAGCCACTCTGGAGAAGTGTATGGTGTTTCCTGAAACATCCAAAAAACAAAGCAACAGAGCCTAGGGCACTTCCACTTATGGTCCTATAGCTTAGGGAAATTAAAATCAAAAAGACACAGCCACCCCAAATTTGGGACGGCTCTGTTTACAAGAACCTCGTTTACGGTACAAGTTCAATATCACAGAAAGCGAAAAATGGATAAAGAAGTTGTGGTACTTACGTACAATGCAATATCACTCAGCAATGAAATCTATGTCATCAGGCCTGTAGCAGCATAATGAGGGGATTCAGGTACGATAATTCTAAGTGAAATAAGTCACACAGGGCTTATCTGGTGGCGCAGTGGTTGAGAGTCCGCCTGCCGATGCAGAGGACATGGGTTCGTGCCCCGCTCCGGGAAGATCCCACATGCCGCGGAGCGGCTGGGACTGTGAGCCATGGCCGCTGAGCCTGCGCGTCCGGAGCCTGTGCTCCGCAATGGGAAAGACCACAACAGTGAGAGGCCCACGTACCGCAAAAAAAATAAAAATAAAAAAATAAAAAAAATAAAAAAATAAGTCACACAGAAAAAGAAACATCATAAGATATCACTACTACACGGAATGTAAACTTGGTTACACAGGAACTAAATTACTAAACAGAACAGAGTGTCAAATGTAGAAAACCAATTTATGCTTGCTTAAGGGGAAAGGTGAGTTGGGGTGCTGCATACAACAAGAGATTGAAACTAGCACAGATACCGTTCCATAAGCCAAATATATAATAGACAAGTGCTACTCCTTGCTCAACGAAGTGGACTCAACACCCCATATTAAACGCCTAACAATATACCTGACTAGTAAGAATCTTAAAATTATGGATTTATATGTCTCCGAAAGAGAATCAAGCGTGTGTACAGCGGCATAAACGCAGCAGTGATAGGATTGGTGAGGTTCGGTGAGCAAATGCAGACCCTTTGAAGTCATATTGCATGGTACCCATTCCATGGGTCTCAACTCTCCAAGTTTAAGGGATTCTTCCTTCAGCTGAAACATGCATGTGGAACCCAGAGTATGATCCACCGTGTGATCGGAAAACGTGTTCAAATGTGTCTCAGTTTACGTCCCCTGGTACTCGGGTGCAACATTCCAGACGCTTTACTAACACTCTCCCCACTTGGAGAGTCAGTGCCTTTAAACTCCTGTTTGGCCCAGTTTGCAATTTCTGTGGAAAATGAACAGGAATAGGGAGAACCAATGAGAGACTAGCTGGAGCTGTCTGGACGGGCAAATTTAACTCTCATTTCCCACCAGGAAGAGGAATTAACCAAAGGCTCAGCATGCCGTGCCGGAAACAAACTAGGGCCTGAAGCAATCCTGCGGTGTTGCGGCCAGCTCACAAGAAAGCGAGTTGAAGAAAGGAGCTCAGGGGCACTGTAATTCACAAACCTGCAGAGTTATAAATGACAGCTATCTTCCAAAAATATATTGAAGTAAGGCTGCCAAGAGGAGTTGAAAGCGGGGCAGAATTGCAGGAAACCGATTTCAGGAGGTAGACTGGAATTGCATGTAAAGCATAGGAAAAGAGGCAGAACGTCCACAATGATGCACTTGGCCAAAAAGGGCGTATGCGTTTTTTCCTGAATATATTCAGGGAAAAACGCATACGCCCTTTTTGGCCAACCAAGCAAGCTTGCAAAGGAAATCTGCACTACAATGAAGTCTCACTGCCACCCGGTCAAAAGGGCCATCTGAAAAAAGTGTAAAATCCAGAAAGGCAGGACAGGCCATGGAGAACTGGGAGCCTTGTTATGCTGATGGGCGGGATGTAAATTACCAGCAGCCACTCTGGAGAAGTGTATGGTGTTTCCTGAAACATCCAAAAAACAAAGCAACAGAGCCTAGGGCACTTCCACTTATGGTCCTATAGCTTAGGGAAATTAAAATCAAAAAGACACAGCCACCCCAAAGTTTGGGACGGCTCTGTTTACAAGAACCTTGTTCAACATACAAGTTCAATATCACAGAAAGTGAAAAATGGATAAAGAAGTTGTGGTACTTACGTACAATGCAATATCACTCAACAATGAAATCTATGTCATTAGGCACATAGCAGCATAATGAGTGGATTCAGGTACGATGATTCTAAGTGAAATAAGTCACACAGAAAAAGAAACATCATAAGATATCACTACTACACGGAATGTAAACTTGGCTACACAGGAACTAAATTACTAAACAGAAAAGAGTGTCAAATGTAGAAAACCAATTTATGCTTGCTTAAGGGGAAAGGTGAGTTGGGGTGCTGCATACAACAAGAGATTGAAATTAGCACAGATACCGTTCCATAAGCCAAATATATAATAGACAAGTGCTACTCCTTGCTCAACGAAGTGGACTCAACACCCCATATTAAACGCCTAACAATATACCTGACTAGTAAGAATCTTAAAACCTATAGATTTATATGTCTCCGAAAGAGAATCAAGCGTGTGTACAGCGGCATAAACGCAGCAGCGATAGGATTGGTGAGGTTCGGTGAGCAAATGCAGACACTTTGAAGTCATATTGCATGGTATCCATTCCATGGGTCTCAACTCTCCAGGTTTAAGGGATTCTTCCTTCAGCTAAAACATGCATGTGGAACCCAGAGTATGATCCACTGTGTGATCGGGAAACGTGTTCAAATGTGTCTCAGTTTTCGTCCCCTGGTACTCGGGTGCAACATTCCAGACGCTTTACTAACACTCTCCCCACTTGGAGAGTCAGTGCCTTTAACCTCCTGTTTGGCCCAGTTTGCAATTTCTGTGGAAAATGAACAGGAATAGGGAGAATCAATGAGAGACTAGGTGGAGGTGTCTGAACGGGCAAATTTAACTCTCATTTCCCACCAGGAAGAGGAATTAACCAAAGGCTCAACATGCCATGCCGGAACCAAACTAGGGCCTGAAGCAATCCTGCGGTGTTGCGGCCAGCTCACAAGAAAGCGAGTTGAAGAAAGGAGCTCAGGGGCACTGTAATTCACAAACCTGCAGAGTTATAAATGACAGCTATCTTCCAAAAATATATTGAAGTAAGGCAGCCAAGAGGAGTTGAAAGCGGGGCAGAATTGCAGGAAACCGATTTCAGGAGGTAGACTGGAATTGCATGTAAAGCATAGGAAAAGAGGCAGAACGTCCACAATGATGCACTTGGCCAAAAAGGGCGTATGCGTTTTTTCCTGAATATATTCAGGAAAAAACGCATACGCTCTTTTTGGCCAACCAAGCAAGCTTGCAAAGGAAATCTGCACTACAATGAAGTCTCACTGCCCCCCGGTCAAAAGGGTCATCTGAAAAAAGTGTAAAATCCAGAAAGGCAGGACAGGCCATGGAGAACTGGGAGCCTTGTTATGCTGATGGGCGGGATGTAAATTGCCAGCAGCCACTCTGGAGAAGTGTATGGTGTTTCCTGAAACATCCAAAAAACAAAGCAACAGAGCCTAGGGCACTTCCACTTATGGTCCTATAGCTTAGGGAAATTAAAATCAAAAAGACACAGCCACCCCAAAGTTTGGGACGGCTATGTTTACAAGAACCTTGTTTATGGTACAAGTTCAATATCACAGAAAGTGAAAAATGGATAAAGAAGTTGTGGTACTTACGTACAATGCAATATCACTCAGCAATGAAATCTATGTCATCAGGCCCGTAGCAGCATAATGAGTGGATTCAGGTACGATGATTCTAAGTGAAATAAGTCACACAGGGCTTACCTGGTGGCGCAGTGGTTGAGAGTCCGCCTGCCGATGCAGAGGACATGGGTTCGTGCCCCGCTCCGGGAAGATCCCACATGCCGCGGAGCGGCTGGGCCTGTGAGTCATGGCCGCTGAGCCTGTGCGTCCGGAGCCTGTGCTCCGCAATGGGAAAGACCACAACAGAGAGAGGCCCACGTACCGCAAAAAAAATAAAAATAAAAAAAATAAAAAAATAAGTCACACAGAAAAAGAAACATCATAAGATATCACTACTACACGGAATGTAAACTTGGTTACACAGGAACTAAATTACTAAACAGAACAGAGTGTCAAATGTAGAAAACCAATTTATGCTTGCTTAAGGGGAAAGGTGAGTTGGGGTGCTGCATACAACAAGAGATTGAAATTAGCACAGATACCGTTCCATAAGCCAAATATATAATAGACAAGTGCTACTCCTTGCTCAACGAAGTGGACTCAACACCCCATATTAAACGCCTAACAATATACCTGACTAGTAAGAATCTTAAAAACTATGGATTTATATGTCTCCGAAAGAGAATCAAGCGTGTGTACAGCGGCATAAACGCAGCAGTGATAGGATTGGTGAGGTTCGGTGAGCAAATGCAGACCCTTTGAAGTCATATTGCATGGTACCCATTCCATGGGTCTCAACTCTCCATGTTTAAGGGATTCTTCCTTCAGCTGAAACATGCATGTGGAACCCAGAGTATGATCCACCGTGTGATCGGAAAACGTGTTCAAATGTGTCTCAGTTTACGTCCCCTGGTACTCGGGTGCAACATTCCAGACGCTTTACTAACACTCTCCCCACTTGGAGAGTCAGTGCCTTTAAACTCCTGTTTGGCCCAGTTTGCAATTTCTGTGGAAAATGAACAGGAATAGGGAGAACCAATGAGAGACTAGCTGGAGCTGTCTGGACGGTCAAATTTAACTCTCATTTCCCACCAGGAAGAGGAATTAACCAAAGGCTCAGCATGCCGTGCCGAAACCACTCTAGGGCCTGAAGCAATCCTGCGGTGTTGCGGCCAGCTCACAAGAAAGCGAGTTGAAGAAAGGAGCTCAGGGGCACTGTAATTCACAAACCTGCAGAGTTATAAATGACAGCTATCGTCCAAAAATATATTGAAGTAAGGCTGCCAAGAGGAGTTGAAAGCGGGGCAGAATTGCAGGAAACCGATTTCAGGAGGTAGACTGGAATTGCATGTAAAGCATAGGAAAAGAGGCAGAACGTCCACAATGATGCACTTGGCCAAAAAGGGCGTATGCGTTTTTTCCTGAATATATTCAGGAAAAAACGCATACGCCCTTTTTGGCCAACCAAGCAAGCTTGCAAAGGAAATCTGCACTACAATGAAGTCTCACTGCCCCCCGGTCAAAAGGGCCATCTGAAAAAAGTGTAAAATCCAGAAAGGCAGGACAGGCCATGGAGAACTGGGAGCCTTGTTATGCTGATGGGCGGGATGTAAATTACCAGCAGCCACTCTGGAGAAGTGTATGGTGTTTCCTGAAACATCCAAAAAACAAAGCAACAGAGCCTAGGGCACTTCCACTTATGGTCCTATAGCTTAGGGAATTTAAAATCAAAAAGACACAGCCACCGCAAAGTTTGGGACGGTTCTGTTTACAAGAACCTTGTTCAACATACAAGTTCAATATCACAGAAAGCGAAAAATGGATAAAGAAGTTGTGGTACTTACGTACAATGCAATATCACTCAGCAATGAAATCTATGTCATCAGGCACATAGCAGCATAATGAGTGGATTCAGGTACGATGATTCTAAGTGAAATAAGTCACACAGAAAAAGAAACATCATAAGATATCACTACTACACGGAATGAAAACTTGGCTACACAGGAACTAAATTACTAAACAGAAAAGAGTGTCAAATGTAGAAAACCAATTTATGCTTGCTTAAGGGGAAAGGTGAGTTGGGATGCTGCATACAACAAGAGATTGAAATTAGCACAGATACCGTTCCATAAGCCAAATATATAATAGACAAGTGCTACTCCTTGCTCAAAGAAGTGGACTCAACACCCCATATTAAACGCCTAACAATATACCTGACTAGTAAGAATCTTAAAACCTATAGATTTATATGTCTCCGAAAGAGAATCAAGCGTGTGTACAGCGGCATAAACGCAGCAGCGATAGGATTGGTGAGGTTCGGTGAGCAAATGCAGACACTTTGAAGTCATATTGCATGGTATCCATTCCATGGGTCTCAACTCTCCAGGTTTAAGGGATTCTTCCTTCAGCTAAAACATGCATGTGGAACCCAGAGTATGATCCACCGTGTGATCGGGAAACGTGTTCAAATGTGTCTCAGTTTTCGTCCCGTGTTACTCGGGTGCAACATTCCAGACGCTTTACTAACACTCTCCCCACTTGGAGAGTCAGTGCCTTTAACCTCCTGTTTGGCCCAGTTTGCAATTTCTGTGGAAAATGAACAGGAATAGGGAGAATCAATGAGAGACTAGGTGGAGGTGTCTGAACGGGCAAATTTAACTCTCATTTCCCACCAGGAAGAGGAATTAACCAAAGGCTCAACATGCCATGCCGGAACCAAACTAGGGCCTGAAGCAATCCTGCGGTGTTGCGGCCACCTCACAAGAAAGCGAGTTGAAGAAAGGAGCTCAGGGGCACTGTAATTCACAAACCTGCAGAGTTATAAATGACAGCTATCTTCCAAAAATATATTGAAGTAAGGCAGCCAAGAGGAGTTGAAAGCGTGGCAGAATTGCAGGAAACCGATTTCAGGAGGTAGACAGGAATTGCATGTAAAGAATAGGAAAAGAGGCAGAACGTCCACAATGATGCACTTGGCCAAAAAGGGCGTATGCGTTTTTTCCTGAATATATTCAGGAAAAAACGCATAGGCTCTTTTTGGCCAACCAAGCAAGCTTGCAAAGGAAATCTGCACTACAATGAAGTCTCACTGCCCCGCGGTCAAAAGGGCTATCTGAAAAAAGTGTAAAATCCAGAAAGGCAGGACAGGCCAAGGAGAACTAGGAGCCTTGTTATGCTGATGGGTGGGATGTAAATTGCCAACAGCCACTCTGGAGAAGTGTATGGTGTTTCCTGAAACATCCAAAAAACAAAGCAACAGAGCCTAGGGCACTTCCACTTATGGTCCTATAGCTTAGGGAAATTAAAATCAAAAAGACACAGCCACCCCAAAGTTTGGGACGGCTCTGTTTACAAGAAACTCGTTTACAGTACAAGTTCAATATCACAGAAAGCGAAAAATGGATAAAGAAGTTGTGGTACTTACGTACAATGCAATATCACTCAGCAATGAAATCTATGTCATCAGGCCCATAGCAGCATAATGAGTGGATACAGGTACGATGATTCTAAGTGAAATAAGTCACACAGAAAAAGAAACATCATAAGATATCACTACTACACATAATGTAAACTTGGCTACACAGGAACTGAATTACTAAACAGAACAGGGTGTCAAATGTAGAAAACCAACTTATGCTTGCTTAAGGGGAAAGGTGAGTTGGGGTGCTGCATACAACAAGAGATTGAAATTAGCACAGATACCATTCCATAAGCCAAATATGTAATAGACAAGAGCTACTCCTTGCTCAACGAAGTGGACTCAACACCCCATATTAAACGCCTAACAATATACCTGACTAGTAAGAATCTTAAAACCTATGGATTTATATGTCTCCGAAAGAGAATCAAGCGTGTGTACAGAAGCATAAACGCAGCAGTGATAGGATTGGTGAGGTTCGGTGAGCAAATGCAGACCCTTTGAAGTCATATTGCATGGTACCCATTCCATGGGTCTCAACTCTCCATGTTTAAGGGATTCTTCTTTCAGCTAAAACATGCATGTGGAACCCAGAGTATGATCCACCGTGTGATCGGAAAACGTGTTCAAATGTGTCTCAGTTTTCGTCCCCTGCTACTCAGGTGCAACATTCCAGACGCTTTACTAACACTCTCCCCACTTGGAGAGTCAGTGCCTTTAACCTCCTATTTGGCCCAGTTTGCAATTTCTGTGGAAAATGAACAGGAATAGGGAGAACCAATGAGAGACTAGGTGTAGGTGTCTGGACGCGCAAATTTAACTCTCATTTCCCACCAGGAAGAGGAATTAACCAAAGGCTCAGCATGCCGTGCCGGAAACAAACTAGGGCCTGAAGCAATCCTGCGGTGTTGCGGCCAGCTCACAAGAAAGCGAGTTGAAGAAAGGAGCTCAGGGGCACTGTAATTCACAAACCTGCAGAGTTATAAATGACAGCTATCTTCCAAAAATATATTGAAGTAAGGCAGCCAAGAGGAGTTGAAAGCGGGGCAGAATTGCAGGAAACCGATTTCAGGAGGTAGACTGGAATTGCATGTAAAGCATAGGAAAAGAGGCAGAACGTCCACAATGATGCACTTGGCCAAAAAGAGCGTATGCGTTTTTTCCTGGATATAGTCAGGAAAAAACGCATACGCAGTTTTTGGCCAACCAAGCAAGCTTGCAAAGGAAATCTGCACTACAATGAAGTCTCACTGCCCCCTGGTCAAAAGGGCCATCTGAAAAAAGTGTAAAATCCAGAAAGGCAGGACAGGCCATGGAGAACTGGGACCCTTGTTATGCTGATGGGTGGGATGTAAATTACCAGCAGCCACTCTGGAGAAGTGTATGGTGTTTCCTGAAACATCCAAAAAACAAAGCAACAGAGCCTAGGGCACTTCCACTTATGGTCCTATAGCTTAGGGAAATTAAAATCAAAAAGACACAGCCATCCCAAAGTTTGGGACGGCTCTGTTTACAAGAACCTTGTTCACCGTACAAGTTCAATATCACAGAAAGCGAAAAATGGATAAAGAAGTTGTGGTACTTACGTACAATGCAATATCACTCAGCAATGAAATCTATGTCATCAGGCCTGTAGCAGCATAATGAGTGGATTCAGGTACGATGATTCTAAGTGAAATAAGTCACACAGGGCTTACCTGGTGGCGCAGTGGTTGAGTGTCCACCTGCCGATGCAGAGGACATGGGTTCGTGCCCCGCTCCGGGAAGATCCCACATGCCGCGGAGCGGCTGGGCCTGTGAGCCATGGCCGCTGAGCCTGCGCGTCCGGAGCCTGTGCTCCGCAATGGGAAAGACCACAACAGTGAGAGGCCCACGTACTGCAAAAAAAATAAAAATAAATAAATAAAAAAAATAAAAAAATAATTCACACAGAAAAAGAAACATCATAAGATATCACTACTACACGGAATGTAAACTTGGTTACACAGGAACTAAATTACTAAACAGAACAGAGTGTTAAATGTAGAAAACCAATTTATGCTTGCTTAAGGGGAAAGGTGAGTTGGGGTGCTGCATACAACAAGAGATTGAAATTAGCACAGATACCGTTCCATAAGCCAAATATATAATAGACAAGTGCTACTCCTTGCTCAACGAAGTGGACTCAACACCCCATATTAAACGCCTAACAATATACCTGACTAGTAAGAATCTTAAAACCTATGGATTTATATGTCTCCGAAAGAAAATCAAGCGTGTGTACAGCGGCATAAACGCAGCAGTGATAGGATTGGTGAGGTTCGGTGAGCAAATGCAGACCCTTTGAAGTCATATTGCATGGTACCCATTCCATGGGTCTCAACTCTCCATGTTTAAGGGATTCTTCTTTCAGCTAAAACATGCATGTGGAACCCAGAGTATGATCCACCGTGTGATCGGAAAACGTGTTCAAATGTGTCTCAGTTTTCGTCCCCTGCTACTCGGGTGCAACATTCCAGACGCTTTACTAACACTCTCCCCACTTGGAGAGTCAGTGCCTTTAACCTCCTGTTTGGCCCAGTTTGCAATTTCTGTGGAAAATGAACAGGAATAGGGAGAACCAATGAGAGACTAGCTGGAGGTGTCTGGACGGGCAAATTTAACTCTCATTTCCCACCAGGAAGAGGAATTAACCAAAGGCTCAGCATGCCGTGCCGGAACCAAACTAGGGCCTGAAGCAATCCTGCGGTGTTGCGGCCAGCTCACAAGAAAGCGAGTTGAAGAAAGGAGCTCAGGGGCACTGTAATTCACAAACCTGCAGAGTTATAAATGACAGCTATCTTCCAAAAATATATTGAAGGAAGGCTGCCAAGAGGAGTTGAAAGCGGGGCAGAATTGCAGGAAACCAATTTCAGGAGGTAGACTGGAATTGCATGTAAAGCATACGAAAAGAGGCAGAACGTCCACAATGATGCACTTGGCCAAAAAGGGCGTATGCGTTTTTTCCTGGATATATTCAGGAAAAAACGCATACGCCCTTTTTGGCCAACCAAGCAAGCTTGCAAAGGAAATCTGCACTACAATGAAGTCTCACTGCCCCCTGGTCAAAAGGGCCATCTGAAAAAAGTGTAAAATCCAGAAAGGCAGGACAGGCCATGGAGAACTGGGAGCCTTGTTATGCTGATGGGTGGGATGTAAATTACCAGCAGCCACTCTGGAGAAGTGTATGGTGTTTCCTGAAACATCCAAAAAACTAAGCAACAGAGTCTAGGGCACTTCCACTTATGGTCCTATAGCTTAGGGAAATTAAAATCAAAAAAACACAGCCATCCCAAAGTTTGGGACGGCTCTGTTTACAAGAACCTTGTTCACCGTACAAGTTCAATATCACAGAAAGCGAAAAATGGATAAAGAAGTTGTGGTACTTACGTACAATGCAATATCACTCAGCAATGAAATCTATGTCATCAGGCACATAGCAGCATAATGAGTGGATTCAGGTACGATGGTTCTAAGTGAAATAAGTCACACAGAAAAAGAAACATCATAAGATATCACTACTACACGGAATGTAAACTTGGCTACACAGGAACTAAATTACTAAACAGAAAAGAGTGTCAAATGTAGAAAACCAACTTATGCTTGCTTAAGGGGAAAGGTGAGTTGGGGTGCTGCATACAACAAGAGATTGAAATTAGCACAGATACCATTCCATAAGCCAAATATGTAATAGACAAGAGCTACTCCTTGCTCAACGAAGTGGACTCAACACCCCATATTAAACGCCTAACAATATACCTGACTAGTAAGAATCTTAAAACCTATGGATTTATATGTCTCCGAAAGAGATTCAAGCGTGTGTACAGCGGCATAAACGCAGCAGTGATAGGATTGGTGAGGTTCGGTGAGCAAATGCAGACCCTTTGAAGTCATATTGCATGGTACCCATTCCATGGGTCTCAACTCTCCAGGTTTAAGGGATTCTTCCTTCAGCTAAAACATGCATGTGGAACCCAGAGTATGATCCACCGTGTGATCGGGAAACGTGTTCAAATGTGTCTCAGTTTTCGTCCCGTGGAACTCGGGTGCAACATTCCAGACGCTTTACTAACACTCTCCCCACTTGGAGAGTCAGTGCCTTTAACCTCCTGTTTGGCCCAGTTTGCAATTTCTTTGGAAGATGAACAGGAATAAGGAGAAGCAATGGGAGACTATCTGTAGGTGTCTGGACGGGCAAATTTAACTCTCATTCCCACCAGGAAGATAAATGAACCAAAGGCTCCGCGTGCCATGCTGGAACTAGATTAGGGCCTGAGGAGATCCTGCGGTGTTGCGGCCAGCTCACAAGAAAGCGAGTTGAAGAAAGGAGCTCAGGGGCACTGTAATTCAGAAACCTGCGGAGTTATAAATGACAGCTATCATCCAAAATTATACTGAAGTAAGGCTGCGAAGAGGACTTGAATGCGGGGCAGAATTGCTGGAAACTGATTTCAGAACGTACACGGGAGTAGCTCTTAAAGCATAGGAAAAGAGACAGAACTTGGAAAATAATGCACTTGGCAAAAAAGGGCATATGTGTTTTATCCAGAGCTCTCATACCTGAGGGGAGGAGATTCCCAGCAGGCTCCAACTGCCACCTGAGGGCTCACATTGCCAAGGCAACGTGAGCATGCCAGGCAGGAGTTACCTCACAGCAGAGGTCCCACCTCACAGAAGGGTGAGAAACCCAGCCAACATCAGACTCTCACCAGAGGGCCCACATCACCAAGGGGATGGGAACCAGGCAGGAGTGTCTTCACATCAGTGGGGCCACATCATCAAAAGCTGAGGTACTCAGCACATGTGTCCTCAAACCAGAGGACCCACATCACCAAGGACCTCGGAGTGAGGCAGGCAGGAGTAGCCTCACAACACTGGGCCCATAGAATAAAGAAGTGAGGAATCCAGCAGTTGGAACCTCCCAGCAGGCGGCCCAGAGCACCGAGGCCATGGGATCCAGGCCACAGTGAACTCACAGAAGAGGGCCCATGTCATGAAACTGAGCAACCCAGCCATTGGGACCTCAGAGCAGGAGGCCCACATCCCCATGGGGATGGAATTCTGGTAGGAGTGTCCTCGCACCACTGAGAATGTATCAGAAAATTTTGGGCGACCAGCAGTTAGGGCCTGACGCCAGAGGACCCTCATCACCAAGGGAAGGAGGCTCCCAGCAGGCTCCAACTGCCACCAGAGGGCTGACGTCGCCAAGGCGATGTGTGCCAACCAGGCACGAATGACCTCACAGCAGAGGGCCCACCTCAGAGAAGTGTGACGAACCCAGTCAGGATCAGACTCGCACCAGAGGGCCCACATCACCAAATGGATTGGAACCAGGCAGGAGTGTCCTCACATGAGTAGGGCCACATCATCTAAAGGTGAGGAACCCAGAACATGTGGCTTCAAACCATAGGACACCCATCACCAAGGGGCTGGGAGTGAGGCAGGCAGGAGGAGCCTCATAACAGAGGGCCCAAAAATAAGAAAGGTGAGGAATCCAGCAGTTGGAACCTCCCAGCAGGCGGCCCAGAGCACAGAGGCTAGAGGAACCAGGCCAGAGTGAACTAACACCAGACAGCCCACATCATGAAACTGTGAGCAACCCAGACATTGGGACCTCAGAGCAGAAGGCCCACATCCCCATGGTGATGGGAACATGACAGGAGTGTCCTGGCATCACTGGGCTCACATCAGAAAACGTGGGGTGCTCAGAAGTTAGGGCCTGACGCTAGAGGGCACTCATCACCGAGAGGAGGAGGCTCCCAGCAGGCTCCAACTGCCACCAGAGGGCCAACGTCGCCAAGGTGATGTGTGCCAGCCTGGCAGGAGTGACCTCACAGCAGAGGGCCCACCTCACAGAAGGGTGAGGAACACAGCCAGGATCAGACTCTCACCAGAGGGCCCACATCACCAAGGGGATGGGAACCAGGCAGGAGTGTCCCCACACCAGTGGGACAACATCATCGAAAGGTGAGGATCCCAGCACATGTGTCCTCAAACCAGAGGAACCACATCACCAAGGGGTTCGGAATGAGGCTGGCAGGACTGGCCTCACAACACAGGGTCCATAGAATATAAAAGTTGAGGAATCCAGCAGTTGGAACCTCCCAGCAAGTGGCCCAGAGCACCGAGGCTATGGGATCCAGGCCGCAGTGAACTCACAGCAGAGGGCCCACATCATGAACCTGTGAGCAGCCCAGCTGTTGGGACCTCAGAACAGAAGGCCCACATCCCCATTGGGATGGGAACCTGGCAGGAGTGGCTTTGCACCACTTAGCACATATCAGAAAATGTTAGGAGCCCAGCAGTTAGGGCCTGATGCCAGGGGGCCCTCATAACTGAGGGGAGGAGACTCCCAGCAGGTTCCAACTGCCAACAGAGGGCCCACGTCTACAAGGTGGCATGCGCCAGCCAGGCAGTAGTGACCTCACAGCAGAGGGCCTATCTCACAGAAGGGTGAGGAACCGAGGCAGGATGAGACTCTCACCAGAGGGCCCACAACACCAAGGGGATGGGAACCAGTCAGGACTGTCCTCCCACCAGTGGGGCCACATCATCGAAAGGTGAGGAACCCAGCACATGTGGCCTCATATCAGAGGACATACATCACAAAGGGGATGGGAGTGAGGCAGGTAGGAGTAGCCTAAAAACAGAGGGCCCAAAGAATAAAAAAAGTGAGGAATCCAGCATTTGGAACCTCCCAGCAGGCGGCTGAGAGCACAGAAGCTATGGGATGCAGGCAGGAGTGAACTAACAGCAGAGAGCCCACATCATGAAACTGTGAGCAACCCAGGCATTGGGACCTCAGAGCAGAAAGCCCACATCCCCATGGGGATGGGAACCTGACAGGAGTGTCCTGGCATCACTGGGCTCACATCAGAAAACGTGGGGAGCCCAGCAGTTAGAGCCTGATGCTAGAGGGCCGTCATCACCGAGGGCAGGAGGCTCCCAGCAGGTTCCATGTGCCAACAGAGGGCCCACATCGCCAAGGTGATGTGTGCAAGTCAGGCAGGATTGACCTCACAGCAGAGGGCCTACCTCACAGAAGAGTGAGGAACCCAGCCAGGATAAGACTGTCACCAGAAGGCCCACATCACCAAGGGGATGGGAACCAGGCAGGAGTGTCCTCACACCAGTGGGGCCACATCATTGAAAGTTGCCTAACCCAGCACATGTGGCCTCAAACCAGAAGACCCACATCACGAAGGGGTTGCGAGTGAGGCAGGCAGGAGGAGCATCACAACACAGGACCCATAGAATACAAAAGTTGAGGAATCGAGCAGTTGGAACCTCCCAGCAGGCAGCCAAGACCACAGAGGCTATGGGATCCAGGCCACAGTGAACTAACACCAGAGAGCCCACATCATGAAATTGTGATCAACCCAGCCGTTGGAACCTCAGAGCAGAAGGCCCACATCCCCATGGGGATGGGAACCTAAGAGGAGTGCTTGAGCAACACTGGGCTCACTAAGAAAAGTTGGGGAGCCCAGCAGTTAGGGCCTGACGTCAGAGGGCCCTCATCACAGAGCTGAGGAGGCTCCCAGCAGGGTCCAATTGCCACCAGAGGGCTCATGTCAACAAGGCGAGGTGAGCAACCCAGGCAAGAGTTACCTGATAGTAGAGGGCCCACCTCACAGATGGGTGAGGAACCCAGCCAGGATCAGACTCTCACCAGAGGGCCCACATCACAAAGGGGATGGGACCCAGTCAGGATTATCCTCACACCAGTGGGGCCTCATCATCTTAAGGTGAGGAACCCAGCACATGTGTCCTCAAACCAGAGGACCCACATCACCAAGGGCCTTGGAGTGAGGCAGGCAGGAGTAGCCTCACAACACAGGGCACATAATATAAAAAACGTGAGGATTCCAGCATTTAGACCTTCCAGCAGGCGGCCCAGAACACCGAGGCTATGGGATCCAGGCCACAGTGAACTCACAGCAGAGGGCCCACATCACAAAACTGTGAGCAACCCAGGAGTTGAGACCTCAGCGCAGAAGGACCACATCCCCATGGGAATGGGAACCTGGCTGGAGTGTCCTCGCACCACTGGGCGCACATCAGAAAATGTGGGGAGCCCACCATTTAGGGCCTGACGCCAGAGGGCCGTCATCACCGAGAGGAGGAGGCGCCCTGCACGCTCCAACTGCCACCAGAGGGCTCACGTCTCCAAGGTGACGTGTGCCAGCCAGGCAGGAGTGACCTCACAGCAGAGGGCCTACCTCACAGAACGTTGAGGAACCCAGCCAGGATTAGACTCTCGCCAGAGGGCCCACCTCACCAAGGGGATGGGAACCAGGCAGGAGTGTCCTCACACGAGTGGGGTCACATCATCGAAAGGTGAGGAACGCAGCACATGTGGCCTCAAGCCATAGGACAGTCATCACCAAGGGGCTGGCAGTGAGGCAGGCAGGAGGAGCCTCACAACAGAGGGCACATAGAATAAAAAAGTTGAGGAATCCAGCAGTTGGAACCTCCCAGCAGGCGGCTCAGAGCACCGATGATAAGGGATCCTTGCCGGAGTGAACTCACAGCAGAGGGCCCACATCATGGTACTGTGAGCAAGCCAGCCGTTTTGACCTCAGAGCAGAAGGCCCATATCGCCATGGGGATGGGAACCTGGCAAGAGTCTCCTCACTCACTTGGCGCACATCAGAAAATGTGGGGAGCCCAGCAGTTATGGCCTAAGGCAAGAGGGCCCTCATCACCGAGGGGAGGAGGATCCCAGCACACTCCAACTGCCACCAGAGGGCCCACGTCGCCAAGGTGACCTGTGCCAGACAGGCATGATTGACCTCACAGCAGAGGGCCCACCTCACAGAAGGGTGAGGAACCCAGCCAGGAGCAGACTCTCACCTGAGGGCCCACATCAGCAAGGGGATGGGAACCAGTCAGGACTGTCTTCCCTCCAGTGGGGTCACATCATCGAAAGGTGCGGAACCCAGCACATGTGGCCTCAAATCAGAGGACACATATCACAAAGGGAATGGGAGTGAGGCAGGCAGGAGTAGCCTAAAAACAGAGGGCCCAAAGAATAAGAAAGGTGAGGAATCCAGCAGTTGGAACCTCCCAGCAGGCGGTCCAGAGCACAGAAGCTATGGGATGCAGGCAGGAGTGAACTAACAGCAGAGAGCCCACATCATGAAACTGTGAGCAACCCAGGCTTTGGGACCTCAGAGCAGAAGGCCCACACCCCAATGGGGATGTGAACCTGGCTGGAGTGTCCTCGCACCACTGGGCACACATCACAAAATGTGGGGAGCCAGGCGGTTAGGGCCTGATGCCAGAGGGCCCTCATCACCGAGGAGAGGAGGCTCCCAGCAGGCTCCAAGTGCCACCAGAGGGCTCATGTCCACAAGGCGAGGTGAGCAAGCCAGGCAAGAGTGACCTCACATCAGACGGCCCACCTCACAGATGGGTGAGGAACCCAGCCAGGATCAGACTCTCAACAGAGGGCCCACATCACCAAGGGGATGTGAACCAGGCAGGAGTCTCCTAAGACCATTGGTCCCACATCATCGAAAGGTGAGGAACCCAGCACATGTGGCCTCAAACCAGACGACACACATCACGAAGGGGCTGGGAGTGAGGCAGGCAGGAGGATCCTCACAACAGAGGGCCCAAAAATTTAAAAAAGTGAGGAATCCAGCAGTTGGAACCTCCCAGCAGGCGGCCAAGAGCACAGAGGCTATGGGATCCAGGCTTCTGTGAACTAACACCAGAGAGCCCACATCATGAAAATGTGAACAACCCAGCCGTTGGGACCTCAGAGCAGAAGGCCCACATCCCCATGGAGATGGGATCCTAAGAGGAGTGCCAAAGCATCACTGGGCTCACTAAGAAAAGTTGGTGAGCCCAGCAGTCAGGGCCTGATGCAAGAGGGCCCTCATCACCGGGGGGAAGAGATTCCCAGCACGCTCCAACTGCCACCACACGGCTGACTTCAACAAGGCAATGTGTGCCAGCCATGCAGGAGTGACCTATCAGCAGAGGGTCTCCCTCACAGGTGGGTGAGGAACAAAGCCAGGAACAGACTCTCACCAGGGGGTCCACATAACCACGTGGATGAGAACCAAGCAGGAGTGTCCTCACACTAGTGGGGCCACATCATCGAAAGGTGAGGAACCCAGCAAAAGTGGCCACAAACCAGAGGACCCACATCACCAAGGGGTTGAGAGTGAGGTAGGTGTCTGGACGGGCATATTTAACACTCATTTCCCACCAGGAAGAGGAATTAACCAAAGGCTCAGCGTGCCCTGCCAGAAGCAGATTAGGGCCTGAAGCAGCCTTGCGGGTTTGCGGCCAGCTCACAAGAAAGCGAGTTGAAGAAAGGAGCTCAGGGGCCCTGTAATTCACAAACCTGCAGAGTTATAAATGACAGATAACGTCCAAAAATATATTGAAGTAAGGCTGCGAAGAGGACTTGAAAGCGGGGCAGAATTGCAGGAAACCGATTTCAGGAGGTAGACTGGATTTGCATTTAAAGCATAGGAAAAGAGGCAGAACATCGACAATGATGCACTTGGCAACAAAGGGCGTATGAGTTTGTTCCTGAATATATTCAGGAACAAACACATACGCCCTTTTTGGCAAACCAAGCAAGCTTGCAATGGAAATCCGAACTACTATGAAGTGTCACTTCCCCCCGGTCTAAAGGGCCATCTGAGAAAAGTGTAAAATCCAGAAAGGCAAGACAGGCCATGGGGAAAAAGGAGCCTTGTTATGCTGATGGGCGGGATGTACATTGCCAACAGCCACTCTGGAGAAGTGTATGGTGTTTCCTGATACATCTGAAAAACAAAGCAACAGAGTCTAGGGCATTTCCACTTATGGTCCTATAGCTTAGGGAAATTAAAATCAAAAAGACACAGCCACCCCAAAATTTACAACGGCTCTGTTTACAGGAGCCTCTTCTACAGTACAAGTTAAATATCCCAGAGAACAAATAATTGATAAAGAAGTTGCGGTACTTATGTACAACAGAATACCACTCAGCAATGAAATCTGTGTCACCAGGCCTGTACCAGCATAATGAGTGGATTGAGGCATGATGATTCTAAGTGAAATAAGTCACACAGAAAAAGAAACATCATAAGGTATCACTAATGCACGGAATGTAAACTTGGCTACACATGAACTGAATTACAAAACAGAACAGGGTCTCAAGTTTAGAAAACCAACTTATGCTTGCTTAAGGGGAAAGGTGAGTTGGGGTGCTGCATAAAACCAGAGTTTGAAATTAGCACAGATACCGTTCCATAAGCCAAATACGTAATAGACAAGACCTACCCCTTGCTCAACGAAATGGACTCAACAATGAGGTATCACCTCACACCTGTTAGAATGGGCATCATCTGAAAATCTACAAACAACAAATGCTGGAAAGGGTGTGGAGAAAAGGAAGCCTCTTCCACTATTGTTGGGAATATAAATTGATACAGTCACTATGGAGAACAATATGGATTTTCTTAAGAAACTAATAATAGAATTACCATATGATACAGCAATCCCAGGACTGGACATATACCCAGACAAAACCATAAATCAAAAAGAGACATTCACCGCAATGTTCATTGCATCACTATTTACAATATCGAGGTAATGGAAGCAACCTAAATGCCCACAGACAGACGAATGCATAAAGATGTGGTACATATATAAAATGGAATATTACTAAGCCATGAAAGGAATGAAATTGGGTCATTTGTAGAGACGTCGATGGATCTAGAGACTGTCATACAGAGTGAAGTAAGTCAGAAAGAGAAAAACAAATCTTGTATATTCATGCATATATGTGGAACCTAGAAAAACTGTACAGATTAACCGTTTTGCAAGGCATAAATAGAGCAACAGATGTAGACAACAATCGTATGGACAACAAGGGGGGAAAGCTCTTGGAGGGGTGGTGGTGGGAGGAGTTGAGAGATTGGGATTGGCATGTAAACATTTATATGTATAAAATAGATAACCAATGAGAACCTGCTGTATAAAAATATAAAATAAAATTCAAAATTAAAAAGAAATAAAATTTAAAAAATAAAACAGAAAAAACAATTATTCCCTTCACATACATGTATTTATATGAATAAATTATTTCCATGCTTATATCTGTAAATACAAAAAAGAGGAATAAAATCTACCTTGAACCAAAAACGAAAAAGAGAAAAAAAAAAACAGAACCCACCAGTTACTCAGAGGAAAACCGTATCAGGGCACTTGCTCCAGTTGTAAACAATTCTGAAGTTGGTCAGTGGTGGGGAATCGTCTCCCATTCAGCCAGCAGCCCCCACACAACAAGCGTCCTCATTGCAAAGCTGGGGCACCGTGCCGAGGCATCTGTGAGTAAACGTGAGCTGAACCCCAGGCCAGTTGCTGCTGAACTGTTCCCGCCCTTCCCAGGTAAAACACCTGAATATATACAAGGACTTGAAAGCCTAGAGGAAGGGCCATGGAGCCACACGAGTGACAGCATGCCAGCTGACTTGGTGCCTGCAGGCCAGCCAGGATGGTCCTGGCCCTGGGTGCTCTTCTGGAAGATTTCCATTTCCCTGCCTGAGATACCCGTCCTGTCCCTGCCCCCACTGCTTTTTTCCTTCCTCACCTCTGCCCAGGGAGAAATTCCAGCAGCAGGTATGGGTGACACATCCTCTTCTTTAGCAGGTGGCAGCCTGGCAACTGCTGCAGAAAGTCCAGCAGAGCCCCACTCACACTGGGCCACCCACAAAGCCGTGGCCTCTCACTCCCTCCCACCAGCCCAGCCCCGAGACTGCTGACAGGGCAGAGAAAATGGCGTCAGGCACAGCTGCAGGGGCTTTTGCTGCCTGGAGTGGTATTTATATTGATCTCAACCCAGGCACACCTGGGGAGGGCTGGCCGGCATGGTAAGGCTGCCCAGGTCAGCCAATCATCACCCCTCAGGGGCTCACAGTTGCAGAAAATGGAACTTGCTGAACCGGCCAGGTCCAAGGAACAGGTGTGGGCTCCTGAGAGTCAGGATAGACAAGGGGCTGCAGCTTTGGCTTGTTTTCTAATCATTTTATCTGGCCCATGAGTGGGAGACAACTTCAAGAAAACCCTCTCCTAATGAGAGGAACCCAGGAGTCAGGGAGAGGAGGGGTGGGTGGTGGTTGGAGACAGAGGCCTGGTGCCCTGGGTGCAGTGGAAGTCTCTGGAAGACCAGGTGGAGGGAGGCCACACAGAGTGATGCCCAGGGTCACAGACCTGTCGGAGCTGCTGTTTGTTAGTTCAAGTCCTGCTCTGAGGTGCTCTGTGTCAGCTCTGAGCGACAGGTGAGCTGGGGGTGCTCTTCAATGAGGGCTATGTGCACGGTTCCTGTGTGCCCAGCCCTGCCACGGTACCTGCAAGGGTAGCTCTGTATCCTGGGAGGGGCCTGACCATGAGAGCCCCGTGGGCTGGGTTGGGGGTGGGGTACCTGCCCAGGAGAGCTCCATATCCTGGGATTGGCCTGACCACGAGAGCCCCATGGGTTGCTGGGGACCTGGTAAAGGATGTCAGGACAGTCAGTGAAGCCACCGAGGATATACCTCCAGTTGCTCCTGATCCCTACACCCTGCTGGTCATTCTACCAACCACCAGGACATGGTATTCTGTATTAGTCTTCAATGATGCCTTCTTTTGTATTCCATTAGTCCCAGAGTCACAAGAAATTTTGGCTTGTGAGTGGCAGGACTCAACATACAACTAAAACAATACTTCCGGGCCGTCTTGCCCCAAGGGTTCAAAAATTCCCACACCATCTTTGGGGAAAGCTTAGCTGACGACCGAAAAGTTCTACCTCTGGAAAAGGAAACCCTCCTTCAATATGCAGACGACATTCTGATCGCCAGCCCTACTAAGGAGGCCTCTGAACTACCAAGCCAATAAAGGATAGAAGTTGTCCAAGAAAAAGCTCAAATATCACAGACTGCAGTGACCTGCCTGGGCTTCATTCTCACACAAGGTCAGAGAAGCCCATCCCAGGAAAGGGAAGAAACCATTTGCAGCCTTACCCCTTTCTAAAACTAGAAGACAGCTTAGGGGTTCCTGGGGAGGCCAGGGTTTGCTGCTTCTGGATCCCTAACTACAGTCTACTAGCTGGGCCTCTATATGAAACACTGAAAGGAAAAGATGATGATCCTTTTGAACAGAATCCAGAAGTGGCCTTTCAAGAATGGAAAGAGCAGTCAATTCAGACCCTTGCCCTGGAACTCCCTAATTGAGCTAAACCCTTTGACCTTTCCATTCCCGGTGAAAGGTGAATCGCCATTGGAGAATTAGTGCAAAAACTGGGACCACTTGAAATGGAACAACGCAAGAATGCCATCCAGGTAGGATAAACTACAGTCACCAAGGGGCTTGGCCCACTGCCACATCTGGCCAAGATACTGGCGGTATCTAAAAACCTGGAAATCAGCAGCCCAAAAGGCCACCTCCCTCCTAAGGGAAAAGGACCCCACGTGGTGATCCTAATCACCAACCATGCCCTGAAGTTGCAGGGTTCGCTCCGTGGGCACACCGACCTCGAGTGAGGAGGCCCTCCAACTCCAACATCCAGAGAGATAACCGGGGGCAACAGGGCACCATGACGACTCGTGTGAACATCACTTGACCTGGAGTTTCTCTCATAAAACAACAATAGTGTGTCCCGAAGGAGTAGACTACTGCTTGCAGGACTTCCTGCACCCGGAGGGGAGCTAATAATCTTGGCGGGGGAACCGTATATCACACCGTCACCATAGAAAAGCCTACAGACACCGTGATGATGGTGGCCAATAAGACCGGCTGGACTCCTGTTTACTTCAAAAGGCTGTTGACTCAGTGGCCATCATGGTCCTTGATCACCACTGACCCTGGACTGTCTGGGAGTTGAGCGGGCAGGGCTCTGACACCTGGTGCTGTTTTTACGTTAATTCAGGGGCCTAACTGAAGAAAGAGCAGACTACTGGTCAGAGCATCTAGGCTGGCAGAAACGGTCAGCCTAAGGTGGCCGAACAAATGTGGGGCGGGGTGAAACCGGCCCCCACAGCGTCTCTGCACATCTCTTTCCTGGACCCTTAAAGGTCATTAGAATCTATAACACTTCCAATGCTGGTGCTCAGGCGGACGAGCAGGGAGGCAGGGGTCCTGGGGCCAATCAACGTCACCTGGAGGCTGCTGGGGAGAAGTTCTGACCCTCGTCCCCTGGTATGAGGGCTCCCAACTCAGCACTCAGCAGTTACAGAAGAAGGGTCTGCACCCTCAGCACTCCAAGAATGAGGAACGGGACAAAAGGCAGAGGAGGGGTTTGTCCCCAGCAAAGCCCATTAAAAATCCCTGGGAGATAAAAATAGAATGTGGGCAATAAAGTCAAGTCTGACCTTTTTTATCCTTTGTGCTTTGTCTAATTTCACGTGCTCCTAGGGTCCCGCATGCAGAGGTTCCACACCCGGCACTTCAGACCAGATTTCCTGGTGCAGAATGGCTGGGTCGACACCTCAGCTCCTGGGGCCCAGTGCAGACTCCGAGATATAGAGCCTGAGCTGCAGCCAACCCGGCCCTTGAGAGCTCCGCCCCCTCCCTCCCACTGACTCTGACAGGATCTCTACACAGCAGCCCAGCCCACAGCCCACGGGGTAGTGCATGCTCTCACCTCTCCATTCTCTGATGAAAATATAAAGTTTCCTTTGCTTGGGAACCAAACTCAGTCTCGATCTGTTGGCCCCAATGACACTGGGCAGGGGGACCCTTGTTGGGGTCCACTCTGGAGGATCAGTAACAGAAATTGAGACTATTGTAACTTCAGTGAACAGATGTGTGAGCCAAACTGTAGTTAACATAGAACAGTTTATAAGGCTCGGGTAAAATAAGATGTTTCTAACACTTCCATTTGATATTTCCATCACTTTATTATAAGCAAGTTCAGTGAAAAGGTTTGTCTTATTTGTCAGGTCAATATTAGAGAAATGAAGTGATTTCTTTCCAAGGATGTACATCTAATAATCTTGGTTAAAGCTTCAATCTTGTTTTAAATGCTTTTCCATTGAAAATGATACCTCTCTTTCAGCTCCCCCATTTCTGAGAAGTATAAAATCTTATAATTTATTATTACCAAAGGGGAAAGGTGGGAGGAGGGATAAATTAACAGTTTGGAATTAACACATACACACTGCTATGTATAAAATAGATCATCAACAAGGAACTACTGTATAGCACAGGGAACTACACTCAATATTGTGCAATAACCTATAAGGGGAAATAATCGGAAAAAGAATAGATATTTTTATTGACATCATCTATCAATGACAGTTAAAGTGTAACCTAAGGGAAGCCGGTGGTGAGTGCTTCTGACCCTGAAGACTTCAGTCATCTAAAGTTTGGACTCTGCCTACTTCCCAAGGCCCTTAATGAACATATGTGTAGCCGTAGCTTAAAAAACTCCCCAGTTTGGGTTTCGGGGAGACACTGATTTTGAAAAAGCCCTGGTGTTCTCCTTACATGAATGGGACTCTTCCTACTGCTAAAACATGTCTGTCACATCCAGAGGATGGTATACCGTCTGATCGGGAAGAGTTTGGAAAAGGCATCTCATCTCCTCATCTCCTGGTGCTCGGGTTCACCCCTCCAGCGTCTTTACTAACAGTCTCCCCACTTGGAGATGTCAACACTGTCAACATCCTGTTGCGTACAGTTTGGAATTTGTCCAGAGGATGAAGCGGAAGGATGAGGAACAATGAGAGACAAGTCCTAGGTGTTCAGACAGGCACATGTCACTCTAATTTCCAATCAGGAAGATGAATTGACCAAAGGCTAGGGTTGCCCATGGAAACAGTATAGGGCTTGAGGAAATCCCACTGCTTTGTGGCCAGTTCCCATAAACACAAGTTGAACAATGGAACTCAGGGGCAGTAAAATTCACGAAACTGCAGAGTTGAAAATATCTATCACTGAAAAATGTCTTGAGGAAAGTCAGAGAAAAGGATTGGCAAGCAAGGGAGAATGGCAGGAAAGGGATTTGAGGAGGTAGAAAGGACTCGCCATTAAGCACAAGAAAAGGGGCTGAACATTGCCGACATTGCAGTTGGCCAAAAAGGCTGTATGCGTTTTTTTCTGTATATATTCAAGAAAAGGGCATACACTTTTTTAGCCAACCAAACAGGTGGGCACTGGAAATCAATACTACAAAAGATATCACTTCGCATCAGTCAGAAGAGCCATCCTCATAAAGTGTAAACGCCAGAAATGCAGGACAGGGCAAGGAGAAGAGGGAGCCCTGTGAGGCTTATAGTGGAAATGTATATTGCCAACGGCCATTCTGGAGAAGTGTATTGTGTTTACTAAAGCATCTAAAAAATGAGCTACAGAGCATAGGGCACTTGCACTCATGGGCGTATATCTTGGGAAAAACAAAAATCGAGAGGACACAGGCACCCCAATGTTTACTGCTTCTCTGTTTAAAAGATCCTCGACTAGGATATAACTTAAATGTCTCTGGAGGGAAAAAATGGATAGAGATGTGGTACTTATGTAGAGTGGAATATTACTCAGCCTGGAAATCAATGAAATATGGCCAGTTGTAACAACTCCGGAGGAGTTACGTATGATCATTCTAAGTGACATAAATATGTAGAAAACACGTGTAAGGCTGCTAAACGGGAAAGGTGGGGAGGGGTGAGGCATCATCCAGGAGGTTGAAATTAGCAAAGATACCATTCCAAATACCAAACTGATAATCAACAAGGCCTACACGGTAGCTAAAAGAACTGCACTCAGCACACTCAAGTCACCGGAAAAGAATATCTATGACTGGTAAGAATCTGAAAAAGAAATTATTGATGTCTCTCTGTACGTGAATCAAGTGGATGTACAGCAGCAAGAAACAGAGCTTTGAAAATCAGCTGTAAACAACATAGTAATAAATTGAAAAAAATAAATGACAGAGAGACAGAGAAAACCTCTTACAACTTTTCCTCAGGGACGGTGATGCAACATGGATTGAACACATCTAGACCCACAGCAGGATGAGACATAAGGCTGGAAACTGTTCGCACTAAGAGAAATGTGAGGTTGGGTGAGGAAATGCACACCCTTTAAAGTAATACTACCTGGTACCCATTCAATGGGTCCCAAATCTGCAGGTTCAAGGAATCTTCCTACAGCTAAAACATGCATGGAAAACCCAGAGGACTGTACACCATGTGATCGGGAGATGTGTCTAAAATGCACCTCATTTATCCTCTCCTGGTGCTCCTGTTCATCATTCCAGCCACGTTACTTAGAATCTCCCCACTTAGAGAATCAGCACATTTAAACTTCTGTTTCACACATTTTGCAAATTGTGAGGAGGATGAACGGGAACAGCGGGAACCAATGAGAGAATAGTTGTAGGGGTTTGGACGGGCACATGTCACTCTAATTTCCCATTAAGAATAAGAATTAAAAAAAGGCTCAGCCCGCCTCGCCGGAGCCAAAATAGGGCCTGAAGCAATCCTGCGGTTTTGAGGCCAGCTCACAAAAGAGCAACTTAAAAAATGGAGCTCAGGGTCACTGCAATTCACAAACCTGCAGAGTTATAAATGAAAACTAACGTCCAAAAATATGTTGAGGTAAGGCAAAGAAGAGGATCTGAATGCAAGACAGAATTGCAAGAAACAGATTTCAAGAGATAGATTGGACTCGCCTTTAAAGCACATGAAAAGCGGCAGAATTTCGACAATGATGCAGTTGGCCCAAAAGGGAGTATGCGTTTTTTCCTGAATATATCCAGGAAAAAACGCATACGCACTTTATGGGCAACCAAGCAAGCAAGCAATGCAAATGTGCACAACAAAGAAGTCTCATTTCCCACCGGTCAAAAGGGCCATCCGAAAAAATTGTAAAAACCAGAAATGCAGGACAGGCCATGGAGAACAGGGAGCCTTTATACGCTGATGGACAGTGTGTGAACTGCCGAGAGCCACTCTGGAGAAGTGTATGGTGGTTCCTAAATCATCTAAAAAACAGAGCGACAGAGCATAGGGCACTTCCAATCACGGGAGTATATCTAGGGAAGTCTAAAAATCAACAAGACACAAGCACACCACAGTTTAGGGCTACTCTGTTTACAAGAACCTCAACTTCAGTACACCTTAAATATCCCAGGAAAGAGAACAATGGATAAAGAAAATGTGGTACTTATGTACAATGGAATATCTCTTCACCATGAAATCAATGTAATAAGGCTAGTAGAAGGATAAAGAGTGGATTGAGGTCCGATAATACTACTTGAAATAAGTCAAACAGAAAAAGAAACATATCATAAGATATCACTTATAGAGGGAGGATAAATATGGCTGCACAAAAAATGAATTACAAAACAGAACAGTGTCTCACATTTAGAAAACACACTTATGTCAGCTTAAGGGGAAAGGAGAGGTGGGGTGATGCATAAAACCAGAGTTTGAAATTAGCACAGATACCGTTCAATAAACCAAATAGGTATCAGACAAGATCTACACCTTGCTCAATGAACTGGCCTCAACACACCCTATAAACCACAGAGAAATATATCTGAGTAATAAGAATCTTAAAACCCATGTATTGATATATCTCCATAAGGGAATCAAGTGTGCGCAGAGCGGCACAAACACAGCAGTGAAAATGAGCTAAACCCCATTATAGAAATAAATTTTAAAACCAAAACGCAGAAACAATGAAAGAGAGAAAAATTCTTACAAAATTCGCTCAGGGGCTGTGATGCAACCTGGAATGACCACATATAAACCCACAGCTGGATAAGACATAAGGCTGGACACTTGGGGCTGAAAGGATTGGAGAGCTTTGGTGAGCAACTGCCGAAAGTTTAATGCAATACTTCATGCTACTTATTCCAAGGGTCCCAACACTCCAAGTTGAAGGGAATCTTCCTACAGCTAAACCATGCATGGGAAATCCAGCGGATGGTATACCATATGATCGGGAAAGGTTTCTAAAATGCACCTCATTTTCCTCTCCTGGGGCTCCGGATCAACATTCCAGCCACTTTACTAACAACATCTCCACATGGAGAGTCAATGCCTTTAAGTTCCGGTATCACACAGTCTGCAGTTAGTGCGGAGGATGAATGGGAATAGGGGGAACCAGTGAGAAAATAGCTGTAGCGGTTTCAATGGGCACATGTCACTCTAATTTCAATTCAGGAAGAAGAATTAACCAAAGGCAGAGCAAGGCGCCCCAGAAGAAGAATAGGGCCTGAAGAAATCCTGTGGATATGAGGCAAGATCACAAAAATAAGAGCTGAAAAATGGAGCTAAGGGCCACTGCAATTCAAAAACTTGCAGAGTTATAAAGGCCAACTATTTTCCAAAAGTATATTGAAGTAAGGCTATGAAGAGGCACTGAGAGCAAGGCAGAACTGCAGGAAACCTATTTCAGGAGGTAGACTGGAATTGCACTGAAAACATATGAAAAGACTCAGAACGTCGACAATGATGCACTTGGCCAAAAAGGGCGTATGCGTTCTTTCCTGAATATATTCAGGAAGAAACGCATACGCCCTTTCTGGCCAACCAAGCAAGCTCGCAAAGGAAATCTGCACTACAATGAAGTCTCACTGCCCCCCGGTCAAAGGGACTTCTGAAAAAAGAGTAAAATCCAGAAAGGCAGGACAGGCCATGGAGAACTGGGAGCCTTGTTATACTGATGGGCGAGATGTAAATTGCCAACAGCCACTCTGGAGAAGTGTATGGTGTTTCCTGAAACATCCAAAAAACTAAGCAACAGAGCCTAGGGCACTTCCACTTATGGTCCTATAGCTTAGGGAAATTAAAATCAAAAAGACACAGCCACCCCAAAGGTTGGGACGGCTCTGTTTACAAGAACCTCGTTTACGGTACAAGTTCAATATCGCAAAAAGCGAAAAATGGATAAAGAAGTTGTGGTACTTACGTACAATGCAATATCACTAAGCAATGAAATCTATGTCATCAGGCCCGTAGCAGGATAATGAGTGGATTCAGGTAAGATGATTCTAAGTGAAATAAGTCACACAGGGCTTACCTGGTGGCGCAGTGGTTGAGAGTCCGCCTGCCGATGCAGAGGACATGGGTTCGTGCCCCGCTCCGGGAAGATCCCACATGCCGCGGAGCGGCTGGGCCTGTGAGCCATGGCCGCTGAGCCTACGAGTCCGGAGCCTGTGCTCCGCAATGGGAAAAACCACAACAGTGAGAGGCCCACGTACCGCAAAAAAAAAAATAAATAAAAAAATAAAAAAATAAGTCACACAGAAAAAGAAACATCATAAGATATCACTACTATATATTTCCTGAATATATTCAGGAAAAAAGGCATACGCCCAGCATAATGAGTGGATTCAGGTACGATGATTCTAAGTGAAATAAGTCACACAGAAAAAGAAACATCATAAGATATCACTACTACACGGAATGTAAACTTGGCTACACAGGAACTGAATTACTAAACAGAACAGGGTGTCAAATGTAGAAAACCAACTTATGCTTGCTTAAGGGGAAAGGTGAGTTGGGGTGCTGCATACAACAAGAGATTGAAATTAGCACAGATACCGTTCCATAAGCCAAATATGTAATAGACAAGTGCTACTCCTTGCTCAACGAAGTGGACTCAACACCCCATATTAAACGCCTAAGAATATACCTGACTAGTAAGAATCTTAAAACCTATGGATTTATATGTCTCCAAAAGAGAATCAAGTGTGTGTACAGTGGCATAAACGCAGCAGTGATAGGATTGGTGAGGTTCGGTGAGCAAATGCAGACCCTTTGAAGTCATATTGCGTGGTACCCATTCCATGGGTCTCAACTCTCCAGGTTTAAGGGATTCTTCCTTCAGCTAAAACATGCATGTGGAACCCAGAGTATGATCCACCGTGTGATCGGAAAACGTGTTCAAATGTGTCTGAATTTTCGTCCCCTGGTACTCGGGTGCAACATTCCAGACGCTTTACTAACACTCTCCCCACTTGGAGAGTCAGTGCCTTTAACCTCCTGTTTGGCCCAGTTTGCAGTTTCTGTGGAAGATGAACAGGAAGATGGAGAACCAAGGAGAGACTAGCTGGAGGTGTCTATACGGGCAAATTTAACTCTCATTTCCCACCAGGAAGAGGAATTAACCAAAGGCTCAGCGTGCCATGCCGGAACCACACTAGGGCCTGAAGCAATCCTGCGGTGTTGCGGCCAGCTCACAAGAAAGCGAGTTGAAGAAAGGAGATCAGGGACACTGTAATTCACAAACCTGCAGAGTTATAAATGACAGCTATCGTCCAAAAATATATTGAAGTAAGGCTGCCAAGAGGACTTGAAAGCGGGGCAGAATTGCAGGAAACCGATTTCAGGAGGTAGACTGGAATTGCATGTAAAGCATAGGAAAAGAGGCAGAACGTCCACAATGATGCACTTGGCCAAAAAGGGCGTATGCGTTTTTTCCTGAATATATTCAGGAAAAAACGCATACGCCCTTTTTGGCCAACCAAGCAAGCTTGCAAAGGAAATCTGCACTACAATGAAGTCTCACTGCCCCCCGGTCAAAAGGGCCATCTGAAAAAAGTGTAAAATCCAGAAAGGCAGGACAGGCCATGGAGAACTGGGAGCCTTGTTATGATGATGGGCGGGATGTAAATTGCCAGCAGCCACTCTGGATAAGTGTATGGTGTTTCCTGAAACATCCAAAAAACAAAGCAACAGAGCCTAGGGCACTTCCACTTATGGTCCTATAGCTTAGGGAAATTAAAATAAAAAAGACACAGCCACCCCAAGTTTGGGACGGCTCTGTTTACAAGAACCTCGTTTACGGTACAAGTTCAATATCACAGAAAGCGAAAAATGGATAAAGAAGTTGTGGTACTTACGTACAATGCAATATCACTCAGCAATGAAATCTATGTCATCAGGCCTGTAGCAGCATAATGACTGGATTCAGGTACGATGATTCTAAGTGAAATAAGTCACACAGAAAAAGAAACATCATAAGGTATCACTAATACATGGAATGTAAACTTGGCTACACAGGAACTGAATTACAAAGCAAAACAGGGTCTCAAATGTAGAAAACCAACTTATGCTTGCTTAAGGGGAAAGGTGAGTTAGGGTGCTGCATAAAACCAGAGATTGAAATTAGCACAGATACCGTTCCATAAGCCAAATATGTAATAGACAAGAGCTACTCCTTACTCAACGAAGTGGACTCAACACCCCATATTAAACGCCTAAGAATATACCTGACTAGTAAGAATCTTAAAACCTATGGATTTATATGTCTCCGAAAGAGAATCAAGCGTGTGTACAGTGGCATAAACGCAGCAGTGATAGGATTGGTGAGGTTCGGTGAGCAAATGCAGACCCTTTGAAGTCATATTGCATGGTACCCATTACATCGGTCTCAACTCTCTAGGTCTAAGGGATTCTTCCTTCAGCTAAAACATCCATGTGGAACCAAGAGTATGATCCACCATGTGATCGGGAAATGTGTTCAAATGTGTCTCAGTTTTCGTCCCCTGGTACTCGGGTGCAACACTCCAGACGCTTTACTAACACTCTCTCCACATGGAGAGTCAGTGCCTTTAACCTCTTGTATGGCCCAGTTTGCAATTTCTGCGGAAAATGTACAGGAATAGGGAGAACCAATGATAAACTAGCTGGAGGTGTCTGGATGGGCAAATTTAACTCTCATTTCCCACCAGAAAGAGGAATTAACCAAAGGCTCAGCGTGCCGTGCCGGATCCACACTAGAGCCTGAAGCAATCCAGCGGTGTTGCGGCCAGCTCACAAGAAAGCGAGTTGAAGAAAGGAGATCAGGGGCACTGTAATTCACAAACCTGCAGAGTTATAAATGACAGCTATCGTCCAAAAATATATTGAAGTAAGGCTGCCAAGAGGACTTGAAAGCGGGGCAGAATTGCAGGAAACCGATTTCAGGAGGTAGACAGGAATTGCATGTAAAGCATAGGAAAAGAGGCAGAACGTCCACAATGATGCACTTGGCCAAAAAGGGCGTATGCTTTTTTTCCTGAATATATTCAGGAAAAAAAGCATACGCCCTTTTTGGCCAACCAAGCAAGCTTGCAAAGGAAATCTGCACTACAATGAAGTCTCACTGCCCCCCAGTCAAAAGGGCCATCTGAAATATGTGTAAAATCCAGAAAGGCAGGACAGGCCATGGAGAACTGGGAGCCTTGTTATGCTGGTGGGCGTGATGTAAATTGCCAACAGCCACTCTGGAGAAGTGTATGGTGTTTCCTCAAACATCTAAAAAACAAAGCAACAGAGCCTAGGGCACTTCCACTTATGGTCCTATAGTTTAGGGAAATTAAAATCAAAGACACAGCCACCCCAAAGTTTGGGACGGCTCTGTTTACAAGAACCTTGTTTACGGTACAAGTTCAATATCACAGAAAGCGAAAAATGGATAAAGAAGTTGTGGTACTTACGTACAATGCAATATCACTCAGCAATGAAATCTATGTCATCAGGCCCGTAGCAGCATAATGAGTGGATGCAGGTTTGATGAGTCTAAGTGAAATAAGTCACACAGAAAAAGAAACATCATAAGATATCACTACTACACGGAATGTAAACTTGGCTACACAGGAACTGAATTACAAAACAGAACAGGGTCTCAAATGTAGAAAACCAACTTATGCTTGCTTAAGGGGAAAGGTGAGTTGGGGTGCTGCATGAAACCAGAGATTGAAATTAGCACAGATACCGTTCCATAAGCCAAATATGCAATAGACAAGAGCTACTCCTTGCTGAACGAAGTGGACTCAACACCCCATATTAAACGCCTAAGAATATACCTGACTAGAAATAATCTTAAAACCTACGGATTTATATGTCTCCGAAAGAGAATCAAGCGTGTGTACAGCGGCATAAACGCAGCAGTGATAGGATTGGTGAGGTTCGGTGAGCAAATGCAGACCCTTTGAAGTCATATTGCATGGTACCCATTCCATGGGTCTCAACTCTCCAGGTTTAAGGGATTCTTCCTTCAGCTAAAACATGCATGTGGAACCCAGAGTATGATCCACCGTGTGATCGGGAAACGTGTTCAAATGTGTCTCGTTTTCGTCCCTGGTACTCGGGTGCAACATTCCAGATGCTTTACTAACACTCTCCCCACTTGGAGAGTCAGTGCCTTTAACCTCCTGTTTGGCCCAGTTTGCAGTTTCTGTGGAAGATGAACAGGAAGATGGAGAACCAAGGAGAGACTAGCTGGAGGTGTCTATACGGGCAAATTTAACTCTCATTTCCCACCAGGAAGAGGAATTAACCAAAGGCTCAGCGTGCCATGCCGGAACCACACTAGGGCCTGAAGCAATCCTGCGGTGTTGCGGCCAGCTCACAAGAAAGCGAGTTGAAGAAAGGAGATCAGGGACACTGTAATTCACAAACCTGCAGAGTTATAAATGACAGCTATCGTCCAAAAATATATTGAAGTAAGGCTGCCAAGAGGACTTGAAAGCGGGGCAGAATTGCAGGAAACCGATTTCAGGAGGTAGACTGGAATTGCATGTAAAGCATAGGAAAAGAGGCAGAACGTCCACAATGATGCACTTGGCCAAAAAGGGCGTATGCGTTTTTTCCTGAATATATTCAGGAAAAAACGCATACGCCCTTTTTGGCCAACCAAGCAAGCTTGCAAAGGAAATCTGCACTACAATGAAGTCTCACTGCCCCCCGGTCAAAAGGGCCATCTGAAAAAAGTGTAAAATCCAGAAAGGCAGGACAGGCCATGGAGAACTGGGAGCCTTGTTATGATGATGGGCGGGATGTAAATTGCCAGCAGCCACTCTGGATAAGTGTATGGTGTTTCCTGAAACATCCAAAAAACAAAGCAACAGAGCCTAGGGCACTTCCACTTATGGTCCTATAGCTTAGGGAAATTAAAATAAAAAAGACACAGCCACCCCAAGTTTGGGACGGCTCTGTTTACAAGAACCTCGTTTACGGTACAAGTTCAATATCACAGAAAGCGAAAAATGGATAAAGAAGTTGTGGTACTTACGTACAATGCAATATCACTCAGCAATGAAATCTATGTCATCAGGCCTGTAGCAGCATAATGACTGGATTCAGGTACGATGATTCTAAGTGAAATAAGTCACACAGAAAAAGAAACATCATAAGGTATCACTAATACATGGAATGTAAACTTGGCTACACAGGAACTGAATTACAAAGCAAAACAGGGTCTCAAATGTAGAAAACCAACTTATGCTTGCTTAAGGGGAAAGGTGAGTTAGGGTGCTGCATAAAACCAGAGATTGAAATTAGCACAGATACCGTTCCATAAGCCAAATATGTAATAGACAAGAGCTACTCCTTACTCAACGAAGTGGACTCAACACCCCATATTAAACGCCTAAGAATATACCTGACTAGTAAGAATCTTAAAACCTATGGATTTATATGTCTCCGAAAGAGAATCAAGCGTGTGTACAGTGGCATAAACGCAGCAGTGATAGGATTGGTGAGGTTCGGTGAGCAAATGCAGACCCTTTGAAGTCATATTGCATGGTACCCATTACATCGGTCTCAACTCTCTAGGTCTAAGGGATTCTTCCTTCAGCTAAAACATCCATGTGGAACCAAGAGTATGATCCACCATGTGATCGGGAAATGTGTTCAAATGTGTCTCAGTTTTCGTCCCCTGGTACTCGGGTGCAACACTCCAGACGCTTTACTAACACTCTCTCCACATGGAGAGTCAGTGCCTTTAACCTCTTGTATGGCCCAGTTTGCAATTTCTGCGGAAAATGTACAGGAATAGGGAGAACCAATGATAAACTAGCTGGAGGTGTCTGGATGGGCAAATTTAACTCTCATTTCCCACCAGAAAGAGGAATTAACCAAAGGCTCAGCGTGCCGTGCCGGATCCACACTAGAGCCTGAAGCAATCCAGCGGTGTTGCGGCCAGCTCACAAGAAAGCGAGTTGAAGAAAGGAGATCAGGGGCACTGTAATTCACAAACCTGCAGAGTTATAAATGACAGCTATCATCCAAAAATATATTGAAGTAAGGCTGCCAAGAGGACTTGAAAGCGGGGCAGAATTGCAGGAAACCGATTTCAGGAGGTAGACAGGAATTGCATGTAAAGCATAGGAAAAGAGGCAGAACGTCCACAATGATGCACTTGGCCAAAAAGGGCGTATGCTTTTTTTCCTGAATATATTCAGGAAAAAACGCATACGCCCTTTTTGGCCAACCAAGCAAGC
This sequence comes from Leucopleurus acutus, assembly GCF_964270905.1. NCBI lineage: Eukaryota > Metazoa > Chordata > Mammalia > Artiodactyla > Delphinidae > Leucopleurus > Leucopleurus acutus. Next base: position 118,612,786 of record NC_139142.1, on the reverse strand, counting down.
TTGCAAAGGAAATCTGCACTACAATGAAGTCTCACTGCCCCCCAGTCAAAAGGGCCATCTGAAATATGTGTAAAATCCAGAAAGGCAGGACAGGCCATGGAGAACTGGGAGCCTTGTTATGCTGGTGGGCGTGATGTAAATTGCCAACAGCCACTCTGGAGAAGTGTATGGTGTTTCCTCAAACATCTAAAAAACAAAGCAACAGAGCCTAGGGCACTTCCACTTATGGTCCTATAGTTTAGGGAAATTAAAATCAAAGACACAGCCACCCCAAAGTTTGGGACGGCTCTGTTTACAAGAACCTTGTTTACGGTACAAGTTCAATATCACAGAAAGCGAAAAATGGATAAAGAAGTTGTGGTACTTACGTACAATGCAATATCACTCAGCAATGAAATCTATGTCATCAGGCCCGTAGCAGCATAATGAGTGGATGCAGGTTTGATGAGTCTAAGTGAAATAAGTCACACAGAAAAAGAAACATCATAAGATATCACTACTACACGGAATGTAAACTTGGCTACACAGGAACTGAATTACAAAACAGAACAGGGTCTCAAATGTAGAAAACCAACTTATGCTTGCTTAAGGGGAAAGGTGAGTTGGGGTGCTGCATGAAACCAGAGATTGAAATTAGCACAGATACCGTTCCATAAGCCAAATATGCAATAGACAAGAGCTACTCCTTGCTGAACGAAGTGGACTCAACACCCCATATTAAACGCCTAAGAATATACCTGACTAGAAATAATCTTAAAACCTACGGATTTATATGTCTCCGAAAGAGAATCAAGCGTGTGTACAGCGGCATAAACGCAGCAGTGATAGGATTGGTGAGGTTCGGTGAGCAAATGCAGACCCTTTGAAGTCATATTGCATGGTACCCATTCCATGGGTCTCAACTCTCCAGGTTTAAGGGATTCTTCCTTCAGCTAAAACATGCATGTGGAACCCAGAGTATGATCCACCGTGTGATCGGGAAACGTGTTCAAATGTGTCTCGTTTTCGTCCCTGGTACTCGGGTGCAACATTCCAGATGCTTTACTAACACTCTCCCCACTTGGAGAGTCAGTGCCTTTAACCTCCTGTTTGGCCCAGTTTGTAATTTCTGTGGAAGATGAACAGGAAGATGGAGAACCAAGGAGAGACTAGCTGGAGGTGTCTGGAAGGGCAAATTTAACTCTCATTTCCCACCAGGAAGAGGAATTAACCAAAGGCTCAGAGTGCCATGCCGGAACCACACTAGGGACTGAAGCAATCCTGCGGTGTTGCGGCCAGCTCACAAAAAAGCGAGTTGAAGAAAGGAGCTCAGGGACACTGTAATTCACAACCCTACAGAGTTATAAATGACACTTATCGTCCAAAAATATATTGAAGTAAGGCTGCCAAGAGGACTTGAAAGCGGGGCAGAATTGCAGGAAACCGATTTCAGGAGGTAGACTGGAATTGCATGTAAAGCATAGGAAAAGAGGCAGAACGTCCACAATGATGCACTTGGCCAAAAAGGGCGTATGCGTTCTTTCCTGAATATATTCAGGAAAAAACGCATACGCCCTTTTTGGCCAACCAAGCAAGCTTGCAAAGGAAATCTGCACTACAATGAAGTCTCACTGCCCCCCGGTCCAAAGGGCCATCTGAAAAAAGTGTAAAATCCAGAAAGGCAGGACAGGCCATGGAGAACTGGGAGCCTTGTTATGCTGATGGGCGGGATGTAAATTGCCAGCAGCCACTCTGGAGAAGTGTATGGTGTTTCCTGAAACATCCAAAAAACAAAGCAACAGAGCCTAGGGCACTTCCACTTATGGTCCTATAGCTTAGGGAAATTAAAATCAAAAAGACACAGCCACCCCAAGTTTGGGACGGCTCTGTTTACAAGAACCTCGTTTACGGTACAAGTTCAATATCACAGAAAGCAAAAAATGGATAAAGAAGTTGTGGTACTTACGTACAATGCAATATCACTCAGCAATGAAATCTACGTCATCAGGCCCGTAGCAGCATAATGAGTGGATTCAGGTACAATGATTCTAAGTGAAATAAGTCACACAGAAAAAGAAACATCATAAGATATCACTATTACAAGGAATGTAAACTTGGCTACAAAGGAACTGAATTACAAAACAGAACAGGGTGTCAAATGTAGAAAACCAACTTATGCTTGCTTAAGGGGAAAGGTGAGTTGGGGTGCTGCATACAACAAGAGATTGAAATTAGCACAGATACCGTTCCATAAGCCAAATATGTAATAGACAAGAGCTACTCCTTGCTCAACGAAGTGGACTCAACACCCCATATTAAACGCCTAACAATATACCTGACTAGTAAGAATCTTAAAACCTATGGATTTATATGTCTCCGAAAGAGAATCAAGCGTGTGTACAGTGGCATAAACGCAGCAGTGATAGTATTGGTGAGGTTCGGTGAGCAAATGCAGACCCTTTGAAGTCATATTGCATGGTACCCATTCCATGGGTCTCAACTCTCCAGGTTTAAGGGATTCTTCCTTCAGCTAAAACATGCATGTGGAACACAGAGTATGATCCACCGTGTGATCAGGAAACGTCTTCAAATGTGTCTCAGTTTTCGTCCCCTGGTACTCGGGTGCAACACTCCAGACGCTTTACTAACACTCTATCCACATGGAGAGTCAGTGCCTTTAACCTCTTGTATGGCCCAGTTTGCAATTTCTGCGGAAAATGTACAGGAATAGGGAGAACCAATGAGAAACTAGCTGGAGGTGTCTGGACGGGCAAATTTAACTCTCATTTCCGACCAGAAAGAGGAATTAACCAAAGGCTCAGCATGCCGTGCCGGTACCACACTAGGGCCTGAAGCAATCCTACGGTGTTGCGGCCAGCTCACAAGAAAGCGAGTTGAAGAAAGGAGCTCAGGGGCACTGTAATTCACAAACCTGCAGAGTTATAAATGACAGCTATCGTCCAAAAATATATTGAAGTAAGGCTGCCAAGAGGACTTGAAAGCGGGGCAGAATTGCAGGAAACCGATTTCAGGAGGTAGACAGGAATTGCATGTAAAGCATAGGAAAAGTGGCAGAACGTCCACAATGATGCACTTGGCCAAAAAGGGCGTATGCGTTTTTTCCTGAATATATTCAGGAAAAAACGCATACGCACTTTTTGGCCAACCAAGCAAGCTTGCAAAGGAAATCTGCACTACAATGAAGTCTCACTGCCCCCCGGTCAAAAGGGCCATCTGAAATATGTGTAAAATCCAGAAAGGCAGGACAGGCCATGGAGAACTGGGAGCCTTGTTATGCTGGTGGGCGTGATGTAAATTGCCAACAGCCACTCTGGAGAAGTGTATGGTGTTTCCTGAAACATCCAAAAAACAAAGCAACAGAGCCTAGGGCACTTCCACTTATGGTCCTATAGCTTAGGGAAATTAAAATCAAAAAGACACAGCCACCCCAAGTTTGGGACGGCTCTGTTTACAAGAACCTCGTTTACGGTACAAGTTCAATATCACAGAAAGCGAAAAATGGATAAAGAAGTTGTGGTACTTACGTACAATGCATTATCACTCAGCAATGAAATCTATGTCATCAGGCCTGTAGCAGCATAATGACTGGATTCAGGTACGATGATTCTAAGTGAAATAAGTCACACAGAAAAAGAAACATTATAAGGTATCACTAATACATGGAATGTAAAGTTGGCTACACAGGAACTGAATTACAAAGCAAAACAGGGTCTCAAATGTAGAAAACCAACTTATGCTTGCTTAAGGGGAAAGGTGAGTTGGGGTGCTGCATAAAACCAGAGATTGAAATTAGCACAGATACCGTTCGATAAGCCAAATATGTAATAGACAAGAGCTACTCCTTACTCAACGAAGTGGACTCAACACCCCATATTAAACGCCTAAGAATATACCTGACTAGTAAGAATCTTAAAACCTATGGATTTATATGTCTCCGAAAGAGAATCAAGCGTGTGTACAGTGGCATAAACGCAGCAGTGATAGGATTGGTGAGGTTCGGTGAGCAAATGCAGACCCTTTGAAGTCATATTGCATGGTACCCATTACATCGGTCTCAACTCTCTAGGTCTAAGGGATTCTTCCTTCAGCTAAAACATCATTGTGGAACCAAGAGTATGATCCACCATGTGATCGGGAAATGTGTTCAAATGTGTCTCAGTTTTAGTCCCCTGGTACTCGTGTGCAACACTCCAGACGCTTTACTAACACTCTCCCCACTTGGAGAGTCAGTGCCTTTAACCTCCTGTTTGGCCCAGTTTGCAATTTCTGTGGAAGATGAACAGGAATAGTGAGAACCAATGAGAGACTAGCTGGAGGTGTCTGGACGGGCAAATTTAACTCTCATTTCCCACCAGGAAGAGGAATTAACCAAAGGTTCAGCATGCCGTGCCAGAACCAAACTAGGGCCTGAAGCAATCCTGCAGTGTTGCGGCCAGCTCACAAGAAAGCGAGTTGAAGAAAGGAGCTCAGGGGCACTGTAATTCACAAACCTGCAGAGTTATAAATGACAGCTATCTTCCAAAAATATATTGAAGTAAGGCAGCCAAGAGGAGTTGAAAGCGGAGCAGAATTGCAGGAAACCGATTTCAGGAGGCAGACAGGAATTGCATGTAAAGCATAGGAAAAGAGGCAGAACGTCCACAATGATGCACTTGGCCAAAAAGTGCGTATGCGTTTTTTCCTGAATATATTCAGGAAAAAACGCATACGCCCTTTTTGGCCAACCAAGCAAGCTTGCAAAGGAAATCTGCACTACAATGAAGTCTCACTGCCGCCCAGTCAAAAGGGCCATCTGAAAAATGTGTAAAATCCAGAAAGGCAGGACAGGCCATGGAGAACTGGGAGCCTTGTTATGCTGATGGGCGGGATGTAAATTGCCAACAGCCACTCTGGAGAAGTGTATGGTGTTTCCTGAAACATCTAAAAAACAAAGCAACAGAGCCTAGGGCACTTCCACTTATGGTCCTATAGCTTAGGGAAATTAAAATCAAAAAGACACAGTCACCCCAAGTTTGGGATGGCTCTGTTTACAAGAACCTCGTTTATGGTACAAGTTCAATATCACAGAAAGCGAAAAATGGATAAAGAATTTGTGGTACTTACGTACAATGCAATATCACTCAGCAATGAAATCTATGTCATCAGGCCCGTAGCAGCATAATGAGTGGATTCAGGTACGATGATTCTAAGTGAAATAAGTCACACAGAAAAAGAAACATCATAAGATATCACCAATACACGGAATGTAAACTTGGCTACACAGGAACTGAATTACAAAACAGAACAGGGTCTCAAATGTAGAAAACCAACTTATGCTTGCTTAAGGGGAAAGGTGAGTTGGGGTGCTGCATGAAACCAGAGATTGAAATTAGCACAGATACCGTTCCATAAGCCAAATATGCAATAGACAAGAGCTACTCCTTGCTGAACGAAGTGGACTCAACACCCCATATTAAACGCCTAAGAATATACCTGACTAGAAATAATCTTAAAACCTACGGATTTATATGTCTCCGAAAGAGAATCAAGCGTGTGTACAGCGGCATAAACGCAGCAGTGATAGGATTGGTGAGGTTCGGTGAGCAAATGCAGACCCTTTGAAGTCATATTGCATGGTACCCATTACATCGGTCTCAACTCTCTATGTCTAAGGGATTCTTCCTTCAGCTAAAACATGCATGTGGAACACAGAGTATGATCCACCGTGTGATCGGGAAACGTGTTCAAATGTGTCTCAGTTTTCGTCCCCTGGTACTCGGGTGCAACATTCCAGACGCTTTACTAACACTCTCCCCACTTGGAGAGTCAGTGCCTTTAACCTCCTGTATGGCCCAGTTTGCAATTTCTGCGGAAAATGTACAGGAATAGGGAGAACCAATGAGAAACTAGCTGGAGGTGTCTGGACGGGCAAATTTAACTCTCATTTCCCACCAGAAAGAGGAATTAACCAAAGGCTCAGCATGCCGTGCCGGTACCACACTAGGGCCTGAAGCAATCCTACGGTGTTGCGGCCAGCTCACAAGAAAGCGAGTTGAAGAAAGGAGCTCAGGGGCACTGTAATTCACAAACCTGCAGAGTTATAAATGACAGCTATCGTCCAAAAATATATTGAAGTAAGGCTGCCAAGAGGACTTGAAAGCGGGGCAGAATTGCAGGAAACCGATTTCAGGAGGTAGACAGGAATTGCATGTAAAGCATAGGAAAAGTGGCAGAACGTCCACAATGATGCACTTGGCCAAAAAGGGCGTATGCGTTTTTTCCTGAATATATTCAGGAAAAAACGCATACGCACTTTTTGGCCAACCAAGCAAGCTTGCAAAGGAAATCTGCACTACAATGAAGTCTCACTGCCCCCCGGTCAAAAGGGCCATCTGAAATATGTGTAAAATCCAGAAAGGCAGGACAGGCCATGGAGAACTGGGAGCCTTGTTATGCTGGTGGGCGTGATGTAAATTGCCAACAGCCACTCTGGAGAAGTGTATGGTGTTTCCTGAAACATCCAAAAAACAAAGCAACAGAGCCTAGGGCACTTCCACTTATGGTCCTATAGCTTAGGGAAATTAAAATCAAAAAGACACAGCCACCCCAAGTTTGGGACGGCTCTGTTTACAAGAACCTCGTTTACGGTACAAGTTCAATATCACAGAAAGCGAAAAATGGATAAAGAAGTTGTGGTACTTACGTACAATGCAATATCACTCAGCAATGAAATCTATGTCATCAGGCCTGTAGCAGCATAATGACTGGATTCAGGTACGATGATTCTAAGTGAAATAAGTCACACAGAAAAAGAAACATCATAAGGTATCACTAATACATGGAATGTAAAGTTGGCTACACAGGAACTGAATTACAAAGCAAAACAGGGTCTCAAATGTAGAAAACCAACTTATGCTTGCTTAAGGGGAAAGGTGAGTTGGGGTGCTGCATAAAACCAGAGATTGAAATTAGCACAGATACCGTTCGATAAGCCAAATATGTAATAGACAAGAGCTACTCCTTACTCAACGAAGTGGACTCAACACCCCATATTAAACGCCTAAGAATATACCTGACTAGAAATAATCTTAAAACCTACGGATTTATATGTCTCCGAAAGAGAATCAAGCGTGTATACAGCGGCATAAACGCAGCAGTGATAGGATTGGTGAGGTTCCGTGAGCAAATGCAGACCCTTTGAAGTCATATTGCATGGTACCCATTCCATGGGTCTCAACTCTCCAGGTTTAAGGGATTCTTCCTTCAGCTAAAACATGCATGTGGAACCCAGAGTATGATCCACCGTGTGATTGGGAAACGTGTTCAAATGTGTCTCGTTTTTGTCCCTGGTACTCGGGTGCAACATTCCAGATGCTTTACTAACACTCTACCCACTTGGAGAGTCAGTGCCTTTAACCTCCTGTTTGGCCCAGTTTGTAATTTCTGTGGAAAATGAACAGGAATAGGGAGAACGAAAGAGAGACTAGCTGAGGGTGTCTGGACGGGCAAATTTAACTCTCATTTCCCACCAGGAAGAGGAATTAACCAAAGGCTCAGTGTGCCGTGCCGGAACTACACTAGGGCCTGAAGCAATCCTGCGGTGCTGCGGCCAGCTCACAAGAAAGCGAGTTGAAGAAACGAGCTCAGGGGCACTGTAATTCACAAACCTGCAGAGTTATAAATGACACTTATCGTCCAAAAATATATTGAAGTAAGGCTGCCAAGAGGACTTGAAAGCGGGGCAGAATTGCAGGAAACCGATTTCAGGAGGTAGACTGGAATTGCATGTAAAGCATAGGAAAAGAGGCAGAACGTCCACAATGATGCACTTGGCCAAAAAGGGCGTATGCTTTCTTTCCTGAATATATTCAGGAAAAAACGCATACGCCCTTTTTGGCCAACCAAGCAAGCTTGCAAAGGAAATCTGCACTACAATGAAGTCTCACTGCCCCACAGTCAAAAGGGCCATCTGAAAAAAGTGTAAAATCCAGAAAGGCAGGACAGGCCATGGAGAACTGGGAGCCTTGTTATGCTGATGGGCGGGATGTAAATTGCCAGCAGCCACTCTGGAGAAGTGTATGGTGTTTCCTGAAACATCCAAAAAACAAAGCAACAGAGCCTAGGGCACTTCCACTTATGGTCCTATAGCTTAGGGAAATTAAAATCAAAAAGACACAGCCACCCCAAGTTTGGGACGGCTCTGTTTACAAGAACCTCGTTTACGGTACAAGTTCAATATCACAGAAAGCGAAAAATGGATAAGGAAGTTGTGGTACTTACGTACAATGCAATATCACTCAGCAATGAAATCTATGTCATCAGGCCTGTAGCAGCATAATGACTGGATTTAGGTACGATGATTCTAAGTGAAATAAGTCACACAGAAAAAGAAACATCATAAGGTATCACTAATACATGGAATGTAAACTTGGCTACACAGGAACTGAATTACAAAGCAAAACAGGGTCTCAAATGTAGAAAACCAACTTATGCTTGCTTAAGGGGAAAGGTGAGTTGGGGTGCTGCATAAAACCAGAGATTGAAATTAGCACAGATACCGTTCCATAAGCCAAATATGTAACAGACAAGAGCTACTCCTTACTCAACGAAGTGGACTCAACACCCCATATTAAACGCCTAACAATATACCTGACTAGTAAGAATCTTAAAACCTATGGATTTATATGTCTCTGAAAGAGAATCAAGCGTGTGTACAGCGGCATAAACGCAGCAGTGATAGGATTGGAGAGGTTCGGTGAGCAAATGCAGACCCTTTGAAGTCATATTGCATGGTACCCATTACATCGGTCTCAACTCTCCAGGTTTAAGGGATTCTTCCTTCAGCTAAAACATGCATGTGGAACCCAGAGTATGATCCACCGTGTGATCGGGAAACGTGTTCAAATGTGTCTCAGTTTTCGTCCCCTGGTACTCGGGTGCAACACTCCAGACGCTTTACTAACACTCTCCCCACTTGGAGAGTCAGTGCCTTTAACCTCCTGTATGGCCCAGTTTGCAATTTCTGCGGAAAATGTTCAGGAATAGGGAGAACCAATGAGAAACTAGCTGGAGGTGTCTGGACGGGCAAATTTAACTCTCATTTCCCACCAGGAAGAGGAATTAACCAAAGGCTCAGCGTGCCGTGCCGGATCCACACTAGGACCAGAAGCAATCCTTTGGTGTTGCGGCCAGCTCACAAGAAAGCGAGTTGAAGAAAGGAGCTCAGGGGCACTGTAATTCACAAACCTGCAGAGTTATAAATGACAGCTATCTTCCAAACATATATTGAAGTAAGGCAGCCAAGAGGAGTTGAAAGCGGAGCAGAATTGCAGGAAACCGATTTCAGGAGGCAGACAGGAATTGCATGTAAAGCATAGGAAAAGAGGCAGAACGTCCACAATGATGCACTTGGCCAAAAAGGGCGTATGCGTTTTTTCCTGAATATATTCAGGAAAAAACGCATACGCCCTTTTTGGCCAACCAAGAAAGCTTGCAAAGGAAATCTGCACTACAATGAAGTCTCACAGCCCCCCGGTCAAAAGGGCCATCTGAAAAAAGTGTAAAATCCAGAAAGGCAGGACAGGCCATGGAGAACTGGGAGCCTATTTATGCTGATGGGCGGGATGTAAATTGCCAGCAGCCACTCTGGAGAAGTGTATAGTGTTTCCTGAAACATCCAAGAAACAAAGCAACAGAGCCTAGGGCACTTCCACTTATGGTCCTATAGCTTAGGGAAATTAAAATCAAAAAGACACAGCCACCCCAATGTTTGGGATGGCTCTGTTTACAAGAACCTCGTTTACGGTACAAGTTCAATATCACAGAAAGCGAAAAATGGATAAAGAAGTTGTGGTACTTACGTACAATGCAATATCACTCAGCAATGAAATCTATGTCATCAGGCCCGTAGCAGCATAATGAGTGGATTCAGGTACAATGATTCTAAGTGAAATAAGTCACACAGAAAAAGAAACATCATAAGATATCACTATTACACGGAATGTAAACTTGGCTACAAAGAAACTGAATTACAAAACAGAACAGGGTGTCAAATGTAGAAAACCAACTTATGCTTGCTTAAGGGGAAAGGTGAGTTGGGGTGCTGCATACAACAAGAGATTGAAATTAGCACAGATACCATTCCATAAGACAAATATGTAATAGACAAGAGCTACTCCTTGCTCAACGAAGTGGACTCAACACCCCATATTAAACGCCTAACAATATACCTGACTAATAAGAATCTTAAAACCTATGGATTTATATGTCTCCGAAAGAGAATCAAGCGTGTGTATAGTGGCATAAACGCAGCAGTGATAGTATTGGTGAGGTTCGGTGAGCAAATGCAGACCCTTTGAAGTCATATTGCATGGTACCCATTTCATGGGTCTCAACTCTCCAGGTTTAAGGGATTCTTCCTTCAGCTAAAACATCCATGTGGAACACAGAGTATGATCCACCGTGTGATCAGGAAACGTGTTCAAATGTGTCTCAGTTTTCATCCCCTGGTACTCGGGTGCAACACTCCAGACGCTTTACTAACACTCTCCCCACTTGGAGAGTCAGTGCCTTTAACCTCCTGTATGGCCCAGTTTGCAATTTCTGCGGAAAATGTACAGGAATAGGGAGAACCAATGAGAGACTAGCTGGAGGTGTCTGGACGGGCAAATTTAACTCTCATTTCCCACCAGAAAGAGGAATTAACCAAAGGCTCAGCATGCCGTGCCGGAACCACACTAGGGCCTGAAGCAATCCTGTGGTGTTGCGGCCAGCTCACAAGAAAGCGAGTTGAAGAAAGGAGATCAGGGGCACTGTAATTCACAAACCTGCAGAGTTATAAATGACAGCTATCGTCCAAAAATATATTGAAGTAAGGCTGCCAAGAGGACTTGAAAGCGGGGCAGAATTGCAGGTAACCGATTTCAGGAGGTAGACGGGAATTGCATGTAAAGCATAGGAAAAGAGGCAGAACGTCCACAATGATGCACTTGGCCAAAAAGGGCGTATGTGTTCTTTCCTGAATATATTCAGGAAAAAACGCATACGCCCTTTTTGGCCAACGAAGCAGGCTTGCAAAGGAAATCTACACTACAATGAAGTCTCACTGCCCCCCCCCGTCAAAAGGGCCATCTGAAAAAAGTGTAATATCCAGAAAGGAAGGACAGGGCATGTAGAACTGGGAGCCTTGTTATGCTGATGGGCGGGATGTAAATTGCCAACAGCCACTCTGGAGAAGTGTATGGTGTTTCCTGAAACATCTAAAAAACAAAGCAACAGAGCCTAGGGCACTTCCACTTATGGTCCTATAGCTTAGGGAAATTAAAATAAAAAAGACACAGCCTCCCCAAACTTTGGGACAGCTCTGTTTACAAGAACCTCGTTTACGGTACAAGTTCAATATCACAGAAAGCGAAAAATGGATACAGAAGTTGTGGTACTTACGTACAATGCAATATCACTCAGCAATGAAATCTATGTCATCAGGCCCGTCGCAGCATAATGAGTGGATTCAGGTACGATGATTCTAAGTGAAATAAGTCACACAGAAAAAGAAACATCATAAGATATCAGTACAACACGGAATGTAAACTTGGCTACACAGGAACTGAATTACAAAACAGAACAGGGTCTCAAATGTAGAAAACCAACTTATGCTTGCTTAAGGGGAAAGGTGAGTTGGGGTGCTGCATGAAAGCAGAGATTGAAATTAGCAAAGATACTGTGCCAAAAGCCAAATATGTAATAGACAAGAGCAACACCTTGCTAAACGAAGTGTACTCAACACCCCATATTAAACGCCTAAGAATACACCTGACTAGTAAGAATCTTAAAACCTGTGGATTTATATGTCTCCGAAAGAGAATCAAGCGTGTGTACGGTGGCATAAACGCAGCAGTGATAGGATTGGTGAGGTTCGGTGAGCAAATGCAGACCCTTTGAAGTCATATTGCATGGTACCCATTCCATGGGTCTCAACTCTCCAGGTTTAAGGGATTCTTCCTTCAGCTAAAACATGCATATGGAACACAGAGTATGATCCACCATGTGATCGGGAAACGTGTTCAAATGTGTCTCAGTTTTCGTCCCCTGGTACTCGGGTGCAACATTCAAGACGCTTTACTAACACTCTCCCCACTTGGAGAGTCAGTGCCTTTAAACTCCTGTTTGGCCCAGTTTGCAATTTCTGCGGAAAATGAACAGGAATAGGGAGAACCAATGAGAGACTAGCTGGAGGTGTCTGGACGAGCAAATTTAACTCTCATTTCCCACCAGGAAGAGGAATTAACCAAAGGTTCAGCGTGCCGTGCCGGAACCACACTAGGGCCTGAAGCAATCCTGCGGTGTTGTGCCCAGCTCACAAGAAAGCGAGTTGAAGAAAGGAGCTCAGGGGCACTGTAATTCACAAACCTGCAGAGTTATAAATGACAGCTATCGTCCAAAAATATATTGAAGTAAGGCTGCCAAGAGGACTTGAAAGCGGGGCAGAATTGCAGGAAAACGATTTCAGGAGGTAGACGGGAATTGCATGTAAAGCATAGGAAAAGAGGCAGAACGTCCACAATGATGCACTTGGCCAAAAAGGGCGTATGCGTTTTTTCCTGAATATATTCAGGAAAAAACGCATACGCCCTTTTTGGCCAACCAAGCAAGCTTGCAAAGGAAATCTGCACTACAATGAAGTCTCACTGCCCCCCGGTCAAAAGGGCCATCTGAAAAAAGTGTAAAATCCAGAAAGGCAAGACAGGACATGGAGAATTGGGAGCCTTGTTATGCTGATGGGCGGGATGTAAATTGCCAACAGCCACTCTGGAGAAGTGTATGCTGTTTCCTGAAACATCTAAAAAACAAAGCAACAGAGCCTAGGGCACTTCCACTTATGGGCCTATAGCTTAGGGAAATTAAAATCAAAAAGACACAGCCACCCCAAAGTTTGGGACGGCTCTGTTTACAAGAACCTCGTTTACGGTACAAGTTCAATATCACAGAAAGCGAAAAATGGATAAAGAAGTTGTGGTACTTACGTACAATGCAATATCACTCAGCAATGAAATCTATGTCATCAGGCCCGTAGCAGCATAATGAGTGGATTAAGGTACGATGATTGTAAGTGAAATAAGTCACACAGAAAAAGAAACATCATAAGATATCACTACTACACGGAATGTAAACTTGGCTACACAGGAACTGAATTACAAAACAGAACAGGGTCTCAAATGTAGAAAACCAACTTACGCTAGCTTAAGGGGAAAGGTGAGTTGGGGTGCTGCATGAAACCAGAGATTGAAATTAGCACAGATACCGTTCCATAAGCCAAATATGTAATAGACAAGAGCTACTCCTTGCTCAACGAAGTGGACTCAACACCCCATATTAAACGCCTAAGAATATACCTGACTAGAAATAATCTTAAAACCTACGGATTTATATGTCTCCGAAAGACAATCAAGCGTGTGTACAGCGGCATAAACGCAGCAGTGATAGGATTGGTGAGGTTCGGTGAGCAAATGCAGACCCTTTGAAGTCATATTGCATGGTACCCATTCCATGGGTCTCAACTCTCCAGGTTTAAGGGATTCTTCCTTCAGCTAAAACATGCATGTGGAACCCAGAGTATGATCCACCGTGTGATCGGGAAACGTGTTCAAATGTGTCTCAGTTTTCGTCCCCTGGTACTCGGGTGCAAACTCCAGATGCTTTACTAATACTCTCCCCACTTGGAGAGTCAGTGCCTTTAACCTCCTGTTTGGCCCAGTTTGCAATTTCTGCGGAAAATGTACAGGAATAGGGAGAACCAATGAGAGACTAGCTGGGGGTGTCTGGACGGGCAAATTTAACTCTCATTTCCCACCAGGAAGAGGAATTAACCAAAGGCTCAGCGTGCCGTGCCGGAACCACACTAGGGCCTGAAGCAATCCTGCGGTGTTGCGGCCAGCTCACAAGAAAGCGAGTTGAAGAAACGAGCTCAGGGGCACTGTAATTCACAAACCTGCAGAGTTATAAATGACAGCTATCGTCCAAAAATATATTGAAGTAAGGCTGCCAAGAGGACTTGAAAGCGGGGCAGAATTGCAGGAAACCGATTTCAGGAGGTAGACGGGAATTGCATGTAAAGCATAGGAAAAGAGGCAGAACGTCCACAATGATGCACTTGGCCAAAAAGGGCGTATGCGTTTTTTCCTGAATATATTCAGGAAAAAACGCATACGCCCTTTTTGGCCAACCAAGCAAGCTTGCAAAGGAAATCTGCACTACAATGAAGTCTCACTGCCCCCCGGTCAAAAGGGCCATCTGAAAAAAGTGTAAACTCCAGAAAGGCAAGACAGGACATGGAGAATTGGGAGCCTTGTTATGCTGATGGGCGGGATGTAAATTGCCAACAGCCACTCTGGAGAAGTGTATGCTGTTTCCTGAAACATCTAAAAAACAAAGCAACAGAGCCTAGGGCACTTCCACTTATGGTCCTATAGCTTAGGGAAATTAAAATCAAAAAGACACAGCCACCCCAAAGTTTGGGACGGCTCTGTTTACAAGAACCTCGTTTACGGTACAAGTTCAATATCACAGAAAGCGAAAAATGGATAAAGAAGTTGTGGTACTTACGTACAATGCAATATCACTCAGCAATGAAATCTATGTCATCAGGCCCGTAGCAGCATAATGAGTGGATTAAGGTACGATGATTGTAAGTGAAATAAGTCACACAGAAAAAGAAACATCATAAGATATCACTACTACACGGAATGTAAACTTGGCTACACAGGAACTGAATTACAAAACAGAACAGGGTCTCAAATGTAGAAAACCAACTTACGCTAGCTTAAGGGGAAAGGTGAGTTGGGGTGCTGCATGAAACCAGAGATTGAAATTAGCACAGATACCGTTCCATAAGCCAAATATGTAATAGACAAGAGCTACTCCTTGCTCAACGAAGTGGACTCAACACCCCATATTAAACGCCTAAGAATATACCTGACTAGAAATAATCTTAAAACCTACGGATTTATATGTCTCCGAAAGACAATCAAGCGTGTGTACAGCGGCATAAACGCAGCAGTGATAGGATTGGTGAGGTTCGGTGAGCAAATGCAGACCCTTTGAAGTCATATTGCATGGTACCCATTCCATGGGTCTCAACTCTCCAGGTTTAAGGGATTCTTCCTTCAGCTAAAACATGCATGTGGAACCCAGAGTATGATCCACCGTGTGATCGGGAAACGTGTTCAAATGTGTCTCAGTTTTCGTCCCCTGGTACTCGGGTGCAAACTCCAGATGCTTTACTAATACTCTCCCCACTTGGAGAGTCAGTGCCTTTAACCTCCTGTTTGGCCCAGTTTGCAATTTCTGCGGAAAATGTACAGGAATAGGGAGAACCAATGAGAGACTAGCTGGGGGTGTCTGGACGGGCAAATTTAACTCTCATTTCCCACCAGGAAGAGGAATTAACCAAAGGCTCAGCGTGCCGTGCCGGAACCACACTAGGGCCTGAAGCAATCCTGCGGTGTTGCGGCCAGCTCACAAGAAAGCGAGTTGAAGAAACGAGCTCAGGGGCACTGTAATTCACAAACCTGCAGAGTTATAAATGACAGCTATCGTCTAAAAATATATTGAAGTAAGGCTGCCAAGAGGACTTGAAAGCGGGGCAGAATTGCAGGAAACCGATTTCAGGAGGTAGACGGGAATTGCATGTAAAGCATAGGAAAAGAGGCAGAACGTCCACAATGATGCACTTGGCCAAAAAGGGCGTATGCGTTTTTTCCTGAATATATTCAGGAAAAAACGCATACGCCCTTTTTGGCCAACCAAGCAAGCTTGCAAAGGAAATCTGCACTACAATGAAGTCTCACTGCCCCCCGGTCAAAAGGGCCATCTGAAAAAAGTGTAAACTCCAGAAAGGCAAGACAGGACATGGAGAATTGGGAGCCTTGTTATGCTGATGGGCGGGATGTAAATTGCAAACAGCCACTCTGGAGAAGTGTATGCTGTTTCCTGAAACATCTAAAAAACAAAGCAACAGAGCCTAGGGCACTTCCACTTATGGTCCTATAGCTTAGGGAAATTAAAATCAAAAAGACACAGCCACCCCAAAGTTTGGGACGGCTCTGTTTACAAGAACCTCGTTTACGGTACAAGTTCAATATCACAGAAAGCGAAAAATGGATAAAGAAGTTGTGGTACTTACGTACAATGCAATATCACTCAGCAATGAAATCTATGTCATCAGGCCCGTAGCAGCATAATGAGTGGATTAAGGTACGATGATTGTAAGTGAAATAAGTCACACAGAAAAAGAAACATCATAAGATATCACTACTACACGGAATGTAAACTTGGCTACACAGGAACTGAATTACAAAACAGAACAGGGTCTCAAATGTAGAAAACCAACTTACGCTAGCTTAAGGGGAAAGGTGAGTTGGGGTGCTGCATGAAACCAGAGATTGAAATTAGCACAGATACCGTTCCATAAGCCAAATATGTAATAGACAAGAGCTACTCCTTGCTCAACGAAGTGGACTCAACACCCCATATTAAACGCCTAAGAATATACCTGACTAGAAATAATCTTAAAACCTACGGATTTATATGTCTCCGAAAGACAATCAAGCGTGTGTACAGCGGCATAAACGCAGCAGTGATAGGATTGGTGAGGTTCGGTGAGCAAATGCAGACCCTTTGAAGTCATATTGCATGGTACCCATTCCATGGGTCTCAACTCTCCAGGTTTAAGGGATTCTTCCTTCAGCTAAAACATGCATGTGGAACCCAGAGTATGATCCACCGTGTGATCGGGAAACGTGTTCAAATGTGTCTCAGTTTTCGTCCCCTGGTACTCGGGTGCAAACTCCAGACGCTTTACTAATACTCTCCCCACTTGGAGAGTCAGTGCCTTTAACCTCCTGTATGGCCCAGTTTGCAATTTCTGCGGAAAATGTACAGGAATAGGGAGAACCAATGATAAACTAGCTGGAGGTGTCTGGACGGGCAAATTTAACTCTCATTTCCCACCAGGAAGAGGAATTAACCAAAGGCTCAGCGTGCCGTGCTGGATCCACACTAGGGCCTGAAGCAATCCTGCGGTGTTGCGGCCAGCTCACAAAAAAGCGAGTTGAAGAAAGGAGCTCAGGGGCACTGTAATTCACAAACCTGCAGAGTTATAAATGACAGCTATCGTCGAAAAATATATTGAAGTAAGGCTGCCAAGAGGACTTGAAAGTGGTGCAGAATTGCACGAAACCGATTTCAGGAGGTAGACTGGAATTGCATGTAAAGCATAGGAAAAGAGGCAGAACGTCCACAATGATGCACTTGGGCAAAAAGGGCGTATGCGTTTTTTCCTGAATATATTCAGGAAAAAACGCATACGCCCTTTTTGGCCAACCAAGCAAGCTTGCAAAGGAAATCTGCACTACAATGAAGTCTCACTGCCGCCCAGTTAAAAGGGCCATCTGAAAAATGTGTAAAATCCAGAAAGGCAGGACAGGCCATGGAGAACTGGGAGCCTTGTTATGCTGATGGGCGGGATGTAAACTGCCAACAGCCACTCTGGGGAAGTGTATGCTGTTTCCTGAAACATCTAAAAAACAAAGCAACAGAGCCTAGGGCACTTCCACTTATGGTCCTATAGCTTAGGGAAATTAAAATCAAAAAGACACAGCCACCCCAAAGTTTGGGAAGGCTCTGTTTACAAGAACCTCGTTTATGGTACAAGTTCAATATCACAGAAAGCTAAAAATGGATAAAGAAGTTGTGGTACTTAGGTACAATGCAATATCACTCAGCAATGAAATCTATGTCATCAGGCCCGTACCAGCATAATGAGTGGATTCAGGTACGATGATTCTAAGTGAAATAAGTCACACAGAAAAAGAAACATCATAAGATATCACCAATACACGGAATGTAAACTTGGCTACACAGGAACTGAATTACAAAACAGAACAGGGTCTCAAATGTAGAAAACCAACTTATGCTTGCTTAAGGGGAAAGGTGAGTTGGGGTGCTGCATGAAACCAGAGATTGAAATTAGCACAGATACCGTTCCTTAAGCCAAATATGCAATAGACAAGAGCTACTCCTTGCTGAACGAAGTGGACTCAACACCCCATATTAAACGCCTAAGAATATACCTGACTAGAAATAATCTTAAAACCTACGGATTTATATGTCTCCGAAAGAGAATCAAGCGTGTGTACAGTGGCATAAACGCAGCAGTGATAGGATTGGTGAGGTTCGGTGAGCAAATGCAGACCCTTTAAAGTCATATTGCATGGTACCCATTCCATGGGTCTCAACTCTCCAGGTTTAAGGGATTCTTCCTTCAGCTAAAACATGCATGTGGAACGCAGAGTATGATCCACCGTGTGATTCGGAAACGTGTTCAAATGTGTCTCGTTTTCGTCCCCTGGTACTCGGGTGCAACATTCCAGACGCTTTACTAACACTCTCCCCACTTGGAGAGTCAGTGCCTTTAACCTCCTGTTTGGCCCAGTTTGCAATTTCTGTGGAAAATGAACAGGAATAGGGAGAACGAAAGAGAGACTAGCTGGAGGTGTCTGGACGGGCAAATTTAACTCTCATTTCCGACCAGAAAGAGGAATTAACCAAAGGCTCAGCGTGCCGTGCCGGAAATACACTAGGGCCTTATGCAATCCGGTGGTGTTGCGGCCAGCTCACAAGAAAGCGAGTTGAAGAAAGGAGCTCAGGGGCACTGTAATTCACAAACCTGCAGAGTTATAAATGACAGCTATCGTCCAAAAATATATTGAAGTAAGGCTGCCAAGAGGACTTGAAAGCGGGGCAGAATTGCAGGAAATCGATTTCAGGAGGTACACTGGAATTGCATGTAAAGCATAGAAAAGAGGCAGAACGTCCACAATGATGCACTTGGCCAAAAAGGGCGTATGCGTTTTTTCCTGAATATATTCAGGAAAAAACGCATACGCCCTTTTTGGCCAACCAAGCAAGCTTGCAAAGGATATCTGCACTACAATGAAGTCTCACAGCCCCCCGGTCAAAAGGGCCATCTGAAAAAAGTGTAAAATCTAGAAAGGCAGGACAGGCCATGGAGAACTGGGAGCCTTGTTATGCTGATGGGCGGGATGTAAATTGCCAACAGCCACTCTGGAGAAGTGTATGGTGTTTCCTGAAACATCTAAAAAACTAAGCAACAGAGCCTAGGGCACTTCCACTTATGGTCCTATAGCTTAGGGAAATTAAAATCAAAAAGACACGGTCACCCCAAAGTTTGGGACGGCTCTGTTTACAAGAACCTCGTTTACGGTACAAGTTCAATATCACAGAAAGCGAAAAATGGATAAAGAAGTTGTGGTACTTACGTACAATGCAATGTCACTCAGCAATGAAATCTATGTCATCAGGCCCGTAGCAGCATAATGAGTGGATGCAGGTATGATGAGTCTAAGTGAAATAAGTCACACAGAAAAAGAAACATCATAAGATATCACTACTACACGGAATGTAAACTTGGCTACACAGGAACTGAATTACAAAACAGAACAGGGTGTCAAATGTAGAAAACCAACTTATGCTTGCTTAAGGGGAAAGGTGAGTTGGGGTGCTGCATGAAACCAGAGATTGAAATTAGCACAGATACTGTTCTATAAGCCAAATATGCAATAGACTAGAGCTAGTCCTTGCTCAACGAAGTGGACTCAACACCCCATATTAAACGCCTAAGAATATACCTGACTAGAAATAATCTTAAAACCTACGGATTTATATGTCTCCGAAAGACAATCAAGCGTGTGTACAGCGGCATAAACGCAGCAGTGATAGGATTGGTGAGGTTAGGTGAGCAAATGCAGACCCTTTGAAGTCATATTGCATGGTACCCATTCCATGGGTCTCAACTCTCCAGGTTTAAGGGATTTTTCCTTCAGCTAAAACATGCATGTGGAACCCAGAGTATGATCCACCGTGTGATCGGGAAACGTGTTCAAATGTGTCTCGTTTTCGTCCCTGGTACTCGGGTGCAACATTCCAGATGCTTTACTAACACTCTCCCCACTTGGAGAGTCAGTGCCTTTAACCTCCTGTTTGGCCCAGTTTGTAATTTCTGTGGAAGATGAACAGGAAGATGGAGAACCAAGGAGAGACTAGCTGGAGGTGTCTGGAAGGGTAAATTTAACTCTCATTTCCCACCAGGAAGAGGAATTAACCAAAGGCTCAGCGTGCCATGCCGGAACCACACTAGGGCCTGAAGCAATCCTGCGGTGTTGCGGCCAGCTCACAAAAAAGCGAGTTGAAGAAAGGAGCTCAGGGACACTGTAATTCACAACCCTTCAGAGTTATAAATGACACTTATCGTCCAAAAATATATTGAAGTAAGGCTGCCAAGAGGACTTGAAAGCGGGGCAGAATTGCAGGAAACCGATTTCAGGAGGTACACTGGAATTGCATGTAAAGCATAGGAAAAGAGGCAGAACGTCCACAATGATGCACTTGGTTGGCCAAAATGGGCGTATGCGTTTTTTCCTGAATATATTCAGGAAAGAACGCATACGCCCTTTTTGGCCAACCAAGCAAGCTTGCAAAGGAAATCTGCACTACAATGAAGTCTCACTGCCCCCCGGTCAAAAGGGCCATCTGAAAAAAGTGTAAAATCCAGAAAGGCAGGACAGGCCATGGAGAACTGGGAGCCTTGTTATGCTGATGGGCGGGATGTAAATTGCCAGCAGCCACTCTGGAGAAGTGTATGGTGTTTCCTGAAACATCCAAAAAACAAAGCAACAGAGCCTAGGGCACTTCCACTTATGGTCCTATAGCTTAGGGAAATTAAAATCAAAAAGACACAGCCACCCCAAGTTTGGGACGGCTCTGTTTACAAGAACCTTGTTTACGGTACAAGTTCAATATCACAGAAAGCGAAAAATGGATAAAGAAGTTGTGGTACTTACGTACAATGCAATATCACTCAGCAATGAAATCTATGTCATCAGGCCTGTAGCAGCATAATGACTGGATTCAGGTACGATGATTCTAAGTGAAATAAGTCACACAGAAAAAGAAACATCATAAGGTATCACCAATACATGGAATGTAAACTTGGCTACACAGGAACTGAATTACAAAGCAAAACAGGGTCTCAAATGTAGAAAACCAACTTATGCTTGCTTAAGGGGAAAGGTGAGTTGGGGTGCTGCATAAAACCAGAGATAGAAATTAGCACAGATACCGTTCCATAAGCCAAATATGTAATAGACAAGAGCTACTCCTTACTCAACGAAGTGGACTCAACACCCCATATTAAACGCCTAAGAATATACCTGACTAGTAAGAATCTTAAAACCTATGGATTTATATGTCTCCGAAAGAGAATCAAGCGTGTGTACAGCGGCATAAACGCAGCAGTGATAGGATTGGTGAGGTTCGGTGAGCAAATGCAGACCCTTTGAAGTCATATTGCATGGTACCCATTACATCGGTCTCAACTCTCTAGCTCTAAGGGATTCTTCCTTCAGCTAAAACATCCATGTGGAACCAAGAGTATGATCCACCATGTGATCGGGAAATGTGTTCAAATGTGTCTCAGTTTTAGTCCCCTGGTACTCGGGTGCAACACTCCAGACGCTTTACTAACACTCTCCCCACTTGGAGAGTCAGTGCCTTTAACCTCCTGTTTGGCCCAGTTTGCAATTTCTGTGGAAGATGAACAGGAATAGTGAGAACCAATGAGAGACTAGCTCGAGGTGTCTGGACGGGCAAATTTAACTCTCATTTCCCACCAGGAAGAGGAATTAACCAAAGGTTCAGCATGCCGTGCCAGAACCAAACTAGGGCCTGAAGCAATCCTGCAGTGTTGCGGCCAGCTCACAAGAAAGCGACTTGAAGAAACGAGCTCAGGGGCACTGTAATTCACAAACCTGCAGAGTTATAAATGACAGCTATCGTCCAAAAATATATTGAAGTAAGGCTGCCAAGAGGACTTGAAAGCGGGGCAGAATTGCAGGAAACCGATTTCAGGAGGTAGACGGGAATTGCATGTAAAGCATAGGAAAAGAGGCAGAACGTCCACAATGATGCACTTGGCCAAAAAGGGCGTATGCGTTTTTTCCTGAATATATTCAGGAAAAAACGCATACGCCCTTTTTGGCCAACCAAGCAAGCTTGCAAAGGATATCTGCACTACAATGAAGTCTCACTGCCTCCTGGTCAAAAGGGCCATCTGAAAAAAGTGTAAAATCCAGAAAGGCAGGACAGGCCATGGAGAACTGGGAGCCTTGTTATGCTGATGGGCGGGATGTAAATTGCCAACAGCCACTCTGGAGAAGTGTATGGTGTTTCCTGAAACATCTAAAAAACAAAGCAACAGAGCCTAGGTCACTTCCACTTATGGTCCTATAGCTTAGGGAAATTAAAATCAAAAAGACACGGTCACCCCAAAGTTTGGGACGGCTCTGTTTACAAGAACCTCGTTTACGGTACAAGTTCAATATCACAGAAAGGGAAAATGGATAAAGATGTTGTGGTACTTACGTACAATGCAATATCACTCAGCAATGAAATCTATGTCATCAGGCCCGTAGCAGCATAATGAGTGGATTCAGGTATGATGATTCTAAGTGAAATAAGTCACCCAGAAAAAGAAACACCATAAGATATCACTACTACACGGAAGGTAAACTTGGCTACACAAGAACTGAATTACAAAACAGAACAGGGTCTCAAATGTAGAAAACCAACTTATGCTTGCTTAAGGGGAAAGGTGAGTTGGGGTGCTGCATGAAACCAGAGATTGAAATTAGCACAGATACCGTTCCATAAGACAAATATGTAATAGACAAGAGCTACTCCTTGCTCAACGAAGTGGACTCAACACCCCATATTAAACGCTTAAGAATACACCTGACTAGAAATAATCTTAAAAACTACGGATATATATGTCTCCGAAAGAGAATCAAGCGTGTGTACAGCGGCATAAACGCAGCAGTGATAGGATTGGTGAGGTTCGGTGAGCAAATGCAGACCCTTTGAAGTCATATTGCATGGTACCCATTCCATGGGTCTCAACTCTCCAAGTTTAAGGGATTCTTCCTTCAGCTAAAACATGCATGTGGAACACAGAGTATGATCCACCGTGTGATCAGGAAACGTGTTCAAATGTGTCTCAGTTTTCGTCCCCTGGTACTCGGGTGCAACACTCCAGACGCTTTACTAACACTCTCCTCACTTGGAGAGTCAGTGCCTTTAACCTCCTGTATGGCCCAGTTTGCAATTTCTGCAGAAAATGTACAGGAATAGGGAGAACCAATGAGAAACTAGCTGGAGGTGTCTGGACGGGCAAATTTAACTCTCATTTCCCACCAGAAAGAGGAATTAACCAAAGGCTCAGCGTGCCGTGCCGGAACCACACTAGGGCCTGAAGCAATCCTACGGTGTTGCGGCCAGCTCACAAGAAAGCGAGTTGAAGAAAGGAGCTCAGGGGCACTGTAATTCACAAACCTGCAGAGTTATAAATGACAGCTATCGTCCAAAAATATATTGAAGTAAGGCTGCCAAGAGGACTTGAAAGCGGGGCAGAATTGCAGGAAACCGATTTCAGGAGGTAGACGGGAATTGCATGTAAAGCATAGGAAAAGAGGCAGAACGTCCACAATGATGCACTTGGCCAAAAAGGGTGTATGCGTTTTTTCCTGAATATATTCAGGAAAAAACGCATACGCCCTTTTTGGCCAACCAAGCAAGCTTGCAAAGGAAATCTGCACTACAATGAAGTCTCACTGCCCCCCGGTCAAAAGGGCCATCTGAAAAAAGTGTAAAATCCAGAAAGGCAGGACAGGCCATGGAGAACTGGGAGCCTTGTTATGCTGGTGGGTGGGATGTAAATTGCCAACAGCCACTCTGGAGAAGTGTATGGTGTTTCCTGAAACATCTAAAAAACAAAGCAACAGAGCCTAGGGCACTTCCACTTATGGTCCTATAGCTTAGGGAAATTAAAATCAAAAAGACACAGCCACCCCAAAGTTTGGGACGGCTCTGTTTACAAGAACCTCGTTTACGGTACAAGTTCAATATCACAGAAAGCGAAAAATGGATAAAGAAGTTGTGGTACTTACGTACAATGCAATATCACTCAGCAATGAAATCTATGTCATCAGGCCCGTAGCAGCATAATGAGTGGATGCAGGTACGATGATTCTAAGTGAAATAAGTCACACAGAAAAAGAAACATCATAAGGTATCACTACTACACGGAATGGAAACTTGGCTACACAGGAACTGAATTACAAAACAGAACAGGGTCTCAAATGTAGAAAACCAACTTATGCTTGCTTAAGGGGAAAGGTGAGTTGGGGTGCTGCATAAAACCAGAGATTGAAATTAGCACAGATACCGTTCCATAAGCCAAATATGTAATAGACAAAAGCTACTCCTTGCTCAACGCAGTGGACTCAACACCCCATATTAAACGCCTAAGAATATACCTGACTAGAAATAATCTTAAAACCTACGGATTTATATGTCTCCGAAAGAGAATCAAGTGTGTGTACGACGGCATAAACGCAGCAGTGATAGGATTGGTGAGGTTCGGTGAGCAAATGCAGACCCTTTGAAGTCATATTGCATGGTACCCATTCCATGGGTCTCAACTCTCCAGGTTTAAAGGATTCTTCCTTCAGCTGAAACATGCATGTGAAACACAGTGTATGATCCACCGTGTGATCAGGAAACGTGTTCAAATGTGTCTCAGTTTTCGTCCCCTGGTACTCGGGTGCAAACTCCAGACGCTTTACTAACACTCTCCCCACTTGGAGAGTCAGTGCCTTTAACCTCCTGTTTGGCCCAGTTTGCAATTTCTGTGGAAAATGAACAGGAATAGGGAGAACCAATGAGAGACTAGCTGGAGGTGTCTGGACGGGCAAATTTAACTCTCATTTCCCACCAGGAAGAGGAATTAACCAAAGGCTCAACATGCCGTGCCGGAAACAAACTAGGGCCTGAAGCAATCCTGCGGTGTTGCGGCCAGCTCAAAAGAAAGCGAGTTGAAGAAAGCTCAGGGGCACTGTAATTCACAAACCTGCAGAGTTATAAATGACAGCTATCTTCCAAAAATATATTGAAGTAAGGCAGCCAAGAGGAGTTGAAAGCGGGACAGAATTGCAGGAAACCGATTTCAGGAGGTAGACTGGAATTGCATGTAAAGCATAGGAAAAGAGGCAGAACGTCCACAATGATGCACTTGGCCAAAAAGGGCGTATGCGTTTTTTCCTGAATCAGGAAAAGACGCATACGCCCTTTTTGGCCAACCAAGCAAGCTTGCAAAGGAAATCTGCACTACAATGAAGTCTCACTGCCCCCCGGTCAAAAGGGCCATCTGAAAAATGTGTAAAATCCAGAAAGGCAGGACAGGCCATGGAGAACTGGGAGCCTTGTTATGCTGATGGGCGGCATGTAAATTGCCAGCAGCCACTCTGGCGAAGTGTATGGTGTTTCCTGAAACATCCAAAAAACAAAGCAACAGAGCCTAGGGCACTTCCACTTATGGTCCTATAGCTTAGGGAAATTAAAATCAAAAAGACACAGCCACCCCAAGTTTGGGACGGCTCTGTTTACAAGAACCTCGTTTACGGTACAAGTTCAATATCACAGAAAGCGAAAAATGGATAAAGAAGTTGTGGTACTTACGTACAATGCAATATCACTCAGCAATGAAATCTATGTCATCAGGCCTGTAGCAGCATAATGAGTGGATTCAGGTACGATGATTCTAAGTGAAATAAGTCACACAGGGCTTACCTGGTGGCGCAGTGGTTGAGAGTCCGCCTGCCGATGCAGAGTACATGGGTTCGTGCCCCGATCCGGGAAGATCCCACATGCCGCGGAGTGGCTGGGCCTGTGAGCCATGGCCGCTGAGCCTGCGCGTCCGGAGCCTGTGCTCTGCAATGGGAAAGACCACAACAGTGAGAGGCCCACGTACCGCAAAAAAAAAATAAATAAATAAATAAATAAATAAAAAAATAAAAAATAAGTCACACAGAAAAAGAAACATCATAAGATATCACTACTACACGGATGTAAACTTGGTTACACAGGAACTAAATTACTAAACAGAACAGAGTGTGAAATGTAGAAAACCAATTTATGCTTGCTTAAGGGGAAAGGTGAGTTGGGGTGCTGCATACAACAAGAGATTGAAATTAGCACAGATACCGTTCCATAAGCCAAATATATAATAGACAAGTGCTACTCCTTGCTCAACGAAGTGGACTCAACACCCCATATTAAACGCCTAACAATATACCTGACTAGTAAGAATCTTAAAAACTATGGATTTATATGTCTCCGAAAGAGAATCAAGCGTGTGTACAGCGGCATAAACGCAGCAGTGATAGGATTGGTGAGGTTCGGTGAGCAAATGCAGACCCTTTGAAGTCATATTGCATGGTACCCATTCCATGGGTCTCAACTCTCCAAGTTTAAGGGATTCTTCCTTCAGCTAAAACATGCATGTGGAACACAGAGTATGATCCACCGTGTGATCAGGAAACGTGTTCAAATGTGTCTCAGTTTTCGTCCCCTGGTACTCGGGTGCAACACTCCAGACGCTTTACTAACACTCTCCTCACTTGGAGAGTCAGTGCCTTTAACCTCCTGTATGGCCCAGTTTGCAATTTCTGCAGAAAATGTACAGGAATAGGGAGAACCAATGAGAAACTAGCTGGAGGTGTCTGGACGGGCAAATTTAACTCTCATTTCCCACCAGAAAGAGGAATTAACCAAAGGCTCAGCGTGCCGTGCCGGAACCACACTAGGGCCTGAAGCAATCCTACGGTGTTGCGGCCAGCTCACAAGAAAGCGAGTTGAAGAAAGGAGCTCAGGGGCACTGTAATTCACAAACCTGCAGAGTTATAAATGACAGCTATCGTCCAAAAATATATTGAAGTAAGGCTGCCAAGAGGACTTGAAAGCGGGGCAGAATTGCAGGAAACCGATTTCAGGAGGTAGACGGGAATTGCATGTAAAGCATAGGAAAAGAGGCAGAACGTCCACAATGATGCACTTGGCCAAAAAGGGTGTATGCGTTTTTTCCTGAATATATTCAGGAAAAAACGCATACGCCCTTTTTGGCCAACCAAGCAAGCTTGCAAAGGAAATCTGCACTACAATGAAGTCTCACTGCCCCCCGGTCAAAAGGGCCATCTGAAAAAAGTGTAAAATCCAGAAAGGCAGGACAGGCCATGGAGAACTGGGAGCCTTGTTATGCTGGTGGGTGGGATGTAAATTGCCAACAGCCACTCTGGAGAAGTGTATGGTGTTTCCTGAAACATCTAAAAAACAAAGCAACAGAGCCTAGGGCACTTCCACTTATGGTCCTATAGCTTAGGGAAATTAAAATCAAAAAGACACAGCCACCCCAAAGTTTGGGACGGCTCTGTTTACAAGAACCTCGTTTACGGTACAAGTTCAATATCACAGAAAGCGAAAAATGGATAAAGAAGTTGTGGTACTTACGTACAATGCAATATCACTCAGCAATGAAATCTATGTCATCAGGCCCGTAGCAGCATAATGAGTGGATGCAGGTACGATGATTCTAAGTGAAATAAGTCACACAGAAAAAGAAACATCATAAGGTATCACTACTACACGGAATGGAAACTTGGCTACACAGGAACTGAATTACAAAACAGAACAGGGTCTCAAATGTAGAAAACCAACTTATGCTTGCTTAAGGGGAAAGGTGAGTTGGGGTGCTGCATAAAACCAGAGATTGAAATTAGCACAGATACCGTTCCATAAGCCAAATATGTAATAGACAAAAGCTACTCCTTGCTCAACGCAGTGGACTCAACACCCCATATTAAACGCCTAAGAATATACCTGACTAGAAATAATCTTAAAACCTACGGATTTATATGTCTCCGAAAGAGAATCAAGTGTGTGTACGACGGCATAAACGCAGCAGTGATAGGATTGGTGAGGTTCGGTGAGCAAATGCAGACCCTTTGAAGTCATATTGCATGGTACCCATTCCATGGGTCTCAACTCTCCAGGTTTAAAGGATTCTTCCTTCAGCTGAAACATGCATGTGAAACACAGTGTATGATCCACCGTGTGATCAGGAAACGTGTTCAAATGTGTCTCAGTTTTCGTCCCCTGGTACTCGGGTGCAAACTCCAGACGCTTTACTAACACTCTCCCCACTTGGAGAGTCAGTGCCTTTAACCTCCTGTTTGGCCCAGTTTGCAATTTCTGTGGAAAATGAACAGGAATAGGGAGAACCAATGAGAGACTAGCTGGAGGTGTCTGGACGGGCAAATTTAACTCTCATTTCCCACCAGGAAGAGGAATTAACCAAAGGCTCAACATGCCGTGCCGGAAACAAACTAGGGCCTGAAGCAATCCTGCGGTGTTGCGGCCAGCTCAAAAGAAAGCGAGTTGAAGAAAGCTCAGGGGCACTGTAATTCACAAACCTGCAGAGTTATAAATGACAGCTATCTTCCAAAAATATATTGAAGTAAGGCAGCCAAGAGGAGTTGAAAGCGGGACAGAATTGCAGGAAACCGATTTCAGGAGGTAGACTGGAATTGCATGTAAAGCATAGGAAAAGAGGCAGAACGTCCACAATGATGCACTTGGCCAAAAAGGGCGTATGCGTTTTTTCCTGAATCAGGAAAAGACGCATACGCCCTTTTTGGCCAACCAAGCAAGCTTGCAAAGGAAATCTGCACTACAATGAAGTCTCACTGCCCCCCGGTCAAAAGGGCCATCTGAAAAATGTGTAAAATCCAGAAAGGCAGGACAGGCCATGGAGAACTGGGAGCCTTGTTATGCTGATGGGCGGCATGTAAATTGCCAGCAGCCACTCTGGCGAAGTGTATGGTGTTTCCTGAAACATCCAAAAAACAAAGCAACAGAGCCTAGGGCACTTCCACTTATGGTCCTATAGCTTAGGGAAATTAAAATCAAAAAGACACAGCCACCCCAAGTTTGGGACGGCTCTGTTTACAAGAACCTCGTTTACGGTACAAGTTCAATATCACAGAAAGCGAAAAATGGATAAAGAAGTTGTGGTACTTACGTACAATGCAATATCACTCAGCAATGAAATCTATGTCATCAGGCCTGTAGCAGCATAATGAGTGGATTCAGGTACGATGATTCTAAGTGAAATAAGTCACACAGGGCTTACCTGGTGGCGCAGTGGTTGAGAGTCCGCCTGCCGATGCAGAGTACATGGGTTCGTGCCCCGATCCGGGAAGATCCCACATGCCGCGGAGTGGCTGGGCCTGTGAGCCATGGCCGCTGAGCCTGCGCGTCCGGAGCCTGTGCTCTGCAATGGGAAAGACCACAACAGTGAGAGGCCCACGTACCGCAAAAAAAAAAATAAATAAATAAATAAATAAATAAAAAAATAAAAAATAAGTCACACAGAAAAAGAAACATCATAAGATATCACTACTACACGGATGTAAACTTGGTTACACAGGAACTAAATTACTAAACAGAACAGAGTGTGAAATGTAGAAAACCAATTTATGCTTGCTTAAGGGGAAAGGTGAGTTGGGGTGCTGCATACAACAAGAGATTGAAATTAGCACAGATACCGTTCCATAAGCCAAATATATAATAGACAAGTGCTACTCCTTGCTCAACGAAGTGGACCCAACACCCCATATTAAACGCCTAACAATATACCTGACTAGTAAGAATCTTAAAAACTATGGATTTATATGTCTCCGAAAGAGAATCAAGCGTGTGTACAGCGGCATAAACGCAGCAGTGATAGGATTGGTGAGGTTCGGTGAGCAAATGCAGACCCTTTGAAGTCATATTGCATGGTACCCATTCCATGGGTCTCAACTCTCCAGGTTTAAGGGATTCTTCCTTCAGCTAAAACATGCATGTGGAACCCAGAGTATGATCCACCGTGTGATCGGAAAACGTGTTCAAATGTGTCTCAGTTTACGTCCCCTGGTACTCGGGTGCAACATTCCAGACGCTTTACTAACACTCTCCCCACTTGGAGAGTCAGTGCCTTTAACCTCCTGTTTGGCCCAGTTTGCAATTTCTGTGGAAAATGAACAGGAATAGGGAGAACCAATGAGAGACTACCTGGAGCTGTCTGGACGGGCAAATTTAACTCTCATTTCCCACCAGGAAGAGGAATTAACCAAAGGCTCAGCATGCCGTGCTGGGAAACAAACTAGGGCCTGAAGCAATCCTGCGGTGTAGCGGCCAGCTCACAAGAAAGCGAGTTGAAGAAAGGAGCTCAGGGGCACTGTAATTCACAAACCTGCAGAGTTATAAATGACAGCTATTGTCCAAAAATATATTGAAGTAAGGCTGCCAAGAGGACTTGAAAGCGGGGCAGAATTGCAGGAAACCGATTTCAGGAGGTAGACGGGAATTGCATGTAAAGCATAGGAAAAGAGGCAGAACGTCCACAATGATGCACTTGGCCAAAAAGGGCGTATGTGTTCTTTCCTGAATATATTCAGGAAAAAACGCATACGCACTTTTTGGCCAACCAAGCAAGCTTGCAAAGATAATCAACACTACAATGAAGTCTCACTGCAGCCCAGTCAAAAGGGCCATCTGAAAAATGTGTAAAATCCAGAAAGGCAGGACAGGCCATGGAGAACTGGGAGCCTTGTTATGCTGATGGGCGGGATGTAAATTGCCAACAGCCACTCTGGAGAAGTGTATGGTGTTTCCTGAAACATCTAAAAAACAAAGCAACAGAGCCTAGGGCACTTCCACTTATGGTCCTATAGCTTAGGGAAATTAAAATCAAAAAGACACAGCCACCCCAAAGTTTGGGACGGCTCTGTTTACAAGAACCTCGTTTATGGTACAAGTTCAATATCACAGAAAGCGAAAAATGGATAAAGAAGTTGTGGTACTTACGTACAATGCAATATCACTCAGCAATGAAATCTATGTCATCAGGCCCGTAGCAGCATAATGAGTGGATTCAGGTATGATGATTCTAAGTGAAATAAGTCACACAGAAAAAGAAACATCATAAGGTATCACTACTACACGGAATGGAAACTTGGCTACACAGGAACTGAATTACAAAACAGAACAGGGTCTCAAATGTAGAAAACCAACTTATGCTTGCTTAAGGGGAAAGGTGAGTTGGGGTGCTGCATAAAACCAGAGATTGAAATTAGCACAGATACCGTTCCATAAGCCAAATATGTAATAGACAAAAGCTACTCCTTGCTCAACGCAGTGGACTCAACACCCCATATTAAACGCCTAAGAATATACCTGACTAGAAATAATCTTAAAACCTACGGATTTATATGTCTCCGAAAGAGAATCAAGTGTGTGTACGACGGCATAAACGCAGCAGTGATAGGATTGGTGAGGTTCGGTGAGCAAATGCAGACCCTTTGAAGTCATATTGCATGGTACCCATTCCATGGGTCTCAACTCTCCAGGTTTAAAGGATTCTTCCTTCAGCTGAAACATGCATGTGAAACACAGTGTATGATCCACCGTGTGATCAGGAAACGTGTTCAAATGTGTCTCAGTTTTCGTCCCCTGGTACTCGGGTGCAAACTCCAGACGCTTTACTAACACTCTCCCCACTTGGAGAGTCAGTGCCTTTAACCTCCTGTTTGGCCCAGTTTGCAATTTCTGTGGAAAATGAACAGGAATAGGGAGAACCAATGAGAGACTAGCTGGAGGTGTCTGGACGGGCAAATTTAACTCTCATTTCCCACCAGGAAGAGGAATTAACCAAAGGCTCAACATGCCGTGCCGGAAACAAACTAGGGCCTGAAGCAATCCTGCGGTGTTGCGGCCAGCTCAAAAGAAAGCGAGTTGAAGAAAGCTCAGGGGCACTGTAATTCACAAACCTGCAGAGTTATAAATGACAGCTATCTTCCAAAAATATATTGAAGTAAGGCAGCCAAGAGGAGTTGAAAGCGGGACAGAATTGCAGGAAACCGATTTCAGGAGGTAGACTGGAATTGCATGTAAAGCATAGGAAAAGAGGCAGAACGTCCACAATGATGCACTTGGCCAAAAAGGGCGTATGCGTTTTTTCCTGAATCAGGAAAAGACGCATACGCCCTTTTTGGCCAACCAAGCAAGCTTGCAAAGGAAATCTGCACTACAATGAAGTCTCACTGCCCCCCGGTCAAAAGGGCCATCTGAAAAATGTGTAAAATCCAGAAAGGCAGGACAGGCCATGGAGAACTGGGAGCCTTGTTATGCTGATGGGCGGCATGTAAATTGCCAGCAGCCACTCTGGCGAAGTGTATGGTGTTTCCTGAAACATCCAAAAAACAAAGCAACAGAGCCTAGGGCACTTCCACTTATGGTCCTATAGCTTAGGGAAATTAAAATCAAAAAGACACAGCCACCCCAAGTTTGGGACGGCTCTGTTTACAAGAACCTCGTTTACGGTACAAGCTCAATATCACAGAAAGCGAAAAATGGATAAAGAAGTTGTGGTACTTACGTACAATGCAATATCACTCAGCAATGAAATCTATGTCATCAGGCCTGTAGCAGCATAATGAGTGGATTCAGGTACGATGATTCTAAGTGAAATAAGTCACACAGGGCTTACCTGGTGGCGCAGTGGTTGAGAGTCCGCCTGCCGATGCAGAGTACATGGGTTCGTGCCCCGATCCGGGAAGATCCCACATGCCGCGGAGTGGCTGGGCCTGTGAGCCATGGCCGCTGAGCCTGCGCGTCCGGAGCCTGTGCTCTGCAATGGGAAAGACCACAACAGTGAGAGGCCCACGTACCGCAAAAAAAAAAATAAATAAATAAATAAATAAATAAAAAAATAAAAAATAAGTCACACAGAAAAAGAAACATCATAAGATATCACTACTACACGGATGTAAACTTGGTTACACAGGAACTAAATTACTAAACAGAACAGAGTGTGAAATGTAGAAAACCAATTTATGCTTGCTTAAGGGGAAAGGTGAGTTGGGGTGCTGCATACAACAAGAGATTGAAATTAGCACAGATACCGTTCCATAAGCCAAATATATAATAGACAAGTGCTACTCCTTGCTCAACGAAGTGGACCCAACACCCCATATTAAACGCCTAACAATATACCTGACTAGTAAGAATCTTAAAAACTATGGATTTATATGTCTCCGAAAGAGAATCAAGCGTGTGTACAGCGGCATAAACGCAGCAGTGATAGGATTGGTGAGGTTCGGTGAGCAAATGCAGACCCTTTGAAGTCATATTGCATGGTACCCATTCCATGGGTCTCAACTCTCCAGGTTTAAGGGATTCTTCCTTCAGCTAAAACATGCATGTGGAACCCAGAGTATGATCCACCGTGTGATCGGAAAACGTGTTCAAATGTGTCTCAGTTTACGTCCCCTGGTACTCGGGTGCAACATTCCAGACGCTTTACTAACACTCTCCCCACTTGGAGAGTCAGTGCCTTTAACCTCCTGTTTGGCCCAGTTTGCAATTTCTGTGGAAAATGAACAGGAATAGGGAGAACCAATGAGAGACTACCTGGAGCTGTCTGGACGGGCAAATTTAACTCTCATTTCCCACCAGGAAGAGGAATTAACCAAAGGCTCAGCATGCCGTGCTGGGAAACAAACTAGGGCCTGAAGCAATCCTGCGGTGTAGCGGCCAGCTCACAAGAAAGCGAGTTGAAGAAAGGAGCTCAGGGGCACTGTAATTCACAAACCTGCAGAGTTATAAATGACAGCTATTGTCCAAAAATATATTGAAGTAAGGCTGCCAAGAGGACTTGAAAGCGGGGCAGAATTGCAGGAAACCGATTTCAGGAGGTAGACGGGAATTGCATGTAAAGCATAGGAAAAGAGGCAGAACGTCCACAATGATGCACTTGGCCAAAAAGGGCGTATGTGTTCTTTCCTGAATATATTCAGGAAAAAACGCATACGCACTTTTTGGCCAACCAAGCAAGCTTGCAAAGATAATCAACACTACAATGAAGTCTCACTGCAGCCCAGTCAAAAGGGCCATCTGAAAAATGTGTAAAATCCAGAAAGGCAGGACAGGCCATGGAGAACTGGGAGCCTTGTTATGCTGATGGGCGGG
Organism: Leucopleurus acutus; assembly: GCF_964270905.1. Classification (NCBI taxonomy): domain Eukaryota; kingdom Metazoa; phylum Chordata; class Mammalia; order Artiodactyla; family Delphinidae; genus Leucopleurus; species Leucopleurus acutus. The sequence continues at coordinate 118,578,772 of NC_139142.1, read as the reverse complement.
ATGTAAATTGCCAACAGCCACTCTGGAGAAGTGTATGGTGTTTCCTGAAACATCTAAAAAACAAAGCAACAGAGCCTAGGGCACTTCCACTTATGGTCCTATAGCTTAGGGAAATTAAAATCAAAAAGACACAGCCACCCCAAAGTTTGGGACGGCTCTGTTTACAAGAACCTCGTTTATGGTACAAGTTCAATATCACAGAAAGCGAAAAATGGATAAAGAAGTTGTGGTACTTACGTACAATGCAATATCACTCAGCAATGAAATCTATGTCATCAGGCCCGTAGCAGCATAATGAGTGGATTCAGGTATGATGATTCTAAGTGAAATAAGTCACACAGAAAAAGAAACATCATAAGATATCACTACTACACGGAAGGTAAACTTGGCTACACAGGAACTGAATTACAAAACAGAACAGGGTCTCAAATGTAGAAAACCAACTTATGCTTGCTTAAGGGGAAAGGTGAGTTGGGGTGCTGCATGAAACCAGAGATTGAAATTAGCACAGATACCGTTCCATAAGCCAAATATGCAATAGACAAGAGCTACTCCTTGCTGAACGAAGTGGACTCAACACCCCATATTAAACGCCTAAGAATATACCTGACTAGAAATAATCTTAAAACCTACGGATGTATATGTCTCCAAAAGTGAATCAAGCGTGTGTACAGCGGCATAAACGCAGCAGTGATAGGATTGGTGAGGTTCGGTGAGCAAATGCAGACCCTTTGAAGTCATATTGCATGGTACCCATTCCATGGGTCTCAACTCTCCAAGTTTAAGGGATTCTTCGTTCAGCTAAAACATGCATGTGGAACACAGAGTATGATCCACCGTGTGATCAGGAAACGTGTTCAAATGTGTCTCAGTTTTCGTCCCCTGGTACTCGGGTGCAACATTCAAGACGCTTTACTAACACTCTCCCCACTTGGAGAGTCAGTGTCTTTAAACTCCTGTTTGGCCCAGTTTGCAATTTCTGCGGAAACTGTACAGGAATAGGGAGAACCAATGAGAGACTAGCTGGAGGTGTGTGGACGGGCAAATTTAACTCTCATTTCCCACCAGGAAGAGGAATTAACCAAAGGCTCAGCGTGCCGTGCCGGAACCACACTAGGGCCTGAAGCAATCCTGCGGTGTTGCGGCCAGCTCACAAGAAAGCGAGTTGAAGAAAGGAGCTCAGGGGCACTGTAATTCACAAACATGCAGAGTTATAAATGACAGGTATCTTCCAAAAATATATTGAAGTAAGGCTGCCAAGAGGACTTGAAAGCGGGGCAGAATTGCAGGAAACCGATAACAGGAGGTAGACGGGAATTGCATGTAAATCATAGGAAAAGAGGCAGAACGTCCACAATGATGCACTTGGCCAAAAAGGGCGTATGCATTTTTTCCTGAATATATTCAGGAAAAAACGCATACGCCCTTTTTGGCCAACCAAGCAAGCTTGCAAAGGAAATCTGCACTACAATGAAGTCTCACTGCCCCCCGGTCAAAAGGGCCATCTGAAAAAAGTGTAAAATCCAGAAAGGCAGGACAGGCCATGGAGAACTGGGAGCCTTGTTATGCTGGTGGGCGGGATGTAAATTGCCAACAGCCACTCTGGAGAAGTGTATGGTGTTTCCTGAAACATCTAAAAAACAAAGCAACAGAGCCTAGGGCACTTCCACTTATGGTCCTATAGCTTAGGGAAATTAAAATCAAAAAGACACAGCCACCCCAAAGTTTGGGACGGCTCTGTTTACAAGAACCTCGTTTACGGTACAAGTTCAATATCACAGAAAGCAAAAAATGGATAAAGAAGTTGTGGTACTTACGTACAATGCAATATCACTCAGCAATGAAATCTATGTCATCAGGCCCATAGCAGCATAATGAGTGGATGCAGGTATGATGAGTCTAAGTGAAATAAGTCACACAGAAAAAGAAACATCATAAGATATCACTACTACACGGAATGTAAACTTGGCTACACAGGAACTGAATTACAAAACAGAACAGGGTCTCAAATGTAGAAAACCAACTTATGCTTGCTTAAGGGGAAAGGTGAGTTGGGGTGCTGCATGAAACCAGAGATTGAAATTAGCACAGATACCGTTCCATAAGCCAAATAAGCAATAGACAAGAGCTACTCCTTGCTGAACGAAGTGGACTCAACACCCCATATAAACGCCTAAGAATATACCTGACTAGTAAGAATATAAAACCTACCGATTTATATGTCTCCGAAAGAGAATCAAGCGTGTGTACGGTGGCATAAACGCAGCAGTGATAGGATTGGTGAAGTTCGGTGAGCAAATGCAGACCCGTTGAAGTCATATTGCACGGTACCCATTCCATGGGACTCAACTCTCCAGGTTTAAGGGATTCTTCCTTCAGCTAAAACATGCATGTGGAATCCAGAGTATGATCCACCGTGTGATCGGGAAACGTGTTCAAATGTGTCTCAGTTTTCGTCCCATAGAACTCGGGTGCAATATTCCAGATGCTTTACTAACACTCTCCCCACTTGGAGAGTCAGTGCCTTTTACCTCCTGTTTGGCCCAGTTTGCAATTTCTGTGGAAAATGAACAGGAATAGGGAGAACCAATGAGAGACTAGCTGGAGGTGTCTGGACGGGCAAATTTAACTCTCATTTCCCACCAGGAAGAGGAATTAACCAAAGGCTCAACATGCCGTGCCGGAAACAAACTAGGGCCTGAAGCAATCCTGCGGTGTTGCGGCCAGCTCAAAAGAAAGCGAGTTGAAGAAAGCTCAGGGGCACTGTAATTCACAAACCTGCAGAGTTATAAATGACAGCTATCTTCCAAAAATATATTGAAGGAAGGCAGCCAAGAGGACTTGAAAGCGGGGCAGAATTGCAGGAAACAGATTTCAGGAGGTAGACGGGAATTGCATGTAAAGCATAGGAAAAGAGGCAGAACGTCCACAATGATGCACTTGGCCAAAAAGGGCGTATGCGTTTTTTCCTGAATATATTCAGGAAAAAACGCATACGCCCTTTTTGGCCAACCAAGCAAGCTTGCAAAAGAAATCTGCACTACAATGAAGTCTCACTGCCCCCCGGTCAAAAGGGCCATCTGAAAAAAGTGTAAAATCCAGAAAGGCAGGACAGGCCATGGAGAACTGGGAGCCTTGTTATGCTGATGGGCGGCATGTAAATTGCCAGCAGCCACTCTGGCGAAGTGTATGGTGTTTCCTGAAACATCCAAAAAACAAAGCAACAGAGCCTAGGGCACTTCCACTTATGGTCCTATAGCTTAGGGAAATTAAAATCAAAAAGACACAGCCACCCCAAGTTTGGGACGGCTCTGTTTACAAGAACCTCGTTTACGGTACAAGTTCAATATCACAGAAAGCGAAAAATGGATAAAGAAGTTGTGGTACTTACGTACAATGCAATATCACTCAGCAATGAAATCTATGTCATCAGGCCTGTAGCAGCATAATGAGTGGATTCAGGTACGATGATTCTAAGTGAAATAAGTCACACAGGGCTTACCTGGTGGCGCAGTGGTTGAGAGTCCGCCTGTCGATGCAGAGTACATGGGTTCGTGCCCCGATCCGGGAAGATCCCACATGCCGCGGAGTGGCTGGGCCTGTGAGCCATGGCCGCTGAGCCTGCGCGTCCGGAGCCTGTGCTCTGAAATGGGAAAGACCACAACAGTGAGAGGCCCACGTACCGCAAAAAAAAAAATAAATAAAAAAATAAAAAAATAAAAAAATAAAAAATAAGTCACACAGAAAAAGAAACATCATAAGATATCACTACTACACGGATGTAAACTTGGTTACACAGGAACTAAATTACTAAACAGAACAGAGTGTGAAATGTAGAAAACCAATTTATGCTTGCTTAAGGGGAAAGGTGAGTTGGGGTGCTGCATACAACAAGAGATTGAAATTAGCACAGATACCGTTCCATAAGCCAAATATATAATAGACAAGTGCTACTCCTTGCTCAACGAAGTGGACTCAACACCCCATATTAAACGCCTAACAATATACCTGACTAGTAAGAATCTTAAAAACTATGGATTTATATGTCTCCGAAAGAGAATCAAGCGTGTGTACAGCGGCATAAACGCAGCAGTGATAGGATTGGTGAGGTTCGGTGAGCAAATGCAGACCCTTTGAAGTCATATTGCATGGTACCCATTCCATGGGTCTCAACTCTCCAGGTTTAAGGGATTCTTCCTTCAGCTAAAACATGCATGTGGAACCCAGAGTATGATCCACCGTGTGATCGGAAAACGTGTTCAAATGTGTCTCAGTTTTCGTCCCCTGGTACTCGGGTGTAACATTCCAGACGCTTTACTAACACTCTCCCCACTTGGAGAGTCAGTGCCTTTAACCTCCTGTTTGGCCCAGTTTGCAATTTCTTCGGAAGATGAACAGGAATAAGGAGAAGCAATGGGAGACTATCTGTAGGTGTCTGGACGGGCAAATTTAACTCTCATTTCCCACCAGGAAGATAAATGAACCAAAGGCTCCGCGTGCCATGCTGGAACTAGATTAGGGCCTGAGGAGATCCTGCGGTGTTGCGGCCAGCTCACAAGAAAGCGAGTTGAAGAAAGGAGCTCAGGGGCACTGTAATTCAGAAACCTGCGGAGTTATAAATGACAGCTATCATCCAAAATTATACTGAAGTAAGGCTGCGAAGAGGACTTGAATGCGGGGCAGAATTGCTGGAAACTGATTTCAGAACGTACACGGGAGTAGCTCTTAAAGCATAGGAAAAGAGACAGAACTTGGAAAATAATGCACTTGGCAAAAAAGGGTATATGTGTTTTATCCAGAGCTCTCATACCTGAGGGGAGGAGATTCCCAGCAGGCTCCAACTGCCACCTGAGGGCTCACATTGCCAAGGCAACGTGAGCATGCCAGGCAGGAGTTACCTCACAGCAGAGGTCCCACCTCACAGAAGGGTGAGAAACCCAGCCAACATCAGACTCTCACCAGAGGGCCCACATCACCAAGGGGATGGGAACCAGGCAGGAGTGTCTTCACATCAGTGGGGCCACATCATCAAAAGCTGAGGTACTCAGCACATGTGTCCTCAAACCAGAGGACCCACATCACCAAGGACCTCGGAGTGAGGCAGGCAGGAGTAGTCTCACAACACTGGGCCCATAGAATAAAAAAGTGAGGAATCCAGCAGTTGGAACCTCCCAGCAGGCGGCCCAGAGCACCGAGGCCATGGGATCCAGGCCACAGTGAACTCACAGAAGAGGGCCCATGTCATGAAACTGAGCAACCCAGCCATTGGGACCTCAGAGCAGGAGGCCCACATCCCCATGGGGATGGAATTCTGGTAGGAGTGTCCTCGCACCACTGAGAACGTATCAGAAAATTTTGGGCGACCAGCAGTTAGGGCCTGACGCCAGAGGACCCTCATCACCAAGGGAAGGAGGCTCCCAGCAGGCTCCAACTGCCACCAGAGGGCTGACGTCGCCAAGGCGATGTGTGCCAACCAGGCACGAATGACCTCACAGCAGAGGGCCCACCTCAGAGAAGTGTGACGAACCCAGTCAGGATCAGACTCGCACCAGAGGGCCCACATCACCAAATGGATTGGAACCAGGCAGGAGTGTCCTCACATGAGTAGGGCCACATCATCTAAAGGTGAGGAACCCAGAACATGTGGCTTCAAACCATAGGACACCCATCACCAAGGGGCTGGGAGTGAGGCAGGCAGGAGGAGCCTCATAACAGAGGGCCCAAAAATAAGAAAGGTGAGGAATCCAGCAGTTGGAACCTCCCAGCAGGCGGCCCAGAGCACAGAGGCTAGAGGATCCAGGCCAGAGTGAACTAACACCAGACAGCCCACATCATGAAACTGTGAGCAACCCAGACATTGGGACCTCAGAGCAGAAGGCCCACATCCCCATGGTGATGGGAACATGACAGGAGTGTCCTGGCATCACTGGGCTCACATCAGAAAACGTGGGGTGCTCAGAAGTTAGGGCCTGACGCTAGAGGGCACTCATCACCGAGAGGAGGAGGCTCCCAGCAGGCTCCAGCTGCCACCAGAGGGCCAACGTCGCCAAGGTGATGTGTGCCAGCCTGGCAGGAGTGACCTCACAGCAGAGGGCCCACCTCACAGAAGGGTGAGGAACACAGCCAGGATCAGACTCTCACCAGAGGGCCCACATCACCAAGGGGATGGGAACCAGGCAGGAGTGTCCCCACACCAGTGGGACAACATCATCGAAAGGTGAGGATCCCAGCACATGTGTCCTCAAACCAGAGGAACCACATCACCAAGGGGTTCGGAATGAGGCTGGCAGGACTGGCCTCACAACACAGGGTCCATAGAATATAAAAGTTGAGGAATCCAGCAGTTGGAACCTCCCAGCAAGTGGCCCAGAGCACCGAGGCTATGGGATCCAGGCCGCAGTGAACTCACAGCAGAGGGCCCACATCATGAACCTGTGAGCAGCCCAGCTGTTGGGACCTCAGAACAGAAGGCCCACATCCCCATTGGGATGGGAACCTGGCAGGAGTGGCTTTGCACCACTTAGCACATATCAGAAAATGTTAGGAGCCCAGCAGTTAGGGCCTGACGCCAGGGGGCCCTCATAACTGAGGGGAGGAGACTCCCAGCAGGTTCCAACTGCCAACAGAGGGCCCACGTCTACAAGGTGGCATGCGCCAGCCAGGCAGTAGTGACCTCACAGCAGAGGGCCTATCTCACAGAAGGGTGAGGAACCGAGGCAGGATGAGACTCTCACCAGAGGGCCCACAACACCAAGGGGATGGGAACCAGTCAGGACTGTCCTCCCACCAGTGGGGCCACATCATCGAAGGTGAGGAACCCAGCACATGTGGCCTCATATCAGAGGACATACATCACAAAGGGGATGGGAGTGAGGCAGGTAGGAGTAGCCTAAAAACAGAGGGCCCAAAGAATAAAAAAAGTGAGGAATCCAGCATTTGGAACCTCCCAGCAGGCGGCCGAGAGCACAGAAGCTATGGGATGCAGGCAGGAGTGAACTAAGAGCAGAGAGCCCACATCATGAAACTGTGAGCAACCCAGGCATTGGGACCTCAGAGCAGAAAGCCCACATCCCCATGGGGATGGGAACCTGACAGGAGTGTCCTGGCATCACTGGGCTCACATCAGAAAACGTGGGGAGCCCAGCAGTTAGAGCCTGATGCTAGAGGGCCGTCATCACCGAGGGCAGGAGGCTCCCAGCAGGTTCCATGTGCCAACAGAGGGCCCACATCGCCAAGGTGATGTGTGCAAGTCAGGCAGGATTGACCTCACAGCAGAGGGCCTACCTCACAGAAGAGTGAGGAACCCAGCCAGGATAAGACTGTCACCAGAAGGCCCACATCACCAAGGGGATGGGAACCAGGCAGGAGTGTCCTCACACCAGTGGGGCCACATCATTGAAAGTTGCCTAACCCAGCACATGTGGCCTCAAACCAGAAGACCCACATCACGAAGGGGTTGCGAGTGAGGCAGGCAGGAGGAGCATCACAACACAGGACCCATAGAATACAAAAGTTGAGGAATCGAGCAGTGGGAAGCTCCCAGCAGGCAGCCAAGACCACAGAGGCTATGGGATCCAGGCCACAGTGAACTAACACCAGAGAGCCCACATCATGAAATTGTGATCAACCCAGCCGTTGGAACCTCAGAGCAGAAGGCCCACATCCCCATGGGGATGGGAACCTAAGAGGAGTGCTTGAGCAACACTGGGCTCACTAAGAAAAGTTGGGGAGCCCAGCAGTTAGGGCCTGACGTCAGAGGGCCCTCATCACAGAGCTGAGGAGGCTCCCAGCAGGGTCCAATTGCCACCAGAGGGCTCATGTCAACAAGGCGAGGTGAGCAACCCAGGCAAGAGTTACCTGATAGTAGAGGGCCCACCTCACAGATGGGTGAGGAACCCAGCCAGGATCAGACTCTCACCAGAGGGCCCACATCACAAAGGGGATGGGACCCAGTCAGGATTATCCTCACACCAGTGGGGCCTCATCATCTTAAGGTGAGGAACCCAGCACATGTGTCCTCAAACCAGAGGACCCACATCACCAAGGGCCTTGGAGTGAGGCAGGCAGGAGTAGCCTCACAACACAGGGCACATAATATAAAAAACGTGAGGATTCCAGCATTTAGACCTTCCAGCAGGCGGCCCAGAACACCGAGGCTATGGGATCCAGGCCACAGTGAACTCACAGCAGAGGGCCCACATCACAAAACTGTGAGCAACCCAGGAGTTGAGACCTCAGCGCAGAAGGACCACATCCCCATGGGAATGGGAACCTGGCTGGAGTGTCCTCGCACCACTGGGCGCACATCAGAAAATGTGGGGAGCCCACCATTTAGGGCCTGACGCCAGAGGGCCGTCATCACCGAGAGGAGGAGGCGCCCTGCACGCTCCAACTGCCACCAGAGGGCTCACGTCTCCAAGGTGACGTGTGCCAGCCAGGCAGGAGTGACCTCACAGCAGAGGGCCTACCTCACAGAACGTTGAGGAACCCAGCCAGGATTAGACTCTCGCCAGAGGGCCCACCTCACCAAGGGGATGGGAACCAGGCAGGAGTGTCCTCACACGAGTGGGGTCACATCATCGAAAGGTGAGGAACGCAGCACATGTGGCCTCAAGCCATAGGACAGTCATCACCAAGGGGCTGGCAGTGAGGCAGGCAGGAGGAGCCTCACAACAGAGGGCACATAGAATAAAAAAGTTGAGGAATCCAGCAGTTGGAACCTCCCAGCAGGCGGCTCAGAGCACCGATGATAAGGGATCCTTGCCGGAGTGAACTCACAGCAGAGGGCCCACATCATGGTACTGTGAGCAAGCCAGCCGTTTTGACCTCAGAGCAGAAGGCCCATATCGCCATGGGGATGGGAACCTGGCAAGAGTCTCCTCACTCACTTGGCGCACATCAGAAAATGTGGGGAGCCCACCATTTAGGGCCTGACGCCAGAGGGCCGTCATCACCGAGAGGAGGAGGCGCCCTGCACGTTCCAACTGCCACCAGAGGGCTCACGTCTCCAAGGTGACGTGTGCCAGCCAGGCAGGAGTGACCTCACAGCAGAGGGCCCACCTCACAGAAGGGTGAGGAACCCAGCCAGGATCAGACACTCACCTGAGGGCCCACATCAGCAAGGGGATGGGAACCAGTCAGGACTGTCTTCCCTCCAGTGGGGTCACATCATCGAAAGGTGCGGAACCCAGCACATGTGGCCTCAAATCAGAGGACACATATCACAAAGGGAATGGGAGTGAGGCAGGCAGGAGTAGCCTAAAAACAGAGGTCCCAAAGAATAAGAAAGGTGAGGAATCCAGCAGTTGGAACCTCCCAGCAGGCGGTCCAGAGCACAGAAGCTATGGGATGCAGGCAGGAGTGAACTAACAGCAGAGAGCCCACATCATGAAACTGTGAGCAACCCAGGCTTTGGGACCTCAGAGCAGAAGGCCCACACCCCAATGGGGATGTGAACCTGGCTGGAGTGTCCTCGCACCACTGGGCACACATCACAAAATGTGGGGAGCCCAGCAGTTAGGGCCTGATGCCAGAGGGCCCTCATCACCGAGGAGAGGAGGCTCCCAGCAGGCTCCAAGTGCCACCAGAGGGCTCATGTCCACAAGGCGAGGTGAGCAAGCCAGGCAGGAGTGACCTCACATCAGACGGCCTACCTCACAGATGGGTGAGGAACCCAGCCAGGATCAGACTCTCAACAGAGGGCCCACATCACCAAGGGGATGTGAACCAGGCAGGAGTCTCCTAAGACCATTGGTCCCACATCATCGAAAGGTGAGGAACCCAGCACATGTGGCCTCAAACCAGACGACACACATCACGAAGGGGCTGGGAGTGAGGCAGGCAGGAGGATCCTCACAACAGAGGGCCCAAAAATTTAAAAAAGTGAGGAATCCAGCAGTTGGAACCTCCCAGCAGGCGGCCAAGAGCACAGAGGCTATGGGATCCAGGCTTCTGTGAACTAACACCAGAGAGCCCACATCATGAAAATGTGAACAACCCAGCCGTTGGGACCTCAGAGCAGAAGGCCCACATCCCCATGGAGATGGGATCCTAAGAGGAGTGCCAAAGCATCACTGGGCTCACTAAGAAAAGTTGGTGAGCCCAGCAGTCAGGGCCTGATGTAAGAGGGCCCTCATCACCGGGGGGAAGAGATTCCCAGCACGCTCCAACTGCCACCACACGGCTGACTTCACCAAGGCAATGTGTGCCAGCCATGCAAGAGTGACCTATCAGCAGAGGGTCTCCCTCACAGGTGGGTGAGGAACAAAGCCAGGAACAGACTCTCACCAGGGGGTCCACATAACCACGTGGATGAGAACCAAGCAGGAGTGTCCTCACACTAGTGGGGCCACATCATCGAAAGGTGAGGAACCCAGCAAAAGTGGCCACAAACCAGAGGACCCACATCACCAAGGGGTTGAGAGTGAGGTAGGTGTCTGGACGGGCATATTTAACACTCATTTCCCACCAGGAAGAGGAATTAACCAAAGGCTCAGCGTGCCCTGCCAGAAGCAGATTAGGGCCTGAAGCAGTCTTGCGGGTTTGCGGCCAGCTCACAAGAAAGCGAGTTGAAGAAAGGAGCTCAGGGGCCCTGTAATTCACAAACCTGCAGAGTTATAAATGACAGATAACGTCCAAAAATATATTGAAGTAAGGCTGCGAAGAGGACTTGAAAGCGGGGCAGAATTGCAGGAAACCGATTTCAGGAGGTAGACTGGATTTGCATTTAAAGCATAGGAAAAGAGGCAGAACATCGACAATGATGCACTTGGCAACAAAGGGCATATGAGTTTGTTCCTGAATATATTCAGGAAAAAACACATACGCCCTTTTTGGCAAACCAAGCAAGCTTGCAATGGAAATCCGAACTACTATGAAGTGTCACTTCCCCCCGGTCTAAAGGGCCATCTGAGAAAAGTGTAAAATCCAGAAAGGCAAGACAGGCCATGGGGAAAAAGGAGCCTTGTTATGCTGATGGGCGGGATGTACATTGCCAACAGCCACTCTGGAGAAGTGTATGGTGTTTCCTGATACATCTGAAAAACAAAGCAACAGAGTCTAGGGCATTTCCACTTATGGTCCTATAGCTTAGGGAAATTAAAATCAAAAAGACACAGCCACCCCAAAATTTACAACGGCTCTGTTTACAGGAGCCTCTTCTACAGTACAAGTTAAATATCCCAGAGAACAAATAATTGATAAAGAAGTTGCGGTACTTATGTACAACAGAATACCACTCAGCAATGAAATCTGTGTCACCAGGCCTGTACCAGCATAATGAGTGGATTGAGGCATGATGATTCTAAGTGAAATAAGTCACACAGAAAAAGAAACATCATAAGGTATCACTAATGCACGGAATGTAAACTTGGCTACACATGAACTGAATTACAAAACAGAACAGGGTCTCAAGTTTAGAAAACCAACTTATGCTTGCTTAAGGGGAAAGGTGAGTTGGGGTGCTGCATAAAACCAGAGTTTGAAATTAGCACAGATACCGTTCCATAAGCCAAATACGTAATAGACAAGACCTACCCCTTGCTCAACGAAATGGACTCAACAATGAGGTATCACCTCACACCTGTTAGAATGGGCATCATCTGAAAATCTACAAACAACAAATGCTGGAAAGGGTGTGGAGAAAAGGAAGCCTCTTCCACTATTGTTGGGAATATAAATTGATACAGTCACTATGGAGAACAATATGGAGTTTCTTAAGAAACTAATAATAGAATTACCATATGATACAGCAATCCCAGGACTGGACATATACCCAGACAAAACCATAAATCAAAAAGAGACATTCACCGCAATGTTCATTGCATCACTATTTACAATATCGAGGTAATGGAAGCAACCTAAATGCCCACAGACAGACGAATGCATAAAGATGTGGTACATATATAAAATGGAATATTACTAAGCCATGAAAGGAATGAAATTGGGTCATTTGTAGAGACGTCGATGGATCTAGAGACTGTCATACAGAGTGAAGTAAGTCAGAAAGAGAAAAACAAATCTTGTATATTCATGCATATATGTGGAACCTAGAAAAACTGTACAGATTAACCGTTTTGCAAGGCATAAATAGAGCAACAGATGTAGACAACAATCGTATGGACAACAAGGGGGGAAAGCTCTTGGAGGGGTGGTGGTGGGAGGAGTTGAGAGATTGGGATTGGCATGTAAACATTTATATGTATAAAATAGATAACCAATGAGAACCTGCTGTATAAAAATATAAAATAAAATTCAAAATTAAAAAGAAATAAAATTTAAAAAATAAAACAGAAAAAACAATTATTCCCTTCACATACATGTATTTATATGAATAAATTATTTCCATGCTTATATCTGTAAATACAAAAAAGAGGAATAAAATCTACCTTGAACCAAAAACGAAAAAGAGAAACAAAAAAACAGAACCCACCAGTTACTCAGAGGAAAACCGTATCAGGGCACTTGCTCCAGTTGTAAACAATTCTGAAGTTGGTCAGTGGTGGGGAATCGTCTCCCATTCAGCCAGCAGCCCCCACACAACAAGCGTCCTCATTGCAAAGCTGGGGCACCGTGCCGAGGCATCTGTGAGTAAACGTGAGCTGAACCCCAGGCCAGTTGCTGCTGAACTGTTCCCGCCCTTCCCAGGTAAAACACCTGAATATATACAAGGACTTGAAAGCCTAGAGGAAGGGCCATGGAGCCACACGAGTGACAGCATGCCAGCTGACTTGGTGCCTGCAGGCCAGCCAGGATGGTCCTGGCCCTGGGTGCTCTTCTGGAAGATTTCCATTTCCCTGCCTGAGATACCCGTCCTGTCCCTGCCCCCACTGCTTTTTTCCTTCCTCACCTCTGCCCAGGGAGAAATTCCAGCAGCAGGTATGGGTGACACATCCTCTTCTTTAGCAGGTGGCAGCCTGGCAACTGCTGCAGAAAGTCCAGCAGAGCCCCACTCACACTGGGCCACCCACAAAGCCGTGGCCTCTCACTCCCTCCCACCAGCCCAGCCCCGAGACTGCTGACAGGGCAGAGAAAATGGCGTCAGGCACAGCTGCAGGGGCTTTTGCTGCCTGGAGTGGTATTTATATTGATCTCAACCCAGGCACACCTGGGGAGGGCTGGCCGGCATGGTAAGGCTGCCCAGGTCAGCCAATCATCACCCCTCAGGGGCTCACAGTTGCAGAAAATGGAACTTGCTGAACCGGCCAGGTCCAAGGAACAGGTGTGGGCTCCTGAGAGTCAGGATAGACAAGGGGCTGCAGCTTTGGCTTGTTTTCTAATCATTTTATCTGGCCCATGAGTGGGAGACAACTTCAAGAAAACCCTCTCCTAATGAGAGGAACCCAGGAGTCAGGGAGAGGAGGGGTGGGTGGTGGTTGGAGACAGAGGCCTGGTGCCCTGGGTGCAGTGGAAGTCTCTGGAAGACCAGGTGGAGGGAGGCCACACAGAGTGATGCCCAGGGTCACAGACCTGTCGGAGCTGCTGTTTGTTAGTTCAAGTCCTGCTCTGAGGTGCTCTGTGTCAGCTCTGAGCGACAGGTGAGCTGGGGGTGCTCTTCAATGAGGGCTATGTGCACGGTTCCTGTGTGCCCAGCCCTGCCACGGTACCTGCAAGGGTAGCTCTGTATCCTGGGAGGGGCCTGACCATGAGAGCCCCGTGGGCTGGGTTGGGGGTGGGGTACCTGCCCAGGAGAGCTCCATATCCTGGGATTGGCCTGACCACGAGAGCCCCATGGGCTGCTGGGGACCTGGTAAAGGATGTCAGGACAGTCAGTGAAGCCACCGAGGATATACCTCCAGTTGCTCCTGATCCCTACACCCTGCTGGTCATTCTACCAACCACCAGGACATGGTATTCTGTATTAGTCTTCAATGATGCCTTCTTTTGTATTCCATTAGTCCCAGAGTCACAAGAAATTTTGGTTTGTGAGTGGCAGGACTCAACATACAACTAAAACAATACTTCCGGGCCGTCTTGCCCCAAGGGTTCAAAAATTCCCACACCATCTTTGGGGAAAGCTTAGCTAACGACCGAAAAGTTCTACCTCTGGAAAAGGAAACCCTCCTTCAATATGCAGATGACATTCTGATCGCCAGCCCTACTAAGGAGGCCTCTGAACTACCAAGCCAATAAAGGATAGAAGTTGTCCAAGAAAAAGCTCAAATATCACAGACTGCAGTGACCTGCCTGGGCTTCATTCTCACACAAGGTCAGAGAAGCCCATCCCAGGAAAGGGAAGAAACCATTTGCAGCCTTACCCCTTTCTAAAACTAGAAGACAGCTTAGGGGTTCCTGGGGAGGCCAGGGTTTGCTGCTTCTGGATCCCTAACTACAGTCTACTAGCTGGGCCTCTATATGAAACACTGAAAGGAAAAGATGATGATCCTTTTGAACAGAATCCAGAAGTGGCCTTTCAAGAATGGAAAGAGCAGTCAATTCAGACCCTTGCCCTGGAACTCCCTAATTGAGCTAAACCCTTTGACCTTTCCATTCCCGGTGAAAGGTGAATCGCCATTGGAGAATTAGTGCAAAAACTGGGACCACTTGAAATGGAACAACGCAAGAATGCCATCCAGGTAGGATAAACTACAGTCACCAAGGGGCTTGGCCCACTGCCACATCTGGCCAAGATACTGGCGGTATCTAAAAACCTGGAAATCAGCAGCCCAAAAGGCCACCTCCCTCCTAAGGGAAAAGGACCCCACGTGGTGATCCTAATCACCAACCATGCCCTGAAGTTGCAGGGTTCGCTCCGTGGGCACACCGACCTCGAGTGAGGAGGCCCTCCAACTCCAACATCCAGAGAGATAACCGGGGGCAACAGGGCACCATGACGACTCGTGTGAACATCACTTGACCTGGAGTTTCTCTCATAAAACAACAATAGTGTGTCCCGAAGGAGTAGACTACTGCTTGCAGGACTTCCTGCACCCGGAGGGGAGCTAATAATCTTGGCGGGGGAACCGTATATCACACCGTCACCATAGAAAAGCCTACAGACACCGTGATGATGGTGGCCAATAAGACCGGCTGGACTCCTGTTTACTTCAAAAGGCTGTTGACTCAGTGGCCATCATGGTCCTTGATCACCACTGACCCTGGACTGTCTGGGAGTTGAGCGGGCAGGGCTCTGACACCTGGTGCTGTTTTTACGTTAATTCAGGGGCCTAATTGAAGAAAGAGCAGACTACTGGTCAGAGCATCTAGGCTGGCAGAAACGGTCAGCCTAAGGTGGCCGAACAAATGTGGGGTGGGGTGAAACCGGCCCCCACAGCGTCTCTGCACATCTCTTTCCTGGACCCTTAAAGGTCATTAGAATCTATAACACTTCCAATGCTGGTGCTCAGGCGGACGAGCAGGGAGGCAGGGGTCCTGGGGCCAATCAACGTCACCTGGAGGCTGCTGGGGAGAAGTTCTGACCCTCGTCCCCTGGTATGAGGGCTCCCAACTCAGCACTCAGCAGTTACAGAAGAAGGGTCTGCACCCTCAGCACTCCAAGAATGAGGAACGGGACAAAAGGCAGAGGAGGGGTTTGTCCCCAGCAAAGCCCATTAAAAATCCCTGGGAGATAAAAATAGAATGTGGGCAATAAAGTCAAGTCTGACCTTTTTTATCCTTTGTGCTTTGTCTAATTTCACGTGCTCCTAGGGTCCCACATGCAGAGGTTCCACACCCGGCACTTCAGACCAGATTTCCTGGTGCAGAATGGCTGGGTCGACACCTCAGCTCCTGGGGCCCAGTGCAGACTCCGAGATATAGAGCCTGAGCTGCAGCCAACCCGGCCCTTGAGAGCTCCGCCCCCTCCCTCCCACTGACTCTGACAGGATCTCTACACAGCAGCCCAGCCCACAGCCCACGGGGTAGTGCATGCTCTCACCTCTCCATTCTCTGATGAAAATATAAAGTTTCCTTTGCTTGGGAACCAAACTCAGTCTCGATCTGTTGGCCCCAATGACACTGGGCAGGGGGACCCTTGTTGGGGTCCACTCTGGAGGATCAGTAACAGAAATTGAGACTATTGTAACTTCAGTGAACAGATGTGTGAGCCAAACTGTAGTTAACATAGAACAGTTTATAAGGCTCGGGTAAAATAAGATGTTTCTAACACTTCCATTTGATATTTCCATCACTTTATTATAAGCAAGTTCAGTGAAAAGGTTTGTCTTATTTGTCAGGTCAATATTAGAGAAATGAAGTGATTTCTTTCCAAGGATGTACATCTAATAATCTTGGTTAAAGCTTCAATCTTGTTTTAAATGCTTTTCCATTGAAAATGATACCTCTCTTTCAGCTCCCCCATTTCTGAGAAGTATAAAATCTTATAATTTATTATTACCAAAGGGGAAAGGTGGGAGGAGGGATAAATTAACAGTTTGGAATTAACACATACACACTGCTATGTATAAAATAGATCATCAACAAGGAACTACTGTATAGCACAGGGAACTACACTCAATATTGTGCAATAACCTATAAGGGGAAATAATCGGAAAAAGAATAGATATTTTTATTGACATCATCTATCAATGACAGTTAAAGTGTAACCTAAGGGAAGCCGGTGGTGAGTGCTTCTGACCCTGAAGACTTCAGTCATCTAAAGTTTGGACTCTGCCTACTTCCCAAGGCCCTTAATGAACATATGTGTAGCCGTAGCTTAAAAAACTCCCCAGTTTGGGTTTCGGGGAGACACTGATTTTGAAAAAGCCCTGGTGTTCTCCTTACATGAATGGGACTCTTCCTACTGCTAAAACATGTCTGTCACATCCAGAGGATGGTATACCGTCTGATCGGGAAGAGTTTGGAAAAGGCATCTCATCTCCTCATCTCCTGGTGCTCGGGTTCACCCCTCCAGCGTCTTTACTAACAGTCTCCCCACTTGGAGATGTCAACACTGTCAACATCCTGTTGCGTACAGTTTGGAATTTGTCCAGAGGATGAAGCGGAAGGATGAGGAACAATGAGAGACAAGTCCTAGGTGTTCAGACAGGCACATGTCACTCTAATTTCCAATCAGGAAGATGAATTGACCAAAGGCTAGGGTTGCCCATGGAAACAGTATAGGGCTTGAGGAAATCCCACTGCTTTGTGGCCAGTTCCCATAAACACAAGTTGAACAATGGAACTCAGGGGCAGTAAAATTCACGAAACTGCAGAGTTGAAAATATCTATCACTGAAAAATGTCTTGAGGAAAGTCAGAGAAAAGGATTGGCAAGCAAGGGAGAATGGCAGGAAAGGGATTTGAGGAGGTAGAAAGGACTCGCCATTAAGCACAAGAAAAGGGGCTGAACATTGCCGACATTGCAGTTGGCCAAAAAGGCTGTATGTGTTTTTTTCTGTATATATTCAAGAAAAGGGCATACACTTTTTTAGCCAACCAAACAGGTGGGCACTGGAAATCAATACTACAAAAGATATCACTTCGCATCAGTCAGAAGAGCCATCCTCATAAAGTGTAAACGCCAGAAATGCAGGACAGGGCAAGGAGAAGAGGGAGCCCTGTGAGGCTTATAGTGGAAATGTATATTGCCAACGGCCATTCTGGAGAAGTGTATTGTGTTTACTAAAGCATCTAAAAAATGAGCTACAGAGCATAGGGCACTTGCACTCATGGGCGTATATCTTGGGAAAAACAAAAATCGAGAGGACACAGGCACCCCAATGTTTACTGCCTCTCTGTTTAAAAGATCCTCGACTAGGATATAACTTAAATGTCTCTGGAGGGAAAAAATGGATAGAGATGTGGTACTTATGTAGAGTGGAATATTACTCAGCCTGGAAATCAATGAAATATGGCCAGTTGTAACAACTCCGGAGGAGTTACGTATGATCATTCTAAGTGACATAAATATGTAGAAAACACGCGTAAGGCTGCCAAACGGGAAAGGTGGGGAGGGGTGAGGCATCATCCAGGAGGTTGAAATTAGCAAAGATACCATTCCAAATACCAAACTGATAATCAACAAGGCCTACACGGTAGCTAAAAGAACTGCACTCAGCACACTCAAGTCACCGGAAAAGAATATCTATGACTGGTAAGAATCTGAAAAAGAAATTATTGATGTCTCTCTGTACGTGAATCAAGTGGATGTACAGCAGCAAGAAACAGAGCTTTGAAAATCAGCTGTAAACAACATAGTAATAAATTGAAAAAAATAAACGACAGAGAGACAGAGAAAACCTCTTACAACTTTTCCTCAGGGACGGTGATGCAACATGGATTGAACACATCTAGACCCACAGCAGGATGAGACATAAGGCTGGAAACTGTTCGCGCTAAGAGAAATGTGAGGTTGGGTGAGGAAATGCACACCCTTTAAAGTAATACTACCTGGTACCCATTCAATGGGTCCCAAATCTGCAGGTTCAAGGAATCTTCCTACAGCTAAAACATGCATGGAAAACCCAGAGGACTGTACACCATGTGATCGGGAGATGTGTCTAAAATGCACCTCATTTATCCTCTCCTGGTGCTCCTGTTCATCATTCCATCCACGTTACTTAGAATCTCCCCACTTAGAGAATCAGCACATTTAAACTTCTGTTTCACACATTTTGCAAATTGTGAGGAGGATGAACGGGAACAGGGGGAACCAATGAGAGAATAGTTGTAGGGGTTTGGACGGGCACATGTCACTCTAATTTCCCATTAAGAATAAGAATTAAAAAAAGGCTCAGCCCGCCTCGCCGGAGCCAAAATAGGGCCTGAAGCAATCCTGCGGTTTTGAGGCCAGCTCACAAAAGAGCAACTTAAAAAATGGAGCTCAGGGTCACTGCAATTCACAAACCTGCAGAGTTATAAATGAAAACTAACGTCCAAAAATATGTTGAGGTAAGGCAAAGAAGAGGATCTGAATGCAAGACAGAATTGCAAGAAACAGATTTCAAGAGATAGATTGGACTCGCCTTTAAAGCACATGAAAAGCGGCAGAATTTCGACAATGATGCAGTTGGCCCAAAAGGGAGTATGCGTTTTTTCCTGAATATATCCAGGAAAAAACGCATACGCACTTTATGGGCAACCAAGCAAGCAAGCAATGCAAATGTGCACAACAAAGAAGTCTCATTTCCCACCGGTCAAAAGGGCCATCCGAAAAAATTGTAAAAACCAGAAATGCAGGACAGGCCATGGAGAACAGGGAGCCTTTATACGCTGATGGACAGTGTGTGAACTGCCGAGAGCCACTCTGGAGAAGTGTATGGTGGTTCCTAAATCATCTAAAAAACAGAGCGACAGAGCATAGGGCACTTCCAATCACGGGAGTATATCTAGGGAAGTCTAAAAATCAACAAGACACAAGCACACCACAGTTTAGGGCTACTCTGTTTACAAGAACCTCAACTTCAGTACACCTTAAATATCCCAGGAAAGAGAACAATGGATAAAGAAAATGTGGTACTTATGTACAATGGAATATCTCTTCACCATGAAATCAATGTAATAAGGCTAGTAGAAGGATAAAGAGTGGATTGAGGTCCGATAATACTACTTGAAATAAGTCAAACAGAAAAAGAAACATATCATAAGATATCACTTATAGAGGGAGGATAAATATGGCTGCACAAAAAATGAATTACAAAACAGAACAGTGTCTCACATTTAGAAAACACACTTATGTCAGCTTAAGGGGAAAGGAGAGGTGGGGTGATGCATAAAACCAGAGTTTGAAATTAGCACAGATACCGTTCAATAAACCAAATAGGTATCAGACAAGATCTACACCTTGCTCAATGAACTGGCCTCAACACACCCTATAAACCGCAGAGAAATATATCTGAGTAATAAGAATCTTAAAACCCATGTATTGATATATCTCCATAAGGGAATCAAGTGTGAGCAGAGCGGCACAAACACAGCAGTGAAAATGAGCTAAACCCCATTATAGAAATAAATTTTAAAACCAAAACGCAGAAACAATGAAAGAGAGAAAAATTCTTACAAAATTCACTCAGGGGCTGTGATGCAACCTGGAATGACCACATATAAACCCACAGCTGGATAAGACATAAGGCTGGACACTTGGGGCTGAAAGGATTGGAGAGCTTTGGTGAGCAACTGCCGAAAGTTTAATGCAATACTTCATGCTACTTATTCCAAGGGTCCCAACACTCCAAGTTGAAGGGAATCTTCCTACAGCTAAACCATGCATGGGAAATCCAGCAGATGGTATACCATATGATCGGGAAAGGTTTCTAAAATGCACCTCATTTTCCTCTCCTGGGGCTCCGGATCAACATTCCAGCCACTTTACTAACAACATCTCCACATGGAGAGTCAATGCCTTTAAGTTCCGGTATCGCACAGTCTGCAGTTAGTGCGGAGGATGAATGGGAATAGGGGGAACCAGTGAGAAAATAGCTGTAGCGGTTTCAATGGGCACATGTCACTCTAATTTCAATTCAGGAAGAAGAATTAACCAAAGGCAGAGCAAGGCGCCCCAGAAGAAGAATAGGGCCTGAAGAAATCCTGTGGATATGAGGCAAGATCACAAAAATAAGAGCTGAAAAATGGAGCTAAGGGCCACTGCAATTCAAAAACCTGCAGAGTTATAAAGGCCAACTATTTTCCAAAAGTATATTGAAGTAAGGCTATGAAGAGGCACTGAGAGCAAGGCAGAACTGCAGGAAACCAATTTCAGGAGGTAGACTGGAATTGCACTGAAAACATATGAAAAGACTCAGAACGTCGACAATGATGCACTTGGCCAAAAAGGGCGTATGCGTTCTTTCCTGAATATATTCAGGAAGAAACGCATACGCCCTTTCTGGCCAACCAAGCAAGCTTGCAAAGGAAATCTGCACTACAATGAAGTCTCACTGCCCCCCGGTCAAAGGGACTTCTGAAAAAAGAGTAAAATCCAGAAAGGCAGGACAGGCCATGGAGAACTGGGAGCCTTGTTATGCTGATGGGCGAGATGTAAATTGCCAACAGCCACTCTGGAGAAGTGTATGGTGTTTCCTGAAACATTCAAAAAATTAAGCAACAGAGCCTAGGGCACTTCCACTTATGGTCCTATAGCTTAGGGAAATTAAAATCAAAAAGACACAGCCACCCCAAAGGTTGGGATGGCTCTGTTTACAAGAACCTCATTTACGGTACACGTTCAATATCGCAAAAAGCGAAAAATGGATAAAGAAGTTGTGGTACTTACGTACAATGCAATATCACTCAGCAATGAAATCTATGTCATCAGGCCCGTAGCAGCATAATGAGTGGATTCAGGTACGATGATTCTAAGTGAAATAAGTCACACAGAAAGAGAAACATCATAAGATATCACTACTACACGGAATGTAAACTTGGCTACACAGGAACTGAATTACAAAACAGAACAGGGTCTCAAATGTAGAAAACCAACTTATGCTTGCTTAAGGGGAAAGGTGAGTTGGGGTGCTGCATAAAACCAGAAATTGAAATTAGCAGATACCGTTCCATAAGACAAATATGTAATAGACAAGAGCTACTCCTTGCTCAACGAAGTGGACTCAACATCCCATATTAAAAGCCTAAGAATATACCTGACTAGTAAGAATCTTAAAACCTATGGATTTATATGTCTCCGAAAGAGAATCAAGCATGTGTACAGCGGCATAAATGCAGCAGTGATAGGATTGGTGAGGTTCGGTGAGCAAATGCAGACCCTTTGAAGTCATATTGCATGGTACCCATTCCATGGTCTCAACTCTCCAGGTTTAAGGGATTCTTCATTCAGCTAAAACATGCATGTGGAACCCAGAGTATGATCCACGGTGTGATCGGGAAACGTGTTCAAATGTGTCTCAGTTTTCGTCCCCTGGTACTCGGGTACAACATTCCAGACGCTTTACTAACACTCTCCCCACTTGGAGAGTCAGTGCCTTTAACCTCCTGTTTGGCCCAGTTTGCAGTTTCTGTGGAAGATGAACAGGAAGATGGAGAACCAAGGAGAGACTAGCTGGAGGTGTCTGGAAGGGCAAATTTAACTCTCATTTCCCACCAGGAAGAGGAATTAACCAAAGGCTCAGCGTGCCATGCCGGAACCACACTAGGGACTGAAGCAATCCTGCGGTGTTGCGGCCAGCTCACAAAAAAGCGAGTTGAAGAAAGGAGCTCAGGGACACTGTAAATCACAACCCTACAGAGTTATAAATGACACTTATCGTCCAAAAATATATTGAAGTAAGGCTGCCAAGAGGACTTGAAAGCGGGGCAGAATTGCAGGAAACCGATTTCAGGAGGTAGACTGGAATTGCATGTAAAGCATAGGAAAAGAGGCAGAACGTCCACAATGATGCACTTGGCCAAAAAGGGTGTATGCGTTCTTTCCTGAATATATTCAGGAAAAAACGCATACGCCCTTTTTGGCCAACCAAGCAAGCTTGCAAAGGTAATCTGCACTACAATGAAGTCTCACTGCCCCCACGGTCAAAAGGGCCATCTGAAAAAAGTGTAAAATCCAGAAAGGCAGGACAGGCCATGGAGAACTGGGAGCCTTGTTATGCTGATGGGCGGGATGTAAATTGCCAGCAGCCACTCTGGAGAAGTGTATGGTGTTTCCTGAAACATCCAAAAAACAAAGCAACAGAGCCTAGGGCACTTCCACTTATGGTCCTATAGCTTAGGGAAATTAAAATCAAAAAGACACAGCCACCCCAAGTTTGGGACGGCTCTGTTTACAAGAACCTCGTTTACGGTACAAGTTCAATATCACAGAAAGCGAAAAATGGATAAAGAAGTTGTGGTACTTACGTACAATGCAATATCACTCAGCAATGAAATCTATGTCATCAGGCCTGTAGCAGCATAATGACTGGATTCAGGTACGATGATTCTAAGTGAAATAAGTCACACAGAAAAAGAAACATCATAAGGTATCACTAATACATGGAATGTAAACTTGGCTACACAGGAACTGAATTACAAAGCAAAACAGGGTCTCAAATGTAGAAAGCCAACTTATGCTTGCTTAAGGGGAAAGGTGAGTTGGGGTGCTGCATAAAACCAGAGATTGAAATTAGCACAGATACCGTTCCATAAGCCAAATATGTAATAGACAAGAACTACTCCTTACTCAACGAAGTGGACTCAACACCCCATATTAAACGCCTAAGAATATACCTGACTAGTAAGAATCTTAAAACCTATGGATTTATATGTCTCCGAAAGAGAATCAAGCGTGTGTACAGCGGCATAAACGCAGCAGTGATAGGATTGTTGAGGTTCGGTGAGCAAATGCAGACCCTTTGAAGTCATATTGCATGGTACACATTACATCGGTCTCAACTCTCTAGGTCTAAGGGATTCTTCCTTCAGCTAAAACATCCATGTGGAACCAAGAGTATGATCCACCATGTGATCGGGAAATGTGTTCAAATGTGTCTCAGTTTTAGTCCCCTGGTACTCGGGTGCAACACTCCAGATGCTTTACTAACACTCTCCCCACTTGGAGAGTCAGTGCCTTTAACCTCCTGTTTGGCCCAGTTTGCAATTTCTGTGGAAGATGAACAGGAATAGTGAGAACCAATGAGAGACTAGCTCGAGGTGTCTGGACGGGCAAATTTAACTCTCATTTCCCACCAGGAAGAGGAATTAACCAAAGGTTCAGCATGCCGTGCCAGAACCAAACTAGGGCCTGAAGCAATCCTGCAGTGTTGCGGCCAGCTCACAAGAAAGCGAGTTGAAGAAAGGAGCTCAGGGGCACTGTAATTCACAAACCTGCAGAGTTATAAATGACAGCTATCGTCCAAAAATATATTGAAGTAAGGCTGCCAAGAGGAGTTGAAAGCGGGGCAGAATTGCAGGAAACCGATTTCAGGAGGTAGACTGGAATTGCATGTAAAGCATAGGAAAAGAGGCAGAACGTCCACAATGATGCACTTGGCCAAAAAGGGCGTATGCGTTTTTTCCTGAATATATTCAGGAAAAAACGCATACGCCCTTTTTGGCCAACCAAGCAAGCTTGCAAAGGAAATCTGCACTACAATGAAGTCTCACTGCCCCCCGGTCAAAAGGGCCATCTGAAAAAAGTGTATAATCCAGAAAGGCAGGACAGGCCATGGAGAACTGGGAGCCTTGTTATGCTGATGGGCGTGACGTAAATTGCCAACAGCCACTCTGGAGAAGTGTATGGTGTTTCCTGAAACATCCAAAAAACAAAGCAACAGAGCCTAGGGCACTTCCACTTATGGTCCTATAGCTTAGGGAAATTAAAATCAAAAAGACACAGCCACCCTAAAGTTTGGGACGGCTCTGTTTGCAAGAACCTCGTTTACGGTACAAGTTCAATATCACAGAAAGCGAAAAATGGATAAAGAAGTTGTGGTACTTACGTACAATGCAATATCAGTCAGCAATGAAATCTATGTCATCAGGCCCGTAGCAGCATAATAAATGGATTCAGGTACGATGATTCTAAGTGAAATAAGTCACACAGAA
The DNA here is from genome assembly GCF_964270905.1 of Leucopleurus acutus. Classification (NCBI taxonomy): domain Eukaryota; kingdom Metazoa; phylum Chordata; class Mammalia; order Artiodactyla; family Delphinidae; genus Leucopleurus; species Leucopleurus acutus. The sequence continues at coordinate 118,554,362 of NC_139142.1, read as the reverse complement.
AAAGAAACATCATAAGATATCACTAATACATGGAATGTAAACTTGGCTACACAAGAACTGAATTACAAAACAGAACAGAGTGTCAAATGTAGAAAACCAACTTAGGCTTGCTTAAGGGGAAGGGTGAGTTGGGGTGCTGCATAAAACCAGAGATTGAAATTAGCACAGATACCGTTCCATAAGCCAAATATGTAATAGACAAGAGCTACTCCTTGCTCAACGAAGTGGACTCAACACCCCATATTAAACGCCTAAGAATATACCTGACTAGTAAGAATCTTAAAACCTTTGAATTTATGTCTCCGAAAGAGAATCAAGCGTGTGTACAGCGGCATAAACGCAGCAGTGATAGGATTGGTGAGGTTCGGTGAGCAAATGCAGACCCTTTGAAGTCATATTGCATGGTACCCATTCCATGGGTCTCAACTCTCCAAGTTTAAGGGATTCTTCCTTCAGCTAAAACATGCATGTGGAACACAGAGTATGATCCACCGTGTGATCAGGAAACGTCTTCAAATGTGTCTCAGTTTTCGTCCCCTGGTACTCGGGTGCAACACTCCAGACGCTTTACTAACACTCTCTCCACTTGGAGAGTCAGTGCCTTTAACCTCCTGTATGGCCCAGTTTGCAATTTCTGCGGAAAATGTTCAGGAATAGGGAGAACCAATGATAAGCTAGCTGGAGGTGTCTGGACGGGCAAATTTAACTCTCATTTCCCACCAGGAAGAGGAATTAACCAAAGGCTCAGCGTGCCGTGCCGGATCCACACTAGGACCAGAAGCAATCCTTTGGTGTTGCAGCCAGCTCACAAGAAAGCGAGTTGAAGAAAGGAGCTCAGGGGCACTGTAATTCACAAACCTGCAGAGTTATAAATGACAGCTATCTTCCAAAAATATATTGAAGTAAGGCAGCCAAGAGGAGTTGAAAGCGGAGCAGAATTGCAGGAAACCGATTTCAGGAGGCAGACAGGAATTGCATGTAAAGCATAGGAAAAGAGGCAGAACGTCCACAATGATGCACTTGGCCAAAAAGGGTGTATGCGTTTTTTCCTGAATATATTCAGGAAAAAACGCATACGCCCTTTTTGGCCAACCAAGAAAGCTTGCAAAGGAAATCTGCACTACAATGAAGTCTCACAGCCCCCCGGTCAAAAGGGCCATCTGAAAAAAGTGTAAAATCCAGAAAGGCAGGACAGGCCATGGAGAACTGGGAGCCTTTTTATGCTGATGGGCGGGATGTAAATTGCCAGCAGCCACTCTGGAGAAGTGTATAGTGTTTCCTGAAACATCCAAAAAACAAAGCAACAGAGCCTAGGGCACTTCCACTTATGGTCCTATAGCTTAGGGAAATTAAAATCAAAAAGACACAGCCACCCCAAAGTTTGGGATGGCTCTGTTTACAAGAACCTCGTTTACGGTACAAGTTCAATATCACAGAAAGCGAAAAATGTATAAAGAAGTTGTGGTACTTACGTACAATGCAATATCACTCAGCAATGAAATCTATGTCATCAGGCCCGTAGCAGCATAATGAGTGGATTTAGGTACAATGATTCTAAGTGAAATAAGTCACACAGAAAAAGAAACATCATAAGATATCACTATTACACGGAATGTAAACTTGGCTACAAAGGAACTGAATTACAAAACAGAACAGGGTGTCAAATGTAGAAAACCAACTTATGCTTGCTTAAGGGGAAAGGTGAGTTGGGGTGCTGCATGAAACCAGAGATTGAAATTAGCACAGATACCGTTCCATAAGCCAAATATGTAATAGACAAGAGCTACTCCTTGGTCAACGAAGTGGACTCAACACCCCATATTAAACGCCTAACAATATACCTGACTAGTAAGAATCTTAAAACCTATGGATTTATATGTCTCCGAAAGAGAATCAAGCGTGTGTACAGTGGCATAAACGCAGCAGTGATAGTATTGGTGAGGTTCGGTGAGCAAATGCAGACCCTTTGAAGTCATATTGCATGGTACCCATTCCATGGGTCTCAACTCTCCAGGTTTAAGGGATTCTTCCTTCAGCTAAAACATGCATGTGGAACACAGAGTATGATCCACCGTGTGATCAGGAAACGTCTTCAAATGTGTCTCAGTTTTAGTCCCCTGGTACTCGGGTGCAACACTCCAGACGCTTTACTAACACTCTCTCCACTTGGAGAGTCAGTGCCTTTAACCTCCTGTATGGCCCAGTTTGCAATTTCTGCGGAAAATGTACAGGAATAGGGAGAACCAATGATAAACTAGCTGGAGGTGTCTGGACGGGCAAATTTAACTCTCATTTCCCACCAGGAAGAGGAATTAACCAAAGGCTCAGCGTGCCGTGCCAGATCCACACTAGGGCCTGAAGCAATCCAGCGGTGTTGCGGCCAGCTCACAAAAAAGCGAGTTGAAGAAAGGAGATCAGGGGCACTGTAATTCACAAACCTGCAGAGTTATAAATGACAGCTATCGTCCAAAAATATATTGAAGTAAGGCTGCCAAGAGGACTTGAAAGCGGGGCAGAATTGCAGGAAACCGATTTCAGGAGGTAGACAGGAATTGCATGTAAAGCATAGGAAAAGAGGCAGAACGTCCACAATGATGCACTTGGCCAAAAAGGGCGTATGCGTTTTTTCCTGAATATATTCAGGAAAAAACGCATACGCCCTTTTTGGCCAACCAAGCAAGCTTGCAAAGGAAATCTACACTACAATGAAGTCTCACTGCAGCCCAGTCAAAAGGGCCATCTGAAAAATGTGTAAAATCCAGAAAGGCAGGACAGGCCATGGAGAACTGGGAGCCTTGTTATGCTGATGGGAGGGATGTAAATTGCCAACAGCCACTCTGGAGAAGTGTATGGTGTTTCCTGAAACATCTAAAAAACAAAGCAACAGAGCCTAGGGCACTTCCACTTATGGTCCTATAGATTAGGGAAATTAAAATCAAAAAGACACAGCCACCCCAATGTTTGGGACGGCTCTGTTTACAAGAACCTCGTTTATGGTACAAGTTCAATATCACAGAAAGCGAAAAATGGATAAAGAAGTTGTGGTACTTACGTACAATGCAATATCAGTCAGCAATGAAATCTATGTCATCAGGCCCGTAGCAGCATAATGAGTGGATGCAGGTACGATGATTCTAAGTGAAATAAGTCACACAGAAAAAGAAACATCATAAGGTATCACTACTACACGGAATGTAAACTTGGCTACACAGGAACTGAATTACAAAACAGAACAGGGTCTCAAATGTAGAAAACCAACTTATGCTTGCTTAAGGGGAAAGGTGAGTTGGGGTGCTGCATGAAACCAGATTGAAATTAGCACAGATACCGTTCCATAAGCCAAATATGCAATAGACAAGAGCTACTCCTTGCTGAACGAAGTGGACTCAACACCCCATATTAAACGCCTAAGAATATACCTGACTAGAAATAATCTTAAAACCTACGGATTTATATGTCTCCAAAAGTGAATCAAGCGTGTGTACAGCGGCATAAACGCAGCAGTGATAGGATTGGTGAGGTTCGGTGAGCAAATGCAGACCCTTTGAAGTCATATTGCATGGGACCCATTCCATGGGTCTCAACTCTCCAAGTTTAAGGGATTCTTCCTTCAGCTAAAACATGCATGTGGAACACAGAGTATGATCCACCGTGTGATCAGGAAACGTGTTCAAATGTGTCTCAGTTTTCGTCCCCTGGTACTCGGGTGCAACACTCCAGACGCTTTACTAACACTCTCCCCACTTGGAGAGTCAGTGCCTTTAACCTCCTGTATGGCCCAGTTTGCAATTTCTGCGGAAAATGTACAGGAATAGGGAGAACCAATGAGAAACTAGCTGGAGGTGTCTGGACGGGCAAATTTAACTCTCATTTCCGACCAGAAAGAGGAATTAACAAAAGGCTCAGCATGCCGTGCCGGAACCACACTAGGGCCTGAAGCAATCCTGCGGTGTTGCGGCCAGCTCACAAGAAAGCGAGTTGAAGAAACGAGCTCAGGGGCACTGTAATTCACAAACCTGCAGAGTTATAAATGACAGCTATCGTCCAAAAATATATTGAAGTAAGGCTGCCAAGAGGACTTGAAAGCGGGGCAGAATTGCAGGAAACCGATTTCAGGAGGTAGACGGGAATTGCATGTAAAGCATAGGAAAAGAGGCAGAACGTCCACAATGATGCACTTGGCCAAAAAGGGCGTATGTGTTCTTTCCTGAATATATTCAGGAAAAAACGCATACGCCCTTTTTGGCCAACCAAGAAGGCTTGCAAAGGAAATCTACACTACAATGAAGTGTCACTGCAGCCCAGTCAAAAGGGACATCTGAAAAATGTGTAAAATCCAGAAAGGCAGGACAGGCCATGGAGAACTGGGAGCCTTGTTATGCTGATGGGCGGGATGTAAATTGCCAACAGCCACTCTGGAGAAGTGTATGGTGTTTCCTGAAACATCTAAAAAACAAAGCAACAGAGCCTAGGGCACTTCCACTTATGGTCCTATAGCTTAGGGAAATTAAAATCAAAAAGACACAGCCACCCCAAAGTTTGGGACGGCTCTGTTTACAAGAACCTCGTTTATGGTACAAGTTCAATATCACAGAAAGCGAAAAATGGATAAAGAAGTTGTGGTACTTACGTACAATGCAATATCACTCAGCAATGAAATCTATGTCATCAGGCCCATAGCAGCATAATGAGTGGATTCAGGTACGATGATTCTAAGTGAAATAAGTCACACAGAAAAAGAAACATCATAAGATATCAGCAATACACGGAATGTAAACTTGGCTACACAGGAACTGAATTACAAAACAGAACAGGGTCTCAAATGTAGAAAACCAACTTATGCTTGCTTAAGGGGAAAGGTGAGTTGGGGTGCTGCATGAAACCAGAGATTGAAATTAGCACAGATACCGTTCCATAAGCCAAATATGCAATAGACAAGAGCTACTCCTTGCTGAACGAAGTGGACTCAACACCCCATATTAAACGCCTAAGAATATACCTGACTAGTAAGAATATTAAAACCTACCGATTTATATGTCTCCGAAAGAGAATCAAGCGTGTGTACGGCGGCATAAACGCAGCAGTGATAGGATTGGTGAAGTTCGGTGAGCAAATGCAGACCCATTGAAGTCATATTGCACGGTACCCATTCCATGGGACTCAACTCTCCAGGTTTAAGGGATTCTTCCTTCAGCTAAAACATGCATGTGGAATCCAGAGTATGATCCACCGTGTGATCGGGAAACGTGTTCAAATGTGTCTCAGTTTTCGTCCCGTGGAACTCGGGTGCAATATTCCAGATGCTTTACTAACACTCTCCCCACTTGGAGAGTCAGTGCCTTTTACCTCCTATTTGGCCCAGTTTGCAATTTCTGTGGAAAATGTACAGGAATAGGGAGAACCAATGAGAGACTAGCTGGAGGTGTCTGGACGGGCAAATTTAACTCTCATTTCCCACCAGGAAGAGGAATTAACCAAAGGCTCAGCATGCCGTGCCGGAAACAAACTAGGGCCTGAAGCAATCCTGCCGTGTTGCGGCCAGCTCACAAGAAAGCGAGTTGAAGAAAGATCAGGGGCACTGTAATTCACAAACCTGCAGAGTTATAAATGACAGCTATCTTCCAAAAATATATTGAAGTAAGGCAGCCAAGAGGAGTTGAAAGCGGGGCAGAATTGCAGGAAACCGATTTCAGGAGGTAGACTGGAATTGCATGTAAAGCATAGGAAAAGAGGCAGAACGTCCACAATGATGCACTTGGCCAAAAAGGGCGTATGCGTTTTTTCCTGAATATATTCAGGAAAAAACGCATACGCCCTTTTTGGCCAACCAAGCAAGCTTGCAAAGGAAATCTGCACTACAATGAAGTCTCACTGCCCCCCGGTCAAAAGGGCCATCTGAAAAAAGTGTAAAATCCAGAAAGGCAGGACAGGCCATGGAGAACTGGGAGCCTTGTTATGCTGATGGGCGGCATGTAAATTGCCAGCAGCCACTCTGGAGAAGTGTATGGTGTTTCCTGAAACATCTAAAAAACAAAGCAACAGAGCCTAGGGCACTTCCACTTATGGTCCTATAGCTTAGGGAAATTAAAATCAAAAAGACACAGCCACCCCAAGTTTGGGACGGCTCTGTTTACAAGAACCTTGTTCACCGTACAAGTTCAATATCACAGAAAGCGAAAAATGGATAAAGAAGTTGTGGTACTTACATACAATGCAATATCACTCAGCAATGAAATCTATGTCATCAGGCCTGTAGCAGCATAATGAGTGGATTCAGGTACAATGATTCTAAGTGAAATAAGTCACACAGGGCTTACCTGGTGGCGCAGTGGTTGAGAGTCCGCCTGCCGATGCAGAGTACATGGGTTCGTGCCCCGATCCGGGAAGATCCCATATGCCGCGGAGTGGCTGGGCCTGTGAGCCATGGCCGCTGAGCCTGCGCGTCCGGAGCCTGTGCTCTGCAATGGGAAAGACCACAACAGTGAGAGGCCCACGTACCGCAAAAAAAAAATAAATAAAAAAATAAAAAAATAAAAAATAAGTCACACAGAAAAAGAAACATCATAAGATATCACTACTACACGGATGTAAACTTGGTTACACAGGAACTAAATTACTAAACAGAACAGAGTGTCAAATGTAGAAAACCAATTTATGCTTGCTTAAGGGGAAAGGTGAGTTGGGGTGCTGCATACAACAAGAGATTGAAATTAGCACAGATACCGTTCCATAAGCCAAATATATAATAGACAAGTGCTACTCCTTGCTCAACGAAGTGGACTCAACACCCCATATTAAACGCCTAACAATATAACTGACTAGTAAGAATCTTATAAACTATGGATTTATATGTCTCCAAAAGAGAATCAAACGTGTGTACAGTGGCATAAAGGCAGCAGTGATAGGATTGGTGAGGTTCGGTGAGCAAATGCAGACCCTTTGAAGTCATATTGCATGGTACCCATTCCATGGGTCTCAACTCTCCATGTTTAAGGGATTCTTCCTTCAGCTAAAACATGCATGTGGAACCCAGAGTATGATCCACCGTGTGATCGGAAAACGTGTTCAAATGTGTCTCAGTTTACGTCCCCTGGTACTCGGGTGCAACATTCCAGACGCTTTACTAACACTCTCCCCACTTGGAGAGTCAGTGCCTTTAACCTCCTGTTTGGCCCAGTTTGCAATTTCTTCGGAAGATGAACAGGAATAAGGAGAAGCAATGGGAGACTATCTGTAGGTGTCTGGACGGGCAAATTTAACTCTCATTTCCCACCAGGAAGATAAATGAACCAAAGGCTCCGCGTGCCATGCTGGAACTAGATTAGGGCCTGAGGAGATCCTGCGGTGTTGCGGCCAGCTCACAAGAAAGCGAGTTGAAGAAAGGAGCTCAGGGGCACTGTAATTCAGAAACCTGCGGAGTTATAAATGACAGCTATCATCCAAAATTATACTGAAGTAAGGCTGCGAAGAGGACTTGAATGCGGGGCAGAATTGCTGGAAACTGATTTCAGAACGTACACGGGAGTAGCTCTTAAAGCATAGGAAAAGAGACAGAACTTGGAAAATAATGCACTTGGCAAAAAAGGGCATATGTGTTTTATCCAGAGCTCTCATACCTGAGGGGAGGAGATTCCCAGCAGGCTCCAACTGCCACCTGAGGGCTCACATTGCCAAGGCAACGTGAGCATGCCAGGCAGGAGTTACCTCACAGCAGAGGTCCCACCTCACAGAAGGGTGAGAAACCCAGCCAACATCAGACTCTCACCAGAGGGCCCACATCACCAAGGGGATGGGAACCAGGCAGGAGTGTCTTCACATCAGTGGGGCCACATCATCAAAAGCTGAGGTACTCAGCACATGTGTCCTCAAACCAGAGGACCCACATCACCAAGGACCTCGGAGTGAGGCAGGCAGGAGTAGTCTCACAACACTGAGCCCATAGAATAAAAAAGTGAGGAATCCAGCAGTTGGAACCTCCCAGCAGGCGGCCCAGAGCACCGAGGCCATGGGATCCAGGCCACAGTGAACTCACAGAAGAGGGCCCATGTCATGAAACTGAGCAACCCAGCCATTGGGACCTCAGAGCAGGAGGCCCACATCCCCATGGGGATGGAATTCTGGTAGGAGTGTCCTCGCACCACTGAGAACGTATCAGAAAATTTTGGGCGACCAGCAGTTAGGGCCTGACGCCAGAGGACCCTCATCACCAAGGGAAGGAGGCTCCCAGCAGGCTCCAACTGCCACCAGAGGGCTGACGTCGCCAAGGCGATGTGTGCCAACCAGGCACGAATGACCTCACAGCAGAGGGCCCACCTCAGAGAAGTGTGACGAACCCAGTCAGGATCAGACTCGCACCAGAGGGCCCACATCACCAAATGGATTGGAACCAGGCAGGAGTGTCCTCACATGAGTAGGGCCACATCATCTAAAGGTGAGGAACCCAGAACATGTGGCTTCAAATCATAGGACACCCATCACCAAGGGGCTGGGAGTGAGGCAGGCAGGAGGAGCCTCATAACAGAGGGCCCAAAAATAAGAAAGGTGAGGAATCCAGCAGTTGGAACCTCCCAGCAGGCGGCCCAGAGCACAGAGGCTAGAGGATCCAGGCCAGAGTGAACTAACACCAGACAGCCCACATCATGAAACTGTGAGCAACCCAGACATTGGGACCTCAGAGCAGAAGGCCCACATCCCCATGGTGATGGGAACATGACAGGAGTGTCCTGGCATCACTGGGCTCACATCAGAAAACGTGGGGTGCTCAGAAGTTAGGGCCTGACGCTAGAGGGCACTCATCACCGAGAGGAGGAGGCTCCCAGCAGGCTCCAGCTGCCACCAGAGGGCCAACGTCACCAAGGTGATGTGTGCCAGCCTGGCAGGAGTGACCTCACAGCAGAGGGCCCACCTCACAGAAGGGTGAGGAACACAGCCAGGATCAGACTCTCACCAGAGGGCCCACATCACCAAGGGGATGGGAACCAGGCAGGAGTGTCCCCACACCAGTGGGACAACATCATCGAAAGGTGAGGATCCCAGCACATGTGTCCTCAAACCAGAGGAACCACATCACCAAGGGGTTCGGAATGAGGCTGGCAGGACTGGCCTCACAACACAGGGTCCATAGAATATAAAAGTTGAGGAATCCAGCAGTTGGAACCTCCCAGCAAGTGGCCCAGAGCACCGAGGCTATGGGATCCAGGCCGCAGTGAACTCACAGCAGAGGGCCCACATCATGAACCTGTGAGCAGCCCAGCTGTTGGGACCTCAGAACAGAAGGCCCACATCCCCATTGGGATGGGAACCTGGCAGGAGTGGCTTTGCACCACTTAGCACATATCAGAAAATGTTAGGAGCCCAGCAGTTAGGGCCTGACGCCAGGGGGCCCTCATAACTGAGGGGAGGAGACTCCCAGCAGGTTCCAACTGCCAACAGAGGGCCCACGTCTACAAGGTGGCATGCGCCAGGCAGGCAGTAGTGACCTCACAGCAGAGGGCCTATCTCACAGAAGGGTGAGGAACCGAGGCAGGATGAGACTCTCACCAGAGGGCCCACAACACCAAGGGGATGGGAACCAGTCAGGACTGTCCTCCCACCAGTGGGGCCACATCATCGAAAGGTGAGGAACCCAGCACATGTGGCCTCATATCAGAAGACATACATCACAAAGGGGATGGGAGTGAGGCAGGTAGGAGTAGCCTAAAAACAGAGGGCCCAAAGAATAAAAAAAGTGAGGAATCCAGCATTTGGAACCTCCCAGCAGGCGGCCGAGAGCACAGAAGCTATGGGATGCAGGCAGGAGTGAAGTAACAGCAGAGAGCCCACATCATGAAACTGTGAGCAACCCAGGCATTGAGACTTCAGAGCAGAAAGCCCACATCCCCATGGGGATGGGAACCTGACAGGAGTGTCCTGGCATCACTGGGCTCACATCAGAAAACGTGGGGAGCCCAGCAGTTAGAGCCTGATGCTAGAGGGCCGTCATCACCGAGGGCAGGAGGCTCCCAGCAGGTTCCATGTGCCAACAGAGGGCCCACATCGCCAAGGTGATGTGTGCAAGTCAGGCAGGATTGACCTCACAGCAGAGGGCCTACCTCACAGAAGAGTGAGGAACCCAGCCAGGATAAGACTGTCACCAGAAGGCCCACATCACCAAGGGGATGGGAACCAGGCAGGAGTGTCCTCACACCAGTGGGGCCACATCATTGAAAGTTGCCTAACCCAGCACATGTGGCCTCAAACCAGAAGACCCACATCACGAAGGGGTTGCGAGTGAGGCAGGCAGGAGGAGCATCACAACACAGGACCCATAGAATACAAAAGTTGAGGAATCGAGCAGTGGGAAGCTCCCAGCAGGCAGCCAAGACCACAGAGGCTATGGGATCCAGGCCACAGTGAACTAACACCAGAGAGCCCACATCATGAAATTGTGATCAACCCAGCCGTTGGAACCTCAGAGCAGAAGGCCCACATCCCCATGGGGATGGGAACCTAAGAGGAGTGCTTGAGCAACACTGGGCTCACTAAGAAAAGTTGGGGAGCCCAGCAGTTAGGGCCTGACGTCAGAGGGCCCTCATCACAGAGCTGAGGAGGCTCCCAGCAGGGTCCAATTGCCACCAGAGGGCTCATGTCAACAAGGCGAGGTGAGCAACCCAGGCAAGAGTTACCTGATAGTAGAGGGCCCACCTCACAGATGGGTGAGGAACCCAGCCAGGATCAGACTCTCACCAGAGGGCCCACATCACAAAGGGGATGGGACCCAGTCAGGATTATCCTCACACCAGTGGGGCCTCATCGTCTTAAGGTGAGGAACCCAGCACATGTGTCCTCAAACCAGAGGACCCACATCACCAAGGGCCTTGGAGTGAGGCAGGCAGGAGTAGCCTCACAACACAGGGCACATAATATAAAAAACGTGAGGATTCCAGCATTTAGACCTTCCAGCAGGCGGCCCAGAACACCGAGGCTATGGGATCCAGGCCACAGTGAACTCACAGCAGAGGGCCCACATCACAAAACTGTGAGCAACCCAGGAGTTGAGACCTCAGCGCAGAAGGACCACATCCCCATGGGAATGGGAACCTGGCTGGAGTGTCCTCGCACCACTGGGCGCACATCAGAAAATGTGGGGAGCCCACCATTTAGGGCCTGACGCCAGAGGGCCGTCATCACCGAGAGGAGGAGGCGCCCTGCACGCTCCAACTGCCACCAGAGGGCTCACGTCTCCAAGGTGACGTGTGCCAGCCAGGCAGGAGTGACCTCACAGCAGAGGGCCTACCTCACAGAACGTTGAGGAACCCAGCCAGGATTAGACTCTCGCCAGAGGGCCCACCTCACCAAGGGGATGGGAACCAGGCAGGAGTGTCCTCACACGAGTGGGGTCACATCATCGAAAGGTGAGGAACGCAGCACATGTGGCCTCAAGCCATAGGACAGTCATCACCAAGGGGCTGGCAGTGAGGCAGGCAGGAGGAGCCTCACAACAGAGGGCACATAGAATAAAAAAGTTGAGGAATCCAGCAGTTGGAACCTCCCAGCAGGCGGCTCAGAGCACCGATGATAAGGGATCCTTGCCGGAGTGAACTCACAGCAGAGGGCCCACATCATGGTACTGTGAGCAAGCCAGCCGTCTTGACCTCAGAGCAGAAGGCCCATATCGCCATGGGGATGGGAACCTGGCAAGAGTCTCCTCACTCACTTGGCGCACATCAGAAAATGTGGGGAGCCCAGCAGTTATGGCCTAAGGCAAGAGGGCCCTCATCACCGAGGGGAGGAGGATCCCAGCACACTCCAACTGCCACCAGAGGGCCCACGTCGCCAAGGTGACGTGTGCCAGACAGGCATGATTGACCTCACAGCAGAGGGCCCACCTCACAGAAGGGTGAGGAACCCAGCCAGGATCAGACACTCACCTGAGGGCCCACATCAGCAAGGGGATGGGAACCAGTCAGGACTGTCTTCCCTCCAGTGGGGTCACATCATCGAAAGGTGCGGAACCCAGCACATGTGGCCTCAAATCAGAGGACACATATCACAAAGGGAATGGGAGTGAGGCAGGCAGGAGTAGCCTAAAAACAGAGGGCCCAAAGAATAAGAAAGGTGAGGAATCCAGCAGTTGGAACCTCCCAGCAGGCGGTCCAGAGCACAGAAGCTATGGGATGCAGGCAGGAGTGAACTAACAGCAGAGAGCCCACATCATGAAACTGTGAGCAACCCAGGCTTTGGGACCTCAGAGCAGAAGGCCCACACCCCAATGGGGATGTGAACCTGGCTGGAGTGTCCTCGCACCACTGGGCACACATCACAAAATGTGGGGAGCCCAGCAGTTAGGGCCTGATGCCAGAGGGCCCTCATCACCGAGGAGAGGAGGCTCCCAGCAGGCTCCAAGTGCCACCAGAGGGCTCATGTCCACAAGGCGAGGTGAGCAAGCCAGGCAGGAGTGACCTCACATCAGACGGCCCACCTCACAGATGGGTGAGGAACCCAGCCAGGATCAGACTCTCAACAGAGGGCCCACATCACCAAGGGGATGTGAACCAGGCAGGAGTCTCCTAAGACCATTGGTCCCACATCATCGAAAGGTGAGGAACCCAGCACATGTGGCCTCAAACCAGACGACACACATCACGAAGGGGCTGGGAGTGAGGCAGGCAGGAGGATCCTCACAACAGAGGGCCCAAAAATTTAAAAAAGTGAGGAATCCAGCAGTTGGAACCTCCCAGCAGGCGGCCAAGAGCACAGAGGCTATGGGATCCAGGCTTCTGTGAACTAACACCAGAGAGCCCACATCATGAAAATGTGAACAACCCAGCCGTTGGGACCTCAGAGCAGAAGGCCCACATCCCCATGGAAATGGGATCCTAAGACGAGTGCCAAAGCATCACTGGGCTCACTAAGAAAAGTTGGTGAGCCCAGCAGTCAGGGCCTGATGCAAGAGGGCCCTCATCACCGGGGGGAAGAGATTCCCAGCACGCTCCAACTGCCACCACACGGCTGACTTCACCAAGGCAATGTGTGCCAGCCATGCAGGAGTGACCTATCAGCAGAGGGTCTCCCTCACAGGTGGGTGAGGAACAAAGCCAGGAACAGACTCTCACCAGGGGGTCCACATAACCACGTGGATGAGAACCAAGCAGGAGTGTCCTCACACTAGTGGGGCCACATCATCGAAAGGTGAGGAACCCAGCAAAAGTGGCCACAAACCAGAGGACCCACATCACCAAGGGGTTGAGAGTGAGGTAGGTGTCTGGACGGGCATATTTAACACTCATTTCCCACCAGGAAGAGGAATTAACCAAAGGCTCAGCGTGCCCTGCCAGAAGCAGATTAGGGCCTGAAGCAGTCTTGCGGGTTTGCGGCCAGCTCACAAGAAAGCGAGTTGAAGAAAGGAGCTCAGGGGCCCTGTAATTCACAAACCTGCAGAGTTATAAATGACAGATAACGTCCAAAAATATATTGAAGTAAGGCTGCGAAGAGGACTTGAAAGCGGGGCAGAATTGCAGGAAACCGATTTCAGGAGGTAGACTGGATTTGCATTTAAAGCATAGGAAAAGAGGCAGAACATCGACAATGATGCACTTGGCAACAAAGGGCGTATGAGTTTGTTCCTGAATATATTCAGGAAAAAACACATACGCCCTTTTTGGCAAACCAAGCAAGCTTGCAATGGAAATCCGAACTACTATGAAGTGTCACTTCCCCCCGGTCTAAAGGGCCATCTGAGAAAAGTGTAAAATCCAGAAAGGCAAGACAGGCCATGGGGAAAAAGGAGCCTTGTTATGCTGATGGGCGGGATGTACATTGCCAACAGCCACTCTGGAGAAGTGTATGGTGTTTCCTGATACATCTGAAAAACAAAGCAACAGAGTCTAGGGCATTTCCACTTATGGTCCTATAGCTTAGGGAAATTAAAATCAAAAAGACACAGCCACCCCAAAATTTACAACGGCTCTGTTTACAGGAGCCTCTTCTACAGTACAAGTTAAATATCCCAGAGAACAAATAATTGATAAAGAAGTTGCGGTACTTATGTACAACAGAATACCACTCAGCAATGAAATCTGTGTCACCAGGCCTGTACCAGCATAATGAGTGGATTGAGGCATGATGATTCTAAGTGAAATAAGTCACACAGAAAAAGAAACATCATAAGGTATCACTAATGCACGGAATGTAAACTTGGCTACACATGAACTGAATTACAAAACAGAACAGGGTCTCAAGTTTAGAAAACCAACTTATGCTTGCTTAAGGGGAAAGGTGAGTTGGGGTGCTGCATAAAACCAGAGTTTGAAATTAGCACAGATACCGTTCCATAAGCCAAATACGTAATAGACAAGACCTACCCCTTGCTCAACGAAATGGACTCAACAATGAGGTATCACCTCACACCTGTTAGAATGGGCATCATCTGAAAATCTACAAACAACAAATGCTGGAAAGGGTGTGGAGAAAAGGAAGCCTCTTCCACTATTGTTGGGAATATAAATTGATACAGTCACTATGGAGAACAATATGGAGTTTCTTAAGACACTAATAATAGAATTACCATATGATACAGCAATCCCAGGACTGGACATATACCCAGACAAAACCATAAATCAAAAAGAGACATTCACCGCAATGTTCATTGCATCACTATTTACAATATCGAGGTAATGGAAGCAACCTAAATGCCCACAGACAGACGAATGCATAAAGATGTGGTACATATATAAAATGGAATATTACTAAGCCATGAAAGGAATGAAATTGGGTCATTTGTAGAGACGTCGATGGATCTAGAGACTGTCATACAGAGTGAAGTAAGTCAGAAAGAGAAAAACAAATCTTGTATATTCATGCATATATGTGGAACCTAGAAAAACTGTACAGATTAACCGTTTTGCAAGGCATAAATAGAGCAACAGATGTAGACAACAATCGTATGGACAACAAGGGGGGAAAGCTCTTGGAGGGGTGGTGGTGGGAGGAGTTGAGAGATTGGGATTGGCATGTAAACATTTATATGTATAAAATAGATAACCAATGAGAACCTGCTGTATAAAAATATAAAATAAAATTCAAAATTAAAAAGAAATAAAATTTAAAAAATAAAACAGAAAAAACAATTATTCCCTTCACATACATGTATTTATATGAATAAATTATTTCCATGCTTATATCTGTAAATACAAAAAAGAGGAATAAAATCTACCTTGAACCAAAAACGAAAAAGAGAAAAAAAAAACAGAACCCACCAGTTACTCAGAGGAAAACCGTATCAGGGCACTTGCTCCAGTTGTAAACAATTCTGAAGTTGGTCAGTGGTGGGGAATCGTCTCCCATTCAGCCAGCAGCCCCCACACAACAAGCGTCCTCATTGCAAAGCTGGGGCACCGTGCCGAGGCATCTGTGAGTAAACGTGAGCTGAACCCCAGGCCAGTTGCTGCTGAACTGTTCCCGCCCTTCCCAGGTAAAACACCTGAATATATACAAGGACTTGAAAGCCTAGAGGAAGGGCCATGGAGCCACACGAGTGACAGCATGCCAGCTGACTTGGTGCCTGCAGGCCAGCCAGGATGGTCCTGGCCCTGGGTGCTCTTCTGGAAGATTTCCATTTCCCTGCCTGAGATACCCGTCCTGTCCCTGCCCCCACTGCTTTTTTCCTTCCTCACCTCTGCCCAGGGAGAAATTCCAGCAGCAGGTATGGGTGACACATCCTCTTCTTTAGCAGGTGGCAGCCTGGCAACTGCTGCAGAAAGTCCAGCAGAGCCCCACTCACACTGGGCCACCCACAAAGCCGTGGCCTCTCACTCCCTCCCACCAGCCCAGCCCCGAGACTGCTGACAGGGCAGAGAAAATGGCGTCAGGCACAGCTGCAGGGGCTTTTGCTGCCTGGAGTGGTATTTATATTGATCTCAACCCAGGCACACCTGGGGAGGGCTGGCCGGCATGGTAAGGCTGCCCAGGTCAGCCAATCATCACCCCTCAGGGGCTCACAGTTGCAGAAAATGGAACTTGCTGAACCGGCCAGGTCCAAGGAACAGGTGTGGGCTCCTGAGAGTCAGGATAGACAAGGGGCTGCAGCTTTGGCTTGTTTTCTAATCATTTTATCTGGCCCATGAGTGGGAGACAACTTCAAGAAAACCCTCTCCTAATGAGAGGAACCCAGGAGTCAGGGAGAGGAGGGGTGGGTGGTGGTTGGAGACAGAGGTCTGGTGCCCTGGGTGCAGTGGAAGTCTCTGGAAGACCAGGTGGAGGGAGGCCACACAGAGTGATGCCCAGGGTCACAGACCTGTCGGAGCTGCTGTTTGTTAGTTCAAGTCCTGCTCTGAGGTGCTCTGTGTCAGCTCTGAGCGACAGGTGAGCTGGGGGTGCTCTTCAATGAGGGCTATGTGCATGGTTCCTGTGTGCCCAGCCCTGCCACGGTACCTGCAAGGGTAGCTCTGTATCCTGGGAGGGGCCTGACCATGAGAGCCCCGTGGGCTGGGTTGGGGGTGGGGTACCTGCCCAGGAGAGCTCCATATCCTGGGATTGGCCTGACCACGAGAGCCCCATGGGCTGCTGGGGACCTGGTAAAGGATGTCAGGACAGTCAGTGAAGCCACCGAGGATATACCTCCAGTTGCTCCTGATCCCTACACCCTGCTGGTCATTCTACCAACCACCAGGACATGGTATTCTGTATTAGTCTTCAATGATGCCTTCTTTTGTATTCCATTAGTCCCAGAGTCACAAGAAATTTTGGCTTGTGAGTGGCAGGACTCAACATACAACTAAAACAATACTTCCGGGCCGTCTTGCCCCAAGGGTTCAAAAATTCCCACACCATCTTTGGGGAAAGCTTAGCTAACGACCGAAAAGTTCTACCTCTGGAAAAGGAAACCCTCCTTCAATATGCAGACGACATTCTGATCGCCAGCCCTACTAAGGAGGCCTCTGAACTACCAAGCCAATAAAGGATAGAAGTTGTCCAAGAAAAAGCTCAAATATCACAGACTGCAGTGACCTGCCTGGGCTTCATTCTCACACAAGGTCAGAGAAGCCCATCCCAGGAAAGGGAAGAAACCATTTGCAGCCTTACCCCTTTCTAAAACTAGAAGACAGCTTAGGGGTTCCTGGGGAGGCCAGGGTTTGCTGCTTCTGGATCCCTAACTACAGTCTACTAGCTGGGCCTCTATATGAAACACTGAAAGGAAAAGATGATGATCCTTTTGAACAGAATCCAGAAGTGGCCTTTCAAGAATGGAAAGAGCAGTCAATTCAGACCCTTGCCCTGGAACTCCCTAATTGAGCTAAACCCTTTGACCTTTCCATTCCCGGTGAAAGGTGAATCGCCATTGGAGAATTAGTGCAAAAACTGGGACCACTTGAAATGGAACAACGCAAGAATGCCATCCAGGTAGGATAAACTACAGTCACCAAGGGGCTTGGCCCACTGCCACATCTGGCCAAGATACTGGCGGTATCTAAAAACCTGGAAATCAGCAGCCCAAAAGGCCACCTCCCTCCTAAGGGAAAAGGACCCCACGTGGTGATCCTAATCACCAACCATGCCCTGAAGTTGCAGGGTTCGCTCCGTGGGCACACCGACCTCGAGTGAGGAGGCCCTCCAACTCCAACATCCAGAGAGATAACCGGGGGCAACAGGGCACCATGACGACTCGTGTGAACATCACTTGACCTGGAGTTTCTCTCATAAAACAACAATAGTGTGTCCCGAAGGAGTAGACTACTGCTTGCAGGACTTCCTGCACCCGGAGGGGAGCTAATAATCTTGGCGGGGGAACCGTATATCACACCGTCACCATAGAAAAGCCTACAGACACCGTGATGATGGTGACCAATAAGACCGGCTGGACTCCTGTTTACTTCAAAAGGCTGTTGACTCAGTGGCCATCATGGTCCTTGATCACCACTGACCCTGGACTGTCTGGGAGTTGAGCGGGCAGGGCTCTGACACCTGGTGCTGTTTTTACGTTAATTCAGGGGCCTAATTGAAGAAAGAGCAGACTACTGGTCAGAGCATCTAGGCTGGCAGAAACGGTCAGCCTAAGGTGGCCGAACAAATGTGGGGCGGGGTGAAACCGGCCCCCACAGCATCTCTGCACATCTCTTTCCTGGACCCTTAAAGGTCATTAGAATCTATAACACTTCCAATGCTGGTGCTCAGGCGGACGAGCAGGGAGGCAGGGGTCCTGGGGCCAATCAACGTCACCTGGAGGCTGCTGGGGAGAAGTTCTGACCCTCGTCCCCTGGTATGAGGGCTCCCAACTCAGCACTCAGCAGTTACAGAAGAAGGGTCTGCACCCTCAGCACTCCAAGAATGAGGAACGGGACAAAAGGCAGAGGAGGGGTTTGTCCCCAGCAAAGCCCATTAAAAATCCCTGGGAGATAAAAATAGAATGTGGGCAATAAAGTCAAGTCTGACCTTTTTTATCCTTTGTGCTTTGTCTAATTTCACGTGCTCCTAGGGTCCCGCATGCAGAGGTTCCACACCCGGCACTTCAGACCAGATTTCCTGGTGCAGAATGGCTGGGTCGACACCTCAGCTCCTGGGGCCCAGTGCAGACTCCGAGATATAGAGCCTGAGCTGCAGCCAACCCGGCCCTTGAGAGCTCCGCCCCCTCCCTCCCACTGACTCTGACAGGATCTCTACACAGCAGCCCAGCCCACAGCCCACGGGGTAGTGCATGCTCTCACCTCTCCATTCTCTGATGAAAATATAAAGTTTCCTTTGCTTGGGAACCAAACTCAGTCTCGATCTGTTGGCCCCAATGACACTGGGCAGGGGGACCCTTGTTGGGGTCCACTCTGGAGGATCAGTAACAGAAATTGAGACTATTGTAACTTCAGTGAACAGATGTGTGAGCCAAACTGTAGTTAACATAGAACAGTTTATAAGGCTCGGGTAAAATAAGATGTTTCTAACACTTCCATTTGATATTTCCATCACTTTATTATAAGCAAGTTCAGTGAAAAGGTTTGTCTTATTTGTCAGGTCAATATTAGAGAAATGAAGTGATTTCTTTCCAAGGATGTACATCTAATAATCTTGGTTAAAGCTTCAATCTTGTTTTAAATGCTTTTCCATTGAAAATGATACCTCTCTTTCAGCTCCCCCATTTCTGAGAAGTATAAAATCTTATAATTTATTATTACCAAAGGGGAAAGGTGGGAGGAGGGATAAATTAACAGTTTGGAATTAACACATACACACTGCTATGTATAAAATAGATCATCAACAAGGAACTACTGTATAGCACAGGGAACTACACTCAATATTGTGCAATAACCTATAAGGGGAAATAATCGGAAAAAGAATAGATATTTTTATTGACATCATCTATCAATGACAGTTAAAGTGTAACCTAAGGGAAGCCGGTGGTGAGTGCTTCTGACCCTGAAGACTTCAGTCATCTAAAGTTTGGACTCTGCCTACTTCCCAAGGCCCTTAATGAACATATGTGTAGCCGTAGCTTAAAAAACTCCCCAGTTTGGGTTTCGGGGAGACACTGATTTTGAAAAAGCCCTGGTGTTCTCCTTACATGAATGGGACTCTTTCTACTGCTAAAACATGTCTGTCACATCCAGAGGATGGTATACCGTCTGATCGGGAAGAGTTTGGAAAAGGCATCTCATCTCCTCATCTCCTGGTGCTCGGGTTCACCCCTCCAGCGTCTTTACTAACAGTCTCCCCACTTGGAGATGTCAACACTGTCAACATCCTGTTGCGTACAGTTTTGAATTTGTCCAGAGGATGAAGCGGAAGGATGAGGAACAATGAGAGACAAGTCCTAGGTGTTCAGACAGGCACATGTCACTCTAATTTCCAATCAGGAAGATGAATTGACCAAAGGCTAGGGTTGCCCATGGAAACAGTATAGGGCTTGAGGAAATCCCACTGCTTTGTGGCCAGTTCCCATAAACACAAGTTGAACAATGGAACTCAGGGGCAGTAAAATTCACGAAACTGCAGAGTTGAAAATATCTATCACTGAAAAATGTCTTGAGGAAAGTCAGAGAAGAGGATTGGCAAGCAAGGGAGAATGGCCGGAAAGGGATTTGAGGAGGTAGAAAGGACTCGCCATTAAGCACAAGAAAAGGGGCTGAACATTGCCGACATTGCAGTTGGCCAAAAAGGCTGTATGCGTTTTTTTCTGTATATATTCAAGAAAAGGGCATACACTTTTTTAGCCAACCAAACAGGTGGGCACTGGAAATCAATACTACAAAAGATATCACTTCGCATCAGTCAGAAGAGCCATCCTCATAAAGTGTAAACGCCAGAAATGCAGGACAGGGCAAGGAGAAGAGGGAGCCCTGTGAGGCTTATAGTGGAAATGTATATTGCCAACGGCCATTCTGGAGAAGTGTATTGTGTTTACTAAAGCATCTAAAAAATGAGCTACAGAGCATAGGGCACTTGCACTCATGGGCGTATATCTGGGAAAAACAAAAATCGAGAGGACACAGGCACCCCAATGTTTACTGCTTCTCTGTTTAAAAGATCCTCGACTAGGATATAACTTAAATGTCTCTGGAGGGAAAAAATGGATAGAGATGTGGTACTTATGTAGAGTGGAATATTACTCAGCCTGGAAATCAATGAAATATGGCCAGTTGTAACAACTCCGGAGGAGTTACGTATGATCATTCTAAGTGACATAAATATGTAGAAAACACGCGTAAGGCTGCTAAACGGGAAAGGTGGGGAGGGGTGAGGCATCATCCAGGAGGTTGAAATTAGCAAAGATACCATTCCAAATACCAAACTGATAATCAACAAGGCCTACACGGTAGCTAAAAGAACTGCACTCAGCACACTCAAGTCACCGGAAAAGAATATCTATGACTGGTAAGAATCTGAAAAAGAAATTATTGATGTCTCTCTGTACGTGAATCAAGTGGATGTACAGCAGCAAGAAACAGAGCTTTGAAAATCAGCTGTAAACAACATAGTAATAAATTGAAAAAAATAAACGACAGAGAGACAGAGAAAACCTCTTACAACTTTTCCTCAGGGACGGTGATGCAACATGGATTGAACACATCTAGACCCACAGCAGGATGAGACATAAGGCTGGAAACTGTTCGCGCTAAGAGAAATGTGAGGTTGGGTGAGGAAATGCACACCCTTTAAAGTAATACTACCTGGTACCCATTCAATGGGTCCCAAATCTGCAGGTTCAAGGAATCTTCCTACAGCTAAAACATGCATGGAAAACCCAGAGGACTGTACACCATGTGATCGGGAGATGTGTCTAAAATGCACCTCATTTATCCTCTCCTGGTGCTCCTGTTCATCATTCCAGCCACGTTACTTAGAATCTCCCCACTTAGAGAATCAGCACATTTAAACTTCTGTTTCACACATTTTGCAAATTGTGAGGAGGATGAACGGGAAGAGGGGGAACCAATGAGAGAATAGTTGTAGGGGTTTGGACGGGCACATGTCACTCTAATTTCCCATTAAGAATAAGAATTAAAAAAAGGCTCAGCCCGCCTCGCCAGAGCCAAAATAGGGCCTGAAGCAATCCTGCGGTTTTGAGGCCAGCTCACAAAAGAGCAACTTAAAAAATGGAGCTCAGGGTCACTGCAATTCACAAACCTGCAGAGTTATAAATGAAAACTAACGTCCAAAAATATGTTGAGGTAAGGCAAAGAAGAGGATCTGAATGCAAGACAGAATTGCAAGAAACAGATTTCAAGAGATAGATTGGACTCGCCTTTAAAGCACATGAAAAGCGGCAGAATTTTGACAATGATGCAGTTGGCCCAAAAGGGAGTATGCGTTTTTTCCTGAATATATCCAGGAAAAAACGCATACGCACTTTATGGGCAACCAAGCAAGCAAGCAATGCAAATGTGCACAACAAAGAAGTCTCATTTCCCACCGGTCAAAAGGGCCATCCGAAAAAATTGTAAAAACCAGAAATGCAGGACAGGCCATGGAGAACAGGGAGCCTTTATACGCTGATGGACAGTGTGTGAACTGCCGAGAGCCACTCTGGAGAAGTGTATGGTGGTTCCTAAATCATCTAAAAAACAGAGCGACAGAGCATAGGGCACTTCCAATCACGGGAGTATATCTAGGGAAGTCTAAAAATCAACAAGACACAAGCACACCACAGTTTAGGGCTACTCTGTTTACAAGAACCTCAACTTCAGTACACCTTAAATATCCCAGGAAAGAGAACAATGGATAAAGAAAATGTGGTACTTATGTACAATGGAATATCTCTTCACCATGAAATCAATGTAATAAGGCTAGTAGAAGGATAAAGAGTGGATTGAGGTCCGATAATACTACTTGAAATAAGTCAAACAGAAAAAGAAACATATCATAAGATATCACTTATAGAGGGAGGATAAATATGGCTGCACAAAAAATGAATTACAAAACAGAACAGTGTCTCACATTTAGAAAACACACTTATGTCAGCTTAAGGGGAAAGGAGAGGTGGGGTGATGCATAAAACCAGAGTTTGAAATTAGCACAGATACCGTTCAATAAACCAAATAGGTATCAGACAAGATCTACACCTTGCTCAATGAACTGGCCTCAACACACCCTATAAACCACAGAGAAATATATCTGAGTAATAAGAATCTTAAAACCCATGTATTGATATATCTCCATAAGGGAATCAAGTGTGAGCAGAGCGGCACAAACACAGCAGTGAAAATGAGCTAAACCCCATTATAGAAATAAATTTTAAAACCAAAACGCAGAAACAATGAAAGAGAGAAAAATTCTTACAAAATTCACTCAGGGGCTGTGATGCAACCTGGAATGACCACATATAAACCCACAGCTGGATAAGACATAAGGCTGGACACTTGGGGCTGAAAGGATTGGAGAGCTTTGGTGAGCAACTGCCGAAAGTTTAATGCAATACTTCATGCTACTTATTCCAAGGGTCCCAACACTCCAAGTTGAAGGGAATCTTCCTACAGCTAAACCATGCATGGGAAATCCAGCAGATGATATACCATATGATCGGGAAAGGTTTCTAAAATGCACCTCATTTTCCTCTCCTGGGGCTCCGGATCAACATTCCAGCCACTTTACTAACAACATCTCCACATGGAGAGTCAATGCCTTTAAGTTCCGGTATCACACAGTCTGCAGTTAGTGCGGAGGATGAATGGGAATAGGGGGAACCAGTGAGAAAATAGCTGTAGCGGTTTCAATGGGCACATGTCACTCTAATTTCAATTCAGGAAGAAGAATTAACCAAAGGCAGAGCAAGGCGCCCCAGAAGAAGAATAGGGCCTGAAGAAATCCTGTGGATATGAGGCAAGATCACAAAAATAAGAGCTGAAAAATGGAGCTAAGGGCCACTGCAATTCAAAAACCTGCAGAGTTATAAAGGCCAACTATTTTCCAAAAGTATATTGAAGTAAGGCTATGAAGAGGCACTGAGAGCAAGGCAGAACTGCAGGAAACCTATTTCAGGAGGTAGACTGGAATTGCACTGAAAACATATGAAAAGACTCAGAACGTCGACAATGATGCACTTGGCCAAAAAGGGCGTATGCGTTCTTTCCTGAATATATTCAGGAAGAAACGCATACGCCCTTTCTGGCCAACCAAGCAAGCTCGCAAAGGAAATCTGCACTACAATGAAGTCTCACTGCCCCCCGGTCAAAGGGCCTTCTGAAAAAAGAGTAAAATCCAGAAAGGCAGGACAGGCCATGGAGAACTGGGAGCCTTGTTATGCTGATGGGCGAGATGTAAATTGCCAACAGCCACTCTGGAGAAGTGTATGGTGTTTCCTGAAACATCCAAAAAACTAAGCAACAGAGCCTAGGGCACTTCCACTTATGGTCCTATAGCTTAGGGAAATTAAAATCAAAAAGACACAGCCACCCCAAAGGTTGGGATGGCTCTGTTTACAAGAACCTCGTTTACGGTACAAGTTCAATATCGCAAAAAGCGAAAAATGGATAAAGAAGTTGTGGTACTTACGTACAATGCAATATCACTCAGCAATGAAATCTATGTCATCAGGCCCGTAGCAGGATAATGAGTGGATTCAGGTACGATGATTCTAAGTGAAATAAGTCACACAGGGCTTACCTGGTGGCGCAGTGGTTGAGAGTCCGCCTGCCGATGCAGAGGACATGGGTTCGTGCCCCGCTCCGGGAAGATCCCACATGCCGCGGAGCGGCTGGGCCTGTGAGCCATGGCCGCTGAGCCTACGCATCCGGAGCCTGTGCTCCGCAATGGGAAAAACCACAACAGTGAGAGGCCCACGTACCGCAAAAAAAAAAATAAATAAAAAAATAAAAAAATAAAAAAATAAAAAAATAAGTCACACAGAAAAAGAAACATCATAAGATATCACTACTACACGGAATGTAAACTTGGTTACACGGGAACTAAATTACTAAACAGAACAGAGTGTCAAATGTAGAAAACCAATTTATGCTTGCTTAAGGGGAAAGGTGAGTTGGGGTGCTGCATACAACAAGAGATTGAAATTAGCACAGATACCGTTCCATAAGCCAAATATATAATAGACAAGTGCTACTCCTTGCTCAACGAAGTGGACTCAACACCCCATATTAAACACCTAACAATATACCTAACTAGTAAGAATCTTAAAAACTATGGATTTATATGTCACCCAAAGAGAATCAAGCGTGTGTACAGTGGCATAAACGCAGCAGTGATAGGATTGGTGAGGTTCGGTGAGCAAATGCAAACCCTTTGAAGTCATATTGCATGGTACCCATTCCATGGGTCTCAACTCTCCATGTTTAAGGGATTCTTCCTTCAGCTAAAACATGCATGTGGAACCCAGAGTATGATCCACCGTGTGATCGGAAATCATGTTCAAATGTGTCTCAGTTTACGTCCCCTGGTACTCGGGTGCAACATTCCAGACGCTTTACTAACACTCTCCCCACTTGGAGAGTCAGTGCCTTTAACCTCCTGTTTGGCCCAGTTTGCAATTTCTGTGGAAAATGAACAGGAATAGGGAGAACCAATGAGAGACTAGCTGGAGCTGTCTGGACGGGCAAATTTAACTCTCATTTCCCACCAGGAAGAGGAATTAACCAAAGGCTCAGCGTGCCGTGCCGGAACCACACTAGGGCCTGAAGCAATCCTGCGGTGTTGCGGCCAGCTCACAAGAAAGCGAGTTGAAGAAAGGAGCTCAGGGGCACTGTAATTCACAAACATGCAGAGTTATAAATGACAGCTATCGTCCAAAAATATATTGAAGTAAGGCTGCCAAGAGGACTTGAAAGCGGGGCAGAATTGCAGGAAACCGATTTCAGGAGGTAGACGGGAATTGCATGTAAAGTATAGGAAAAGAGGCAGAACGTCCACAATGATGCACTTGGCCAAAAAGGGCGTATGCGTTTTTTCCTGAATATATTCAGGAAAAAACGCATACGCCCTTTTTGGCCAACCAAGCAAGCTTGCAAAGGAAATCTGCACTACAATGAAGTCTCACTGCCCCCCGGTCAAAAGGGCCATCTGAAAAAAGTGTAAAATCCAGAAAGGCAGGACAGGCCATGGAGAACTGGGAGCCTTGTTATGCTGATGGGCGGGATGTAAATTGCCAACAGCCACTCTGGAGAAGTGTATGGTGTTTCCTGAAACATCTAAAAAACAAGCAACAGAGCCTAGGGCACTTCCACTTATGGTCCTATAGCTTAGGGAAATTAAAATCAAAAAGACACAGCCACCCCAAAGTTTGGGACGGCTCTGTTTACAAGAATCTTGTTTACGGTACAAGTTCAATATCACAAAAGCGAAAAATGGATAAAGAAGTTGTGGTACTCACGTACAATGCAATATCACTCAGCAATGAAATCTTGTCATCAGGCCCGTCGCAGCATAATGAGTGGATTCAGGTACGATGATTCTAAGTGAAATAAGTCACACAGAAAAAGAAACATCATAAGATATCACTACTACACGGAATATAAACTTGGCTACACAAGAACTGAATTACAAAACAGAACAGGGTCTCAAATGTAGAACACCAACTTATGCTTGCTTAAGGGGAAAGGTGAGTTGGGGTGCTGCATGAAACCAGAGATTGAAATTAGCACAGATATCGTTCCATCAGCCAAATATGCAATAGACAAGAGCTACTCCTTGCTCAACGAAGTGGACTCAACACCCCATATTAAACGCCTAAGAATATACCTGACTAGAAATAATCTTAAAAACTACGGATTTATATGTCTCCGAAAGAGAATCAAGCGTGTGTATGGCGGCATAAACGCAGCAGTGATAGGATTGGTGAGGTTCGGTGAGCAAATGCAGACCCTTTGAAGTCATATTGCATGGTACCCATTCCATGGGTCTCAACTCTCCAGGTTTAAGGGATTCTTCCTTCAGCTAAAACATGCATGTGGAACCCAGAGTATGATCCACCGTGTGATCGGGAAACGTGTTCAAATGTGTCTCAGTTTTCATCCCCTGGTACTCGGGTGCAACATTCAAGACGCTTTACTAACACTCTCCCCACTTGGAGAGTCAGTGCCTTTAAACTCCTGTTTGGCCCAGTTTGCAATTTCTGCGGAAAATGTACAGGAATAGGGAGAACCAATGAGAGACTAGCTGGAGGTGTCTGGACGGGCAAATTTAACTCTCATTTCCCACCAGGAAGAGGAATTAACCAAAGGCTCAGCGTGCCGTGCCGGAACCACACTAGGGCGTGAAGCAATCCTGTGGTGTTGCGGCCAGCTCACAAGAAAGCGAGTTGAAGAAAGGAGCTTAGGGGCACTGTAATTCACAAACCTGCAGAGTTATAAATGACAGCTATCGTCCAAAAATATATTGAAGTAAGGCTGCCAAGAGGACTTGAAAGCGGGGCAGAATTGCAGGAAACCGATTTCAGGAGGTAGACGGGAATTGCATGTAAAGCATAGGAAAAGAGGCAGAACGTCCACAATGATGCACTTGGCCAAAAAGGGCGTATGTGTTTTTTCCTGAACATATTCAGGAAAAAACGCATACGCCCTTTTTGGCCAACCAAGCAAGCTTGCAAAGGAAATCTGCACTACAATGAAGTCTCACTGCCCCCCGGTCAAAAGGGCCATCTGAAAAAAGTGTAAAATCCAGAAAGGCAGGACAGGCCATGGAGAACTGGGAGCCTTGTTATGCTGATGGGCGGGATGTAAATTGCCAACAGCCACTCTGGAGAAGTGTATGGTGTTTCCTGAAACATCTAAAAAACAAAGCAACAGAGCCTAGGGCACTTCCACTTATGGTCCTATAGCTTAGGGAAATTAAAATCAAAAAGACACAGCCACCCCAAAGTTTGGGACGGCTCTGTTTACAAGGACCTCGTTTATGGTACAAGTTCAATATCACAGAAAGCGAAAAATGGATAAAGAAGTTGTGGTACTTACGTACAATGCAATATCACTCAGCAATGAAATCTATGTCATCAGGCCCGTAGCAGCATAATGAGTGGATTCAGGTACGATGATTCTAAGTGAAATAAGTCACACAGAAAAAGAAACATCATAAGATATCACCAATACACGGAATGTAAACTTGGCTACACAGGAACTGAATTACAAAACAGAACAGGGTCTCAAATGTAGAAAACCAACTTATGCTTGCTTAAGGGGAAAGGTGAGTTGGGGTGCTGCATGAAACCAGAGATTGAAATTAGCACAGATACCGTTCCATAAGCCAAATAAGCAATAGACAAGAGCTACTCCTTGCTGAACGAAGTGGACTCAACACCCCATATTAAACGCCTAAGAATATACCTGACTAGTAAGAATATTAAAACCTACCGATTTATATGTCTCCGAAAGAGAATCAAGCGTGTGTACGGCGGCATAAACGCAGCAGTGATAGGATTGGTGAAGTTCGGTGAGCAAATGCAGACCCGTTGAAGTCATATTGCACGGTACCCATTCCATGGGACTCAACTCTCCAGGTTTAAGGGATTCTTCCTTCAGCTAAAACATGCATGTGGAATCCAGAGTATGATCCACCGTGTGATCGGGAAACGTGTTCAAATGTGTCTCAGTTTTCGTCCCGTGGAACTCGGGTGCAATATTCCAGATGCTTTACTAACACTCTCCCCACTTGGAGAGTCAGTGCCTTTTACCTCCTGTTTGGCCCAGTTTGCAATTTCTGTGGAAAATGAACAGGAATAGGGAGAACCAATGAGAGACTAGCTGGAGGTGTCTGGACGGGCAAATTTAACTCTCATTTCCCACCAGGAAGAGGAATTAACCAAAGGCTCAGCATGCCGTGCCGGAAACAAACTAGGGCCTGAAGCAATCCTGCGGTGTTGCGGCCAGCTCACAAGAAAGCGAGTTGAAGAAAGCTCAGGGGCACTGTAATTCACAAACCTGCAGAGTTATAAATGACAGCTATCTTCCAAAAATATATTGAAGTAAGGCAGCCAAGAGGAGTTGAAAGCGGGGCAGAATTGCAGGAAACCGATTTCAGGAGGTAGACTGGAATTGCATGTAAAGCATAGGAAAAGAGGCAGAACGTCCACAATGATGCACTTGGCCAAAAAGGGCGTATGCGTTTTTTCCTGAATATATTCAGGAAAAAACGCATACGCCCTTTTTGGCCAACCAAGCAAGCTTGCAAAGGAAATCTGCACTACAATGAAGTCTCACTGCCCCCCGGTCAAAAGGGCCATCTGAAAAAAGTGTAAAATCCAGAAAGGCAGGACAGGCCATGGAGAACTGGGAGCCTTGTTATGCTGATGGGCGGCATGTAAATTGCCAGCAGCCACTCTGGAGAAGTGTATGGTGTTTCCTGAAACATCCAAAAAACAAGGCAACAGAGCCTAGGGCACTTCCACTTATGGTCCTATAGCTTAGGGAAATTAAAATCAAAAAGACACAGCCACCCCAAAGTTTGGGACGGCTCTGTTTACAAGAACCTCGTTTACCGTACAAGTTCAATATCACAGAAAGCGAAAAATGGATACAGAAGTTGTGGTACTTACGTACAATGCAATATCACTCAGCAATGAAATCTATGTCATCAGGCCCATAGCAGCATAATGAGTGGATTCAGGTACGATGATTCTAAGTGAAATAAGTCACACAGAAAAAGGAACATCATAAGATATCCCTAATACACGGAATGTAAACTTGGCTACACAGGAACTGAATTACAAAACAGAACAGGGTCTCAAATGTAGAAAACCAACTTATGCTTGCTTAAGGGGAAAGGTGAGTTGGGGTGCTGCATGAAACCAGAGATTGAAATTAGCACAGATACCGTTCCATAAGCCAAATATGTAATAGACAAGAGCTACTCCTTGCTCAACGAAGTGGACTCAACACCCCATATTAAACGCCTAAGAATATACCTGACTAGTAAGAATCTTAAAACCTTTGAATTTATATGTCTCCGAAAGAGAATCAAGCGTGTGTACAGCAGCATAAACGCAGCAGTGATAGGATTGGTGAGGTTCGGTGAGCAAATGCAGACCCTTTGAAGTCATATTGCATGGTACCCATTCCATGGGTCTCAACTCTCCAGGTTTAAGGGATTCTTCCTTCAGCTAAAACATGCATGTGGAACGGAGTGTATGATCCACCGTGTGATCGGGAAACGTGTTCAAATGTGTCTCAGTTTTCGTCCCCTGGTACTCGGGTGCAACATTCCAGACGCTTTACTAACACTCTCCCCACTTGGAGAGTCAGTGCCTTTAACCTCCTGTTTGGCCCAGTTTGCAATTTCTTCGGAATATGAACAGGAATAAGGAGAAGCAATGGGAGACTATCTGTAGGTGTCTGGACGGGCAAATTTAACTCTCATTTCCCACCAGGAAGATAAATGAACCAAAGGCTCCGCGTGCCATGCTGGAACTTGATTAGGGCCTGAGGAGATCCTGCGGTGTTGCGGCCAGCTCACAAGAAAGCGAGTTGAAGAAAGGAGCTCAGGGGCACTGTAATTCAGAAACCTGTGGAGTTATAAATGACAGCTATCATCCAAAATTATACTGAAGTAAGGCTGCGAAGAGGACTTGAATGCGGGGCAGAATTGCTGGAAACTGATTTCAGAACGTACACGGGAGTAGCTCTTAAAGCATAGGAAAAGAGACAGAACTTGGAAAATAATGCACTTGGCAAAAAAGGGCATATGTGTTTTATCCAGAGCTCTCATACCTGAGGGGAGGAGATTCCCAGCAGGCTCCAACTGCCACCTGAGGGCTCACATTGCCAAGGCAACGTGAGCATGCCAGGCAGGAGTTACCTCACAGCAGAGGTCCCACCTCACAGAAGGGTGAGAAACCCAGCCAACATCAGACTCTCACCAGAGGGCCCACATCACCAAGGGGATGGGAACCAGGCAGGAGTGTCTTCACATCAGTGGGGCCACATCATCAAAAGCTGAGGTACTCAGCACATGTGTCCTCAAACCAGAGGACCCACATCACCAAGGACCTCGGAGTGAGGCAGGCAGGAGTAGTCTCACAACACTGGGCCCATAGAATAAAAAAGTGAGGAATCCAGCAGTTGGAACCTCCCAGCAGGCGGCCCAGAGCACCGAGGCCATGGGATCCAGGCCACAGTGAACTCACAGAAGAGGGCCCATGTCATGAAACTGAGCAACCCAGCCATTGGGACCTCAGAGCAGGAGGCCCACATCCCCATGGGGATGGAATTCTGGTAGGAGTGTCCTCGCACCACTGAGAACGTATCAGAAAATTTTGGGCGACCAGCAGTTAGGGCCTGACGCCAGAGGACCCTCATCACCAAGGGAAGGAGGCTCCCAGCAGGCTCCAACTGCCACCAGAGGGCTGACGTCGCCAAGGCGATGTGTGCCAACCAGGCACGAATGACCTCACAGCAGAGGGCCCACCTCAAAGAAGTGTGACGAACCCAGTCAGGATCAGACTCGCACCAGAGGGCCCACATCACCAAATGGATTGGAACCAGGCAGGAGTGTCCTCACATGAGTAGGGCCACATCATCTAAAGGTGAGGAACCCAGAACATGTGGCTTCAAACCATAGGACACCCATCACCAAGGGGCTGGGAGTGAGGCAGGCAGGAGGAGCCTCATAACAGAGGGCCCAAAAATAAGAAAGGTGAGGAATCCAGCAGTTGGAACCTCCCAGCAGGCGGCCCAGAGCACAGAGGCTAGAGGATCCAGGCCAGAGTGAACTAACACCAGACAGCCCACATCATGAAACTGTGAGCAACCCAGACATTGGGACCTCAGAGCAGAAGGCCCACATCCCCATGGTGATGGGAACATGACAGGAGTGTCCTGGCATCACTGGGCTCACATCAGAAAACGTGGGGTGCTCAGAAGTTAGGGCCTGACGCTAGAGGGCACTCATCACCGAGAGGAGGAGGCTCCCAGCAGGCTCCAGCTGCCACCAGAGGGCCAACGTCGCCAAGGTGATGTGTGCCAGCCTGGCAGGAGTGACCTCACAGCAGAGGGCCCACCTCACAGAAGGGTGAGGAACACAGCCAGGATCAGACTCTCACCAGAGGGCCCACATCACCAAGGGGATGGGAACCAGGCAGGAGTGTCCACACACCAGTGGGACAACATCATCGAAAGGTGAGGATCCCAGCACATGTGTCCTCAAACCAGAGGAACCACATCACCAAGGGGTTCGGAATGAGGCTGGCAGGACTGGCCTCACAACACAGGGTCCATAGAATATAAAAGTTGAGGAATCCAGCAGTTGGAACCTCCCAGCAAGTGGCCCAGAGCACCGAGGCTATGGGATCCAGGCCGCAGTGAACTCACAGCAGAGGGCCCACATCATGAACCTGTGAGCAGCCCAGCTGTTGGGACCTCAGAACAGAAGGCCCACATCCCCATTGGGATGGGAACCTGGCAGGAGTGGCTTTGCACCACTTAGCACATATCAGAAAATGTTAGGAGCCCAGCAGTTAGGGCCTGATGCCAGGGGGCCCTCATAACTGAGGGGAGGAGACTCCCAGCAGGTTCCAACTGCCAACAGAGGGCCCACGTCTACAAGGTGGCATGCGCCAGCCAGGCAGTAGTGACCTCACAGCAGAGGGCCTATCTCACAGAAGGGTGAGGAACCGAGGCAGGATGAGACTCTCACCAGAGGGCCCACAACACCAAGGGGATGGGAACCAGTCAGGACTGTCCTCCCACCAGTGGGGCCACATCATCGAAAGGTGAGGAACCCAGCACATGTGGCCTCATATCAGAGGACATACATCACAAAGGGGATGGGAGTGAGGCAGGTAGGAGTAGCCTAAAAACAGAGGGCCCAAAGAATAAAAAAAGTGAGGAATCCAGCATTTGGAACCTCCCAGCAGGCGGCCGAGAGCACAGAAGCTATGGGATGCAGGCAGGAGTGAACTAACAGCAGAGAGCCCACATCATGAAACTGTGAGCAACCCAGGCATTGGGACCTCAGAGCAGAAAGCCCACATCCCCATGGGGATGGGAACCTGACAGGAGTGTCCTGGCATCACTGGGCTCACATCAGAAAACGTGGGGAGCCCAGCAGTTAGAGCCTGATGCTAGAGGGCCGTCATCACCGAGGGCAGGAGGCTCCCAGCAGGTTCCATGTGCCAACAGAGGGCCCACATCGCCAAGGTGATGTGTGCAAGTCAGGCAGGATTGACCTCACAGCAGAGGGCCTACCTCACAGAAGAGTGAGGAACCCAGCCAGGATAAGACTGTCACCAGAAGGCCCACATCACCAAGGGGATGGGAACCAGGCAGGAGTGTCCTCACACCAGTGGGGCCACATCATTGAAAGTTGCCTAACCCAGCACATGTGGCCTCAAACCAGAAGACCCACATCACGAAGGGGTTGCGAGTGAGGCAGGCAGGAGGAGCATCACAACACAGGACCCATAGAATACAAAAGTTGAGGAATCGAGCAGTTGGAACCTCCCAGCAGGCAGCCAAGACCACAGAGGCTATGGGATCCAGGCCACAGTGAACTAACACCAGAGAGCCCACATCATGAAATTGTGATCAACCCAGCCGTTGGAACCTCAGAGCAGAAGGCCCACATCCCCATGGGGATGGGAACCTAAGAGGAGTGCTTGAGCAACACTGGGCTCACTAAGAAAAGTTGGGGAGCCCAGCAGTTAGGGCCTGACGTCAGAGGGCCCTCATCACAGAGCTGAGGAGGCTCCCAGCAGGGTCCAATTGCCACCAGAGGGCTCATGTCAACAAGGCGAGGTGAGCAACCCAGGCAAGAGTTACCTGATAGTAGAGGGCCCACCTCACAGATGGGTGAGGAACCCAGCCAGGATCAGACTCTCACCAGAGGGCCCACATCACAAAGGGGATGGGACCCAGTCAGGATTATCCTCACACCAGTGGGGCCTCATCATCTTAAGGTGAGGAACCCAGCACATGTGTCCTCAAACCAGAGGACCCACATCACCAAGGGCCTTGGAGTGAGGCAGGCAGGAGTAGCCTCACAACACAGGGCACATAATATAAAAAACGTGAGGATTCCAGCATTTAGACCTTCCAGCAGGCGGCCCAGAACACCGAGGCTATGGGATCCAGGCCACAGTGAACTCACAGCAGAGGGCCCACATCACAAAACTGTGAGCAACCCAGGAGTTGAGACCTCAGCGCAGAAGGACCACATCCCCATGGGAATGGGAACCTGGCTGGAGTGTCCTCGCACCACTGGGCGCACATCAGAAAATGTGGGGAGCCCACCATTTAGGGCCTGACGCCAGAGGGCCGTCATCACCGAGAGGAGGAGGCGCCCTGCACGCTCCAACTGCCACCAGAGGGCTCACGTCTCCAAGGTGACGTGTGCCAGCCAGGCAGGAGTGACCTCACAGCAGAGGGCCTACCTCACAGAACGTTGAGGAACCCAGCCAGGATTAGACTCTCGCCAGAGGGCCCACCTCACCAAGGGGATGGGAACCAGGCAGGAGTGTCCTCACACGAGTGGGGTCACATCATCGAAAGGTGAGGAACGCAGCACATGTGGCCTCAAGCCATAGGACAGTCATCACCAAGGGGCTGGCAGTGAGGCAGGCAGGAGGAGCCTCACAACAGAGGGCACATAGAATAAAAAAGTTGAGGAATCCAGCAGTTGGAACCTCCCAGCAGGCGGCTCAGAGCACCGATGATAAGGGATCCTTGCCGGAGTGAACTCACAGCAGAGGGCCCACATCATGGTACTGTGAGCAAGCCAGCCGTTTTGACCTCAGAGCAGAAGGCCCATATCGCCATGGGGATGGGAACCTGGCAAGAGTCTCCTCACTCACTTGGCGCACATCAGAAAATGTGGGGAGCCCAGCAGTTATGGCCTAAGGCAAGAGGGCCCTCATCACCGAGGGGAGGAGGATCCCAGCACACTCCAACTGCCACCAGAGGGCCCACGTCGCCAAGGTGACGTGTGCCAGACAGGCATGATTGACCTCACAGCAGAGGGCCCACCTCACAGAAGGGTGAGGAACCCAGCCAGGATCAGACTCTCACCTGAGGGCCCACATCAGCAAGGGGATGGGAACCAGTCAGGACTGTCTTCCCTCCAGTGGGGTCACATCATCGAAAGGTGCGGAACCCAGCACATGTGGCCTCAAATCAGAGGACACATATCACAAAGGGAACGGGAGTGAGGCAGGCAGGAGTAGCCTAAAAACAGAGGGCCCAAAGAATAAGAAAGGTGAGGAATCCAGCAGTTGGAACCTCCCAGCAGGCGGTCCAGAGCACAGAAGCTATGGGATGCAGGCAGGAGTGAACTAACAGCAGAGAGCCCACATCATGAAACTGTGAGCAACCCAGGCTTTGGGACCTCAGAGCAGAAGGCCCACACCCCAATGGGGATGTGAACCTGGCTGGAGTGTCCTCGCACCACTGGGCACACATCACAAAATGTGGGGAGCCCAGCAGTTAGGGCCTGATGCCAGAGGGCCCTCATCACCGAGGAGAGGAGGCTCCCAGCAGGCTCCAAGTGCCACCAGAGGGCTCATGTCCACAAGGCGAGGTGAGCAAGCCAGGCAAGAGTGACCTCACATCAGACGGCCCACCTCACAGATGGGTGAGGAACCCAGCCAGGATCAGACTCTCAACAGAGGGCCCACATCACCAAGGGGATGTGAACCAGGCAGGAGTCTCCTAAGACCATTGGTCCCACATCATCGAAAGGTGAGGAACCCAGCACATGTGGCCTCAAACCAGACGACACACATCACGAAGGGGCTGGGAGTGAGGCAGGCAGGAGGATCCTCACAACAGAGGGCCCAAAAATTTAAAAAAGTGAGGAATCCAGCAGTTGGAACCTCCCAGCAGGCGGCCAAGAGCACAGAGGCTATGGGATCCAGGCTTCTGTGAACTAACACCAGAGAGCCCACATCATGAAAATGTGAACAACCCAGCCGTTGGGACCTCAGAGCAGAAGGCCCACATCCCCATGGAGATGGGATCCTAAGAGGAGTGCCAAAGCATCACTGGGCTCACTAAGAAAAGTTGGTGAGCCCAGCAGTCAGGGCCTGATGCAAGAGGGCCCTCATCACCGGGGGGAAGAGATTCCCAGCACGCTCCAACTGCCACCACACGGCTGACTTCACCAAGGCAATGTGTGCCAGCCATGCAGGAGTGACCTATCAGCAGAGGGTCTCCCTCACAGGTGGGTGAGGAACAAAGCCAGGAACAGACTCTCACCAGGGGGTCCACATAACCACGTGGATGAGAACCAAGCAGGAGTGTCCTCACACTAGTGGGGCCACATCATCGAAAGGTGAGGAACCCAGCAAAAGTGGCCACAAACCAGAGGACCCACATCACCAAGGGGTTGAGAGTGAGGTAGGTGTCTGGACGGGCATATTTAACACTCATTTCCCACCAGGAAGAGGAATTAACCAAAGGCTCAGCGTGCCCTGCCAGAAGCAGATTAGGGCCTGAAGCAGTCTTGCGGGTTTGCGGCCAGCTCACAAGAAAGCGAGTTGAAGAAAGGAGCTCAGGGGCCCTGTAATTCACAAACCTGCAGAGTTATAAATGACAGATAACGTCCAAAAATATATTGAAGTAAGGCTGCGAAGAGGACTTGAAAGCGGGGCAGAATTGCAGGAAACCGATTTCAGGAGGTAGACTGGATTTGCATTTAAAGCATAGGAAAAGAGGCAGAACATCGACAATGATGCACTTGGCAACAAAGGGCGTATGAGTTTGTTCCTGAATATATTCAGGAAAAAACACATACGCCCTTTTTGGCAAACCAAGCAAGCTTGCAATGGAAATCCGAACTACTATGAAGTGTCACTTCCCCCCGGTCTAAAGGGCCATCTGAGAAAAGTGTAAAATCCAGAAAGGCAAGACAGGCCATGGGGAAAAAGGAGCCTTGTTATGCTGATGGGCGGGATGTACATTGCCAACAGCCACTCTGGAGAAGTGTATGGTGTTTCCTGATACATCTGAAAAACAAAGCAACAGAGTCTAGGGCATTTCCACTTATGGTCCTATAGCTTAGGGAAATTAAAATCAAAAAGACACAGCCAACCCAAAATTTACAACGGCTCTGTTTACAGGAGCCTCTTCTACAGTACAAGTTAAATATCCCAGAGAACAAATAATTGATAAAGAAGTTGCGGTACTTATGTACAACAGAATACCACTCAGCAATGAAATCTGTGTCACCAGGCCTGTACCAGCATAATGAGTGGATTGAGGCATGATGATTCTAAGTGAAATAAGTCACACAGAAAAAGAAACATCATAAGGTATCACTAATGCACGGAATGTAAACTTGGCTACACATGAACTGAATTACAAAACAGAACAGGGTCTCAAGTTTAGAAAACCAACTTATGCTTGCTTAAGGGGAAAGGTGAGTTGGGGTGCTGCATAAAACCAGAGTTTGAAATTAGCACAGATACCGTTCCATAAGCCAAATACGTAATAGACAAGACCTACCCCCTGCTCAACGAAATGGACTCAACAATGAGGTATCACCTCACACCTGTTAGAATGGGCATCATCTGAAAATCTACAAACAACAAATGCTGGAAAGGGTGTGGAGAAAAGGAAGCCTCTTCCACTATTGTTGGGAATATAAATTGATACAGTCACTATGGAGAACAATATGGAGTTTCTTAAGAAACTAATAATAGAATTACCATATGATACAGCAATCCCAGGACTGGACATATACCCAGACAAAACCATAAATCAAAAAGAGACATTCACCGCAATGTTCATTGCATCACTATTTACAATATCGAGGTAATGGAAGCAACCTAAATGCCCACAGACAGACGAATGCATAAAGATGTGGTACATATATAAAATGGAATATTACTAAGCCATGAAAGGAATGAAATTGGGTCATTTGTAGAGACGTCGATGGATCTAGAGACTGTCATACAGAGTGAAGTAAGTCAGAAAGAGAAAAACAAATCTTGTATATTCATGCATATATGTGGAACCTAGAAAAACTGTACAGATTAACCGTTTTGCAAGGCATAAATAGAGCAACAGATGTAGACAACAATCGTATGGACAACAAGGGGGGAAAGCTCTTGGAGGGGTGGTGGTGGGAGGAGTTGAGAGATTGGGATTGGCATGTAAACATTTATATGTATAAAATAGATAACCAATGAGAAGCTGCTGTATAAAAATATAAAATAAAATTCAAAATTAAAAAGAAATAAAATTTAAAAAATAAAACAGAAAAAACAATTATTCCCTTCACATACATGTATTTATATGAATAAATTATTTCCATGCTTATATCTGTAAATACAAAAAAGAGGAATAAAATCTACCTTGAACCAAAAACGAAAAAGAGAAACAAAAAAACAGAACCCACCAGTTACTCAGAGGAAAACCGTATCAGGGCACTTGCTCCAGTTGTAAACAATTCTGAAGTTGGTCAGTGGTGGGGAATCGTCTCCCATTCAGCCAGCAGCCCCCACACAACAAGCGTCCTCATTGCAAAGCTGGGGCACCGTGCCGAGGCATCTGTGAGTAAACGTGAGCTGAACCCCAGGCCAGTTGCTGCTGAACTGTTCCCGCCCTTCCCAGGTAAAACACCTGAATATATACAAGGACTTGAAAGCCTAGAGGAAGGGCCATGGAGCCACACGAGTGACAGCATGCCAGCTGACTTGGTGCCTGCAGGCCAGCCAGGATGGTCCTGGCCCTGGGTGCTCTTCTGGAAGATTTCCATTTCCCTGCCTGAGATACCCGTCCTGTCCCTGCCCCCACTGCTTTTTTCCTTCCTCACCTCTGCCCAGGGAGAAATTCCAGCAGCAGGTATGGGTGACACATCCTCTTCTTTAGCAGGTGGCAGCCTGGCAACTGCTGCAGAAAGTCCAGCAGAGCCCCACTCACACTGGGCCACCCACAAAGCCGTGGCCTCTCACTCCCTCCCACCAGCCCAGCCCCGAGACTGCTGACAGGGCAGAGAAAATGGCGTCAGGCACAGCTGCAGGGGCTTTTGCTGCCTGGAGTGGTATTTATATTGATCTCAACCCAGGCACACCTGGGGAGGGCTGGCCGGCATGGTAAGGCTGCCCAGGTCAGCCAATCATCACCCCTCAGGGGCTCACAGTTGCAGAAAATGGAACTTGCTGAACCGGCCAGGTCCAAGGAACAGGTGTGGGCTCCTGAGAGTCAGGATAGACAAGGGGCTGCAGCTTTGGCTTGTTTTCTAATCATTTTATCTGGCCCATGAGTGGGAGACAACTTCAAGAAAACCCTCTCCTAATGAGAGGAACCCAGGAGTCAGGGAGAGGAGGGGTGGGTGGTGGTTGGAGACAGAGGCCTGGTGCCCTGGGTGCAGTGGAAGTC
Organism: Leucopleurus acutus; assembly: GCF_964270905.1. Classification (NCBI taxonomy): domain Eukaryota; kingdom Metazoa; phylum Chordata; class Mammalia; order Artiodactyla; family Delphinidae; genus Leucopleurus; species Leucopleurus acutus. The sequence continues at coordinate 118,515,651 of NC_139142.1, read as the reverse complement.
TCTGGAAGACCAGGTGGAGGGAGGCCACACAGAGTGATGCCCAGGGTCACAGACCTGTCGGAGCTGCTGTTTGTTAGTTCAAGTCCTGCTCTGAGGTGCTCTGTGTCAGCTCTGAGCGACAGGTGAGCTGGGGGTGCTCTTCAATGAGGGCTATGTGCACGGTTCCTGTGTGCCCAGCCCTGCCACGGTACCTGCAAGGGTAGCTCTGTATCCTGGGAGGGGCCTGACCATGAGAGCCCCGTGGGCTGGGTTGGGGGTGGGGTACCTGCCCAGGAGAGCTCCATATCCTGGGATTGGCCTGACCACGAGAGCCCCATGGGCTGCTGGGGACCTGGTAAAGGATGTCAGGACAGTCAGTGAAGCCACCGAGGATATACCTCCAGTTGCTCCTGATCCCTACACCCTGCTGGTCATTCTACCAACCACCAGGACATGGTATTCTGTATTAGTCTTCAATGATGCCTTCTTTTGTATTCCATTAGTCCCAGAGTCACAAGAAATTTTGGCTTGTGAGTGGCAGGACTCAACATACAACTAAAACAATACTTCCGGGCCGTCTTGCCCCAAGGGTTCAAAAATTCCCACACCATCTTTGGGGAAAGCTTAGCTAACGACCGAAAAGTTCTACCTCTGGAAAAGGAAACCCTCCTTCAATATGCAGACGACATTCTGATCGCCAGCCCTACTAAGGAGGCCTCTGAACTACCAAGCCAATAAAGGATAGAAGTTGTCCAAGAAAAAGCTCAAATATCACAGACTGCAGTGACCTGCCTGGGCTTCATTCTCACACAAGGTCAGAGAAGCCCATCCCAGGAAAGGGAAGAAACCATTTGCAGCCTTACCCCTTTCTAAAACTAGAAGACAGCTTAGGGGTTCCTGGGGAGGCCAGGGTTTGCTGCTTCTGGATCCCTAACTACAGTCTACTAGCTGGGCCTCTATATGAAACACTGAAAGGAAAAGATGATGATCCTTTTGAACAGAATCCAGAAGTGGCCTTTCAAGAATGGAAAGAGCAGTCAATTCAGACCCTTGCCCTGGAACTCCCTAATTGAGCTAAACCCTTTGACCTTTCCATTCCCGGTGAAAGGTGAATCGCCATTGGAGAATTAGTGCAAAAACTGGGACCACTTGAAATGGAACAACGCAAGAATGCCATCCAGGTAGGATAAACTACAGTCACCAAGGGGCTTGGCCCACTGCCACATCTGGCCAAGATACTGGCGGTATCTAAAAACCTGGAAATCAGCAGCCCAAAAGGCCACCTCCCTCCTAAGGGAAAAGGACCCCACGTGGTGATCCTAATCACCAACCATGCCCTGAAGTTGCAGGGTTCGCTCCGTGGGCACACCGACCTCGAGTGAGGAGGCCCTCCAACTCCAACATCCAGAGAGATAACCGGGGGCAACAGGGCACCATGACGACTCGTGTGAACATCACTTGACCTGGAGTTTCTCTCATAAAACAACAATAGTGTGTCCCGAAGGAGTAGACTACTGCTTGCAGGACTTCCTGCACCCGGAGGGGAGCTAATAATCTTGGCGGGGGAACCGTATATCACACCGTCACCATAGAAAAGCCTACAGACACCGTGATGATGGTGGCCAATAAGACCGGCTGGACTCCTGTTTACTTCAAAAGGCTGTTGACTCAGTGGCCATCATGGTCCTTGATCACCACTGACCCTGGACTGTCTGGGAGTTGAGCGGGCAGGGCTCTGACACCTGGTGCTGTTTTTACGTTAATTCAGGGGCCTAATTGAAGAAAGAGCAGACTACTGGTCAGAGCATCTAGGCTGGCAGAAACGGTCAGCCTAAGGTGGCCGAACAAATGTGGGGCGGGGTGAAACCGGCCCCCACAGCGTCTCTGCACATCTCTTTCCTGGACCCTTAAAGGTCATTAGAATCTATAACACTTCCAATGCTGGTGCTCAGGTGGACGAGCAGGGAGGCAGGGGTCCTGGGGCCAATCAACGTCACCTGGAGGCTGCTGGGGAGAAGTTCTGACCCTCGTCCCCTAGTATGAGGGCTCCCAACTCAGCACTCAGCAGTTACAGAAGAAGGGTCTGCACCCTCAGCACTCCAAGAATGAGGAACGGGACAAAAGGCAGAGGAGGGGTTTGTCCCCAGCAAAGCCCATTAAAAATCCCTGGGAGATAAAAATAGAATATGGGCAATAAAGTCAAGTCTGACCTTTTTTATCCTTTGTGCTTTGTCTAATTTCACGTGCTCCTAGGGTCCCGCATGCAGAGGTTCCACACCCGGCACTTCAGACCAGATTTCCTGGTGCAGAATGGCTGGGTCGACACCTCAGCTCCTGGGGCCCAGTGCAGACTCCGAGATATAGAGCCTGAGCTGCAGCCAACCCGGCCCTTGAGAGCTCCGCCCCCTCCCTCCCACTGACTCTGACAGGATCTCTACACAGCAGCCCAGCCCACAGCCCACGGGGTAGTGCATGCTCTCACCTCTCCATTCTCTGATGAAAATATAAAGTTTCCTTTGCTTGGGAACCAAACTCAGTCTCGATCTGTTGGCCCCAATGACACTGGGCAGGGGGACCCTTGTTGGGGTCCACTCTGGAGGATCAGTAACAGAAATTGAGACTATTGTAACTTCAGTGAACAGATGTGTGAGCCAAACTGTAGTTAACATAGAACAGTTTATAAGGCTCGGGTAAAATAAGATGTTTCTAACACTTCCATTTGATATTTCCATCACTTTATTATAAGCAAGTTCAGTGAAAAGGTTTGTCTTATTTGTCAGGTCAATATTAGAGAAATGAAGTGATTTCTTTCCAAGGATGTACATCTAATAATCTTGGTTAAAGCTTCAATCTTGTTTTAAATGCTTTTCCATTGAAAATGATACCTCTCTTTCAGCTCCCCCATTTCTGAGAAGTATAAAATCTTATAATTTATTATTACCAAAGGGGAAAGGTGGGAGGAGGGATAAATTAACAGTTTGGAATTAACACATACACACTGCTATGTATAAAATAGATCATCAACAAGGAACTACTGTATAGCACAGGGAACTACACTCAATATTGTGCAATAACCTATAAGGGGAAATAATCGGAAAAAGAATAGATATTTTTATTGACATCATCTATCAATGACAGTTAAAGTGTAACCTAAGGGAAGCCGGTGGTGAGTGCTTCTGACCCTGAAGACTTCAGTCATCTAAAGTTTGGACTCTGCCTACTTCCCAAGGCCCTTAATGAACATATGTGTAGCCGTAGCTTAAAAAACTCCCCAGTTTGGGTTTCGGGGAGACACTGATTTTGAAAAAGCCCTGGTGTTCTCCTTACATGAATGGGACTCTTCCTACTGCTAAAACATGTCTGTCACATCCAGAGGATGGTATACCGTCTGATCGGGAAGAGTTTGGAAAAGGCATCTCATCTCCTCATCTCCTGGTGCTCGGGTTCACCCCTCCAGCGTCTTTACTAACAGTCTCCCCACTTGGAGATGTCAACACTGTCAACATCCTGTTGCGTACAGTTTGGAATTTGTCCAGAGGATGAAGCGGAAGGATGAGGAACAATGAGAGACAAGTCCTAGGTGTTCAGACAGGCACATGTCACTCTAATTTCCAATCAGGAAGATGAATTGACCAAAGGCTAGGGTTGCCCATGGAAACAGTATAGGGCTTGAGGAAATCCCACTGCTTTGTGGCCAGTTCCCATAAACACAAGTTGAACAATGGAACTCAGGGGCAGTAAAATTCACGAAACTGCAGAGTTGAAAATATCTATCACTGAAAAATGTCTTGAGGAAAGTCAGAGAAGAGGATTGGCAAGCAAGGGAGAATGGCAGGAAAGGGATTTGAGGAGGTAGAAAGGACTCGCCATTAAGCACAAGAAAAGGGGCTGAACATTGCCGACATTGCAGTTGGCCAAAAAGGCTGTATGCGTTTTTTTCTGTATATATTCAAGAAAAGGGCATACACTTTTTTAGCCAACCAAACAGGTGGGCACTGGAAATCAATACTACAAAAGATATCACTTCGCATCAGTCAGAAGAGCCATCCTCATAAAGTGTAAACACCAGAAATGCAGGACAGGGCAAGGAGAAGAGGGAGCCCTGTGAGGCTTATAGTGGAAATGTATATTGCCAACGGCCATTCTGGAGAAGTGTATTGTGTTTACTAAAGCATCTAAAAAATGAGCTACAGAGCATAGGGCACTTGCACTCATGGGCGTATATCTTGGGAAAAACAAAAATCGAGAGGACACAGGCACCCCAATGTTTACTGCCTCTCTGTTTAAAAGATCCTCGACTAGGATATAACTTAAATGTCTCTGGAGGGAAAAAATGGATAGAGATGTGGTACTTATGTAGAGTGGAATATTACTCAGCCTGGAAATCAATGAAATATGGCCAGTTGTAACAACTCCGGAGGAGTTACGTATGATCATTCTAAGTGACATAAATATGTAGAAAACACGCGTAAGGCTGCTAAACGGGAAAGGTGGGGAGGGGTGAGGCATCATCCAGGAGGTTGAAATTAGCAAAGATACCATTCCAAATACCAAACTGATAATCAACAAGGCCTACACGGTAGCTAAAAGAACTGCACTCAGCACACTCAAGTCACCGGAAAAGAATATCTATGACTGGTAAGCATCTGAAAAAGAAATTATTGATGTCTCTCTGTACGTGAATCAAGTGGATGTACAGCAGCAAGAAACAGAGCTTTGAAAATCAGCTGTAAACAACATAGTAATAAATTGAAAAAAATAAACGACAGAGAGACAGAGAAAACCTCTTACAACTTTTCCTCAGGGACGGTGATGCAACATGGATTGAACACATCTAGACCCACAGCAGGATGAGACATAAGGCTGGAAACTGTTCGCGCTAAGAGAAATGTGAGGTTGGGTGAGGAAATGCACACCTTTTAAAGTAATACTACCTGGTACCCATTCAATGGGTCCCAAATCTGCAGGTTCAAGGAATCTTCCTACAGCTAAAACATGCATGGAAAACCCAGAGAACTGTACACCATGTGATCGGGAGATGTGTCTAAAATGCACCTCATTTATCCTCTCCTGGTGCTCCTGTTCATCATTCCAGCCACGTTACTTAGAATCTCCCCACTTAGAGAATCAGCACATTTAAACTTCTGTTTCACACATTTTGCAAATTGTGAGGAGGATGAACGGGAACAGGGGGAACCAATGAGAGAATAGTTGTAGGGGTTTGGACGGGCACATGTCACTCTAATTTCCCATTAAGAATAAGAATTAAAAAAAGGCTCAGCCCGCCTCGCCGGAGCCAAAATAGGGCCTGAAGCAATCCTGCGGTTTTGAGGCCAGCTCACAAAAGAGCAACTTAAAAAATGGAGCTCAGGGTCACTGCAATTCACAAACCTGCAGAGTTATAAATGAAAACTAACGTCCAAAAATATGTTGAGGTAAGGCAAAGAAGAGGATCTGAATGCAAGACAGAATTGCAAGAAACAGATTTCAAGAGATAGATTGGACTCGCCTTTAAAGCACATGAAAAGCGGCAGAATTTCGACAATGATGCAGTTGGCCCAAAAGGGAGTATGCGTTTTTTCCTGAATATATCCAGGAAAAAACGCATACGCACTTTATGGGCAACCAAGCAAGCAAGCAATGCAAATGTGCACAACAAAGAAGTCTCATTTCCCACCGGTCAAAAGGGCCATCCGAAAAAATTGTAAAAACCAGAAATGCAGGACAGGCCATGGAGAACAGGGAGCCTTTATACGCTGATGGACAGTGTGTGAACTGCCGAGAGCCACTCTGGAGAAGTGTATGGTGGTTCCTAAATCATCTAAAAAACAGAGCGACAGAGCATAGGGCACTTCCAATCACGGGAGTATATCTAGGGAAGTCTAAAAATCAACAAGACACAAGCACACCACAGTTTAGGGCTACTCTGTTTACAAGAACCTCAACTTCAGTACACCTTAAATATCCCAGGAAAGAGAACAATGGATAAAGAAAATGTGGTACTTATGTACAATGGAATATCTCTTCACCATGAAATCAATGTAATAAGGCTAGTAGAAGGATAAAGAGTGGATTGAGGTCCGATAATACTACTTGAAATAAGTCAAACAGAAAAAGAAACATATCATAAGATATCACTTATAGAGGGAGGATAAATATGGCTGCACAAAAAATGAATTACAAAACAGAACAGTGTCTCACATTTAGAAAACACACTTATGTCAGCTTAAGGGGAAAGGAGAGGTGGGGTGATGCATAAAACCAGAGTTTGAAATTAGCACAGATACCGTTCAATAAACCAAATAGGTATCAGACAAGATCTACACCTTGCTCAATGAACTGGCCTCAACACACCCTATAAACCACAGAGAAATATATCTGAGTAATAAGAATCTTAAAACCCATGTATTGATATATCTCCATAAGGGAATCAAGTGTGAGCAGAGCGGCACAAACACAGCAGTGAAAATGAGCTAAACCCCATTATAGAAATAAATTTTAAAACCAAAACGCAGAAACAATGAAAGAGAGAAAAATTCTTACAAAATTCGCTCAGGGGCTGTGATGCAACCTGGAATGACCACATATAAACTCACAGCTGGATAAGACATAAGGCTGGACACTTGGGGCTGAAAGGATTGGAGAGCTTTGGTGAGCAACTGCCGAAAGTTTAATGCAATACTTCATGCTACTTATTCCAAGGGTCCCAACACTCCAAGTTGAAGGGAATCTTCCTACAGCTAAACCATGCATGGGAAATCCAGCGGATGGTATACCATATGATCGGGAAAGGTTTCTAAAATGCACCTCATTTTCCTCTCCTGGGGCTCCGGATCAACATTCCAGCCACTTTACTAACAACATCTCCACATGGAGAGTCAATGCCTTTAAGTTCCGGTATCGCACAGTCTGCAGTTAGTGCGGAGGATGAATGGGAATAGGGGGAACCAGTGAGAAAATAGCTGTAGCGGTTTCAATGGGCACATGTCACTCTAATTTCAATTCAGGAAGAAGAATTAACCAAAGGCAGAGCAAGGCGCCCCAGAAGAAGAATAGGGCCTGAAGAAATCCTGTGGATATGAGGCAAGATCACAAAAATAAGAGCTGAAAAATGGAGCTAAGGGCCACTGCAATTCAACAACCTGCAGAGTTATAAAGGCCAACTATTTTCCAAAAGTATATTGAAGTAAGGCTATGAAGAGGCACTGAGAGCAAGGCAGAACTGCAGGAAACCTATTTCAGGAGGTAGACTGGAATTGCACTGAAAACATATGAAAAGACTCAGAACGTCGACAATGATGCACTTGGCCAAAAAGGGCGTATGCGTTCTTTCCTGAATATATTCAGGAAGAAACGCATACGCCCTTTCTGGCCAACCAAGCAAGCTCGCAAAGGAAATCTGCACTACAATGAAGTCTCACTGCCCCCCGGTCAAAGGGCCTTCTGAAAAAAGAGTAAAATCCAGAAAGGCAGGACAGGCCATGGAGAACTGGGAGCCTTGTTATGCTGATGGGCGAGATGTAAATTGCCAACAGGCACTCTGGAGAAGTGTATGGTGTTTCCTGAAACATCCAAAAAACTAAGCAACAGAGCCTAGGGCACTTCCACTTATGGTCCTATAGCTTAGGGAAATTAAAATCAAAAAGACACAGCCACCCCAAAGGTTGGGATGGCTCTGTTTACAAGAACCTCGTTTACGGTACAAGTTCAATATCGCAAAAAGCGAAAAATGGATTAAGAAGTTGTGGTACTTACGTACAATGCAATATCACTAAGCAATGAAATCTATGTCATCAGGCCCGTAGCAGGATAATGAGTGGATTCAGGTACGATGATTCTAAGTGAAATAAGTCACACAGGGCTTACCTGGTGGCGCAGTGGTTGAGAGTCCGCCTGCCGATGCAGAGGACATGGGTTCGTGCCCCGCTCCGGGAAGATCCCACATGCCGCGGAGCGGCTGGGCCTGTGAGCAATGGCCGCTGAGCCTACGCGTCCGGAGCCTGTGCTCCGCAATGGGAAAAACCACAACAGTGAGAGGCCCACGTACCGCAAAAAAAAATAAATAAAAAAAAAATAAATAAAAAAATAAAAAAATAAGTCACACAGAAAAAGAAACATCATCAGATATCACTACTACACGGAATGTAAACTTGGTTACACAGGAACTAAATTACTAAACAGAACAGAGTGTCAAATGTAGAAAACCAATTTATGCTTGCTTAAGGGGAAAGGTGAGTTGGGGTGCTGCATACAACAAGAGATTGAAATTAGCACAGATACCGTTCCATAAGCCAAATATATAATAGGCAAGTGCTACTCCTTGCTCAACGAAGTGGACTCAACACCCCATATTAAACACCTAACAATATACCTAACTAGTAAGAATCTTAAAAACTATGGATTTATATGTCACCAAAAGAGAATCAAGCGTGTGTACAGTGGCATAAACGCAGCAGTGATAGGATTGGTGAGGTTCGGTGAGCAAATGCAGACCCTTTGAAGTCATATTGCATGGTACCCATTCCATGGGTCTCAACTCTCCATGTTTAAGGGATTCTTCCTTCAGCTAAAACATGCATGTGGAACACAGAGTATGATCCACCGTGTGATCGGAAAACTTTTTCAAATGTGTCTCAGTTTACGTCCCCTGGTACTCGGGTGCAACATTCCAGACGCTTTACTAACACTCTCCCCACTTGGAGAGTCAGTGCCTTTAACCTCCTGTTTGGCCCAGTTTGCAATTTCTGTGGAAAATGAACAGGAATAGGGAGAACCAATGAGAGACTAGCTGGAGCTGTCTGGACGGGCAAATTTAACTCTCATTTCCCACCAGGAAGAGGAATTAACCAAAGGCTCAGCATGCCGTGCCGGAAACAAACTAGGGCCTGAAGAAATCCTGCGGTGTTGCGGCCAGCTCACAAGAAAGCGAGTTGAAGAAAGGAGCTCAGGGGCACTGTAATTCACAAACCTGCAGAGTTATAAATGACAGCTGTCTTCCAAAAATATATTGAAGTAAGGCTGCCAAGAGGAGTTGAAAGCGGGGCAGAATTGCAGGAAACCGATTTCAGGAGGTAGACTGGAATTGCATGTAAAGCATAGGAAAAGAGGCAGAACGTCCACAATGATGCACTTGGCCAAAAAGGGCGTATGCGTTTTTTCCTGAATATATTCAGGAAAAAACGCATACGCCCTTTTTGGCCAACCAAGCAAGCTTGCAAAGGAAATCTGCACTACAATGAAGTCTCACTGCCCCCCGGTCTAAAGGGCCATCTGAAAAAAGTGTAAAATCCAGAAAGGCAGGACAGGCCATGGAGAACTGGGAGCCTTGTTATGCTGATGGGCGGGATGTAAAGTACCAGCAGCCACTCTGGAGAAGTGTATGGTGTTTCCTGAAACATCCAAAAAACAAAGCAACAGAGCCTAGGGCACTTCCACTTATGGTCCTATAGCTTAGGGAAATTAAAATCAAAAAGACACAGCCACCCCAAAGTTTGGGACGGCTCTGTTTACAAGAACCTTGTTCACCGTACAAGTTCAATATCACAGAAAGCGAAAAATGGATAAAGAAGTTGTGGTACTTACGTACAATGCAATATTACTCAGCAATGAAATCTATGTCATCAGGCACATAGCAGCATAATGAGTGGATTCAGGTACGATGATTGTAAGTGAAATAAGTCACACAGAAAAAGAAACATCATAAGATATCACTACTACACGTAATGTAAACTTGGCTACACAGGAACTGAATTACTAAACAGAACAGGGTGTCAAATGTAGAAAACCAACTTATGCTTGCTTAAGGGGAAAGGTGAGTTGGGGTGCTGCATACAACAAGAGATTGAAATTAGCACAGATATCGTTCCATAAGCCAAATATGTAATAAACAAGTGCTACTCCTTGCTCAACGAAGTGAACTCAACACCCCATATTAAACGCCTAAGAATATACCTGACTAGTAAGAATCTTAAAACCTATGGATTTATATGTCTCCAAAAGAGAATCAAGTGTGTGTACAGCGGCATAAACGCAGCAGTGATAGGATTGGTGAGGTTCGGTGAGCAAATGCAGACCCTTTGAAGTCATATTGCGTGGTTCCCATTCCATGGGTCTCAACTCTCCAGGTTTAAGGGATTCTTCCTTCAGCTAAAACATGCATGTGGAACCCAGAGTATGATCCACCGTGTGATCGGAAAACGTGTTCAAATGTGTCTCAATTTTCATCCCCTGGTACTCGGGAACAACATTCCAGACGCTTTACTAACACTCTCCCCACTTGGAGAGTCAGTGCCTTTAACCTCCTGTTTGGCCCAGTTTGCAGTTTCTGTGGAAGATGAACAGGAAGATGGAGAACCAAGGAGAGACTAGCTGGAGGTGTCTGGAAGTGCAAATTTAACTCTCATTTCCCACCAGGAAGAGGAATTAACCAAAGTCTCAGCATGCCGTGCCGGAACCAAACTAGGGCCTGAAGCAATCCTGCGGTGTTGCGGCCAGCTCACAAGAAAGCGAGTTGAAGAAAGGAGCTCAGGGGCACTGTAATTCACAAACCTGCAGAGTTATAAATGACAGCTATCTTCCAAAAATATATTGAATTAGGCTGCCAAGAGGAGTTGAAAGCGGGGCAGAATTGCAGGAAACCGATTTCAGGAGGTAGACGGGAATTGCATGTAAAGCATAGGAAAAGAGGCAGAACGTCCACAATGATGCACTTGGCCTAAAAGGGCGTATGCGTTTTTTCCTGAATATATTCAGGAAAAAACGCATACGCCCTTTTTGGCCAACCAAGCAAGCTTGCAAAGGAAATCTGCACTACAATGAAGTCTCACTGCCCCCCGGTCAAAAGGGCCATCTGAAAAAAGTGTAAAATCCAGAAAGGCAGGACAGGCCATGGAGAACTGGGAGCCTTGTTATGCTGATGGGCGGGATGTAAATTGCCAGCAGCCACTCTGGAGAAGTGTATGGTGTTTCCTGAAACATCCAAAAAACAAGGCAACAGAGCCTTGGGCACTTCCACTTATGGTCCTATAGCTTAGGGAAATTATAATCAAAAAGACACAGCCACCCCAAAGTTTGGGACGGCTCTGTTTACAAGGACCTCGTTTACCGTACAAGTTCAATATCACAGAAAGCGAAAAATAGATAAAGAAGTTGTGGTACTTACGTACAATGCAATATCACTCAGCAATGAAATGTATGTCATCAGGCCCGTAGCAGCATAATGAGTGGATTCAGGTACGATGATTCTAAGTGAAATAAGTCACACAGAAAAAGGAACATCATAAGATATCCCTAATACACGGAATGTAAACTTGGCTACACAGGAACTGAATTACAAAACAGAACAGGGTCTCAAATGTAGAAAACCAACTTATGCTTGCTTAAGGGGAAAGGTGAGTTGGGGTGCTGCATGAAACCAGAGATTGAAATTAGCACAGATACCGTTCCATAAGCCAAATATGTAATAGACAAGAGCTACTCCTTGCTCAACGAAGTGGACTCAACACCCCATATTAAACGCCTAAGAATATATCTGACTAGTAAGAATCTTAAAACCTTTGAATTTATATGTCTCCGAAAGAGAATCAAGCGTCTGTACAGCAGCATAAACGCAGCAGTGATAGGATTGGTGAGGTTCGGTGAGCAAATGCAGACCCTTTGAAGTCATATTGCATGGTACCCATTCCATGGGTCTCAACTCTCCAGGTTTAAGGGATTCTTCCTTCAGCTAAAACATGCATGTGGAACGGAGTGTATGATCCACCGTGTGATCGGGAAACGTGTTCAAATGTGTCTCAGTTTTCGTCCCCTGGTACTCGGGTGCAACATTCCAGACGCTTTACTAACACTCTCCCCACTTGGAGAGTCAGTGCCTTTAACCTCCTGTTTGGCCCAGTTTGCAATTTCTTCGGAAGATGAACAGGAATAAGGAGAAGCAATGGGAGACTATCTGTAGGTGTCTGGACGGGCAAATTTAACTCTCATTTCCCACCAGGAAGATAAATGAACCAAAGGCTCCGCGTGCCATGCTGGAACTAGATTAGGGCCTGAGGAGATCCTGCGGTGTTGCGGCCAGCTCACAAGAAAGCGAGTTGAAGAAAGGAGCTCAGGGGCACTGTAATTCAGAAACCTGCAGAGTTATAAATGACAGCTATCATCCAAAATTATACTGAAGTAAGGCTGCGAAGAGGACTTGAATGCGGGGCAGAATTGCTGGAAACTGATTTCAGAACGTACACGGGAGTAGCTCTTAAAGCATAGGAAAAGAGACAGAACTTGGAAAATAATGCACTTGGCAAAAAAGGGCATATGTGTTTTATCCAGAGCTCTCATACCTGAGGGGAGGAGATTCCCAGCAGGCTCCAACTGCCACCTGAGGGCTCACATTGCCAAGGCAACGTGAGCATGCCAGGCAGGAGTTACCTCACAGCAGAGGTCCCACCTCACAGAAGGGTGAGAAACCCAGCCAACATCAGACTCTCACCAGAGGGCCCACATCACCAAGGGGATGGGAACCAGGCAGGAGTGTCTTCACATCAGTGGGGCCACATCATCAAAAGCTGAGGTACTCAGCACATGTGTCCTCAAACCAGAGGACCCACATCACCAAGGACCTCGGAGTGAGGCAGGCAGGAGTAGCCTCACAACACTGGGCCCATAGAATAAAGAAGTGAGGAATCCAGCAGTTGGAACCTCCCAGCAGGCGGCCCAGAGCACCGAGGCCATGGGATCCAGGCCACAGTGAACTCACAGAAGAGGGCCCATGTCATGAAACTGAGCAACCCAGCCATTGGGACCTCAGAGCAGGAGGCCCACATCCCCATGGGGATGGAATTCTGGTAGGAGTGTCCTCGCACCACTGAGAACGTATCAGAAAATTTTGGGCGACCAGCAGTTAGGGCCTGACGCCAGAGGACCCTCATCACCAAGGGAAGGAGGCTCCCAGCAGGCTCCAACTGCCACCAGAGGGCTGACGTTGCCAAGGCGATGTGTGCCAACCAGGCACGAATGACCTCACAGCAGAGGGCCCACCTCAGAGAAGTGTGACGAACCCAGTCAGGATCAGACTCGCACCAGAGGGCCCACATCACCAAATGGATTGGAACCAGGCAGGAGTGTCCTCACATGAGTAGGGCCACATCATCTAAAGGTGAGGAACCCAGAACATGTGGCTTCAAACCATAGGACACCCATCACCAAGGGGCTGGGAGTGAGGCAGGCAGGAGGAGCCTCATAACAGAGGGCCCAAAAATAAGAAAGGTGAGGAATCCAGCAGTTGGAACCTCCCAGCAGGCGGCCCAGAGCACAGAGGCTAGAGGAACCAGGCCAGAGTGAACTAACACCAGACAGCCCACATCATGAAACTGTGAGCAACCCAGACATTGGGACCTCAGAGCAGAAGGCCCACATCCCCATGGTGATGGGAACATGACAGGAGTGTCCTGGCATCACTGGGCTCACATCAGAAAACGTGGGGTGCTCAGAAGTTAGGGCCTGACGCTAGAGGGCACTCATCACCGAGAGGAGGAGGCTCCCAGCAGGCTCCAGCTGCCACCAGAGGGCCAACGTCGCCAAGGTGATGTGTGCCAGCCTGGCAGGAGTGACCTCACAGCAGAGGGCCCACCTCACAGAAGGGTGAGGAACACAGCCAGGATCAGACTCTCACCAGAGGGCCCACATCACCAAGGGGATGGGAACCAGGCAGGAGTGTCCCCACACCAGTGGGACAACATCATCGAAAGGTGAGGATCCCAGCACATGTGTCCTCAAACCAGAGGAACCACATCACCAAGGGGTTCGGAATGAGGCTGGCAGGACTGGCCTCACAACACAGGGTCCATAGAATATAAAAGTTGAGGAATCCAGCAGTTGGAACCTCCCAGCAAGTGGCCCAGAGCACCGAGGCTATGGGATCCAGGCCGCAGTGAACTCACAGCAGAGGGCCCACATCATGAACCTGTGAGCAGCCCAGCTGTTGGGACCTCAGAACAGAAGGCCCACATCCCCATTGGGATGGGAACCTGGCAGGAGTGGCTTTGCACCACTTAGCACATATCAGAAAATGTTAGGAGCCCAGCAGTTAGGGCCTGATGCCAGGGGGCCCTCATAACTGAGGGGAGGAGACTCCCAGCAGGTTCCAACTGCCAACAGAGGGCCCACGTCTACAAGGTGGCATGCGCCAGCCAGGCAGTAGTGACCTCACAGCAGAGGGCCTATCTCACAGAAGGGTGAGGAACCGAGGCAGGATGAGACTCTCACCAGAGGGCCCACAACACCAAGGGGATGGGAACCAGTCAGGACTGTCCTCCCACCAGTGGGGCCACATCATCGAAAGGTGAGGAACCCAGCACATGTGGCCTCATATCAGAGGACATACATCACAAAGGGGATGGGAGTGAGGCAGGTAGGAGTAGCCTAAAAACAGAGGGCCCAAAGAATAAAAAAAGTGAGGAATCCAGCATTTGGAACCTCCCAGCAGGCGGCCGAGAGCACAGAAGCTATGGGATGCAGGCAGGAGTGAACTAACAGCAGAGAGCCCACATCATGAAACTGTGAGCAACCCAGGCATTGGGACCTCAGAGCAGAAAGCCCACATCCCCATGGGGATGGGAACCTAAGAGGAGTGCTTGAGCAACACTGGGCTCACTAAGAAAAGTTGGGGAGCCCAGCAGTTAGGGCCTGACGTCAGAGGGCCCTCATCACAGAGCTGAGGAGGCTCCCAGCAGGGTCCAATTGCCACCAGAGGGCTCATGTCAACAAGGCGAGGTGAGCAACCCAGGCAAGAGTTACCTGATAGTAGAGGGCCCACCTCACAGATGGGTGAGGAACCCAGCCAGGATCAGACTCTCACCAGAGGGCCCACATCACAAAGGGGATGGGACCCAGTCAGGATTATCCTCACACCAGTGGGGCCTCATCATCTTAAGGTGAGGAACCCAGCACATGTGTCCTCAAACCAGAGGACCCACATCACCAAGGGCCTTGGAGTGAGGCAGGCAGGAGTAGCCTCACAACACAGGGCACATAATATAAAAAACGTGAGGATTCCAGCATTTAGACCTTCCAGCAGGCGGCCCAGAACACCGAGGCTATGGGATCCAGGCCACAGTGAACTCACAGCAGAGGGCCCACATCACAAAACTGTGAGCAACCCAGGAGTTGAGACCTCAGCGCAGAAAGACCACATCCCCATGGGAATGGGAACCTGGCTGGAGTGTCCTCGCACCACTGGGCGCACATCAGAAAATGTGGGGAGCCCACCATTTAGGGCCTGACGCCAGAGGGCCGTCATCACCGAGAGGAGGAGGCGCCCTGCACGCTCCAACTGCCACCAGAGGGCTCACGTCTCCAAGGTGACGTGTGCCAGCCAGGCAGGAGTGACCTCACAGCAGAGGGCCTACCTCACAGAACGTTGAGGAACCCAGCCAGGATTAGACTCTCGCCAGAGGGCCCACCTCACCAAGGGGATGGGAACCAGGCAGGAGTGTCCTCACACGAGTGGGGTCACATCATCGAAAGGTGCGGAACCCAGCACATGTGGCCTCAAATCAGAGGACACATATCACAAAGGGAACGGGAGTGAGGCAGGCAGGAGTAGCCTAAAAACAGAGGGCCCAAAGAATAAGAAAGGTGAGGAATCCAGCAGTTGGAACCTCCCAGCAGGCGGTGCAGAGCACAGAAGCTATGGGATGCAGGCAGGAGTGAACTAACAGCAGAGAGCCCACATCATGAAACTGTGAGCAACCCAGGCTTTGGGACCTCAGAGCAGAAGGTCCACACCCCAATGGGGATGTGAACCTGGCTGGAGTGTCCTCGCACCACTGGGCACACATCACAAAATGTGGGGAGCCCAGCAGTTAGGGCCTGATGCCAGAGGGCCCTCATCACCGAGGAGAGGAGGCTCCCAGCAGGCTCCAAGTGCCACCAGAGGGCTCATGTCCACAAGGCGAGGTGAGCAAGCCAGGCAGGAGTGACCTCACATCAGACGGCCCACCTCACAGATGGGTGAGGAACCCAGCCAGGATCAGACTCTCAACAGAGGGCCCACATCACCAAGGGGATGTGAACCAGGCAGGAGTCTCCTAAGACCATTGGTCCCACATCATCGAAAGGTGAGGAACCCAGCACATGTGGCCTCAAACCAGACGACACACATCACGAAGGGGCTGGGAGTGAGGCAGGCAGGAGGATCCTCACAACAGAGGGCCCAAAAATTTAAAAAAGTGAGGAATCCAGCAGTTGGAACCTCCCAGCAGGCGGCCAAGAGCACAGAGGCTATGGGATCCAGGCTTCTGTGAACTAACACCAGAGAGCCCACATCATGAAAATGTGAACAACCCAGCCGTTGGGACCTCAGAGCAGAAGGCCCACATCCCCATGGAGATGGGATCCTAAGAGGAGTGCCAAAGCATCACTGGGCTCACTAAGAAAAGTTGGTGAGCCCAGCAGTCAGGGCCTGATGCAAGAGGGCCCTCATCACCGGGGGGAAGAGATTCCCAGCACGCTCCAACTGCCACCAACGGCTGACTTCACCAAGGCAATGTGTGCCAGCCATGCAGGAGTGACCTATAAGCAGAGGGTCTCCCTCACAGGTGGGTGAGGAACAAAGCCAGGAACAGACTCTCACCAGGGGGTCCACATAACCACGTGGATGAGAACCAAGCAGGAGTGTCCTCACACTAGTGGGGCCACATCATCGAAAGGTGAGGAACCCAGCAAAAGTGGCCACAAACCAGAGGACCCACATCACCAAGGGGTTGAGAGTGAGGTAGGTGTCTGGACGGGCATATTTAACACTCATTTCCCACCAGGAAGAGGAATTAACCAAAGGCTCAGCGTGCCCTGCCAGAAGCAGATTAGGGCCTGAAGCAGTCTTGCGGGTTTGCGGCCAGCTCACAAGAAAGCGAGTTGAAGAAAGGAGCTCAGGGGCCCTGTAATTCACAAACCTGCAGAGTTATAAATGACAGATAACGTCCAAAAATATATTGAAGTAAGGCTGCGAAGAGGACTTGAAAGCGGGGCAGAATTGCAGGAAACCGATTTCAGGAGGTAGACTGGAATTGCATTTAAAGCATAGGAAAAGAGGCAGAACATCGACAATGATGCACTTGGCAACAAAGGGCGTATGAGTTTGTTCCTGAATATATTCAGGAAAAAACACATACGCCCTTTTTGGCAAACCAAGCAAGCTTGCAATGGAAATCCGAACTACTATGAAGTGTCACTTCCCCCCGGTCTAAAGGGCCATCTGAGAAAAGTGTAAAATCCAGAAAGGCAAGACAGGCCATGGGGAAAAAGGAGCCTTGTTATGCTGATGGGCGGGATGTACATTGCCAACAGCCACTCTGGAGAAGTGTGTGGTGTTTCCTGATACATCTGAAAAACAAAGCAACAGAGTCTAGGGCATTTCCACTTATGGTCCTATAGCTTAGGGAAATTAAAATCAAAAAGACACAGCCACCCCAAAATTTACAACGGCTCTGTTTACAGGAGCCTCTTCTACAGTACAAGTTAAATATCCCAGAGAACAAATAATTGATAAAGAAGTTGCGGTACTTATGTACAACAGAATACCACTCAGCAATGAAATCTGTGTCACCAGACCTGTACCAGCATAATGAGTGGATTGAGGCATGATGATTCTAAGTGAAATAAGTCACACAGAAAAAGAAACATCATAAGGTATCACTAATGCACGGAATGTAAAATTGGCTACAAAGGAACTGAATTACAAAGCAAAACAGGGTCTCAAATGTAGAAAACCAACTTATGCTTGCTTAAGGGGAAAGGTGAGTTGGGGTGCTGCATAAAACCAGAGATTGAAATTAGCACAGATACCGTTCCATAAGCCAAATATGTAATAGACAAGAGCTACTCCTTGCTCAACGAAGTGGACTCAACACTCCATATTAAACGCCTAAGAATATACCTGACTAGTAAGAATCTTAAAACCTATGGATTTATATTTCTCCGAAAGAGAATCAAGCGTGTGTACAGCGGCATAAACGCAGCAGTGATAGGATTGGTGAGGTTCGGTGAGCAAATGCAGACCCTTTGAAGTCATATTGCATGGTACCCATTACATCGGTCCAACTATCTAGGTCTAAGGGATTCTTCCTTCAGCTAAAACATCCATGTGGAATCAAGAGTATGATCCACCATGTGATCGGGAAATGTGTTCAAATGTGTCTCAGTTTTAGTCCCCTGGTACTCGGGTGCAACATTCCAGACGCTTTACTAACACTCTCCCCACTTGGAGAGTCAGTGCCTTTAACCTCCTGTTTGGCCCAGTTTGCAATTTCTGTGGAAGATGAACAGGAATAGTGAGAACCAATGAGAGACTAGCTCGAGGTGTCTGGACGGGCAAATTTAACTCTCATTTCCCACCAGGAAGAGGAATTAACCAAAGGTTCAGCATGCCGTGCCAGAACCAAACTAGGGCCTGAAGCAATCTTGCAGTGTTGCGGCCAGCTCACAAGAAAGCGAGTTGAAGAAAGGAGCTCAGGGGCACTGTAATTCACAAACCTGCAGAGTTATAAATGACAGGTATCGTCCAAAAATATATTGAAGTAAGGCTGCCAAGAGGACTTGAAAGCGGGGCAGAATTGCAGGAAACCGATTTCAGGAGGTAGACTGGAATTGCATGTAAAGCATAGGAAAAGAGGCAGAACGTCCACAATGATGCACTTGGCCAAAAAGGGCGTATGCGTTTTTTCCTGAATATATTCAGGAAAAAACGCATACGCCCTTTTTGGCCAACCAAGAAAGCTTGCAAAGGAAATCTGCACTACAATGAAGTCTCACTGCCCCCCGGTCAAAAGGGCCATCTGAAAAAAGTGTAAAATCCAGAAAGGCAGGACAGGCCATGGAGAACTGGGAGCCTTTTTATGCTGATGGGCGGGATGTAAATTGCCAACAGCCACTCTGGAGAAGTGTATGGTGTTTCCTGAAACATCTAAAAAACAAAGCAACAGAGCCTAGGGCACTTCCACTTATGGTCCTATAGCTTAGGGAAATTAAAATCAAAAAGACACAGCCACCCTAAAGTTTGGGACGGCTCTGTTTGCAAGAACCTCGTTTACGGTACAAGTTCAATATCACAGAAAGCAAAAAATGGATAAAGAAGTTGTGGTACTTACGTACAATGCAATATCAGTCAGCAATGAAATCTATGTCATCAGGCCCGTAGCAGCATAATGAATGGATTCAGGTACGATGATTCTAAGTGAAATAAGTCACACAGAAAAAGAAACATCATAAGATATCCTAATACATGGAATGTAAACTTGGCTACACAAGAACTGAATTACAAAACAGAACAGAGTGTCAAATGTAGAAAACCAACTTAGGCTTGCTTAAGGGGAAGGGTGAGTTGGGGTGCTGCATAAAACCAGAGATTGAAATTAGCACAGATACCGTTCCATAAGCCAAATATGTAATAGACAAGAGCTACTCCTTGCTCAACGAAGTGGACTCAACACCCCATATTAAACGCCTAAGAATATACCTGACTAGTAAGAATCTTAAAACCTTTGAATTTATGTCTCCGAAAGAGAATCAAGCGTGTGTACAGCGGCATAAACGCAGCAGTGATAGGATTGGTGAGGTTCGGTGAGCAAATGCAGACCCTTTGAAGTCATATTGCATGGTACCCATTCCATGGGTCTCAACTCTCCAGGTTTAAGGGATTCTTCCTTCAGCTAAAACATGCATGTGGAACCCAGAGTATGATCCACCATGTGATCGGGAAACGTGTTCAAATGTGTCTCAGTTTTCGTCCCCTGGTACTCGGGTACAACACTCCAGACGCTTTACTAACACTCTCCCCACTTGGAGAGTCAGTGCCTTTAACCTCCTGTATGGCCCAGTTTGCAATTTCTGCGGAAAATGTACAGGAATAGGGAGAACCAATGAGAAACTAGCTGGAGGTGTCTATACGGGCAAATTTAACTCTCATTTCCCACCAGGAAGAGGAATTAACCAAAGGCTCAGCGTGCCGTGCCGGATCCACACTAGGACCAGAAGCAATCCTTTGGTGTTGCAGCCAGCTCACAAGAAAGCGAGTTGAAGAAAGGAGCTCAGGGGCACTGTAATTCACAAAACTGCAGAGTTATAAATGACAGCTATCTTCCAAAAATATATTGAAGTAAGGCAGCCAAGAGGAGTTGAAAGCGGAGCAGAATTGCAGGAAACCGATTTCAGGAGGCAGACGGGAATTGAATGTAAAGCATAGGAAAAGAGGCAGAACGTCCACAATGATGCACTTGGCCAAAAAGGGCGTATGCGTTTTTTCCTGAATATATTCAGGAAAAAACGCATACGCCCTTTTTGGCCAACCAAGAAAGCTTGCAAAGGAAATCTGCACTACAATGAAGTCTCACAGCCCCCCGGTCAAAAGGGCCATCTGAAAAAAGTGTAAAATCCAGAAAGGCAGGACAGGCCATGGAGAACTGGGAGCATTTTTATGCTGATGGGCGGGATGTAAATTGCCAGCAGCCACTCTGGAGAAGTGTATAGTGTTCCTAAAACATCCAAAAAACAAAGCAACAGAGCCTTGGGCACTTCCACTTATGGTCCTATAGCTTAGGGAAATTAAAATCAAAAAGACACAGCCACCCCAAAGTTTGGGATGGCTCTGTTTACAAGAACCTCGTTTATGGTACAAGTTCAATATCACAGAAAGCGAAAAATGTATAAAGAAGTTGTGGTACTTACGTACAATGCAATATCACTCAGCAATGAAATCTATGTCATCAGGCCCGTAGCAGCATAATGAGTGGATTCAGGTACAATGATTCTAAGTGAAATAAGTCACACAGAAAAAGAAACATCATAAGATATCACTATTACACGGAATGTAAACTTGGCTACACAGGAAATGAATTACAAAACAGAACAGGGTGTCAAATGTAGAAAACCAACTTATGCTTGCTTAAGGGGAAAGGTGAGTTAGGGTGCTGCATACAACAAGAGATTGAAATTAGCACAGATACCGTTCCATAAGCCAAATATGTAATAGACAAGAGCTACTCCTTGCTCAACGAAGTGGACTCAACATCCCATATTAAACGCCTAACAATATACCTGACTAGTAAGAATCTTAAAACCTATGGATTTATATGTCTCCGAAAGAGAATCAAGCGTGTGCACAGTGGCATAAACGCAGCAGTGATAGCATTGGTGAGGTTCGGTGAGCAAATGCAGACCCTTTGAAGTCATATTGCATGGTACCCATTCCATGGGTCTCAACTCTCCAGGTTTAAGGGATTCTTCCTTCAGCTAAAACATGCATGTGGAACCCAGAGTGTGATCCACCGTGTGATCGGGAAACGTGTTCAAATGTGTCTCGTTTTCGTCCCTGGTACTCGGGTGCAACATTCCAGATGCATTACTAACACTCTCCCCACTTGGAGAGTCAGTGCCTTTAACCTCCTGTTTGGCCCAGTTTGTAATTTCTGTGGAAAATTAACAGGAATAGGGAGAACGAAAGAGAGACTAGCTGGAGGTGTCTGGACGGGCAAATTTAACTCTCATTTCCCACCAGGAAGAGGAATTAACCAAAGGCTCAGCGTGCCGTGCCGGATCCACACTAGGGCCTGAAGCAATCCTGCGGTGTTGCGGCCAGCTCACAAAAAAGCGAGTTGAAGAAAGGAGCTCAGGGGCACTGTAATTCACAAACCTGCAGAGTTATAAATGACAGCTATCGTCCAAAAATATATTGAAGTAAGGCTGCCAAGAGGACTTGAAAGTGGTGCAGAATTGCACGAAACTGATTTCAGGAGGTAGACTGGAATTGCATGTAAAGCATAGGAAAAGAGGCAGAACATCCACAACGATGCACTTGGCCAAAAAGGGCGTATGCGTTTTTTCCTGAATATATTCAGGAAAAAACGCATACGCCCTTTTTGGCCAACCAAGCAAGCTTGCAAAGGAAATCTGCACTACAATGAAGTCTCACTGCCGCCCAGTCAAAAGGGCCATCTGAAAAATGTGTAAAATCCAGAAAGGCAGGACAGGCCATGGAGAACTGGGAGCCTTGTTATGCTGGTGGGCGGGATGTAAATTGCCAACAGCCACTCTGGAGAAGTGTATGGTGTTTCCTGAAACATCTAAAAAACAAAGCAACAGAGCCTAGGGCACTTCCACTTATGGTCCTATAGCTTAGGGAAATTAAAATAAAAAAGACACAGCCACACCAAAGTTTGGGACGGCTCTGTTTACAAGAACCTCGTTTACGGTACAAGTTCAATATCACAGAAAGCAAAAAATGGATAAAGAAGTTGTGGTACTTATGTACAATGCAATATCACTCAGCAATGAAATCTATGTCATCAGGCCCGTAGCAGCATAATGAGTGGATGCAGGTATGATGAGTCTAAGTGAAATAAGTCACACAGAAAAAGAAACATCATAAGATATCACTACTACACGGAATGTAAACTTGGCTACACAGGAACTGAATTACAAAACAGAACAGGGTCTCAAATGTAGAAAACCAACTTATGCTTGCTTAAGGGGAAAGGTGAGTTGGGGTGCTGCATGAAACCAGAGATTGAAATTAGCACAGATACTGTTCCATAAGCCAAATATGCAATAGACAAGAGCTACTCCTTGCTCAACGAAGTGGACTCAACACCCCATATTAAACGCCTAAGAATATACCTGACTAGAAATAATCTTAAAACCTACGGATTTATATGTCTCCGAAAGAGAATCAAGCGTGTGTACAGCGGCATAAACGCAGCAGTGATAGGATTGGTGAGGTTCGGTGAGCAAATGCAGACCCTTTGAAGTCATATTGCATGGTACCCATTCCATGGGTCTCAACTCTCCAGGTTTAAGGGATTCTTCCTTCAGCTAAAACATGCATGTGGAACCCAGAGTATGATCCACCGTGTGATCGGGAAACGTGTTCAAATGTGTCTCGTTTTCGTCCCTGGTACTCGGGTGCAACATTCCAGATGCTTTACTAACACTCTCCCCACTTGGAGAGTCAGTGCCTTTAACCTCCTGTTTGGCCCAGTTTGTAATTTCTGTGGAAAATGAACAGGAATAGGGAGAACGAAAGAGAGACTAGCTGGAGGTGTCTGGACGGGCAAATTTAACTCTCATTTCCCACCACGAAGAGGAATTAACCAAAGGCTCAGCGTGCCGTGCCGGAACTACACTAGGGCCTGAAGCAATCCTGCGGTGTTGCGGCCAGCTCACAACAAACGGAGTTGAAGAAACGAGCTCAGGGGCACTGTAATTCACAAACCTGCAGAGTTATAAATGACAGCTATCGTCCAAAAATATATTGAAGTAAGGCTGCCAAGAGGACTTGAAACCGGGGCAGAATTGCAGGAAATCGATTTCAGGAGGTACACTGGAATTGCATGTAAAGCATAGGAAAAGAGGTAGAACGTCCACAATCATGCACTTGGCCTAAAAGGGCATATGCTTTTTTTCCTGAATATATTCAGGAAAAAACGCATACGCCCTTTTTGGCCAACCAAGCAAGCTTGCAAAGGAAATCTGCACTACAATGAAGTCTCACTGCCCCCCGGTCAAAAGGGCCATCTGAAAAAAGTGTAAAATCCAGAAAGGCAGGACAGGCCATGGAGAACTGGGAGCTTTGTTATGCCGGTGGGCGGGATGTAAATTGCCAACAGCCACTCTGGAGAAGTGTATGGTGTTTCCTGAAACATCTAAAAAACAAAGCAACAGAGCCTAGGGCACTTCCACTTATGGTCCTATAGCTTAGGGAAATGAAAATCAAAAAGACACAGCCACCCCAAAGTTTGGGATGGCCCTGTTTACAAGAACCTTGTTTACGGTACAAGTTCAATATCACAGAAAGCGAAAAATGGATAAAGAAGTTGTGGTACTTACGTACAATGCAATATCACTCAGCAATGAAATCTATTTCATCAGGCCCGTAGCAGCATAATGAGTGGATTAAGGTACGATGATTTTAAGTGAAAAGAGTCACACAGAAAAAGAAACATCATAAGATATCACTACTACACGGAATATAAACTTGGCTACACAGGAACTGAATTACAAAACAGAACAGGGTCTCAAATGTAGAAAACCAACTTACGCTAGCTTAAGAGGAAAGGTGAGTTGGGGTGCTGCATGAAACCAGAGATTGAAATTAGCACAGATACCGTTCCATAAGCCAAATATGTAATAGACAAGAGCTACTCCTTGCTCAACGAAGTGGACTCAACACCCCATATTAAACGCCTAACAATATACCTGACTAGAAATAATCTTAAAACCTACGGATTTATATGTCTCCGAAAGACAATCAAGCATGTGTACAGCGGCATAAACGCAGCAGTGATAGGATTGGTGAGGTTCGGTGAGCAAATGCAGACCCTTTGAAGTCATATTGCATGGTACCCATTCCATGGGTCTCAACTCTCCAGGTTTAAGGGATTCTTCCTTCAGCTAAAACATGCATGTGGAACCCAGAGTATGATCCACCGTGTGATCGGGAAACGTGTTCAAATGTGTCTCAGTTTTCGTCCCCTGGTACTCGGGTGCAACACTCCAGACGCTTTACTAACACTCTCCCCACTTGGAGAGTCAGTGCCTTTAACCTCCTGTATGGCCCAGTTTGCAATTTCTGTGGAAAATGTACAGGAATAGGGAGAACCAATTAGAAACTAGCTGGAGGTGTCTGGACGGGCAAATTTAACTCTCATTTCCCACCAGGAAGAGGAATTAACCAAAGGCTCAGCATGCCGTGCCGGAACCACACTAGGGCCTGAAGCAATCCTGCGGTGTTGCGGCCAGCTCACAAGAAAGCGAGTTGAAGAAAGGAGCTGAGGGGCACTGTAATTCACAAACCTGCAGAGTTATAAATGACAGCTATCGTCCAAAAATATATTGAAGTAAGGCTGCCAAGAGGACTTGAAAGCGGGGCAGAATTGCAGGAAACCGATTTCAGGAGGTAGACGGGAATTGCATGTAAAGCATAGGAAAAGAGGCAGAACGTCCACAATGATGCACTTGGCCAAAAAGGGCGTATGTGTTCTTTCCTGAATATATTCAGGAAAAAACGCATACGCCCTTTTTGGCCAACCAAGCAGGCTTGCAAAGGAAATCTACACTACAATGAAGTCTCACTGCCCCGCGGTCAAAAGGGCCATCTGAAAAAATTGTAATATCCAGAAAGGCAGGACAGGGCATGGAGAACTGGGAGCCTTGTTATGCTGATGGGCGGGATGTAAATTGCCAACAGCCACTCTGGAGAAGTGTATGGTTTTTTCTGAAACATCTAAAAAACAAAGCAACAGAGCCTAGGGCACTTCCACTTATGGTCCTATAGCTTAGGGAAATTAAAATCAAAAAGACACAGCCTCCCCAAACTTTGGGACAGCTCTGTTTACAAGAACCTCGTTTACGGTACAAGTTCAATATCACAGAAAGCGAAAAATGGATACAGAAGTTGTGGTACTTACGTACAATACAATATCACTCAGCAATGAAATCTATGTCATCAGGCCCGTAGCAGCATAATGAGTGGATTCAGGTACGATGACTCTAAGTGAAATAAGTCACACAGAAAAAGAAACATCATAAGATATCACCAATACACGGAATGTAAACTTGGCTACACAGGAACTGAATTACAAAACAGAACAGGGTCTCAAATGTAGAAAACCAACTTACGCTAGCTTAAGGGGAAAGGTGAGTTGGGGTGCTGCATGAAACCAGAGATTGAAATTAGCACAGATACCGTTCCATAAGCCAAATATGTAATAGACAAGAGCTACTCCTTGCTCAACGAAGTGGACTCAACATCCCATATTAAAAGCCTAACAATATACCTGACTAGAAATAATCTTAAAACCTACGGATTTATATGTCTCCGAAAGACAATCAAGTGTGTGTACAGCGGCATAAACGCAGCAGTGATAGGATTGGTGAGGTTCGGTGAGCAAATGCAGACCCTTTGAAGTCATATTGCATGGTACCCATTCCATGGGTCTCAACTCTCCAGGTTTAAGGGATTCTTCCTTCAGCTAAAACATGCATGTGGAACCCAGAGTATGATCCACCGTGTGATCGGGAAACGTGTTCAAATGTGTCTCAGTTTTCTTCCCCTGGTACTCGGATGCAACATTCCAGACGCTTTACTAACACTCTCCCCACTTGGAGAGTCAGTGCCTTTAACCTCCTGTTTGGCCCAGTTTGCAATTTCTGCGGAAAATGTACAGGAATAGGGAGAACCAATGAGAGACTAGCTGGGGGTGTCTGGACGGGCAAATTTAACTCTCATTTCCCACCAGGAAGAGGAATTAACCAAAGGCTCAGCATGCCGTGCCGGAACCACACTAGGGCCTGAAGCAATCCTGCGGTGTTGCGGCCAGCTCACAAGAAAGCGAGTTGAAGAAAGGAGCTCAGGGGCACTGTAATTCACAAACCTGCAGAGTTATAAATGACAGCTATCGTCCAAAAATATATTGAAGTAAGGCTGCCAAGAGGACTTGAAAGCGGGGCAGAATTGCAGGAAACCGATTTCAGGAGGTAGACGGGAATTGCATGTAAAGCATAGGAAAAGAGGCAGAAAGTCCACAATGATGCACATGGCCAAAAAGGGCGTATGCGTTTTTTCCTGAATATATTCAGGAAAAAACGCATACGCCCTTTTTGGCCAACCAAGCAAGCTTGCAAAGGAAATCTGCACTACAATGAAGTCTCACTGCCCCCCGGTCAAAAGGGCCATCTGAAAAAAGTGTAAAATCCAGAAAGGCAGGACAGGCCATGGAGAACTGGGAGCTTTGTTATGCTGATGGGCGGGATGTAAATTGCCAACAGCCACTCTGGAGAAGTGCATGGTGTTTCCTGAAACATCTAAAAAACAAAGCAACAGAGCCTAGGGCACTTCCACTTATGGTCCTATAGCTTAGGGAAATTAAACTCAAAAAGACACAGCCACCCCAAAGTTTGGGACGGCAATGTTTACAAGAACCACGTTTGTGGTACAGGTTCAATATCGCAGAAAGCGAAAAATGGATAAAGAAGTTGTGGTACTTACGTACAATGCAATATCACTCAGCAATGAAATCTATGTCATCAGGCCCGTAGCAGCATAATGAGTGGATTCAGGTACGATGATTCTAAGTGAAATAAGTCACACAGAAAAATAAACATCATAAGATATCACTAACACACAGAATGTAAACTTGGCTACACAGGAACTGAATTACAAAACAGAACAGGGTCTCAAATGTAGAAAACCAACTTATGCTTGCTTAAGGGGAATGGTGAGTTGGGGGGCTGCATGAAACCAGAGATTGAAATTGGCACAGATACCGTTCCATAAGCCAAATATGTAATAGACCAGAGCTACTCCTTGCTCAACGAAGTGGACTCAACACACCATATTAAACGCCTAAGAATATACCTGACTAGTAAGAATCTTAAAACCTATGGATTTATATGTCTCCGAAAGAGAACCAAGTGTGTGTACAGCGGAATAAGCGCAGCAATAATAGGATTGGTGAGGTTCGGTGAGCAAATGCAGACCCTTTGAAGTCATATTGCATGGTACCATTCCATGGGTCGCAACTCTCCAGGTTTAAGAGATTCTTCCTTCAGCTAAAACATGCATGTGGAACCCAGAGTATGATCCACCGCGTGATCGGGAAACGTGTTCAAATGTGTCTCAGTTTTCGTCCCCTGGTACTCGGGTGCAACATTCCAGACGCTTTACTAACACTCTCCCCACTTGGAGAGTCAGTGCCTTTAACCTCCTGTTTGGCCCAGTTTCCAATTTCTGCGGAAAATGAACAGGAATAGGGAGAACCAATGAGAGACTAGGTGGAGGTGTCTGGACGGGCAAATTTAACTCTCATTTCCCACCAGGAAGAGGAATTAACCAAAGGCTCAGCGTGCCATGCCAGAACCAAACTAGGGCTTGAAGCAATCCTGCGGTGTTGTGGCCAGCTCACAAGAAAGCGAGTTGAAGAAAGGAGCTCAGGGGCACTGTAATTCACAAACCTGCAGAGTTATAAATGACAGCTATCTTCCAAAAATATATTGAAGTAAGGCAGCCAAGAGGAGTTGAACGCGGGGCAGAATTGCAGGAAACCGATTTCAGGAGGTACACTGGAATTGCATGTAAAGCATAGGAAAAGAGGCAAAACGTCGACAATGATACACTTGGCCAAAAAGGGCATATGCGTTTTTTTCCTGAATATATTCAGGAAAAAACGCATACGCCCTTTTTGGCCAACCAAGCAAGCTTGCAAAGGAAATCTGCACTACAATGAAGTCTCACTGCCCCCCAGTCAAACGGACCATCTGAAAAAGTCTAAAATCCAGAAAGGCAGGACAGGCCATGGAGAACTGGGAGCCTTGTTATGCTGATGGGCGGGATGTAAATTGCCATCAGCCTCTCTGGAGAAGTGTATGGTGTTTCCTGAAACATCCAAAAAACAAAGCAACAGAGCCTAGGGTACTTCCACTTAGGGTCCTATAGCTTAGGGAAATTAAAATAAAAAAGACACAGCCACCCCAAAGTTTGGGACGGCTCTGTTTACAAGAACCTCATTTACCGTACAAGTTCAATATCACAGAAAGTGAAAAATGGATAAAGAATTTGTGGTACTTACGTACAATGCAATATCACTCAGCAATGAAATCTATGTCATCAGGCCCGTAGCAGCATAATGAGTGGATTCAGGTACGATGATTCTAAGTGAAATAAGTCACACAGAAAAAGAAACATCATAAGATATCACTAATACACGGAATGTAAACTTGGCTACACAAGAACTGAATTACAAAACAGAACAGGGTGTCAAATGTAGAAAACCAACTTATGCTTGCTTAAGGGGAAAGGTGAGTTGGGGTGCAGCATAAAACCAGAGATTGAAATTAGCACAGATACCGTTCCATAAGCCAAATATGTAATAGACAAGAGCTACTCCTTGCTCAACGAAGTGGACTCAACACCCCATATTAAACGCCTAACAATATACCTGACTAGTAAGAATCTTAAAACCTATGGATTTATATGTCTCCGAAAGAGAATCAAGCGTGTGTACAGCGGCATAAACGCAGCAGCGATAGGATTGGTGAGGTTCGGTGAGCAAATGCAGACCCTTTGAAGTCATATTGCATGGTACCCATTCCATGGGTCTCAACTCTTCATGGTTAAGGGATTCTTCCTTCAGCTAAAACATGCATGTGGAACCCAGAGTATGATCCACCGTGTGATCGGAAAACGCGTTCAAATGTGTCTCAGTTTTCGTCCCCTGGTACTCGGGTGCAACATTCCAGACGCTTTACTAACACTCTCCCCACTTGGAGAGTCAGTGCCTTTAACCTCCTGTTTGGCCCAGTTTGCAATTTCTGTGGAAAATGAACAGGAATATGGAGAACCAATGAGAGACTAGGTGGAGGTGTCTGGACGGTCAAATTTAACTCTCATTTCCCACTAGAAAGAGGAATTAACCAAAGGCTCAGCATGCCATGCCGTAACCAAACTAGGGCCTGAAGCAATCCTGCGGTGTTGCGGCCAGCTCACAAGAAAGCGAGTTGAAGAAAGGAGCTCAGGGGCACTGTAATTCACAAACCTGCAGAGTTAAAAATGACAGCTATCTTCCAAAAATATATTGAAGTGAGGCTGCCAAGAGGACTTCAAAGCGGGGCAGAATTGCAGGAAACCAATTTCAGGAGGTAGACAGGAATTGCATGTAAAGCATAGGAAAAGAGGCAGAACGTCCACAATGATCCACTTGGCCAAAAAGGGCGTATGCGTTTTTTCCTGAATATATTCAGGAAAAAACGCATACACACTTTTTGGCCAACCAAGCAAGCTTGCAAAGGAAATCTGCACTACAATGAAGTCTCACTGCCCCCCAGTCAAACGGACCATCTGAAAAAGTCTAAAATCCAGAAAGGCAGGACAGGCCATGGAGAACTGGGAGCCTTGTTATGCTGATGGGCGGGATGTAAATTGCCAGCAGCCACTCTGGAGAAGTGTATGGTGTTTCCTGAAACATCCAAAAAACAAAGCAACAGAGCCTAGGGCACTTCCACTTATGGTCCTATAGCTTAGGGAAATTAAAATAAAAAAGACACATCCACCCCAAAGTTTGGGACGGCTCTGTTTACAAGAACCTCATTTACCGTACAAGTTCAATATCACAGAAAGCGAAAAATGGATAAAGAATTTGTGGTACTTACGTACAATGCAATATCACTCAGCAATGAAATCAATGTCATCAGGCCCGTAGCAGCATAATGAGTGGATTCAGGTACGATGATTCTAAGTGAAATAAGTCACACAGAAAAAGAAACATCATAAGATATCACTACTACACGGAATGTAAACTTGGCTACACAGGAAGTGAATTACAAAACAGAACAGTGTCTCAGATGTAGAAAACCAACTTATGCTTGCTTAAGGGGAAAGGTGAGTTGGGGTGCAGCATAAAACCACACATTGAAATTAGCACAGATACCGTTCCATAAGCCAAATATGTAATAGACAAGAGCTACTCCTTGCTCAACGAAGTGGACTCAACACCCCATATTAAACGCCTAAGAATATACCTGACTAGTAATAATCTTAAAACCTTTGGATTCATATGTCTCCGAAAGAGAATCAGCGTCTGTACAGCAGCATAAACGCAGCAGTGATAGGATTGGTGAGGTTCGGTGAGCAAATGCAGATCCTTTGAAGTCATATTGCATGGTACCCATTCCATGGGTCTCAACTCTCCAGGTTTAAGGGATTCTTCCTTCAGCTAAAACATGCATGTGGAACGGAGTGTATGATCCACCGTGTGATCGGGAAACGTGTTCAAATGTGTCTCAGTTTTCGTCCCCTGGTACTCGGGTGCAACATTCCAGACACTTTACTAACACTCTCCCCACTTGGAGAGTCAGTGCCTTTAACCTCCTGTTTGGCCCAGTTTGCAATTTCTGTGGAAGATGAACAGGAATAGGGAGAACCAATGAGAGACTAGGTGGAGGTGTCCGGACGCGCAAATTTAACTCTAATTTCCCATCAGGAAGAGGAATTAACCAAAGGCTCAGCGTGCCATGCCGGAAACAAACAAGGGCCTGAAGCAATCCTGCGGTGTTGCGGCCAGCTCACAAGAAAGCGAGTTGAAGAAAGGAGCTCAGGGGCACTGTAATTCACAAACCTGCAGAGTTATAATTGATAGCTATCGTCCAAAAATATATTGAAGTAAGGCTGCCAAGAGGACTTGAAAGCGGGGCAGAATTGCAGGAAACCGATTTCAGGAGGTAGACAGGAATTGCATGTAACGCATAGGAAAAGAGGCAGAATGTCCACAATGATGCTCTTGGCCAAAAAGGGCGTATGCTTTTCCTGAATATATTCAGGAAAAAACGCATACGCCCTTTTTGGCCAAACAAGCAAGCTTGCAAAGAAAATCTGCACTACAATGAAGTCTCACTGCCCCCCGGTCAAAAGGGCCATCTGAAAAAATTGTAAAATCCAGAAATGCAGGACAGGCCATGGAGAACTGGGAGCCTTGTTATGCTGATGATCGGGATGTGAATTGCCAGCAGCCACTCTGGAGAAGTGTATGGTGTTTCCTGAAACATCCAAAAAACAAAGCAACAGAGCCTAGGGCACTTCCACTTATGGTCCTATAGCTTAGGGAAATTAAAATCAAAAGACACAGCCACCCCAAAGTTTGGGACGTCTCTGTTTACAAGAACCTCGTTTACGGTACAAGTTCAATATCACAGAAAGCGAAAAATGGATAAAGAAGTTGTGGTACTTACGTACAATGCAATATCACTCAGCAATGAAATCTATGTCATCAGGCCCGTAGTAGCATAGTGAGTGGATTCAGGTACGAGTATTCTAAGTGAAATAAGTCACACAGAAAAAGAAACATCATAAGATATCCCTAATACACGGAATGTAAACTTGGCTACACAGGAACTGAATTACAAAACAGAACAGGGTCTCAAATGTAGAAAACCAACTTATGCTTGCTTAAGGGGAAAGGTGAGTTGGGGTGCTGCATGAAACCAGAGATTGAAATTAGCACAGATACCGTTCCATAAGCCAAATATGTAATAGACAAGAGCTACTCCTTGCTCAACGAAGTGGACTCAACACCCCATATTAAACGCCTAACAATATACCTGACTAGTAATAATCTTAAAACCTTTGGATTTATATGTCTCCGAAAGAGAATCAAGCGTCTGTACAGCAGCATAAACGCAGCAGTGATAGGATTGGTGAGGTTCGGTGAGCAAATGCAGATCCTTTGAAGTCATATTGCATGGTACCCATTCCATGGGTCTCAACTCTCCAGGTTTAAGGGATTCTTCCTTCAGCTAAAACATGCATGTGGAACGGAGTGTATGATCCACCGTGTGATCGGGAAACGTGTTCAAATGTGTCTCAGTTTTCGTCCCCTGGTACTCGGGTGCAACATTCCAGACGCTTTACTAACACTCTCCCCACTTGGAGAGTCAGTGCCTTTAACCTCCTGTTTGGCCCAGTTTGCAATTTCTTCGGAATATGAACAGGAATAAGGAGAAGCAATGGGAGACTATCTGTAGTTGTCTGGACGGGCA
This sequence comes from Leucopleurus acutus, assembly GCF_964270905.1. Taxonomy (NCBI): domain Eukaryota; kingdom Metazoa; phylum Chordata; class Mammalia; order Artiodactyla; family Delphinidae; genus Leucopleurus; species Leucopleurus acutus. The sequence goes on along the minus strand of NC_139142.1, from coordinate 118,483,104 downwards.
AATTTAACTCTCATTTCCCACCAGGAAGATAAATGAACCAAAGGCTCCGCGTGCCATGCTGGAACTAGATTAGGGCCTGAGGAGATCCTGCGGTGTTGCGGCCAGCTCACAAGAAAGCGAGTTGAAGAAAGGAGCTCAGGGGCACTGTAATTCAGAAACCTGCGGAGTTATAAATGACAGCTATCATCCAAAATTATACTGAAGTAAGGCTGCGAAGAGGACTTGAATGCGGGGCAGAATTGCTGGAAACTGATTTCAGAACGTACACGGGAGTAGCTCTTAAAGCATAGGAAAAGAGACAGAACTTGGAAAATAATGCACTTGGCAAAAAAGGGCATATGTGTTTTATCCAGAGCTCTCATACCTGAGGGGAGGAGATTCCCAGCAGGCTCCAACTGCCACCTGAGGGCTCACATTGCCAAGGCAACGTGAGCATGCCAGGCAGGAGTTACCTCACAGCAGAGGTCCCACCTCACAGAAGGGTGAGAAACCCAGCCAACATCAGACTCTCACCAGAGGGCCCACATCACCAAGGGGATGGGAACCAGGCAGGAGTGTCTTCACATCAGTGGGGCCACATCATCAAAAGCTGAGGTACTCAGCACATGTGTCCTCAAACCAGAGGACCCACATCACCAAGGACCTCGGAGTGAGGCAGGCAGGAGTAGCCTCACAACACTGGGCCCATAGAATAAAGAAGTGAGGAATCCAGCAGTTGGAACCTCCCAGCAGGCGGCCCAGAGCACCGAGGCCATGGGATCCAGGCCACAGTGAACTCACAGAAGAGGGCCCATGTCATGAAACTGAGCAACCCAGCCATTGGGACCTCAGAGCAGGAGGCCCACATCCCCATGGGGATGGAATTCTGGTAGGAGTGTCCTCGCACCACTGAGAACGTATCAGAAAATTTTGGGCGACCAGCAGTTAGGGCCTGACGCCAGAGGACCCTCATCACCAAGGGAAGGAGGCTCCCAGCAGGCTCCAACTGCCACCAGAGGGCTGACGTCGCCAAGGCGATGTGTGCCAACCAGGCACGAATGACCTCACAGCAGAGGGCCCACCTCAGAGAAGTGTGACGAACCCAGTCAGGATCAGACTCGCACCAGAGGGCCCACATCACCAAATGGATTGGAACCAGGCAGGAGTGTCCTCACATGAGTAGGGCCACATCATCTAAAGGTGAGGAACCCAGAACATGTGGCTTCAAACCATAGGACACCCATCACCAAGGGGCTGGGAGTGAGGCAGGCAGGAGGAGCCTCATAACAGAGGGCCCAAAAATAAGAAAGGTGAGGAATCCAGCAGTTGGAACCTCCCAGCAGGCGGCCCAGAGCACAGAGGCTAGAGGAACCAGGCCAGAGTGAACTAACACCAGACAGCCCACATCATGAAACTGTGAGCAACCCAGACATTGGGACCTCAGAGCAGAAGGCCCACATCCCCATGGTGATGGGAACATGACAGGAGTGTCCTGGCATCACTGGGCTCACATCAGAAAACGTGGGGTGCTCAGAAGTTAGGGCCTGACGCTAGAGGGCACTCATCACCGAGAGGAGGAGGCTCCCAGCAGGCTCCAGCTGCCACCAGAGGGCCAACGTCGCCAAGGTGATGTGTGCCAGCCTGGCAGGAGTGACCTCACAGCAGAGGGCCCACCTCACAGAAGGGTGAGGAACACAGCCAGGATCAGACTCTCACCAGAGGGCCCACATCACCAAGGGGATGGGAACCAGGCAGGAGTGTCCCCACACCAGTGGGACAACATCATCGAAAGGTGAGGATCCCAGCACATGTGTCCTCAAACCAGAGGAACCACATCACCAAGGGGTTCGGAATGAGGCTGGCAGGACTGGCCTCACAACACAGGGTCCATAGAATATAAAAGTTGAGGAATCCAGCAGTTGGAACCTCCCAGCAAGTGGCCCAGAGCACCGAGGCTATGGGATCCAGGCCGCAGTGAACTCACAGCAGAGGGCCCACATCATGAACCTGTGAGCAGCCCAGCTGTTGGGACCTCAGAACAGAAGGCCCACATCCCCATTGGGATGGGAACCTGGCAGGAGTGGCTTTGCACCACTTAGCACATATCAGAAAATGTTAGGAGCCCAGCAGTTAGGGCCTGACGCCAGGGGGCCCTCATAACTGAGGGGAGGAGACTCCCAGCAGGTTCCAACTGCCAACAGAGGGCCCACGTCTACAAGGTGGCATGCGCCAGCCAGGCAGTAGTGACCTCACAGCAGAGGGCCTATCTCACAGAAGGGTGAGGAACCGAGGCAGGATGAGACTCTCACCAGAGGGCCCACAACACCAAGGGGATGGGAACCAGTCAGGACTGTCCTCCCACCAGTGGGGCCACATCATCGAAAGGTGAGGAACCCAGCACATGTGGCCTCATATCAGAGGACATACATCACAAAGGGGATGGGAGTGAGGCAGGTAGGAGTAGCCTAAAAACAGAGGGCCCAAAGAATAAAAAAAGTGAGGAATCCAGCATTTGGAACCTCCCAGCAGGCGGCCGAGAGCACAGAAGCTATGGGATGCAGGCAGGAGTGAACTAACAGCAGAGAGCCCACATCATGAAACTGTGAGCAACCCAGGCATTGGGACCTCAGAGCAGAAAGCCCACATCCCCATGGGGATGGGAACCTGACAGGAGTGTCCTGGCATCACTGGGCTCACATCAGAAAACGTGGGGAGCCCAGCAGTTAGAGCCTGATGCTAGAGGGCCGTAATCACCGAGGGCAGGAGGCTCCCAGCAGGTTCCATGTGCCCACAGAGGGCCCACGTCACCAAGGTGATGTGTGCAAGTCAGGCAGGATTGACCTCACAGCAGAGGGCCTACCTCACAGAAGAGTGAGGAACCCAGCCAGGATAAGACTGTCACCAGAAGGCCCACATCACCAAGGGGATGGGAACCAGGCAGGAGTGTCCTCACACCAGTGGGGCCACATCATTGAAAGTTGCCTAACCCAGCACATGTGGCCTCAAACCAGAAGACCCACATCACGAAGGGGTTGCGAGTGAGGCAGGCAGGAGGAGCATCACAACACAGGACCCATAGAATACAAAAGTTGAGGAATCGAGCAGTTGGAACCTCCCAGCAGGCAGCCAAGACCACAGAGGCTATGGGATCCAGGCCACAGTGAACTAACACCAGAGAGCCCACATCATGAAATTGTGATCAACCCAGCCGTTGGAACCTCAGAGCAGAAGGCCCACATCCCCATGGGGATGGGAACCTAAGAGGAGTGCTTGAGCAACACTGGGCTCACTAAGAAAAGTTGGGGAGCCCAGCAGTTAGGGCCTGACGTCAGAGGGCCCTCATCACAGAGCTGAGGAGGCTCCCAGCAGGGTCCAATTGCCACCAGAGGGCTCATGTCAACAAGGCGAGGTGAGCAACCCAGGCAAGAGTTACCTGATAGTAGAGGGCCCACCTCACAGATGGGTGAGGAACCCAGCCAGGATCAGACTCTCACCAGAGGGCCCACATCACAAAGGGGATGGGACCCAGTCAGGATTATCCTCACACCAGTGGGGCCTCATCATCTTAAGGTGAGGAACCCAGCACATGTGTCCTCAAACCAGAGGACCCACATCACCAAGGGCCTTGGAGTGAGGCAGGCAGGAGTAGCCTCACAACACAGGGCACATAATATAAAAAACGTGAGAATTCCAGCATTTAGACCTTCCAGCAGGCGGCCCAGAACACCGAGGCTATGGGATCCAGGCCACAGTGAACTCACAGCAGAGGGCCCACATCACAAAACTGTGAGCAACCCAGGAGTTGAGACCTCAGCGCAGAAGGCCCATATCGCCATGGGGATGGGAACCTGGCAAGAGTCTCCTCACTCACTTGGCACACATCAGAAAATGTGGGGAGCCCAGCAGTTATGGCCTAAGGCAAGAGGGCCCTCATCACCGAGGGGAGGAGGATCCCAGCACACTCCAACTGCCACCAGAGGGCCCACGTCGCCAAGGTGACCTGTGCCAGACAGGCATGATTGACCTCACAGCAGAGGGCCCACCTCACAGAAGGGTGAGGAACCCAGCCAGGATCAGACTCTCACCTGAGGGCCCACATCAGCAAGGGGATGGGAACCAGTCAGGACTGTCTTCCCTCCAGTGGGGTCACATCATCGAAAGGTGCGGAACCCAGCACATGTGGCCTCAAATCAGAGGACACATATCACAAAGGGAACGGGAGTGAGGCAGGCAGGAGTAGCCTAAAAACAGAGGGCCCAAAGAATAAGAAAGGTGAGGAATCCAGCAGTTGGAACCTCCCAGCAGGCGGTCCAGAGCACAGAAGCTATGGGATGCAGGCAGGAGTGAACTAACAGCAGAGAGCCCACATCATGAAACTGTGAGCAACCCAGGCTTTGGGACCTCAGAGCAGAAGGCCCACACCCCAATGGGGATGTGAACCTGGCTGGAGTGTCCTCGCACCACTGGGCACACATCACAAAATGTGGGGAGCCCAGCAGTTAGAGCCTGATGCTAGAGGGCCGTCATCACCGAGGAGAGGAGGCTCCCAGCAGGCTCCAAGTGCCACCAGAGGGCTCATGTCCACAAGGTGACGTGTGCCAGCCAGGCAGGAGTGACCTCACATCAGACGGCCCACCTCACAGATGGGTGAGGAACCCAGCCAGGATCAGACTCTCAACAGAGGGCCCACATCACCAAGGGGTTGTGAACCAGGCAGGAGTCTCCTAAGACCATTGGTCCCACATCATCGAAAGGTGAGGAACCCAGCACATGTGGCCTCAAACCAGACGACACACATCACGAAGGGGCTGGGAGTGAGGCAGGCAGGAGGATCCTCACAACAGAGGGCCCAAAAATTTAAAAAAGTGAGGAATCCAGCAGTTGGAACCTCCCAGCAGGCAGCCAAGAGCACAGAGGCTATGGGATCCAGGCTTCTGTGAACTAACACCAGAGAGCCCACATCATGAAAATGTGAACAACCCAGCCGTTGGGACCTCAGAGCAGAAGGCCCACATCCCCATGGAGATGGGATCCTAAGAGGAGTGCCAAAGCATCACTGGGCTCACTAAGAAAAGTTGGTGAGCCCAGCAGTCAGGGCCTGATGCAAGAGGGCCCTCATCACCGGGGGGAAGAGATTCCCAGCACGCTCCAACTGCCACCACACGGCTGACTTCACCAAGGCAATGTGTGCCAGCCATGCAGGAGTGACCTATCAGCAGAGGGTCTCCCTCACAGGTGGGTGAGGAACAAAGCCAGGAACAGACTCTCACCAGGGGGTCCACATAACCACGTGGATGAGAACCAAGCAGGAGTGTCCTCACACTAGTGGGGCCACATCATCGAAAGGTGAGGAACCCAGCAAAAGTGGCCACAAACCAGAGGACCCACATCACCAAGGGGTTGAGAGTGAGGTAGGTGTCTGGACGGGCATATTTAACACTCATTTCCCACCAGGAAGAGGAATTAACCAAAGGCTCAGCGTGCCCTGCCAGAAGCAGATTAGGGCCTGAAGCAGTCTTGCGGGTTTGCGGCCAGCTCACAAGAAAGCGAGTTGAAGAAAGGAGCTCAGGGGCCCTGTAATTCACAAACCTGCAGAGTTATAAATGACAGATAACGTCCAAAAATATATTGAAGTAAGGCTGCGAAGAGGACTTGAAAGCGGGGCAGAATTGCAGGAAACCGATTTCAGGAGGTAGACTGGATTTGCATTTAAAGCATAGGAAAAGAGGCAGAACATCGACAATGATGCACTTGGCAACAAAGGGCGTATGAGTTTGTTCCTGAATATATTCAGGAACAAACACATACGCCCTTTTTGGCAAACCAAGCAAGCTTGCAATGGAAATCCGAACTACTATGAAGTGTCACTTCCCCCCGGTCTAAAGGGCCATCTGAGAAAAGTGTAAAATCCAGAAAGGCAAGACAGGCCATGGGGAAAAAGGAGCCTTGTTATGCTGATGGGCGGGATGTACATTGCCAACAGCCACTCTGGAGAAGTGTATGGTGTTTCCTGATACATCTGAAAAACAAAGCAACAGAGTCTAGGGCATTTCCACTTATGGTCCTATAGCTTAGGGAAATTAAAATCAAAAAGACACAGCCACCCCAAAATTTACAACGGCTCTGTTTACAGGAGCCTCTTCTACAGTACAAGTTAAATATCCCAGAGAACAAATAATTGATAAAGAAGTTGCGGTACTTATGTACAACAGAATACCACTCAGCAATGAAATCTGTGTCACCAGGCCTGTACCAGCATAATGAGTGGATTGAGGCATGATGATTCTAAGTGAAATAAGTCACACAGAAAAAGAAACATCATAAGGTATCACTAATGCACGGAATGTAAACTTGGCTACACATGAACTGAATTACAAAACAGAACAGGGTCTCAAGTTTAGAAAACCAACTTATGCTTGCTTAAGGGGAAAGGTGAGTTGGGGTGCTGCATAAAACCAGAGTTTGAAATTAGCACAGATACCGTTCCATAAGCCAAATACGTAATAGACAAGACCTACCCCTCGCTCAACGAAATGGACTCAACAATGAGGTATCACCTCACACCTGTTAGAATGGGCATCATCTGAAAATCTACAAACAACAAATGCTGGAAAGGGTGTGGAGAAAAGGAAACCTCTTCCACTATTGTTGGGAATATAAATTGATACAGTCACTATGGAGAACAATATGGAGTTTCTTAAGAAACTAATAATAGAATTACCATATGATACAGCGATCCCAGGACTGGACATATACCCAGACAAAACCATAAATCAAAAAGAGACATTCACCGCAATGTTCATTGCATCACTATTTACAATATCGAGGTAATGGAAGCAACCTAAATGCCCACAGACAGACGAATGCATAAAGATGTGGTACATATATAAAATGGAATATTACTAAGCCATGAAAGGAATGAAATTGGGTCATTTGTAGAGACGTCGATGGATCTAGAGACTGTCATACAGAGTGAAGTAAGTCAGAAAGAGAAAAACAAATCTTGTATATTCATGCATATATGTGGAACCTAGAAAAACTGTACAGATTAACCATTTTGCAAGGCATAAATAGAGCAACAGATGTAGACAACAATCGTATGGACAACAAGGGGGGAAAGCTCTTGGAGGGGTGGTGGTGGGAGGAGTTGAGAGATTGGGATTGGCATGTAAACATTTATATGTATAAAATAGATAACCAATGAGAAGCTGCTGTATAAAAATATAAAATAAAATTCAAAATTAAAAAGAAATAAAATTTAAAAAATAAAACAGAAAAAACAATTATTCCCTTCACATACATGTATTTATATGAATAAATTATTTCCATGCTTATATCTGTAAATACAAAAAAGAGGAATAAAATCTACCTTGAACCAAAAACGAAAAAGAGAAAAAAAAAACAGAACCCACCAGTTACTCAGAGGAAAACCGTATCAGGGCACTTGCTCCAGTTGTAAACAATTCTGAAGTTGGTCAGTGGTGGGGAATCGTCTCCCATTCAGCCAGCAGCCCCCACACAACAAGCGTCCTCATTGCAAAGCTGGGGCACCGTGCCGAGGCATCTGTGAGTAAACGTGAGCTGAACCCCAGGCCAGTTGCTGCTGAACTGTTCCCGCCCTTCCCAGGTAAAACACCTGAATATATACAAGGACTTGAAAGCCTAGAGGAAGGGCCATGGAGCCACACGAGTGACAGCATGCCAGCTGACTTGGTGCCTGCAGGCCAGCCAGGATGGTCCTGGCCCTGGGTGCTCTTCTGGAAGATTTCCATTTCCCTGCCTGAGATACCCGTCCTGTCCCTGCCCCCACTGCTTTTTTCCTTCCTCACCTCTGCCCAGGGAGAAATTCCAGCAGCAGGTATGGGTGACACATCCTCTTCTTTAGCAGGTGGCAGCCTGGCAACTGCTGCAGAAAGTCCAGCAGAGCCCCACTCACACTGGGCCACCCACAAAGCCGTGGCCTCTCACTCCCTCCCACCAGCCCAGCCCCGAGACTGCTGACAGGGCAGAGAAAATGGCGTCAGGCACAGCTGCAGGGGCTTTTGCTGCCTGGAGTGGTATTTATATTGATCTCAACCCAGGCACACCTGGGGAGGGCTGGCCGGCATGGTAAGGCTGCCCAGGTCAGCCAATCATCACCCCTCAGGGGCTCACAGTTGCAGAAAATGGAACTTGCTGAACCGGCCAGGTCCAAGGGACAGGTGTGGGCTCCTGAGAGTCAGGATAGACAAGGGGCTGCAGCTTTGGCTTGTTTTCTAATCATTTTATCTGGCCCATGAGTGGGAGACAACTTCAAGAAAACTCTCTCCTAATGAGAGGAACCCAGGAGTCAGGGAGAGGAGGGGTGGGTGGTGGTTGGAGACAGAGGCCTGGTGCCCTGGGTGCAGTGGAAGTCTCTGGAAGACCAGGTGGAGGGAGGCCACACAGAGTGATGCCCAGGGTCACAGACCTGTCGGAGCTGCTGTTTGTTAGTTCAAGTCCTGCTCTGAGGTGCTCTGTGTCAGCTCTGAGCGACAGGTGAGCTGGGGGTGCTCTTCAATGAGGGCTATGTGCACGGTTCCTGTGTGCCCAGCCCTGCCACGGTACCTGCAAGGGTAGCTCTGTATCCTGGGAGGGGCCTGACCATGAGAGCCCCGTGGGCTGGGTTGGGGGTGGGGTACCTGCCCAGGAGAGCTCCATATCCTGGGATTGGCCTGACCACGAGAGCCCCATGGGTTGCTGGGGACCTGGTAAAGGATGTCAGGACAGTCAGTGAAGCCACCGAGGATATACCTCCAGTTGCTCCTGATCCCTACACCCTGCTGGTCATTCTACCAACCACCAGGACATGGTATTCTGTATTAGTCTTCAATGATGCCTTCTTTTGTATTCCATTAGTCCCAGAGTCACAAGAAATTTTGGCTTGTGAGTGGCAGGACTCAACATACAACTAAAACAATACTTCCGGGCCGTCTTGCCCCAAGGGTTCAAAAATTCCCACACCATCTTTGGGGAAAGCTTAGCTAACGACCGAAAAGTTCTACCTCTGGAAAAGGAAACCCTCCTTCAATATGCAGACGACATTCTGATCGCCAGCCCTACTAAGGAGGCCTCTGAACTACCAAGCCAATAAAGGATAGAAGTTGTCCAAGAAAAAGCTCAAATATCACAGACTGCAGTGACCTGCCTGGGCTTCATTCTCACACAAGGTCAGAGAAGCCCATCCCAGGAAAGGGAAGAAACCATTTGCAGCCTTACCCCTTTCTAAAACTAGAAGACAGCTTAGGGGTTCCTGGGGAGGCCAGGGTTTGCTGCTTCTGGATCCCTAACTACAGTCTACTAGCTGGGCCTCTATATGAAACACTGAAAGGAAAAGATGATGATCCTTTTGAACAGAATCCAGAAGTGGCCTTTCAAGAATGGAAAGAGCAGTCAATTCAGACCCTTGCCCTGGAACTCCCTAATTGAGCTAAACCCTTTGACCTTTCCATTCCCGGTGAAAGGTGAATCGCCATTGGAGAATTAGTGCAAAAACTGGGACCACTTGAAATGGAACAACGCAAGAATGCCATCCAGGTAGGATAAACTACAGTCACCAAGGGGCTTGGCCCACTGCCACATCTGGCCAAGATACTGGCGGTATCTAAAAACCTGGAAATCAGCAGCCCAAAAGGCCACCTCCCTCCTAAGGGAAAAGGACCCCACGTGGTGATCCTAATCACCAACCATGCCCTGAAGTTGCAGGGTTCGCTCCGTGGGCACACCGACCTCGAGTGAGGAGGCCCTCCAACTCCAACATCCAGAGAGATAACCGGGGGCAACAGGGCACCATGACGACTCGTGTGAACATCACTTGACCTGGAGTTTCTCTCATAAAACAACAATAGTGTGTCCCGAAGGAGTAGACTACTGCTTGCAGGACTTCCTGCACCCGGAGGGGAGCTAATAATCTTGGCGGGGGAACCGTATATCACACCGTCACCATAGAAAAGCCTACAGACACCGTGATGATGGTGGCCAATAAGACCGGCTGGACTCCTGTTTACTTCAAAAGGCTGTTGACTCAGTGGCCATCATGGTCCTTGATCACCACTGACCCTGGACTGTCTGGGAGTTGAGCGGGCAGGGCTCTGACACCTGGTGCTGTTTTTACGTTAATTCAGGGGCCTAATTGAAGAAAGAGCAGACTACTGGTCAGAGCATCTAGGCTGGCAGAAACGGTCAGCCTAAGGTGGCCGAACAAATGTGGGGTGGGGTGAAACCGGCCCCCACAGCGTCTCTGCACATCTCTTTCCTGGACCCTTAAAGGTCATTAGAATCTATAACACTTCCAATGCTGGTGCTCAGGCGGACGAGCAGGGAGGCAGGGGTCCTGGGGCCAATCAACGTCACCTGGAGGCTGCTGGGGAGAAGTTCTGACCCTCGTCCCCTGGTATGAGGGCTCCCAACTCAGCACTCAGCAGTTACAGAAGAAGGGTCTGCACCCTCAGCACTCCAAGAATGAGGAACGGGACAAAAGGCAGAGGAGGGGTTTGTCCCCAGCAAAGCCCATTAAAAATCCCTGGGAGATAAAAATAGAATGTGGGCAATAAAGTCAAGTCTGACCTTTTTTATCCTTTGTGCTTTGTCTAATTTCACGTGCTCCTAGGGTCCCACATGCAGAGGTTCCACACCCGGCACTTCAGACCAGATTTCCTGGTGCAGAATGGCTGGGTCGACACCTCAGCTCCTGGGGCCCAGTGCAGACTCCGAGATATAGAGCCTGAGCTGCAGCCAACCCGGCCCTTGAGAGCTCCGCCCCCTCCCTCCCACTGACTCTGACAGGATCTCTACACAGCAGCCCAGCCCACAGCCCACGGGGTAGTGCATGCTCTCACCTCTCCATTCTCTGATGAAAATATAAAGTTTCCTTTGCTTGGGAACCAAACTCAGTCTCGATCTGTTGGCCCCAATGACACTGGGCAGGGGGACCCTTGTTGGGGTCCACTCTGGAGGATCAGTAACAGAAATTGAGACTATTGTAACTTCAGTGAACAGATGTGTGAGCCAAACTGTAGTTAACATAGAACAGTTTATAAGGCTCGGGTAAAATAAGATGTTTCTAACACTTCCATTTGATATTTCCATCACTTTATTATAAGCAAGTTCAGTGAAAAGGTTTGTCTTATTTGTCAGGTCAATATTAGAGAAATGAAGTGATTTCTTTCCAAGGATGTACATCTAATAATCTTGGTTAAAGCTTCAATCTTGTTTTAAATGCTTTTCCATTGAAAATGATACCTCTCTTTCAGCTCCCCCATTTCTGAGAAGTATAAAATCTTATAATTTATTATTACCAAAGGGGAAAGGTGGGAGGAGGGATAAATTAACAGTTTGGAATTAACACATACACACTGCTATGTATAAAATAGATCATCAACAAGGAACTACTGTATAGCACAGGGAACTACACTCAATATTGTGCAATAACCTATAAGGGGAAATAATCGGAAAAAGAATAGATATTTTTATTGACATCATCTATCAATGACAGTTAAAGTGTAACCTAAGGGAAGCCGGTGGTGAGTGCTTCTGACCCTGAAGACTTCAGTCATCTAAAGTTTGGACTCTGCCTACTTCCCAAGGCCCTTAATGAACATATGTGTAGCCGTAGCTTAAAAAACTCCCCAGTTTGGGTTTCGGGGAGACACTGATTTTGAAAAAGCCCTGGTGTTCTCCTTACATGAATGGGACTCTTCCTACTGCTAAAACATGTCTGTCACATCCAGAGGATGGTATACCGTCTGATCGGGAAGAGTTTGGAAAAGGCATCTCATCTCCTCATCTCCTGGTGCTCGGGTTCACCCCTCCAGCGTCTTTACTAACAGTCTCCCCACTTGGAGATGTCAACACTGTCAACATCCTGTTGCGTACAGTTTGGAATTTGTCCAGAGGATGAAGCGGAAGGATGAGGAACAATGAGAGACAAGTCCTAGGTGTTCAGACAGGCACATGTCACTCTAATTTCCAATCAGGAAGATGAATTGACCAAAGGCTAGGGTTGCCCATGGAAACAGTATAGGGCTTGAGGAAATCCCACTGCTTTGTGGCCAGTTCCCATAAACACAAGTTGAACAATGGAACTCAGGGGCAGTAAAATTCACGAAACTGCAGAGTTGAAAATATCTATCACTGAAAAATGTCTTGAGGAAAGTCAGAGAAAAGGATTGGCAAGCAAGGGAGAATGGCAGGAAAGGGATTTGAGGAGGTAGAAAGGATTCGCCATTAAGCACAAGAAAAGGGGCTGAACATTTCCGACATTGCAGTTGGCCAAAAAGGCTGTATGCGTTTTTTTCTGTATATATTCAAGAAAAGGGCATACACTTTTTTAGCCAACCAAACAGGTGGGCACTGGAAATCAATACTACAAAAGATATCACTTCGCATCAGTCAGAAGAGCCATCCTCATAAAGTGTAAACGCCAGAAATGCAGGACAGGGCAAGGAGAAGAGGGAGCCCTGTGAGGCTTATAGTGGAAATGTATATTGCCAACGGCCATTCTGGAGAAGTGTATTGTGTTTACTAAAGCATCTAAAAAATGAGCTACAGAGCATAGGGCACTTGCACTCATGGGCGTATATCTTGGGAAAAACAAAAATCGAGAGGACACAGGCACCCCAATGTTTACTGCCTCTCTGTTTAAAAGATCCTCGACTAGGATATAACTTAAATGTCTCTGGAGGGAAAAAATGGATAGAGATGTGGTACTTATGTAGAGTGGAATATTACTCAGCCTGGAAATCAATGAAATATGGCCAGTTGTAACAACTCCGGAGGAGTTACGTATGATCATTCTAAGTGACATAATTCAAAAAGAAAAAGACACATATCATAAGATATCACTTAAAGGTGGAATCCAAAATGGCTACACATGAGATAAATTACAAAACAAAAACATAGTCAAATATGTAGAAAACACGCGTAAGGCTGCTAAACGGGAAAGGTGGGGAGGGGTGAGGCATCATCCAGGAGGTTGAAATTAGCAAAGATACCATTCCAAATACCAAACTGATAATCAACAAGGCCTACACGGTAGCTAAAAGAACTGCACTCAGCACACTCAAGTCACCGGAAAAGAATATCTATGACTGGTAAGAATCTGAAAAAGAATTTATTGATGTCTCTCTGTACGTGAATCAAGTGGATGTACAGCAGCAAGAAACAGAGCTTTGAAAATCAGCTGTAACCAATATAGTAATAAATTGAAAAAAATAAACGACAGAGAGACAGAGAAAACCTCTTACAACTTTTCCTCAGGGACGGTGATGCAACATGGATTGAACACATCTAGACCCACAGCAGGATGAGACATAAGGCTGGAAACTGTTCGCGCTAAGAGAAATGTGAGGTTGGGTGAGGAAATGCACACCCTTTAAAGTAATACTACCTGGTACCCATTCAATTGGTCCCAAATCTGCAGGTTCAAGGAATCTTCCTACAGCTAAAACATGCATGGAAAACCCAGAGGACTGTACACCATGTGATCGGGAGATGTGTCTAAAATGCACCTCATTTATCCTCTCCTGGTGCTCCTGTTCATCATTCCAGCCACGTTACTTAGAATCTCCCCACTTAGAGAATCAGCACATTTAAACTTCTGTTTCACACATTTTGCAAATTGTGAGGAGGATGAACGGGAAGAGGGGGAAACAATGAGAGAATAGTTGTAGGGGTTTGGACGGGCACATGTCACTCTAATTTCCCATTAAGAATAAGAATTAAAAAAAGGCTCAGCCCGCCTCGCCGGAGCCAAAATAGGGCCTGAAGCAATCCTGCGGTTTTGAGGCCAGCTCACAAAAGAGCAACTTAAAAAATGGAGCTCAGGGTCACTGCAATTCACAAACCTGCAGAGTTATAAATGAAAACTAACGTCCAAAAATATGTTGAGGTAAGGCAAAGAAGAGGATCTGAATGCAAGACAGAATTGCAAGAAACAGATTTCAAGAGATAGATTGGACTCGCCTTTAAAGCACATGAAAAGCGGCAGAATTTCGACAATGATGCAGTTGGCCCAAAAGGGAGTATGCGTTATTTCCTGAATATATCCAGGAAAAAACGCATACGCACTTTATGGGCAACCAAGCAAGCAAGCAATGCAAATGTGCACAACAAAGAAGTCTCATTTCCCACCGGTCAAAAGGGCCATCCGAAAAAATTGTAAAAACCAGAAATGCAGGACAGGCCATGGAGAACAGGGAGCCTTTATACGCTGATGGACAGTGTGTGAACTGCCGAGAGCCACTCTGGAGAAGTGTATGGTGGTTCCTAAATCATCTAAAAAACAGAGCGACAGAGCATAGGGCACTTCCAATCACGGGAGTATATCTAGGGAAGTCTAAAAATCAACAAGACACAAGCACACCACAGTTTAGGGCTACTCTGTTTACAAGAACCTCAACTTCAGTACACCTTAAATATCCCAGGAAAGAGAACAATGGATAAAGAAAATGTGGTACTTATGTACAATGGAATATCTCTTCACCATGAAATCAATGTAATAAGGCTAGTAGAAGGATAAAGAGTGGATTGAGGTCCGATAATACTACTTGAAATAAGTCAAACAGAAAAAGAAACATATCATAAGATATCACTTATAGAGGGAGGATAAATATGGCTGCACAAAAAATGAATTACAAAACAGAACAGTGTCTCACATTTAGAAAACACACTTATGTCAGCTTAAGGGGAAAGGAGAGGTGGGGTGATGCATAAAACCAGAGTTTGAAATTAGCACAGATACCGTTCAATAAACCAAATAGGTATCAGACAAGATCTACACCTCGCTCAATGAACTGGCCTCAACACACCCTATACACCGCAGAGAAATATATCTGAGTAATAAGAATCTTAAAACCCATGTATTGATATATCTCCATAAGGGAATCAAGTGTGCGCAGAGCGGCACAAACACAGCAGTGAAAATGAGCTAAACCCCATTATAGAAATAAATTTTAAAACCAAAACGCAGAAACAATGAAAGAGAGAAAAATTCTTACAAAATTCACTCAGGGGCTGTGATGCAACCTGGAATGACCACATATAAACCCACAGCTGGATAAGACATAAGGCTGGACACTTGGGGCTGAAAGGATTGGAGAGCTTTGGTGAGCAACTGCCGAAAGTTTAATGCAATACTTCATGCTACTTATTCCAAGGGTCCCAACACTCCAAGTTGAAGGGAATCTTCCTACAGCTAAACCATGCATGGGAAATCCAGCGGATGGTATACCATATGATCGGGAAAGGTTTCTAAAATGCACCTCATTTTCCTCTCCTGGGGCTCCGGATCAACATTCCAGCCACTTTACTAACAACATCTCCACATGGAGAGTCAATGCCTTTAAGTTCCGGTATCGCACAGTCTGCAGTTAGTGCGGAGGATGAATGGGAATAGGGGGAACCAGTGAGAAAATAGCTGTAGCGGTATCAATGGGCACATGTCACTCTAATTTCACATCAGGAAGAAGAATTAACCAAAGGCAGAGCAAGGCACCCCAGAAGAAGAATAGGGCCTGAAGAAATCCTGTGGATATGAGGCAAGATCACAAAAATAAGAGCTGAAAAATGGAGCTAAGGGCCACTGCAATTCAAAAACCTGCAGAGTTATAAAGGCCAACTATTCTCCAAAAGTATATTGAGGTAAGGCTATGAAGAGGCACTGAGAGCAAGGCAGAACTGCAGGAAACCGATTTCAGGAGGTAGACAGGAATTGCACTGAAAACATATGAAAACACTCAGAAGGTCGACAATGATGCACTTGGCCAAAAAGGGCGTATGCGTTTCTTCCTGAATATATTCAGGAAGAAACGCATACGCCCTTTCTGGCCAACCAAGCAAGCTCTCAAAGGAAATCTGCACTACAATGAAGTCTCACTTCACCCCGGTCAAAGGGCCATCTGAAAAAAGTGTAAAATCCAGAAAGGCAGGACAGGCCATGGAGAACTGGGAGCCTTCTTATGCTGATGGGCGGGATGTAAATTGCCAGCAGCCACTCTGGAGAAGTGTATGGTGTTTCCTGAAACATCTAAAAAACAAAGCAACAGAGCCTAGGGCACTTGCACTTATGGTCCTATAGCTTAGGGAAATTAAAATCAAAAAGACACAGCCACCCCAAAGTTTGGGACGGCTCTGTTTACAAGAACCTCGTTTATGGTACAAGTTCAATATCACAGAAAGCGAAAAATGGATAAAGAAGTTGTGGTACTTACGTACAATGCAATATCACTCAGCAATGAAATCTATGTCATCAGGCCCGTAGCAGCATAATGAGTGGATTCAGGTACGATGATTCTAAGTGAAATAAGTCACACAGAAAAAGAAACATCATAAGATATCACCAATACACGGAATGTAAACTTGGCTACAAAGGAACTGAATTACAAAACAGAACAGGGTCTCAAATGTAGAAAACCAACTTATGCTTGCTTAAGGGGAAAGGTGAGTTGGGGTGCTGCATGAAACCAGAGATTGAAATTAGCACAGATACCGTTCCATAAGCCAAATATGTAATAGACAAGAGCTACTCCTTGCTCAACGAAGTGGACTCAACACCCCATATTAAACGCCTAAGAATATACCTGACTAGAAATAATCTTAAAACCTACGGATTTATTTGTCTCCGAAAGAGAATCAAGCGTGTGTACAGCGGCATAAACGCAGCAGTGATAGGATTGGTGAGGTTCGGTGAGCAAATGCAGACCCTTTGAAGTCATATTGCATGGTACCCATTCCATGGGTCTCAACTCTCCAGGTTTAAGGGATTCTTCCTTCAGCTAAAACATGCATGTGGAACCCAGAGTATGATCCACCGTGTGATCGGGAAACGTGTTCAAATGTGTCTCGTTTTCGTCCCCTGGTACTCGGGTGCAAACTCCAGACGCTTTACTAACACTCTCCCCACTTGGAGCGTCAGTGCCTTTAACCTCCTGTTTGGCCCAGTTTGCAATTTCTGCGGAAAATGTACAGGAATAGGGAGAACCAATGAGAGACTAGCTGGGGGTGTCTGGACGGGCAAATTTAACTCTCATTTCCCACCAGGAAGAGGAATTAACCAAAGGCTCAGTGTGCCGTGCCGGAACCACACTAGGGCCTGAAGCAATCCTGTGGTGTTGCGGCCAGCTCACAAGAAAGCGAGTTGAAGAAAGGAGCTCAGGGGCACTGTAATTCACAAACCTGCAGAGTTATAAATGACAGCTATCGTCCAAAAATATATTGAAGTAAGGCTGCCAAGAGGACTTGAAAGCGGGGCAGAATTGCAGGAAACCGATTTCAGGAGGTAGACGGGAATTGCATGTAAAGCATAGGAAAAGAGGCAGAACGTCCACAATGATGCACTTGGCCAAAAAGGGCGTATGCGTTTTTTCCTGAATATATTCAGGAAAAAACGCATACGCCCTTTTTGGCCAACCAAGCAAGCTTGCAAAGGAAATCTGCACTACAATGAAGTCTCACTGCCCCACGGTCAAAAGGGCCATCTGAAAAAAGTGTAAAATCCAGAAAGGCAGGACAGGCCATGGAGAACTGGGAGCTTTGTTATGCTGATGGGTGGGATGTAAATTGCCAACAGCCACT